>NC_069781.1:163352111-163977111 GCF_027406575.1 Nycticebus coucang | reverse complement strand
TCAATTAACAATTACCATGATGTGCAAATAACCCAAGTGCCCATCAACTCACATGTGGATAAATAAACTATGGTATATGTATACCATCGAATACTATTCAGCCATAAAGAAAGATGGAGACTTCATGTCTTTTATATATACCTGGATGGATTTGGAGAGTGTCCTCTTAAGTGAAAATCATAAGAATAGAAAAACAAGCATCCAATGTACTTAATACTAAAGTGAAACTAGTAGATGAGCAACTACATTGCCACTCAAGGAAGGGAAAAAAAAATAATTAAATTCAAGTAGGGAGAGGGGGTGCTTATTTGCAAATAAGACTGCTTTTTAGGCAAATAGAGAAAATGGGGTCTTAACACACTAACTAGAGGTCTAGAAAAGCCCAGTATGGACTTTTACCCCCAACTTCAGGGGTAGGCTTTCCTTCCCCTTATGTAAGCTGACTTTCAGGCTAAACCATGTGAAAAAATACGAGACAGTGACATGTTATTTTTTTAGTAAAAGATAAAATAACATATGTTGAGCTTTCACCTAACAGGTGCACTGTAAGGGTATATGGCATACTTCCTCAGTGAAGGACTCAACTACAACTTGGACTTTACCTAACAAACACAAACAATGTAAGCTAGTTGTTTGTACCCATATGTTAATCCGAAATTAAAAAAAAAAAAAAGAAATACAAATAGATGAGCACCATAGTAGACATTTATTAAAGGGCTATAGGGAAAGAAGGAATTCCAACAGAGGAAATGTTAGGCATACTCTCAGATTAGGAATATTATATACTGAACCAAGTATATGCTAGATTGAGAAAAAATGAAACACCATTTAAGACCTAGGTAACAGCAAAGTGAAAAAGATAGAGGCAAAAGAAAAATGTCTGTACATTGTGTTGGGATAACTCTTTTTCTTCTGCTAGTGTTTTAGCTTCTTTCATTTTTCTGTAACATGAAATGTTCTTTCTGAACGTTGTGTCTTTCAAACCAATCTTTCCTCTGCCTCTAATAGTCTCCCCAACCCACCTCTGTTCACTTGATGACTCCTACTGATTCCTTCAATTGTCAGCTTACTGTCCTCCTGTTCATAAGTTGGCCTGTCCTGACATGTTAGACTCAAAATCTTTTATTTATGCTCTTAAAAACTTTTTAAAGTCATCTTTGTTAACTTTCATCAAAGTACCTGCTTAATTCCTCCTGTCCTCAGTCAAGTGTAAACTCATGAGGGATAAGACCACGTCTGCCCTGTTCTCCATCTAGTCCCAGTGCCTCCTCCAACACTTGATGCCTCATCACCACTTGTCTGTTTATATCTTTGCACAAGGGTGGAGTGGGGCATTTAGTGCATAAGAGTGGGAGAGGGTGAGAAATGAAGAAGGAAAGTGACAGAGGGAGATACAACTACAGAGGGCATTGGCCACCATCTCCTTTAAATATGGTTCCAAACACTTTTCCTTTGAAAGAGCCAAATAAATGTAGAGAAAACCAGAAACACAATGATTTCTTTTCCCTCTGGTTTTGGAACATTTTATAGAAAAGGAAGATAAAAGATGTGTAGTTGACTTTCATACAAACATGGAAGACAATTTTCTTGGAACGAATCTCCTAAGAAGTAGTGGCAGTAGACAGTGGCCTCATGAATATGGCAGCCTTTAAATATTCCTGAAAGAATGAGCAATTTTTCAATGTGGACACCCCATTGGAAGAAAAGGAAAGGATGACAATGGGAAAGCTTTATTCATATCTGTGGCACCTGCAACAGGACATAGTCATATGGATGGAAATACCCAGTCCCATCTGAGGGATGTAGTGCTCTGGCTATTGCTTGGTTGATACATTTATGTACTTGAGGAATGTTCATGCCATGTCAACCATAGCCCGAGATGCAGACATTGACCTTACAGGGAAGTCATCATCCAACAGAGGAGAAAGACGTCGAGTATGAAATTAAACCAGCGATTTGCTCACCACAATGGCAAGGGGTGCTAGAAGGAGAAGCACAGATTTGAGGGGAGCCCTGACCAGTTGTCACAGCCAGGGGAAAGTATCTGAGAAGTCTTGTGTTGTGGCATCAGCAGAGGTAAGTCAGGTTTGCCCATACTTAGGAGGCCCAGAGGGACTATCATATGCCAGGTTGCTGAATATTTACTATGATACAGACATAATGGCCTTACCCCCCTCAAACTGATGTGTCCCTAACCCGTCTTCCAGCACCCACGGAGAAGCAGTTTTAGCTTTTTATCTTGTCCTGTGATCAGTGATTCTTATTAAAGATCTAGCAGGTTCACTCACTTCAATTTTTTAGCTATGTTTTACTGAACTCTGGTGTGGTTGGCATTCTGCATGAACGAATAGGAAGATTAATTTTCAAGAGTTTTAGGATATACCTTTTACCTGAGTCAAGGGCCTACTCCATGAACTTCCACTTATATCTTTACAAATAAGACTGCTTCTTAAGCAAACAGAGAAAACGGGATCTGAATACCCTAACTAGAGGTCCAGAAAAGCCCAGTATGGACCTTTACCCCCAACTTCAGGGACAGGCTTCTTCCCTTCCCTTTATGTGAGCTAACTTTCAGGCCAAAGCATATGAAAGAATATGAGACAGTGATGTATTATTTTTTAGTAAAAGGTACAATAACATATTTTAGTTGTAACTTTTTTATTTGAATTTGTGTCTCCCTAGGTCTGTTCCCCCCCCTTATTATCTCTTGGTTTAAAATAGGGGAAAACGTAAAAAGAAGCAACAGCAACAAAATGTAGAGTTTTGAGACGCCTCCATGCCTGTCCTGCCCAGGGCTCATGCCAGTTATCAGATCCATGGTCTAAAAGCAGAGTCCTGGCTTCTTTTTCTACTTAGAATTTAATGATTTGCTTTTAAGTTTGGAATGGGTGAGAAGCCTGGATTAGGTACAAGACAGCTAATGTTAGGAATGAAAGTATCTATCCAGGGTGTGGGTAGATCTAATGACCCTCTCAACTAGATATGTCTCTACCCCGTTTTCTCATAGTGAAGAGGTTTTCGTTTTTATTATAGTCCTGTGATAAGTGATTCTTATCAAAGATCTAGTGGGGTCAGTCACTAAAATTTTTTAACTCACCTAAGTTAAACCCCAGTCAGGAAAGAAAGAACAGAAGTTTTAGGACAGGGACTTTGGCCCAATAATGCGGAGTTCCCCAGGCTTGAGCACATTCTCACTGGGCATATGTCATTGGTCATAGTTCTTCTGCCTGTCTTAAGGTCAAAGAGAGGAAAGCAGGGAAGCCCCAAGTTCCCAGAAGGAACAGGCTGTGGTATGTATACTGGTTGAGAATTTATGAAAACACAAATAAGGTACTTACAGGCTCAGTGCCCTTACTCAGTGGTTAGGACCACGTACACTTGTGCTGGTGGGTTCGAACCCGGCCCGGGCCTGCTAAAAACAATGACAACTACAACAAAAAAATAGCTGGGCATTGTGGTGGGCGCCTGTGGTTCCAGCTACTTGGGAGGCTTAGGGCAAGAGAATCGCTTAAGCCCAAGAGTTTGAGGTTGCTGTGAGCTGTGACGCCACAGCACTCTACCTACAGTGACATAGTGAGACTCTGTCTCAATAATAATAATAATAAGGTACTTACAAATAACGGTAAGTTTGGCTACAATTTTCCATTTTCCCTGTGTATGGTGACTGATTGTATGGGTTACTTTTGGGACACCCTGTATATGTATATATGTTTTTCCACATTTTTTGGAGAACCCTGGCTAATACATCTTCTTTACAGGAAAGTATTTGTTTTGGTTTCTTTTGATATTTTGTTTTGACTCAGTCTCCCCATCAAAGAATGGAGAGTTGGGACTTGAACTGGGACTTGGTGGAGATTCTTCTATCTAGTGTGATGTTTATGTGAAATGTTTTTTGAGTATAATGAAGATACATGGTCTCGTATTGATCTCAATTCTTTGCCAATCACATGTCCAATAATACAGATTGCTGGCTTAGACACTGCTGTCACACCTTATGTGATGGTTAATTTTATGTGTCAATTTGTCTAGACTATGGTGCCAGGTTCTTTGGTCAAATACCAGTCTCGACACTGCTGTAAAGGTATTGGTAAATACATAATTGACATTTAAATCAGTAGACTTTATATATTTTTTAAGCTTTATTTATTTATTTACTTTTGCAGTTTTGGGCCAGCGCCGGGTTTGAACCTGCCACCTCTGGTTTATGGGGCCAGTGCCCTACTCCTTGAGCCACAGGCACCCTAAAGCAGTAGACTTCAGACAAAGGAGGTTATCCTTCATAACATGGGGGGGATCCTCATCCAATCCATTGAAGCCCGTAAGAACAAAGACAGATGAAGAGGAAATTCTCCTCTAGATTGAAATAATAAAAACCAACCCCTATACCTGAGCATTCACCTTGCTGCCCTGTGGACTCTGGACTCCAGACCAACCACATCAACTCTACATAAAGTCTCTAGGCTGCCCTGTGTTTTTCAGACTTGGCATTTCCTATAATCTCATGAGCCAATTTCTTAAAATCTTTATAGATAGACAATATCCATTACAAAACTTTATAGAATATTTACAAAGTATTCTCTACATGTTGGCCACCTCTTATAAAATTTTGCAATGAATATTTTGTAAATGAAGGTAGACTTGGCTACAATTTCCCATTTTCCCCTACGTGTGGTGACTGACTTCATGCATGACTTTTGTAACACCTTGTATATGTATATATTTCTTTCTGTTTTTTTTTTTTTTTTGGACAACCCTGACTAATACATCTTTGCAGGAAAGTTTTTGTTTTTGGTTTGTTTTGATGTAAAACCATGGAAGCTTGAGACACAGTGGCCTTAGCACATCTGGCTGATGGAAGCACATCTGTGGCTCAAATGCAGTCACGCTATAGGGCAGACCCTTGTGCTGAGTGACGATAAGGACCTCCTGGACTTGGCTCACAGCATGAGGGGCACACTTGGCTGGCAGATCACCTGCTGCCCCCTACCCAGCAGATGCTGCCTTCTTCCAGGGAGGCCTGGCCCTTCTTCCTGCATTGTGTGATACACTTCTCCTGACGCTGGAAAAGTCAGGAATTCAGAGGAGAAAGAGAAGCAAGGATCTTTCCAGCTCTGCGGTTATAAGACTTTATGTTGGACGTTGGAATTAAAATGGCAAAACCTCTACCCCAGACCTCTGCAGGCCGCCCCACGGATTGGCTGGAGAAGGGAGCCTGGCAAGAGAGGCAATTAACCGCAGATCACTAACAGCTCAACGGAAAGGCTTGTGTCCAGGAATTCCTTTTGCCAGAGGTCCTGGGAGCGCTTGCTGCAGAGAAACGAGTTTGCAAATAAGCACTTTTCTTTGTGCAGTCTCCTTTCCCAAGCTCTGTCAGCTCCCAGCTCAGTTTTCAGGCTGTCTTTTCATCTTGAACTTTACATATTCTTCTAGTTTAGCCCAGTCCCACAGAGCCCTTTGGCAAGTCACTCTCTCTTTCCCACTGTGAATTGTTGGGTACCAAGTCGAAGAATGAAGTTTGGAGTTGGCCAGCTTTCCTCTACAACCCCCTTACTCCGCCTCTCTCCGTGCTTAACAATGGGTTTCAAAATCTTTGCTTTTCTTTGTCATCAGGAAAGAGGTTGGAGTGAAACAAAGGGGGAGCAAAAATTCCAGACGTGCTGAGAAAACAAGTGTGTGTGTGTGTGTGTGTGTATGTGTGTGTGTGTCGGTGCAGTCTCAGTGCCGCCCCCAACACCACTGATGAGCATTATAACCCTTAGGAATGTATGTCGTCTGGGGTTGGGTTAGCGGTTTGAGCAAAGCCTTTTCCAACTTCCTGCTGGAAAATTGAACCTCTCTTTTGTTTTTAGAGACGAGGAAACTGAACACCCTTTGTACTTCTGGCTGCCACACGTGTCTTCAGTCCAGTCCCACCTGCCCACGTTCCTAGCCCCAACTTCTCTCACCCTTTTTTGCCCCTCTACAACACTGTTCCCACTGCAACCAGAAAGACGGTTCTAGAACTCAGATCTGACTGCCTTGCTGTCCATCACTTGCAGAAGCAAGTCTAGGCAGTGGCAGGGCAGCCAAGGTGAGGGGCCATGACTCTGAATCAGTTCTCTGAGTCACACTTTCCCTGGAATGCATGTGTGTACGTGTGTGTGTACCTTTGTGTGTACGTGTTTCGGCAGCTGTGTTCTCTTCTGGAAACAAGCTTCCCTAGGGAAAATTCTGTCTGCCGTCTCCCTCCATTCCTCTGGGTTCTGGTCTACCCTCTCTGCCCTAGATAGCATGAGATGTTTCTGTAGTTGTTACTACTTTTCTCCACCCTCAGTGTGACATTCTTGCCATCCTGAGAGTCCTGTGGTGGGGTGTGGGGTGGGGGAATACCTTCTCCTCATAACAGACCAGCAACAGTGCCGGGCGCGGAGAATATCCCTAACTAATGCTTCTGAATTAACAGGCAGCATAATTCAGCCTAATTCTTGGAGTTCACAAGCTCTGGGATCCGCAGCTTCATTGTTCTGGATTTGGATCCTGACAATCATTGCCTGAGTCTCCTTTTCTTCCCCTGCGACATGGGCAAAATCCTCTTAAAATCAGAGCACTCTGGTGGAAATCAACTGAAATAATACATACAGCATGCTCAACACATCTATCATCCTTAAACCTCAATATTCATACTAGTTAGAAACAACTGTTCGTCCTATTTGCATGATTCAGCCATCCTCTCCGTCCTTCTCTCTGTGCACGCAGATCCCCCCACCCCATCCCCACCAGAGTCATTCGCAGCAGGGAAAGAAAGAGTTAAGCCCAACTCCCTCATCACGGCAAACCCACAGGCACTAAATAAGACTCCAGCATTTGGGCCTTAAGTATGGGCTGCAGTTAACTATAAACAGCTGTTGCAAGATAATAGCCTTCTCCTGGTAAAATAAGGCCACTTCTCCCCTCCCCCCAAGGAAACCTTTCTTGCACAGGGAATTCAGAACAGACCGACAGATCTCAGTCTGGCAGTAATGAGAATTAAGAGTTGAGGAAGGGGGAAGAATTGCCAGGCTTCCTAGATCAAGCTGACATGTATATAGCAATTCTATTTCCATTTCCAAAAGCCAAACACCCAGGCGCCTCTTATCTACAGTACGTCCCCCTCCTTTTTCTAAGGGGGAAACAACTCCAGCCCACCACTCCCTTTAATAACTGGGAAAACAGCAGACATTAGCCAAGAAGACCTATGGGTTGCCTTTTATACCAAAGTCTTTCATTCAACTAATCCTTCCTTCCCATTTTAGGAAATTAAGTACAAATCAGAGCTCCTCAGCGCAAATCCATATGGAACTCTGGCCTTCAGGTTCATTTCAGAATTGAACAAAGGTGGATTCGTGTTAGTTGCTTCCACTCTGCTGGAGACAGATGTGTGTGCTTGGTTTGGGGAATTAATCTTGGATGATAGCCTTTGTTTCAGAAAATACTCAAAATTTATTCAATGTAGGGCTGGTATCAGGGACACAGTAGGTGCTGGATATTTGTGTGTTTGTTTTAGTACACTGAACACCTTTCATATAGGAGAGTGGGGAAGGAATACAAGAAGCAAATGGATTTACTTTCAAAGAGTGGTTGATGGAGTTAGAATCTTTGAAATGAAAACTTTTAGTAGGTGAGTCAACCTTTCCTTCCTTCCTTCCTTCCCTCCCTCATTCCTTCCTCTCTTCTTCCCTTCCTTCCTTCCTCCTTCCCTCCCTCATTCCTTCCTCTCTTCCTCCCTTCTTCCTTCCTCCTTCCCTCCCTCCCTTCCTTCTCTCTCCCCCTCCCTCTTACTCTATCCTCTGAGAAGTTTGATAAGACCCAGACACATTCACTGGTTTGTAGAGTCAATCAGCAAGTTGGCAGCAGAGATGGGGATTGTATAACCCCTTTGACTTCCAGACCAGTGACTTCAATCAGCCCACATCCAAAATCATAAAGCTAACGTAATGGTTTCAGAAGGTTGGGGAAACAAAATTCAGGAAGAATGGAGGGAGCAGTACTCAGGAGTTTAATTTTGTTTACCACTGTGGTCTCAGTGGAAGGACAGAGGCTTGCTCATGTCTGTCTCCAGCTAAATCATAACTCTTAGAGCCTGATAATGGACAATAAGTGCTGTTAAATTAATGAATAACTTACAGACCTGCCCACAGCTCTGAAGGCATCCTTTGCATCCATGAAAATGCACTAATAATCAATTCTTATAGTTATCCTTCTTGAATATTGTGAAACAGCTAATAGTCTGTGAGGTAGGTGCTATGCTTTTTCCCATTTTATAGATAAGGAAACTGACATTTGGAAAAACTATAATGTTTAATCATTGTCACATAACTCTAGGAAGTTCCAAAGTCATGTTCCAAAGTCAAGATTTTTCCTGATGTGGTTCTTAATCTCTTGAGCACTATGATGCCTTCCAAAATAATAAATAAAGCAAAAAATCATTACCATCTTATGAATCATGAAACACATTTTTGGTACATTTTTTTGTGCCCTTAGACTGTCAAAATTACCATCCTAGGAGATAACTTCACCATTCCTATTTCACATGGGTGAGAGCTGAGCTCCAGTTTGTCTAAGGCACCCAGCCTCGTTGGAAAGACATGGAGATTTCTACAACCACAGCAGGTCCATTCTTCCTGACAACATATACGTCTCTCTGGAATTTTTAATTCCAGATTCACAAAGCATTATCTATGCAGTGGCTCCAGCAAACACAAACTAAGGTCACCTTTCAAAAAATAAGAAGGCGTCTCTAGAATCAAAATAGCCGAAGCCGCTGAAGAAGAATAAGGAACAAGGTACAGTCTGGGTTAGAGCAAGGAGGGCAAATTCTAATCAACGACTCTAAGCTACCTGGAGGGCTTGCTAGCGCTAGCAAGGTCAGGAAATTGTGTCTGGCTGGACTGGGAAAGTGTCCTTTGATGCTGAGCTGGGCGGGTTCCATGTTGGACTGGATATATGTGGCTGGAATGAACATATTCTATTTCCCTCTTTGGAAATATGCTTCCCTTTCCACGCTTCCCTGTGTCTGACCTCTACAGTCTATACCAGGGTGTTTCCTCACCCTCCAACTTCCAGCTGCGATCAGCCAAAGGGGAAACTCATCAAAGGACCGAGAGGAGGAGAAAAGAGACTGAGGTTGTGCTATTTATTTCTCTGCTTCCTTCCCTATGAGCACCCTTGGGCTGACGTCACTCCCTCATAAGAAATTCATGGCTTCTGCCAGAAGACCCTCTCCCCTCCCCTCCCCTCCTCCCTCACCTGCTCCCCTCATCCCTCCCTCTCCCCTCCATTTCCCTTCTCCCCCTCCCCTCCTCTTCCCTCACCTCCCCTCCTCTTCCCTCCCCTCCCCTCCATTTCCCCTCTCCCCTTCTCTCCACCCTCCTCCCCTCTTCTCCTCTCCCCTCTTCCTTCCTCCCCTCCCCTCCTCTTCCCTTCCCTCCCCTCCTCTACCCTACCCTTCCTACTTATTCCATCCCCTTCCCTCATTTCCCCTCTCCCCTTCCCTCCACCCTCCTCCCCTCTCCTCCCCCTTCCTCCCCTCTCCTCCTCTCCCTTCCCTTCCCCTCCTCTTCCCTCCCCTCCCTACCTCTTCAAATCCCTCTCCTCCTCTCCCCTCCAAACTCCTCCTTTCTCCCCTCCCCTCCACCCTCCTCCTCTCCCATCCACCCTCCTCCCCTCTCCTCCTCTCCCCTTCCCTCCTCCTTCCTCTCCTCCCCTCCAACCTCCTCCTTCCTTCCCTCCCCTCCCCTCTTCCTTCTTCCCTCCTTTCCTCCTCTCCCCTCCCCTTCTCTTCTCCTCCTCTCCCCTCCCCTCCTCCTTTCTCTCCTCCCCTCCCTCTCCTCCTCTCCCCTCCCCTCCTCTTCCTGTCCCTCTCCTCCTCTCCCCTCCCCTTCTCTTCCCGTCCCTCTCCTCCCCTCCAACCTCCACCTTTCTCTCCTCCCCTCCCTCTCCTCCTCTCCCCTCCCCTCCTCCCTTCTCTTTCCTCTATCTCTATCACCAAATCCCAGTCTCAGTTCCCCTTTACTAGTCTCCAGGTTACTGCCTGCCTCACCATATCTTCTTCTTCTTCTCACTAATAGAAGAATATTTATTAGAAATATAGCATCTTGTGGTTTCCCTACACAATGCTATTTTCCTAGTAAATAGTCTTCTTATTAAACTCTCCTTATATTACCCAGTTCGAGTGTGCCATACCCCTATTTACTGAGTGGCCATGTAACGCAGGGATCTATTAGAAACTCCATCATGGATGAATGAGGAATTAGCTTCTTTTCTCTTCCTCACTCCATCCCTCCCTTTTCTTCCCTTACTCCCAACTCCTCTCTATCTTGCTGTCGGTAGACACTTCTCTGTACGGTCCCACCTCCTTTGGTTGAAGGCAATGTGGGAAAATGGAGAGTTCCTGGGATTTCTTACCAAATAACACAGGCCCGGACTCATATCTAGTCCCACCAATGACTGGCTGACAAGATCTGAGCTTGAGTATCATGGACTCTTATGGCCTTAGTTTTCTGCTTTACAAAGTTGGGGTAATAGCATATTCATTGCTAAGTTATTAATCATGGATGAGATGCCATCTATAAAATTGCTCCTCTATATTTAGCACTTGGTTCAGTTTACATGGAACCACAGAGTGGAAATTTTTGGATAAGACTTTTCTTTTTATTTGCCAAAATCCAGCAGGGTGGCAGAGTTCCTTCTTTCCTCCCTCCGTTCTTCCTTCTTTTTTTCCTTAATACACAAATCCTGTTGCTTTTTCTCAAACTCCCAGGCTTTGATTCAGTGGTTCTCACCTCTAGGAGCCCTGAAAGACTCACAGAGCAGAAAGGATTTAACCATCAGCCTTTTATGCCATAAAAATCTTAGCAATCCGGATCCCCAGAGATAGATCCTTAAATTAGATGTTGAGCTTCCTGAAGACAGGGATCGATATTATTTATTTCTCTATCTCTAGTTCCTGCTATACAATTTATACACAGTAAACGTTTATTGAGTTAATGAATTACACTGGGCAATCTTGCTTTACATAGATCTAGGACCTTTTTACTTTAAACCCTGAAACATTTATTTATTTTATTTTTAACAGTTTGAATGAAAAACATTTTAAAAGCAGACAAATGTACACGCAAAACATTGAACTATTTCAAGTAGACTACACATGTTATTAGAATTTTTCAAAGATAATTTAGGAACATGTTTATGAACACAGTTTATGCCACTGGGCTTAAATAAACTAATGATGGTGGGGACAGTTGAGACACACAGAGACACTTTATCTCTGAACTAAATGTTCTCAAATGGTTTCCTATTTTAAATTCTTACTACATAATTACTTTAGTACCTACTTTCTTTCTTCTTTTTTTTTTTTCCTTTTTTTTTTTTTTTGAGAGAGAGTCACACTCTATGCCCTGGGTAGAGTGCAGTGGTGTCCTAGCTCACAGCAACCTCAAACTCTTGGGCTCCAGTGCTCCGTCTGCCTCAGCCTCCCATGGACCTGGGACTATAGGTGCCTGCCAAAATGCCCAGTAATTTTTCTATTTTTAGTAGAAATAGGGCCTCACTGTTGCTCAGGCTGGTCTTGAACTCCTGAGCTCAAGCAATCCACCTGTCTCGGCCTCCCAGAGTGCTAGGATTACAGGCGTGAGCCACCACACCTGGCCTAGTACCTACTTTCTTCTCTTTCCAATTGCTGTTTCTATTGAATAAAATACTGTGTACCTAAATATCAAGTAAACATAGAGATTTGAATTGTGTATAAAACGAGGGTGACAAACCTCTGAGTGAATGTGTGTAAATAAAGAGGGAACAGAAGGAACTCTACCTGCTCTGACTGCTCAGAAGCTTTTATTAATTCATTCATTCATTTGTAGAGACAGGGTCTTGATATGTTGCCTGGGCTGTTGTCAAACTCTTGTCCTCAAAAAATCCTCCTGTCTTGGCCTCCCAAAATGCTGCAATTACAAGCATGAGCCACCGCACCTGAGCAGATCATTCCTTGTTTTGCAGTTTCTGGGTATTTGAAAACTTGTGATAGAAAAAACATTGATGTGTAGAATTATTTGGGAAAGCAAAACAAAACCTCGGCTCCCTTTGTCAAAGTAAGCCAAAGACCACTTCACGGTTCTTTGAAATGATATCTGAATCTAGCAAACCTCCGGGTAATTTTGAAGTCTATATTGAAACTTCAGGTCCTTTAAAGTAGATTCTTGCAGGAGTCAGGAATGAGGAAGTGGATCTTCACAGCTTCGGATTGTCACCTGAGATTGGCTGTATCTGGGGTGCTGTCCCCAAAGGAGTCTGGGAATGGAAATGACAAGCGTCACTCAGAGGGGCTGAAGGGAGGAGAAGCAAGATGCTGAAATTGAGTCCTGTGTCTCCTTCAGGTCAAGCCCTCTCTGATCCTCAGCTTGCTGATCTGAAAAATGGGAATGGCAGAATACTCAGGTGGACATCAGAATGAGAAGAACAAACAGAGGATTCTGCAAATGTAAACATGACATCAGTGTTCCAGGGTCCCTCACGATGATGGAGAGGATAAACCTTCCCCTCTCAAAGGCTAGTAGTGAATCTACTGCACCCATGAGAACTTCGTGAGGGAAAATTCCTGCAGCAACCACAGGAAATGTGAAATGCAACTTTTTCTGGACTTAGGGTCAAAGCTGAACGTCTTTCATCTGCAAGTCTGTGTGTAGAGCCAAAGTCAATGTTACCTAGTCTCATCTCACCTTCCTGTAGGGCTATTAGAACAGTTACTCAGTGTCTGTGTCCAGAAAAGGAATTGTCTGTTCTAGAAGCTTCCATGCTCCCTCCATCAGCTGGGCAGCCAGGAGACTCTGAGCTAACTTCAGTTCTTCCCTGCAGCAATAGTCTCCTGCCAAGCCCCATAGGGTAATCAGTTCTTTTCTTCTCTTTAGACTCTGATCTTTTTGTTTGATTTTAGATGCCATGTTAGAGTCATTTTCTAAATGTCAGTTAATTAAACTTATTTGTGTGTGTGTATGTGTGTATGCGTGTGTGTATGTGTGAAAAAGGAATGCTGCAAACAATGAATGAGTAGGGAATACATAGGTGATAAAAAATGAATGAACAAAAGATGCATACCGCACAAAGAGTAAACCTTAATGTATGCACGGTAACAATCATTTAGGAAATCAGAGGATTCCCGGGAAGAAAGGAAGAGTGGCAGGAGAATGTCAGTGTATCACAAATGTATAAAGCAAATTCCCTGAAGGGGTCAGAAGAAAAAGATGCTGACCTAAGCGATTTAGCAGAGCAGTAAAATCTATGAGATTAAGGGCAAAGGAACTCTCACACAAGCACTGTACTCAGGTCATAAGGTTGTTTTCCACAGGGCTCTAGACTCACCATTCTCACAATTCTGATAGTGTTATGCATGCATACCAGAATGGAACAATTAAGGCAATGGATGGCAGGTGGGGAGAGACAGATTTCTCTCTATTGGAGTGGGAATTTGCAGATAAGCAAGGGGAGGAGACTGGAATCACAGAATAATATATTAACGTTGGAGACCTCAGAAACTCATGGATAGCTTAAGATAGATACAAATACAGTGGAATCTCCATAAATGACCACCTCCCTACATTAACCACCTTCTAGATAAGAATATAGTAGAAACTCCATAGTTGACCACCTTCTTAAGGTGATCTGATTTTCATAGACTGGACAGGTACATGCACATATCCGTATAGGCCTAGTTCCTTATGTTGACCAGCTCCATATGCTGACCAGTTTGTTACAGCTCCTTGGGTGGCCAATTACATAGATTCTATTATAATGACAGTTAGAAATATTTATGGATATGTGGATATACATGGATTACTGTACATACATATATACTTACACACACATATCCATATGTTTTTGTTTTGTTTGCTTTGCTTAGTCAGCTCAGAAGTCCTATAAAGAAACAATATTCCAGTAATAATGAACATGGCTAGTATCAGGTCTTTGTTTCTAATACCATTCTCCAATAAAGGAAGCTAGGACTTCTCAGAATAGCTAACTCTAGGAATGGGGCAGGAAATATGCATGATGAGCCTGGAAAAGACAGTGAGGATGTGCTCAAAGATGTATTTAAAAACCCTCACATTGGAGGGCTTCTGTCAAAGGAACCTGGGTCACTGGAAAGAATACCCAGTCCCCAAAGCTGTAATGATTGGAGCAATAAGATGAACTGATGTTGGATAAAAATGCAAAGTATAAAAGAATCCATGAATTCATACTTATCTAAATAAATGATTGAATAAATTAATAAATGGAAGAGAGGAGACCAATCTCCTTTGTAATATCCCATATCATCTATCTCGACACTCTGCCTTCAAGAAAGGGAAAGAGTAACTGCTGATGCCTTAAGTTGGACCTGTAAACAGTGCTTTTCTTTGAAGGACTACAGCATGAAAAGGGGGAAAAATTAATTTTGCAATGGAAAGATTTGACAAGTGTTACCTCGGTCAGATGATCAAACATAACGTTAGTAGTAGGATGTCATATTGGCGCTATGTCCGCCTGATGTGCTAGGATGGAAATGGGACTTTACCATTCTAGTTATTCTCCCCAAAGCCATAACTCTAGTCTAATCATGAGACAAACATCAAATTACTGTAGAAAATCATCCAGAACCCCTGATGAGTACTCCTCAAGACTGTTAGGGTCATCAAATACAAGGAAAATCTGACAAACTTCCCATACCCAAGAGGAGCCTAGAGAAACATCACAACTAAATGGAACATGATATCCCAGATGGGATCCTCAGACAGAAAAAGGACACTATGGAATAACTGAGGAAATTTTAATAAACTATGGACCTTGGTGACTATTAATGTATAAATAGTACTTCGTTGATGTTTACAAATATACAAAATTAATGCAGGATAATAATGGTGAAAAATGGGTAGAGGGACCATGAGAACTCTGTATTATTTTCCCAATTTCTTTGTAAATGCGAAAGTGTTCTAAAAATAAAGGCTATTTTTAAAAATGAATGAACAAATAGTTATTAATATAGTTTTACAAATTATTGCTGTGTTTACTATGTGCCAGGCATAGCTATATTTGGGGAGCTCATGCTGTTTTTGTTTCTCTGTTGGGCTATTCAATCTTCAATTTCCTCTCACTGTCGTGGGTATTAAATGTGATCATACATGCAAAGCAATTAGAGCAGTGGCTAGAACCTAGTAGGCCCTCAATAATTGCTTGCAGAGATAGTGGTGGTGATGATGATGATTGGGTTGTGGTTTTAAAAACTCACAGATATGGCACAGTCCGATAGAAGCGGGCATCAGTTGGCTCCCCTGGTTTCATTTGAGGATGGTCTAGAAAATGTTTGGGAGTAAGGTGAATCCTTAAGGATTAGTAACAGTTTGTGGGGGGGGGGTGAACAAGCCAGAGGCAGCATTCTTATGAAGGTCTAGAGGCATCACCCAGAGAAATCTTTAAGGGGAACTTCAACTACATGTGACTTGCTTTTGTTGTAGTACTCTGTAGAAGGCTAAAGCAAGGGAAGAAAAAAAAAACAGCTGAGTGATCAACTGTGACCAAGTCTCAAAAGGCAGCATTGTCTACAAGGGTAAAGAGCCTGAGATTTCTGTAGATGACAGGGAGCCATTGAGAATTTTCAGCCCTAGAGAGAGGCAATCACATGTGCATTTTGGATAGGCTCGCCCTGGCTGCAGTATGGAGTGGGATTGGAGTGTGACCAGATGTTGCAAGGCCGGTGAGACTGAAGCTGTTTGCAAAGCATGACATTTTTGTGGGGGCAGTTATCGCCCTCTGACTTTCTCAGCTAACCACACTTTGTGAAGTAGCTGTCTAAATACTCTCCTTTCATGTGTAGTAGCTATATAAAGGTAGAAGCTAACTTTGGGGCAGAAATACATTGTGAGAAAGAGCGAAACATTTCCTTTATGACCGATCCTTGTTCTAACCTTCCCTGCCAGAAGGAAAGACCACAAGCTAGAAAATAAAAATTGGTAAAGCTTCAGGAGTTGCTGTTTCAAGGTCTCTCATGCACTCGCTCTCTTAGACGTGAAGCTTGGGTATGTTGTATATCTTGAGCTTTTCCCTCTTTTCACATGTGTTTGCCAAAAACAGAACTTTAGAAACTAGCTAATATTCTAGTTACTCCTCAGTGGAATGAACAGGAAGCCAGGGATAGAGTTTGGGCATATGAATTTTACCCTAGCTTGGCAAAAACTGACTGCTAGTGGTACGTTCCATGGTCCCTCCATGTTTTGGAACCATTTACAAAATTTCTTAAATAGAAAATGTATCCCAGTACCACCACCACGAACACTATAGTCATCATCTCTAACATCAACACCACCACACTCTGACTTCTATATCCCAGGCTTCAGTGTAAAATGTAGCCATGTGATAGAAAAGCACCTAGAACTTATCATCGATAAGTAATGACGTAGGAATTATGTCCAAATTGCAGTGTTGAAACTTGGATCTAATTCAGGAAATATTTACTCAATGCAAAGGTGGTTGTTGGGTATGGGTTTTTTCCCACCAGTAAGTGGATGCCTGCTTGGTCATGTGGAAACAATGTATCACATTCAAGATACTTTGCTGGCACAGAGTAGTTTATTGAAATATAAGTATATTTACACTATAAGCATTGGAAACACTTTGTTTCTGTTGTTATTAGAGGGTCCAGCTATGTCCTGAAACAGGTTCATGATTTGTTAGAATGGGTTTGCTCATTAACCATGGAATCCACTGGAAAGCAATAAGATTCTTTCATGGAGCATCTATCAGTTCATCCATCTGCCCGTCCATCCGTCCATCCATCCATCCATCCGTCTCCTGTCCATCTATCATCTCTCTCTTTATTTCTCTCTGTCACCGTAACTATCGTTCTCCGTTTCCCTAGCTCTAGGTTCTATGCTGTTTTCTTGTGCCCAGAACTAAATTGCTCTCTTCATCACGACCTCATGTTTTGAATACATTACCCTAAGTTGCTAGGTATTAACACCTCCCTTCTTTCCATGACAACCTGCCTGAGCCCAAGACTTAAGCCAGCTTTTCTCCTGTCAGAGCAGCCAAATGCTTTTTCAGTAAGAATGTTTCCTTACAAACAACAAAACAACAACAAATCCCTAATAAACAAACTTCCAAAAACAACTCATGAAAAGTGGTATCCACTGAGTACTTTCTCTGGCCTCCCTCAAGCCCCGTGGGATATGTGTTAACCTCTCTGTGGCAGAAACTTATTAGCTTTCTCTGCCTCAGAGTTTAGCACAAGGTCTGTTACAGAAAACAAACATTTTTGAAATAAATATTCCCTTTCTTAATATCTCAGGACTAGACTAGGACTCAGAGATAATTTAGTGCTTTGCTACTCAAAGAATAATCTGTGGATCAGCAGCGTTGACAAAACCTGGGAGCTTGTGAGCGGCGTGGAATCCCATGCCCCACCTTGAACCTATTAAATCACAAACTTCATTTTAACTAGATTGAGGTGATTCATTTGAGCATCAATTGATCTTGTTCAGTGTTTATGAACCTTAGCTAAATATTGGAATCATCTAAACCAATTTTAAAAAATATTGATACCAAGATCCCATAGCTACAGATTCAGGTTTATTTGATCTGGAGGTGTTGTCTAGATATTGAGTTGTTTGAAAAACTTCCCATGTCATTCAAATAAGCAAAGGTCAAGAACCATTGATCTTGTCCAACTTTCTCATGCAAAAATAGGTAAAATTGTTGCTTCTTTGAAGCTTGATGTACACCTTTGTGCCTTCAATGGTGTTTTATGGAGAGGGAGAACCAAGAAACATTCAATCACTCATGTCTTCCTAAACTCCCTTCTTGTCTTTCCTTAAAATATTCACTTTGACCCTATAACATAGACTCCCCTCCCCTTATAGCCATGTTGCTCATGAACCTCTAATAGCCATTGTTATGCTCTATATTCTATCCATGTGCTGATTAGACCAAGTGCAGACTCACACGGGAAGAATCAGAAACCATTTTCTAAGTATTGAGTGTCTCAGCTTCTGGCTGGTCCTCTGACAGGTGAAGACGAGAGATGTGACCCGTATATTCTACCATGGGGTTGGGCAGTGGAGACGTGCTGTTAGGAAACAGAGAAGAACAATGACTCAAGCACCAACAGAAACAGAAGGCAGAGACAGTCGTTTACATATGACTTTCGGCTCTGGCTCCCAGCCCCTTCCCTGGGCTCAGTTGCACTTTCCATCTCACCATTTCATGAAGCATCACTTTTCCTAATATGCCACTTGCTTTGCTTCCTTAGCCAGCTTAAGTTGGGTGTAGCCTCAACGTGGGGGAAAAGAAGTTGTAACTAATTCAGTTATTTCGTTTTCCCCACCTAACTCTCATTAGCACGTACAGCAAATCATTAATGATGCTCATAGTTAAGGGATGAACTCAAAGGCTACCCCACCTAAAAGGGACATAAGAAATATCTGTCTATTAAAGTCATTCTTCTTTTCAATGGCATTGAAGACACTGCAGAAAGATGCCTGTGGTGGAGGCTCTAAGCTGGACCTTTCCACAAATGGTCACTATTTAATTCTCCTAACATTATCTTCATGGTATAGCTGAGTTCATAAGGACTCAGTGTGGTTAACTGACTTTCCCTGGATTGTATAGCTAGAGAATTGCAGAGTTGGGAGTCAGGTCAGCCTGTTTCCCTTTAAACCAGTGGTTCTCAACCTTCCTAATGCTGCAATGTATTTTCATTGTTAAAAAGGGGTTGCGACCCACAAGTTGAGAACCACTGCTTGAAACTGATGCTTGGGAAAGTGCAAGGATGGTTGGCAAGAAGGTCTGACAGGCCACAGAGCCAGTGGAGTGAGCAGGGCCCAGGGCTGAACGTCTTCCTTGTTGTTGTTAATCAGGAAACTGATTGTAGAGTGGATTAATCAGAGCATTTTCAGATATTCTTCCCCAGCTTCCCTTGGAGGAGATGTTGGCTTGGGAATATTTCAGGGCAGAATCGAAGACTGTATCTGCCATTTTCATGAATGACAGTGGGCCACGCTGTCTTCCCAGTTTCAGTCTCAGTATGGCCCTTGTCTGAGACCATCTGCAAACTGTAATAACAAAACATCTCCTTTCCAACATGTACTTTCCAACACAATCTTGGAAATATCAGAGAAGCAGCCTGGCTCAGGACACTCTTTGTCCCTTGAAACAATTGGTGGCAAATGTTGTCCATCATTCAGATTCATGTCCCATTTTCCTCTACCATTTGAACAAAGAGCTTTTAAAATCCAAGTGTTGTAACTGAAAGGCTTTGGGTCTTTACATGTTAGTTGACAGTGCTAGCATACCTTTTTATTTTATTTTATTTTTTGAGACAGTCTCACTTTGTTGCCCTTGGTAGAGTGCTGTGGTATCATAGCTCACAGCAATCTCAAACTCTTAGGCTCAAGTGATCCTCTTGCTTCAGCCTCCTAAGTAGCTGGAACTATAGATGACCCCCACAAGGTCCAGCTAGTTTTAGAGACAGGGTCTTGCTCTTTCTCAGGCTGGTCTCAAACTCCTGAGCTCAAGCAATCCACCTGCTTCAGCCTCCCAGAGTGCCCAGCTAGCAGACTTTTTGGTGTAGGCAGTGGGAGCCTGTCCACTGGGGAGTAGAATCTTTGTAGAAGGAAGTGGCTGTGACTACTCTGCACTCAGTCCTGGGGTTTTCACCAAGAAAACTGTAGGTGTTACAGTCAAGGCCAGGACCCATCTGAAAATTATTTCTGTATTTATATTCCAACCTGATGATTATAGATATAAGAGGGCAAATCTTATCTTGATTGTACGAATTCATTGGGAATTCATTCAACTTTTTACAAACCTAAAATCTCCCGTTCAGGATGTGGGAGGCTTTTCTGAAGCCTCTCATCTTCTCTACACTTTATATGCTTTAAGGTCCAGGACTGTGTTCAGCTAACACTCTTGAGTACTTGCCTCGTATCAGATACTGTGTGAGGTGCTACCAAACCTCGGGGCTCTTGAATGTACTGACTTCTCTCTCTGAAATGCCTTTCCCTCCTACCCAGCCTGTGATTTCTACTCACTTTGTAAAATGCACCCACCCCTTCCTTCTGAAGGCTTTCTGGACCTTTCTGTCCCTTTCACCCCCTTTTTGTGTAGTCTTTATTCTGTGTGCATTTCACTCTGTGTCTCCCAGACAGCGCATGCTGCAGGGTCGCCCTCAGTGGCTGGGGTCCCAAGTGTAGCCAGCATGCCCCAACTGATTTGGATCCCTCGGCTTCTGGCTCCATGCTCTGCATGAGCTGCTTAGGGTCCACAGAGTCATACGCTCAGTATCATTTATTGTGATTAAGCATAGTTCTGAAGTGTATATCAAATTATCCCTCTTGGTAACCTTGAAAAGCTAGTAGTTGGATACATATTTGCAGGCTGGCTTTGCATAATAGTAGCAAACTTACATGTTTCTGTATTGTAGAGCCTTTTTGTATTCTAATGCATTTCATCTTCACAACTTTATGACTTTAGCCCCCCTATACAGAAGAAGAAAATGAGGCAAAGAGTGGCTAACCTGCTCACAGTTGCACACCTGGAGAACAGGAAGGCTGGGATTCAGCAGCGCCTGAGAAATGACTAAATACGCAAACTGTGGGTCCTCTCTCGGAGCTGCTGGATCAGAACCGCTGAGAATGGGGTCAGGCCATTTGTGATGTAGCCAACCTTCCGGGCGATGTACAGGACCCCTCAGGGCTGAGCACTGCATCCTCCCATTCTGTCCTGCCGTTACACTGCCCTTTCCTCCCTCCCCATCCCCTCTCCTCTCCTCTCCTCTTCTTTTTCTTTTCCTTTTGTCCTTTCCCCTCCTCCCCTCCTCCCTTCCTTCCTTTCTTTTCTCTCTTTTTTCTTTCCTTTTGTCTTTATTTTTTTATTTCAACAGATGAAGTGGGTACAGTGATTTTTGTTACATGGATGAATTGAGTATTGATGTCAGGGCTATCAGTGTATCCATCACCAGAATAGTGAACATTATATTTGATAGGTAGTTTTTATCCTCACCCCCAACCCCTTCTTCGTTTTTAATGTCCATTACACCACTCTGTGGCTAAAGGAACCACAAAACTCTGATTAGCTGTTGAGAGGCTGAGCTTGGAAGGAAGATGGTAGACACTCACTTTGGCTTTGATACTTACCGTAACTCTCAGTCATCTAGACCTACCTATATTGTATTACTTTCATATTGATCAGTTTTATTTTATTGAGACAGAATCTTCCTTCATCGCCCTCAGTAGAGTGCTGTGGCATCACAGCTCACATCAACCTCCAACTCTTGGGCTTAGGTGATTCTCTTGCCTCAGCCTCCCGAGTAGCTGGGACTACAGGCACCCGCCACAATGCCTGGCTATTTTTTGTTACAGTTTGGCCGGGGCCGGGTTTGAACCTGCCACCCTTAGCATATGGGGCTGGCGCTCTACCCACTGAGCCACAGGCGCCGCCCCATTTTGTTCAGTTTTAAATGTTGACCAAAACTCACTGAGTAGAAGGATTATGGGCCATTTTTCCATGTTTATTTTTTCTTCTCTACTTCTCTGTATTACAACAATGAAAAAACAAGATTAACTAATACATGCTATTTTAAAAAATCTGCTTAGAACAGGCCATTTACAAAAGATGGCAGGAAAGCTTCCCTGCCAGAGAGCCATACTTTGTGTTTGCAACGGGAAAGTTTCTCCTGGCAAAACAAATGATTCCTTCACCACCAGAGGAGCCACCCCTCCTCTCCTTAAATTGGTAGCATCCATCACAGTCGGCCTGGACTTGGTAGCTTTTCAATCCTGGGCTGTAGTGTGATAATTGGCATAATTTCCCTGAGATAGTGTGGAGGTTAATGAGGTTCAGAGAGCTTTAGGCCATCCACTTTTATTTTCAGCTCCAGATGGGAGCAGGGAACATGGGCTCTGGTAAGAGTGGAAAATCAACAGAAAACAAGAATGGAAGCGCCACAGAAGCTTGGTGGGTACAGACCCCAGACGAGAAAGAGAGAAAGGGCAGGGCTAGCCCTCCTCACCTTGAGGGAGCCTCTGGGGGGCAGCCCCACACACCCCAACTCTGTAGCATGTATTCCTTGAGAGTTTTTAAAAAGTCTTATCATTTAATTAATTATTTTAATAAAAGAATTCTGCATACCCAGAAGACTACTTACTTTCTTAGATGTTCCCAAAGCAAATTAGAATATTTAAGGCTCTTTAAGGCGAAGCCCAGTGATACCGAACCGTGCTTGCTTGTTTAGCGTTGGTTAACCCAGAGTTATGCAGCCTAATATGATGATGAAAACATTTTCTTTCCTGAAAAAAAAAAAAAAAGAAAAATCGATTCACTTTCTGGTCATTTCCAACAGAGCCATAGGGCTCTACTGTATTCATGGCAGTGTAACCTGGAAATTTCTAGTACAAACAAAGGGAGTGTCTCCAGACTAGGCTGTGGGAGCTACAAAGGCATCATTTATTCAGCTGACACTGATTGCTTGTGTGTGCCAGGCTCCAGGGCAGGTATTGGGGTTGGAGATACAGAGATGAAATAAACCTTGTACCCACCCTGAAAGACTTCACAGTCTTGAAAGGAGAGAGGAATGTAAACGAACAGTAATGATGCTGGGGGAAGGGCTGTGGTGAAGGCAAGACCCTCATGGGTGGGGTTCCCACCACAGAAGTAAACGAGAGGATTAGGAAGTCACCCCAGAACGGAGTTCTCCACGGGCTGCAGAATCAGACGACCAGGCTCCATCACTTACAGGGTCTGTGATCTCAGGTACTTCATTCATCCCCGTGATCTCAAATGGACGCAATAGTGATACCTAGCTTATAGGGTTGGTGCAAGGATTAAATGCACTTAACCCACTTGATACAATGCTCCTAATACTAATACGGAGAAGGAAGATTTCTTGAATGTTTAAGGAGTGAAGAACTGACGAGGTCCTGATGACTGATAGATAGGAGGGGGGATGTGGCAGACGGAAGGTGGCTGAGTGACAGGACAATGCGGGGTGTTGGGGGAGAAAGAACAGGTTTCTTTGTCTTTTATTATTATTATTTTTGAGGGAAGCGTGTTTATATGTGAACCTTCCGCTAAACCTAGATGTGGTGGGCATGTTCTAATTCTAACTCCAGTACCTCCAAATGTGAACTTATTTGGAAATAGGGTTTCTGCAGTATACCTAGTTAGGGTGAGTTCATTAGGGTGGGGCCTAAATCTGGCGACTGATCACAAGGAGAGGAGAGGACAGGCAGAGACACACAGGGAAGGAAGGTAAGTGAAGACAGAGGCAGGGACCAAGCTGCTGCTTCTGGGAACCCAGGAGGGCCGAGAGCCGCCAGCACCAGCCACCCGCAGGGGCTGCTAGAGAGGCAGGGAATAGATTCATCTTCAGAGCCATTTAGAAGAAAACAAGTCTAAAAACTCCTTGATTTTGAACTTCTGGCTTCTAAAACTGTGAGAGGATAATTTCTGTCATGTATGGTGCTCTGTTAGGCCACCCTAGGAAATGAATACATGGGTTTTCATGGCCTCAGCACTATTGGGGAAAGAGAATTCTTTGCCTGGAGGGGGGACATGTGGGGAGACCCCTCTGTGCACTGTGGACATTCTGCAGTGTCCCTGGCCTCTATCCACTGAATGCTGGAGCACTACCACTTGGTTTTGACAAAGAAAAACATTTTAAAATATTGGCAAATGTCACCCAGGGACAAAATCTCCCCCTGGCTTGTTGTCTGCTCACTTATTTATTCATCTCTTCATTCATTTATTTATTCATTCATGCATTTACCTGTTTATTTGCTAACTACTTACTTAGAGCTGAGAAAGCACCAGAGATCTTTGCAGGCTCACGCAAGGGAAGCACAGTCTTTATGTTCAAGACCCTTACAGGAAAGTGGGTGGGAACACCAATCCTAATGGAATAACTACACAAACCTTGACAAACTGAGGGACATGCCCAGAAGTAAAAGGACACAGTTCTAGGAATACACATAATCAAAGAATCTGACCTAGATGGTGAGAGAGAGGGAGGGAGTTCTGAAAACTTTGGGGGTACCTGGGCACAGATGGCTGGCAGAGTGACAGCACATGCCAAGGTCCTGTGGTCAACTGGAGCCCAGAGAGGTGGAGGAAGATGAGAAGGAAGATGGGCGCTGGGAGGGCCGAACATGGGACTCAGGGAGAACTTCTCTAGAATTTTGTCTGGCTCCTAGGATTTGACCTGGTAATAGGGCACAAATAAAGAGGTGGCAGAGCAGGAGAGAGAGAGACAGTCCTCTCAAAACTGTTTCACTCACCTCCATAATTGAGCTTGAAAGAACCGGCCATCAATATTTTCTTTTCTTTCTTTGTTTCTAGCAAAGCCAGGCCCTCTCTGCCATGTGGCTGCAAGCTCCCAGCTCTATCTGGGACACAGGTGGATGTGCAGTTTCTGGAAAGGGCTGTCTAACGTTTTATGGTTTCGTAAAGAGCCCATGATGTCAGTTCATAAAAAATGTTCAGACATCTAAATTTATGCCTTGTGGCTCTCTGGCAAAAATAGCATATTGTCCTACGAGATGGATGCAGCCAACCCTATATAGGGAGGAGGACTCTCCCTGCAAGGACCTTAGGAGGTAGAGGTGCTGCCTCGCTGGCTTCTGATTTGGGCCCTGGGGAAGAGCCCTACTCAGGAGGCATCTGATCTGGAGCAAATGGCACCCCAGTTCCTACCAACCCCTGTTCCCCCTGCCCCCCTGTTGCACTTGTGTATCTACACTACTCTGATCAAACGTGTCCCAGGCAAAGAGCTGAGAGCAGGAAGCATTAGCATTCTCTACCAGGTCTGCAGCTACTGAGGTGCAGCTCATGGGGAAGACTCCTTCACTTCTGAATTCCCAGTTTTCCCTTCTATAAAATGGGGTGAAGGGATGCTGACCTGAATTCTCCAAAATTTTGCTTTTGGGTCAAGTAAGAGTCCTGCATGTGAAATGCTCTAGAAACGTGATGTTCTTTATGATAAGTGGCCTCCTAAGGCCATAGTGAAAGCACAGGCTTTGAGGTCAGTAGAGCTGATTCCCCCAATTACGTGCTCTGAGGCCGCTTCACCCATTTGAGCCTCACTTTTCTCACCTGTGACAAGGAAATGACGTTGCCTGTCACAGGAATGTGCATACAATTGAAAATGTACAAACAAGTGGTTTGAGCACCAGACCTGATTCAACGCACAGCTCTCATTATTGGTGTAACTGTGAGCCTTAGGATATTTTAAAGGAGGAAAATAAATGCGGACAACTGTCCTAGAAGCTAAGGAAGCTGCTTTTGAGGTAGCAGGCACACTCAGTGTCTCTGAGGTCCACCTGGGCAGGCCCCTAGCTTGAAGTGTCTGTGCCCTCTTTTATCCCCAGCACACATAGCACCATCACTGGCTTGGCCTCACTGAGTCTTCCCTGGTGCTTCTCACCACCATCCTTTCCTTTCCATTTCCCCTCACAGCCCCCAGGGAGCGTGTGGTGTGGGGGAGGCTTTCTCTCCTCCAGGGGGTTCAGTCACAGGTGAAAGAACCATTGGAGGCCCCCTCTGGGCTGAGCCCCCCTCCCTGCTAGTGGGGGTCATGTCTTGCACCCCTCTGCTCCCTTTGGACTTTATCTACTCCTTTCTTACAATCACTTCTTTCTTAACACTTGTGTTACAGCTTCCTGGGCACTTGCTCTACCCACCTGCTTGGTCTGAGAGCTTGGTGGGGGCTGGGTCTGAGTATGGGGTTCCACTCAGGGTCTGCACTGTGTCTGGCCAGAGCACCCTCCACTCCCTTTCACAGAGGTCATCTCAGTGCCCTCAGATGCCAAGCACCCATTATTCATTTCATTCATTCACCTCTGTGGATGCAGAGGTGGCCAGATGGGCAGGAGCCTATCTCATGGAGCTCTCATTCCCTGGGGGAGACCAGTACTAGATAAAATGAAATCAGATGTACAGTAACAGGTCATGAGTGTGACGCACTGCATGCAGAAAAGTAAAGCAGGATAAACAAATAGAGAGCATGGGGAAGCTATTTCAGAGACGGGGGCTGGAGCCGGCAGGGTCTCTCTGAGGGTTTCCGGGTGTGGTGTGGAAGTCTGTCTTTCCTCTTGCTGCGTTCTGGATCCCCTGGGCTGGGCAATCAACCCAAAGCAACGCTTGTCTTTTCAGTAAATGTATTAGCTTCCTAGAGCTGCTATAATAAACTACCACATATTTGGTAACTTAAAACAACACACATTTATTCTCTCACAGTTCTAGACGCCAGAAATCAAGGCCATAGCAGGACCATACTTTTTTCCTGAGAGCTCTAAAGAAGATTCCTTCCTTTTCTTGCCCACCAGCTGGTGGCTCCAGGTGCTACATCTCCTCTCTGCCTCCATCCCTGCATGGCCTTCTCCTCTGTCCCTGCGTCTTCTCCTCTGCTGTCTCTTCTAAGTATCTTATAAAAACACTAGTTTTCAATGTAGGGCCCATCCAGATAACACAGGATGAGCTCATCTTGGGATCATTCACTTAATTGTATCTGCAAAGACCTTTACCCAAATATGGTCACGCTCACAGGTTCTGGGGGTTGTAAGACACAGAGTCTTTGGGGGAGGGGTCCACCAGTCAACATGTTATAGCAAGTGAGGAAAAGGACATTCCCCAAAGTTAATGTCTGCTCCCCACAAAGAATCCAGATACCATGCATGGATTTGTATCAGCATTTTACTTTGAATTAATTTATTGCTCCTTTAAAGCTTTTACAACTTTGGTGCCCTGCCATGTCAGCTTCCTTATTAGGCACTGTCTGTCTCTCTCCTTTCTAAAGACTTGTTCGCCCTCCCTCTCTCCTCTTTAAACGTGCCCATCCTGTGTTCATCCATAAATACAACAAAACCAGTTAGAGGGATGGGGGTGGCTGTCCTCCCCTGGACCAGGCTGTCAACCTCGAGCTGGGAATGAGTTTTGCCCAGGATTTAGGGCAAGAGAACACAATTATTTCCAGCTGGAAAAACAGTTATGTCTGCTGGGCTGGCCCAGAACTCAGCGGGGGAAGCTCCAGGCTCAGGGTCTGGCTAGCCTTTGTGTTTTTATTTTTTTTGTGTGTGTGGAGAGTGTGTGTATATGTTTGAACTCAAATTCCTCTTACTTCTATTATTGAAACACACACACACATGCAGACAGACACACACACTGTAAATATGCAGGGTGCACATGAATATGAAATAAAGTAGCAGGTACAAAATAAGATGGAAAATACTCTTTCCCCTTTCCTTTGGCCAGATGTTATTGGTTCTTCATGTATTTTACCCAGAAAACATAGACATATCCAAAACAGAGTTTGCAGAGCTAGAATTGGTTCTCCAGAATTGGTTTTTGTTCTACTTACCTGTTACATGTGTATGGATTTCTTTTTTTCAGGTACAGATTTAGATGTAATCACTTTTTTTCGTATGGAAAAGGTTCATACATTCCCACTGCCCTGTACACTGCTTTGCCTTGGGATGATCCGTTTCCCGGATTTGGAGTTGCAGATATATCTCATTGTTAACAGTTACAAAAACTCCATTCAGTGGATGGACCATCCTTTACGTAACCACGCCAGCTGACTTTTGACAGAGTGAGGTTCAGCCTTCCGACTTTCATCCCGTTGATATTCTTACTATAGCTATTCATAATAAAATTATAGCAAATATAATTATAAATAGAATAAGTATATAACACCATTGTTGTTTATCCATGTAATAACGCACAGGACGCATACATTATATGATAGCACCTATAATAAAGAATAACTTTTTATGTGCAGCATTATTTAATTATCATGACCCTGGGTGATTGCAATCCTTGCTTTATCGATTATAAATCCCTGAATTTTTAATCTTTTATATGAAGTTAGGGAAACTAAGCTCCTTAGAGGTGAAAGTCTTATTTAAGGTCAGGGAATAAGTTCCAGGCCCCTGTTGTTTTATTTTAGGTGATGCCAGCCTTCCTGTTTTACCTTTACTTTGACAATTAGGCACAAACCACAGCCTCTTGGGTTTCGGCCTCGGTGGCCTGGTCCTTGCTGGACACGTTTTTCTTTTCCCAGTCAGTTGTCTGTTCTCAAAGACCCGTGGGAAGGCAAACCTCCTTATGTCTGAGTAAGTGTGGAGAAGGGCGCGTCAAGCCTGGCTGGCTCGGAGATGGACTGTGAAGCCCACACCCTCGGGGCCCGCGTTTGTCTGCAGTCCTTCCCGTGTCGTCTCCTCTTCCAGCTCTCACACTTGAAGGGGAAAAAAAAATAAACTTGGTCCGGATTTCTCCTTTTTTGACTCCTGGGTGGGCTTGCAAGCTGTGTGACTCAGGTTGTTCAGCTCACAGTGACAGTTGCAGCTTCCTGCCCTTTACAGCAGGCACACTCGTGGTCAAATCAAGTAGGATGTCCCAACATTTTTGGTGAGATATAAAACTGGACCTAGACCATGAATCTTAACATTTTGGGGCTGTGTGATTGCGGGGAAGCCCGTAACCTCGCTGAGCCTCTTTCTCCAGCTGGCAGATAGAGTTGACACCCTCACACCATCTCCTGGATGTTTCAAGAAAGGATGGGCATGAGCAGGTGAAATGTCCTGCGCAGAGTCCTCACACTCAGCTGTGTGTGCTACTCACCTGGGGGCTTTGTAAAACTCTGATGCCCCAGCCCCACCCCAGACCAATTAAATCAGAATATCTGGGGGTGGGACTCAGAAACCAGTATTTGCATGTATCAAACACGTCCAGCGTGCAGCCAGCTCTGAGAAGCAGAGGTCTAGTGCAGCCCCTGACACAGCCACCACTCAGCAAAGGTCTCTAGACACTTTAGAAAGCCCTTGGACAAGTATATAGGGTTTGATTGTTCTGGAAGATTCTGGAAAGAGAGGCAAGGACATTCCTGAAATTCCTGTCTTTCCTTCTTATCACAACCCCTTTATCTGTTCTCTGAGTCAGTCTCTCTGCATCAGGAGAGGGGGTTGATTTGGAGAGGCCCCTGGGGAGTAAGAGCCAGGGGGCTTCTGTTTAGCAACCTCGTAAAAGACTCCCGTGCCCAGAAGACCCAGACTCCAGGATCCTCTAAACCAGGTGTCCTCAAACTATGGCCTGCGGACCACATGTGGCGGTGTAATTGTATTTGTTCCCACTTTGTTTTTTTTACTTCAAAATAAGATATGTGCAGTGTGTATAGGAATTTGTTCATAGTTTTTTTTTAAAACTATAGCCCGGCCCTCCAATGGTCTGAGGGACAGTGGACTGGCCCCCTGTTTAAAAAATTTGAGGGCCCCTACTAAACTTATACTTGTTCTCACCCCGAAAAGTCAACTTTAGCCGATTGCTTCAAGTTTAAATAAGCCTGAGCTGGAAGATACTAAGACAGATCATGAACACAGGCTTACTCGGATTCAAACTCCCCATCCCTGGACATCAGATACATATGCCTTCACAGCTTCCACGCTGCACACACAGTTCCCAAACTATGGTCCTTCCTGACAAGATTGAGGTTGGGCTGGGAACTTGGGCCTAACAGGACTCTAAGGCAACACCTGTACTCACACCCTTGAAAATCCCTTTTCTAAGCCTTCCCCAAATCTCATGGGCATAGCTGATCTGAGTGCAGGAAGCAAGACAGGAAAGGAAGCAGAGCGGTGTGTTGCGGTGATTCTTTCCCCCACACGTGGAGAGTGCCCAGTGTCCGTCTGCTCTCCAAAGCCTGGAATCCCACCCTCCCACCAGGCGAGGCAGCTCCCAGTTCTTCGGAGCTTCTCCACGCTCGCTGATCTGAAGGCGCAGCAGAGGCCTGCACTGAGCCGTGAGGACAACGTGAGCGTGTCACCGAGAAAGAGTCTCTCCAGACTGAGGCCTCTCATACTGCTCTGTCTTGGAGAACTCGCAAGTTCAATCTGAGTGAAAACTTTACATAAAGGATAAGAGACCACTTCCTCGTATTATTTTATTTTTATCTTTCCTGCTCAAAGAGTATTACAGGACATTAGTTCTCTGAGATATTCTTGGGGGAAAAGCCCTCTGTCAGCAGAAAGTATTTATCTTTCACATAATCGTAATCATATTTACCTCTTAAAGATGGTGAGAAATCTTAACAATTTAAAAATACTTAACTTTGTTTATTCCAGAATTTCACAGAATTATTTGACTAAGGAATCCTTCTCCATCATTCCTTCCTTCCTTTCTCCCTCCCTCCTTTCCTTCCTCTCACCCTTTCTCTTTCTTTCTTTCTCTTTTTCTTTCTTTCTTCCCTTCCTTCCTTCCTTCCTTCCTTCCTTCCTTCCTTCCTTCCTTCCTTCCTTCCTTCCTTTCTTTCCTTTCTTTCTTTCCTTCCCTCCCTCCCTCCCTCCTTTCCTTCCTCTCACCCTTTCTCTCCCTTCCTTCCTTCCTTCCTTCCTCCCTCCCTCCCTCCCTCCCTCCCTCCTGCCCTTCCTCCTTCCCTCCCTCTCTCTCTATCTCTTTCTTTCTTTCTTTCCTTCCTCTCACCCTTTCTCTCTCTCTCTGTCTCTTCCTTCCTTTCTCCCTGCCTCCCTTCTTTCCTTCGTCTCGCTCTTCTTCCTTTTCTTTCTCTTTCTTTCTTTTTTGCTTTCTTTCTTTCTTTCTTTCCCTCCCTCCCTCCTTCCCTCCCTCCCTCCTTCCTTCCTTCTCTTTCTCTCTTCCTTCCTTTCTTCTTTCTTTTTTCCAATCTAATTTATGGGCAGACCACAGAAACAATGTTTTCCACAGGAAACTTTTAGAATCTCTATTCTGGTAAAAACAGCCCTTCATTCAATAAATGAATGAAACGATGGGCTCCCAGAGATGCCCCCTCCGATACATGTACACACATTCTCACCTCGCTGTGTTCTCAACCTCTGTACAGTGTGTGTACCCTCACGAAGTCTACACGGACCATGACTGGTGTCAGTTGCTTTCACTGGACTATCAGTAGTCAGGGTAAGACTTCCTATGCAAGCCTAGATATTTAGATCCACGCATTTCTTCAGAAACAATGTCATCAACTCTCATGGGGCTATCCTGGCAAATGGGAGCGATTGTGTGACAAGTTGGTGCTTCGTATGCATTATTTTGCAGTCCTGGCAAATTGAGAATGTGCCAGCTATTCGTTTATGTTAGTGGTAATTAACTGGCTCTCATTCCAATACAGAGACTGGGTCCAGGATGCCCAGTGGTGTCCCAGATGTGAGGAAATCCAGGCAGGACTGGAGCGTCTCTTTGGTGGCAGGTGCCTCAGAGAACTGCCGCCTCCTGTGCTCTCTGAGACCTTCCTCCCCTGTGCCCAGCTCTACAGTGAGGTCTCCTAGACACAGCACCTGCTGCTCATCCTCCCACGGCCACCCAAGCCTGGCTGTGGAGCCATGTACATCTTGGAAAAATACAGTAACCTCCACTCCCTGCAGGCGTGTGTGTGAGCACGTGTGTGTGCTTCTCTGTGTGTGTAACCTGTCTGTTTATGCAGGCACTCAGCAAACATCGCCAGATATTAAATCAGCATGCCACAAAAAGGATAACTCAGGCATCCCTTTTGTGATGATAAACACGCTGCACTTGACCCCAGACAGGCACGCCGTCCATGTTCAGCCCTGCCTCTTTACCTTAGCAGACCAACTCTGGGCCCTTTCTCCCCATGCCTTACTTTGCTTGAATATTGGAGATAAATTTCAGGGCCCTTGTAAAGGTTCGAGGTGATGTGGAGCAGACACTCATTCAATAACATTCATTTATCATTATCTTTCAGTAGTTGTTTAGCATTATCAGGATGGGAGCTTTGGAGGGACCACTTATAGGGCAAGCAGTGAAATTTCCTTGCAAAATTATAAAGGATAAGATACTCAGAAACACAGTGTTTAGACCGTGCTGCCCAGGATGGTTCGTGTGTGTGTGTGTGTGTCTGTGAGCCCAGACGCCTGTATTATGTTTCATTCAAAGAAAAAAAAAAAAGGAGTTGTTGTAAGTAGCACCCACAGATGACTCTGGCTAGATAGAGCCACATCCTCACACAGCCTCAGAGTGTCCCGACCAGCTCCTAATGTTCTTCCTGTGGATCCTCTTCTTTAACCTTCACAACAACTCAAGAATCCACTGTCAATATGCCCATTTTGCAGATCAGGAAAACTGAGGATGAAGGAGGTTAAGTAACTTGTTCATTTGAGGTTCTAAGCTGCCCAGGCAGTTTGGCAGTTAAGTTTGGACTCATATGCCTGGGTCCACTGCCTCAGGGGACCCTGGACAAATTTATAACCCACACAGGAGGCAGAGATGAACACCGGAGGGGAGATGACCCTAGGTCGGAAAGCCTGGCTTCAGTTCTGGCCATGACCCACTAGATGTGTGACTCCCCAGGAGTTCTTGCCTGATTATGGAGATACGTTCTTCTAGCCCCAGAATTAATATATGGATAGAAAGCAGGGTCATGTGTGAAAATGCCCCATGCCTGGCCAGACCCAGCCTGGGAGCCCACTTCCTTTTCGTCCTTTCTTTCTCTTGGACCAGAGCTCCACATCCTTGAACATGAGGGCTTAGTTTTACTTTCCTTGGCTTAAGAGCAGCGTTGAGAGAAGTCAACAGTCTGCAGACACGGGAGACAGCCCGGCCACAGAAGACAAACAGAACTGACAGGGAGCAAAAATGCAAAGGTATTCAAAATGCAAGCTCTGATTTTCACTCCCCTGCCTGAAGCCTGCCAGGCACAGGGCTTTGAGGAAAAAAAAATCTGATTTTTACTGAAAGGGGCCAAAAATAACCTTGCTTTCTCCTGCAGGAGAAAACAGAAAACTCTGCAGTTTCTTCCCATTCAGATTTCCTTTTTCCTCGGCTGTGGGTGGCAGGGTGATCTTGGGCTCAGATCTGGAAAAAGATAATGGGCCAAAACAATCCTGCGTGACAAGGGGAGGACAGTGGGGCCAGCACTGATTGAAAGCCTTGAGTTTGGTGAGGGGCAGCAGGCTTGAGGGGCGGGGAGCCACTGGGGAAGGAGGGCTTCAGACCCGTACGCTAATTGCAAATCATCACTAATCAGCAATGTGGCTGTGTGTCCAGCTTTCTGAAATATCTGACGGGTTCCTAGTTTCCAACCTCGCCAGCCTTGCACTGATTCCGCCAGATCCTCCTCCCTGGACTCTATCTTCCTCACATTTTCTAAACTGCTGCCTTGCTGTCCTTCCCTGTTTATAACCTTCTGGTGACGCTCTAGCAACCGCAGAAACTGTCTACACCTGATGCCATGCTGCGTTTTACCTGCCTCCCTCTAAGCTCGGCCATCTTCTGCGTTTACCACCTTTCCCCACCTTTCCCACTGACCAGCCTCTAGCCGGGGTCAGTAATCTGCTCCTGCTTCCTCCTCTCAGCCTCTTGTCCATTTCTGTGGTCTTATCTCTCCTGCTCCACAGCTTCCTTCTCAGCTCCATTGGTTGCTTTTCTCCCAGGGAAGGGTCCTCTTCATGAAAGCTCTTTCACCCAAGTTGTCACATTAGGAAATGGAGTACAATTCCCCCCATGGATGAGGAACCTAGAGTTCAGAGGGGACAGAGAACGAGCCCACAGCGGTCAGAGCTTACAGGTACCCTCATGATTGTCAGCTGCCAAAACCACACGCGGGGTTCCCTCATGTTCCTGAAAGGCATGGCGGGCCTTGCTGCTGCTTCTGAGATAATTAAGCACAATTTTCCAGGTGTTGCTACTGCTGGAGAGCGAGAGAGTCCATGTTGCTGCCTGGGACATTTTTGGCCTCTTAAGTTTCTCCACAATGTGGAGGATCTATTTTTAGTTCAGAAATCAAGCAGGGTGTGATCTTTCCTGCCAAAAATTCTCTTTTCAAACACATACCCCACTGCCATTCACAGAGGAAAGCCCTGATCAGGCTAAGAGGGCTCAGACATCCACACGGGAGACCCAGGAGAGAGGAGGAGGCCCCCCAGGGTGCCCTGGCTTGCAGAAGGGAGCTGGGCCCTGCGGGGAAAATGCTTTGCCTGCTGAGGACTCCTTGTTGAGAAACCGTGAGCGTTTCCCATGCTGAGCTTCCCCTGGCACCCACTGGGGTAAATTGCAACCCTGGCCACATAGAGGAGGGGCCTCTGTTTCCAGACTCTCCCCCAGCCCTTCGGATCAGGATTGTCACCAGCTCCATTCACGAGCAAGGGCTGCAGAGCTCCCTGCCTCCAGGCCTGCTGTCCCCAAAGAAGGAAAAAAGAAGGGATGGAAGAAAGGGGTGGAGAGAGGGAGGAAAGTAGAGAGGGAGTAGAGAAAGGAGGGAGGGGAGAAGAGGAATGGAAAGCACCTGGCTTTTACAGTTGTTGGGGTAAACGCCTTAGGCTGGGTTTTGTAGCAAAGTCTTGTGGTTTTCCAGACTTCTTTTTGCAGTGGACTCCTCTGATAAAAAAAAACCATCCTGCCATGCAGCCACATTTCCCACAATACAAAAGGAATTCCTACAGTAGGAGAATGCTTTTGTAATTATTCCCTTGCTAGTGCAAAACCCAGAACCTTGGAGGTTTGTGAATAGAAACAGGACTGAGCATCCAGACAGGGGCCCTCTGCTCTAACTGGTGTGTGAGTTACCACGGGATAAGGGACTCCTCTGTTCCCTCCACGCCATGCTGTGGGACACTGGGGGGTCTGCTGCTTCTTCCTGGCTAACAAGTGTTGGTCACTCTCTGACACCCTGTCCTCAGGCCTGCTGTGCCCTCTTAGACACAGCAGGTGTGTCCAAATTGGCCCTGACCAGCGACTGTCTCCCCAGATTGAACACGAGAATCACCCAGACAGCTTTTAAAGTACATCCCTACTGGGATAATTTGTTTAGTAGCCACTTCTGTTCAGTGAGATATGAAGGCAGATGTACTAAAAGGTTTTCTTATTCCCAATAAGAGACCCGTAGAGGAAGGAAAAAAGACCCTTTTCTGCCTCAAGACATTATCATTTGCTTTATACACCTGGGATTGCTGCAGCCCTTACAGGACAAGCTGACCCACTGTGGACAATGGAGCAGGGAAATAGAAAGAGCGCAGGTCACCAAGGATGTCAGTGAGACCCTAGTTAACCAACTCTGAACCCTGACTTCTATGTTGGCAGTCATGTGACACCAACCATTAAAACATCCACTTCATAGCATTGTCATAGAGATTGATTGTGTTTTAATTCAATACATCCAAAATATGTAGCTGAGTGCCTGACCCTCATCTAAACAATGCTACATGGTGACAATAATAATATTGTTAATATGAATAACAAAGCTGCTGCCGATAGTTGTTTATCCTTTGAAGAATTAGAGTGGACTTATCACCTCCCTTATCCAAGAATATCCATTCTACTTTTTTTTTTGAGACAGAGCCTTACTTTCTTACCCTAGGAAGAGTGCTATGGAATCCTAACTCACAGCAACCTCAAACTCTTGGGCTTAAGCCATCCTCTTGCCTCAGACTCCTGAGTAGCTGGGACTACAGGTGCCCACCACAAGGCCTGGCTAGTTTTCTGTTTTTAGTAGAGATAGGGTCTCATTCTTGCTCGGGCTGGTTTCAAACTCCTGAGCTTCAGCAGTCCTCCCGCCTCAGCCTCCCAGAGTGCTAGGATTACAGGCATGAGCATTGTACCTGGTCTCCATTCTTCTTTTCTTTTCTTTCTTTCTTTTTTTTTAAGTTGTTTGCGATTCATTGAGGGTACAAAGAATTAGGTTGCATGGATTACATTTGTTAGATGGAGTCCCTCTTATAATTGTGTCCCATCCCCCAAGATATTCTACTTTTCTTAATGTAACTTTGAGATTATGTTAGAGTTTGGTTTATTTATGGATTTGTCCTTTACAATTTTTAAAAATATCATAACAATACCGATATGCATTTTTTTCTAATGGATCATGGCATTGGATTGTTTCTGGGGTAGTGTCTTTGGGGTGCTAAGAGGTATTTTCCACTCCTCTGGGCCCCTCTCTATTGTGAACTCACCCCAGAAGGCTGGGATTCTAGTAGTTCCTCTTCTCTGTGTACTCCTGAACATCTCAGGATAAATTGCACACTCTTCAGTACAGTCCATAAAATGAGAGAGAACCTAGTGTTGTGGCTGCCAAAGGAAACTCTGGAATCAAATTCTCTGCGTTAAATTTGTCCGTTGATGTTTGTGTGATCTGAAATGAGTTCCGTCCCATTCTGGGGGCCATTAGTTTCTCAACTTGTAAAATGAGGCAGTTGCACTTTTCAGCAAGATTCTCAGGTTAGAAACTGGCAGAGGAATCTATTTTTCAAGAAGACCTGTATTAATTTATTAATTTTCACATAAAGGGAGTTTTCTCTGGGTGATGCTTCTTGGTGCTTGAAATAAAATAAGTTCTCCTCAAGTGTGCTGCGTGTTTTTATAATATTCGATTGTCTTCTTGTCTTTCATCTGGGGTGAAAAGACCCCAGATTTGACACAGTAAAGTTTGCATCAGTCTTTTATTTCCACCGATAGCTCAAGGTTACGATGTTCCCTTGTCTTTGAATGAAAACAAGGCCAGGCAGAGCAGAACAGGAACTGGAGCTCAGATTCCCCCTGAAGGAAGAAGTGGGGGGGGGACGCTGCTGCCCCTTTTTCGTTATTATAGAGATTTCGTTATTACAGAGATTTATGAAGGGCCTTTTCAAGAGTGCTTCGCAAAGCAGAGTGCAACAGAAACACAATCTGGTCAGACCTATTAAATTGCTGATTTGGGGGAGGAAAGTTGGGTTGGGTTTGAGGAGCCAAATGTCATCAGGAATATTGTCCTCAGAGACGGTCACTTGAATTCTGTTCCCAGAAGGTCTAATTTCCTCCCCTCTGAGCTCCAGGAGCGTGCCTGGTGCAGTACAGCACGAGTCTCTGAACCCACCATCCCATTCAGTTGCTGCCTTTTAGGTCTAAAGTTGAAGCTTCTCAACTCTTGCCCCCAGTCCCTGGCTAACTTCCCAGAGCTTTCTCCCCAGCTGCCGTTTTAGATGCTTCCAGGGCCGTTCTCTCCATGCTCTACTTCTTCCAGAAAGCCTCCTCTAACCCGCCTCCTCGCCCAGCATAGGAGCCCCTGTTGTATATCCCCATAGGGTCCCGAACTTGCCCTGCTGTGTGCTGCTGGAATCCCCCATTGACTTGTCTGAGTCCCTCTCCAGCTGGGGAGCTCTGGGCGGGGAAGGCCTGTGTCCCTTGCTCAGTAGCTCATCCCAGCAGTTAGAGAAAGGCTGGCCTGGAGTATTCTGTAAGCACTAAATAATTATCTCTTCAATAGATGAATTCCTAGACTCACACCTTCCATCCCACTGGGATTTGAGACTACAGTGGCCTTTCTCCTACACATGTGGGTTAACTCTACAGTTTCCATGGCACACCCCCAGTGCCCACCCATTTTCCTGCACCAGCTTCGCTTCCTGCCAATTCTTCTTTCCCTGAAGTCACAATAAGCACGCCACAGTGTAGTGTCAACTTTTACAGCGAAACTTTTTGAGTTCAAATTTAGGATCTTCCCCTCCCCCCCCTCCGCCCCCCCCCAAAATACTACCTATACAAAGGACTTAACCTCTGAATCTTGGGCAAAGAACTTAACTTCTATATTCTCGCCTCTTCTTTTATCCAAGGGCAATGATTTATTTAATCGCCGCAATGTCACGGATATGACTATTTGCAAAGCCCTTGGTATAGTGTCTGACCCATTTCAAATGTTCACTGAGAAGAAATGAAATAACCAACACCTTCAGTATAAGTCAGAATTTCTCAAATGTTCAAGCTCTGCTAGTAAAGAGTTCCCTGGGGCTCTTAGAAAGTGTCAGAAAGCATAGACATTTCTTAAGGACTCGACAGGCAGCCACCACCCTGAAGTCATTCTGGCCGAGACCCTGTGTATGCCACTCGTAAGGCCCGTGTAGACTCACAGTCTCATGGCCTTTGAATGTCTTTCTTCCCACGGAGGGAGGAATTCTTCCAAGCCAGGCATTATGGCATATTATCTGTGTGTTCCCAGTTTTCACACCATGTTTAGATCAAAGCCAGTGCCCAATACATGTCTGTGGAATGAATCAATGAGGATAATAGATACACTCCTGCCCCCTGCAGACTGATGCCCTTTGCCCCGGGAGTGAGCTCTGGTCATCATGCATCTTTCCCTATTCTAAGATGCTGCCTTTTGATCTAGGACCAGCTCACACAACTGGCTTCTTTCTTAGGGGTCTCCCTCAGGTCCCCAACCATGTCCCTAATCCGAGCCCACAAAACTGATCCCTATCTGTGCTCTGACGTTCATTGTTCACTGCTTCCTCTTCCAGCACACAATTTGGCAAATATTTCTAAAAATATAGTGTTTTAGACTCAGTTTGGGGCACTACAAATATAATCATGAGTGCAGAAGGTGCGCTCTGTCCTTGTTGACCTCACACTGTATTAGGGGTTCTGTCCTGACTCTCCTGCCCCCATGTGCTCTCACTCCTGCCCCCTGCTGGAAGCAGGCTTTAAGCCACATTGCCACTAGCTGCATCTGAAGCCACTCCCTGAATTCCACTGTCATGCCAGTAGCCCTTGGATTTTAATGTTGGGCTAGGACTGAATTTATGTCTACCATTACCCCCTTACCACAGACACCCGGCCAAGACTAGTTCCCTAAATTTGACCCAACTCAATCTCATCTTCCTTCACCCCCTTTTTTGTACCTGACAGCCAACATTCATCATGTTTGGGACCCTGAGTCTCTTGTCACCTCTAAGAAAATAAATCATAGTAGCAAGTTAGCCATCTCAAATCCTCCACTTACATGGAGCTTGGTTGTATACTAGACCAAAGGGATTTTTGAGATTTAAATATCCTTCACTGCCCATACCACCCTAAAATAATTTCTTTTTCAATTCAAACAGTGCAGGGTGATGACTGTAGCCACCACCTCAACCAAAAAAGATTGATATGGTCCAACTTGTTATGAATTTTGCACTCATTTCCTCCACATTTACGAACATTCATAAAAAATTGAGAAATCTCATGAGCTATATGGATGGGTCACCTGTATAACTTGCCTACAAAGAGAGAAAAAAGGATTGAGGATATAGAAGTGAAAGAATAATTTATAATTCATAATACGGAGATGAAAGGTGGATAAAGATGAAGCAGCTCTTGCCTTGAAACTGTTTAATCATTTTTTAATATCAACACACCTTATTATAAAGACAACATGGCTTATCCAAATACAATCAGTAAAGTACTACCGTCTTTAATCAAAAGATTATGGAATTCTCAAATAGTCCCTAGGATAGAGGCCTTTATGAATATGGTTTAAACATCAGCTAAATACAGATTTCTTAATAGTTGAGCCATTATGTAATTAAATAATATTTGTATAATGACAATTGCCTACTCCATAAGTGAAAGTTAGGTTTAATGAGACATTTATTGGCACAAGTGATTAATAATAAAACTCTCCATGCTGAAGGTAATTCATACACCCATGATATGGCCAAGAAGAAAAGCTCATTTGAATGTGTACCTTTTATCCTTGGTTACCCACTTCCCATCCAATTCCAATCTATTCCTGGTTAAAACACAACAGCCCTGGGTGGCGCCTGTGGCTCAAAGGAGTAAGGCACTGTACCCATAAACCGGAGGTGGTGAGTTCCAACCCAGCCCCAGCTAAAAAACTGTAAAAAAAAAAAAAAAACCCAAAACAAAACAAACAAAAAAAACCACAACAGCCCAAGACTTAAGAGCAATTATTGTTAGGAGTGAGACAATGAACAAAAGCACCTTTTTGAACATGTTGAGGTTATAGAAGTTTTGTGCAAAGATTTACATTTTATTATGTCAGTAAATTGGTTCTTTTTCCAAATAATTTATGGAAATATCTCAGGGACCAAAATAAAAATCAATTCCTTCCCCTTCCTTCCTTCCTTTCTTCCTTCATTCCTTCCTTCTGTTCTTTTTGGGCATACATTTGAACAACAGGTAATTTGCTAACCATGTAATCATCATTTCAACAACTATAGAAATATATGATCGATACTGAGCACTTGACAAGTGACAAGCACAGTGCCAGGGTCTTTCATGTACAATTTCAGAGGAAGAGAAACATTTTTTTGAGCATGTAAGTAGAGGACTATCCTGACAAGTGTTATCGTGGTCCTCCATGCAAGTGGTAAAGCCCTTCTAACAGGAGAGTATTATTGTAGGATGGTCTTGGCGTATTCTGAGTGACCATTTGTGGCCCCTTACAATGCCTTTGTTTACATTACAAACTACAAACGTAGGTTTGTAGGACTGCTTGCTGTCTTAGTCTTCTTTGTGCTGCTACAACAAAATAACTCTATAAAGAATAAAAATTTATTCCTCCGGGGAGACTCCAGCTGGCCCTCATTTGTGTCAGGAGCGCAGTTTAGCAAAGAGTTTCCAAGCAGACTCAGTCGCTTCAAGTTTCTGTCTTTTGGAATTGGGGAGATTTTCTTACGTGTATTTGGGGGAGATTGTAATCACTTTGGATAAATACTCCCTTAAGTAGCTAAACATAGGAGGAGGAGAAAGAACACATCGGTTGTTAAACCAGGGAAGGAAGAGAGAACTGCCCTATAGCGTGACTCCTCCAGCAATTAAAAAAAAATTACAAGCCTGTGTATTTTACCCTAAAATGTCGAGATTTGTACAAGTCCACAGGCACAAGAACTTAAAGAGCAAGAGGAAGTGAAAGGAAAATTAGGGCAAGGAAACAGATAAGAGAAATCACTCATGAGGAAGAATCAGCAGAAAACTCCAGGCAACATGAAGAACCAGTCCAGAACAACCCCGCCAAGGGACCATGAGGTAGCTACTGCAGAGGATTCCACCTATACAGAAATGTTAGGAATGACAGAAAGGGAATTTAGAATACACATGTTGAAAACAATGAAAGAAATGATGGAAACAATGAAGGAAACTGCTAATAAAGTGGAAAATAACCAAAAGGAAATCCAAAAACAGAATCAAATCAGAGATGAACGATATGAAGAATATAAAAAGGATATAGCAGAGCTGAAGGAAATGAAACAGTCAATCAGGGAACTTAAAGATGCAATGGAAAGTATCACCAACAGGTTAGACCATGCAGAAGAAAGAATTTCAGAGGTAGAAGACAAAGTTTTTGAGATAACTCAGATAGTAAAAGAGGCAGAAAAGAAGAGAGAGAAAGCAGAACGTTCACTGTCAGAATTATGGGACTTTATGAAACGTTCCAACATACGAGTTATAGGAATTCCAGAAGGGGAAGAAGAATGCCCCAGAGGAATGGAAGCCATACTAGAGAATATTATAAAAGAAAATTTCCCAAACATCACCAAAGATTCTGACACACTGCTTTCAGAGGGCTATCGGACCCCAGGTCGCCTCAACTCTAACCGAGCTTCTCCAAGACACATTGTGATGAACCTGTCCAAAGTCAAGACAAAAGAAAAGATTCTGCAAGCTGCCAGGAGTAAGCGCCAGTTGACCTACAGGGGCAAATCCATCAGAGTGACCTCAGACTTCTCTAATGAAACTTTCCAAGCAAGAAGACAATGGTCATCTACCTTTAATCTACTTAAACAGAACAATTTTCAGCCCAGAATTCTGTACCCTGCTAAGCTAAGCTTCAAAATTGATGGAGAAATCAAATCATTTACGGATATACAAACATTGAGGAAATTCACCACAACAAGACCAGCTCTACAGGGAATACTTCAACCTGTTCTGCACACTGACCACCACAATGGATCAGCAGCAAAGTAAGAACTCAGAAATCAAAGGACAGAACCTAACCTCCACACTGATGCAAAAGATAAAACTAAGCAATGGACTCTCACCAAATAAGACGAATAGAATACTACCACACTTATCAATTATCTCCATAAATGTTAATGGCTTGAATTCCCCACTGAAGAGACATAGATTGGCTGACTGGATTAAAAAACACAAGCCATCCATTTGCTGTCTGCAAGAAACACACCTGGCTTCAAAAGACAAATTAAAGCTCCGAGTCAAGGGTTGGAAGACAATTTTTCAGGCAAATGGAATTCAGAAGAAAAGAGGAGTTGCAATCTTATTTTCAGATACATGTGGATTTAAAGCAACTAAAGTCAAAAAAGACAAAGATGGTCACTTTATATTGGTCAAGGGAAAACTACAACAAGAAGACATTTCAATTCTAAATATCTATGCACCAAATTTAAATGCTCCCAGATTCTTGAAACAGACCTTACTCAGTCTGAGCAATATGATATCTGATAATACCATCATAACAGGGGACTTTAACACACCTCTTACAGAGCTGGACAGATCCTCTAAACAGAAATTAAACAAAGATATAAGAGATTTAAATGAGACCCTAGAACAATTATGCTTGATAGACGCATATAGAACACTCCACCCCAAAAGATAAAGAATATACATTCTTCTCATCACCCCATGGAACATTCTCCAAAATTGATCATATCCTGGGACACAGAACAAATATCAACAGAATCAAAAGAATTGAAATTTTACCTTGTATCTTTTCAGACCATAAGGCACTAAAGGTGGAACTCAACTCTAACAAAAATGCTCGACCCCACCCAAAGGCATGGAAATTAAACAATCTTCTGTTGAATAACAGATGGGTGCAGGAAGAAATCAAACAGGAAATCCCTAACTTCCTTAAGCATAACAACAATGAAGACACAAGCTACCAAAACCTGTGGGATACTGCAAAAGCAGTTTTGAGAGGAAAATTCATCGCTTTAGATGCCTACATTCGAAAAACAGAAAGAGAGCACATCAACAATCTCACAAGAGACCTTATGGAATTGGAAAAAGAAGAACAATCTAAGCCTAAACTCAGTAGAAGAAAAGAAATCTCCAAAATCAAATCAGAGATCAATGAAATTGAAAACAAAAGAATCATTCAGAAAATTAATGAAACAAGGAGTTGGTTTTTTGAAAAAATAAATAAAATAGATAAACCATTGGCCAGACTAACTAGAAATAGAAAAGTAAAATCTCTAGTAACCTCAATCAGAAATGATAAAGGGGAAATAACAACTGATCCCACAGAGATACAAGAGATCATCTCTGAATACTACCAGAAACTGTATGCCCAGAAATTTGACAATGTGAAGGAAATGGATCAATATTTGGAATCACACCCTCTCCCTAGACTTGGCCAGGAAGAAATAGACCTCCTGAACAGACCAATTTCAAGCACTGAGATCAAAGAAACAATAAAAAAGCTTCCAACCAAAAAATGCCCTGGTCCAGATGGCTTCACTCCAGAATTCTATCAAACCTTCAAGGAAGAGCTTATTCCTGTACTGCAGAAATTATTCCAAAAAATCGAGGAAGAAGGAATCTTCCCCAACACATTCTATGAAGCAAACATCACCCTGATACCAAAACCAGGAAAAGACCCAAACAAAAAGGAGAATTTCAGACCAATCTCACTCATGAATATAGATGGAAAAATTCTCAACAAAATCCTAGCCAATAGATTACAGCTTATCATCAAAAAAGTCATTCATCATGATCAAGCAGGCTTCATCCCAGGGATGCAAGGCTGGTTCAACATACGCAAGTCCATAAACGTTATCCACCATATTAACAGAGGCAAAAATAAAGATCACATGATCCTCTCAATAGATGCAGAAAAAGCATTTGATAAAATCCAGCATCCTTTTCTAATTAGAACACTGAAGAGTATAGGCATAGGTGGCACATTTCTAAAACTGATTGAAGCTATCTATGACAAACCCACAGCCAATATTTTACTGAATGGAGTAAAACTCAAAGCTTTTCCTCTTAGAACTGGAACCAGACAAGGTTGTCCTCTGTCACCTTTACTATTCAACATAGTGCTGGAAGTTCTAGCCAATACAATTAGGCAAGACAAGGAAATAAAGGGAATCCAAATGGGAGCAGAGGAGGTCAAACTCTCCCTCTTTGCTGACGACATGATCTTATACTTAGAGAACCCCAAAGACTCAACCACAAGACTCCTAGAAGTCATCAAAAAATACAGTAATGTTTCAGGATATAAAATCAATGTCCACAAGTCAGTAGCCTTTGTATACACCAATAACAGTCAAGAGGAGAAGCTAATTAAGGACACAACTCCCTTCACCATAGTTTCAAAGAAAATGAAATACCTAGGAATATACCTAACGAAGGAGGTGAAGGACCTCTATAAAGAAAACTATGAACTCCTCAGAAAGGAAATAGCAGAGGATATTAACAAATGGAAGAACATACCATGCTCATGGATGGGAAGAATCAACATTGTTAAAATGTCTATACTTCCCAAAGCAATCTACCTATTCAATACCATTCCTATCAAAGTACCTACATCGTACTTTCAAGATTTGGAAAAAATGATTCTGCGTTTTGTATGGAACCGGAAAAAACCCCGTATAGCTAAGGCAGTTCTTAGTAACAAAAATAAAGCTGGGGGCATCAGCATACCAGATTTTAGTCTGTACTACAAAGCCATAGTGCTCAAGACAGCATGGTACTGGCACAAAAACAGAGACATAGACACTTGGAATCGAATTGAACACCAAGAAATGAAACTAACATCTTACAACCACCTAATCTTCGATAAACCAAACAAGAACTTACCTTGGGGGAAAGACTCCCTATTCAATAAATGGTGTTGGGAGAATTGGATGTCTGCGTGTAAAAGACTGAAACTGGACCCACACCTTTCCCCACTCACAAAAATTGATTCAAGATGGATAAAGGACTTAAATTTAAGGCACGAAACAATAAAAATCCTCAAAGAAAGCATAGGAAAAACACTGGAAGATATTGGCCTGGGGGAAGACTTCATGAAGAAGACTGCCATGGCAATTGCAACAACAACAAAAATAAACAAATGGGACTTCATTAAACTGAAAAGCTTCTGTACAGCTAAGGTGACGATAACCAAAGCAAAGAGACAACCCACACAATGGGAAAGGATATTTGCATATTTTCAATCAGACAAAAGCTTGATAACCAGGATCTATAGAGAACTCAAATTAATCCACATGAAAAAAGCCAACAATCCCTTATATCAATGGGCAAGAGACATGAATAGAACTTTCTCTAAAGACGACAGACGAATGGCTAACAAACACATGAAAAAATGTTCATCATCTCTATATATTAGAGAAATGCAAATCAAAACAACCCTGAGATATCATCTAACCCCAGAGAGAATGGCCCACATCACAAAATCTCAAAACTGCAGATGCTGGCGTGGATGTGGAGAGAAGGGAACACTTTTACACTGCTGGTGGGACTGCAAACTAGTACAACCTTTCTGGAAGGAAGTATGGAGAAACCTCAAAGCACTCAACCTAGACCTCCCATTCGATCCTGCAATCCCATTACTGGGCATCTACCCAGAAGGAAAAAAATCCTTTTATCATAAGGACACTTGTACTAGACTGTTTATTGCAGCTCAATTTACAATCGCCAAAATGTGGAAACAGCCTAAATGCCCACCAACCCAGGAATGGATTAACAAGCTGTGGTATATGTATACCATGGAATACTATTCAGCCATTAAAAAAAATGGAGACTTTACATCCTTCGTATTAACCTGGATGGAAGTGGAAGACATTATTCTTAGTAAAGCATCACAAGAATGGAGAAGCATGAATCCTATGTACTCAATCTTGATATGAGGACAATTAATGACAATTAAGGTTATGGGGGGGGGAAGCAGAAAGAGAGAGGGAGGGAGTGGGGTGGGGCCTTAGTGTGTGTCACACTTTATGGGGGCAGGACATGATTGCAAGAGGGACTTTACCTAGCAATTGCAATCAGTGTAACTGGCTTATTGTACCCTCAATGAATCCCCAACAATAAAAAAAAAAAGAAAAAAAAAATTTATTCCTCCTTGTTCTGGAAGCTGTAAGGCCTTGATCAAGGTGCCAGCAAGTTCAGTTGTTGAGGGCAGCCCTTTGCTTCCAAGATGCTTCCTTACTGCTGCACCTCTGGAGGGAAGAACTCCATGTCCTCAGGAGGCAGAAACAGAACAGCAAGGCAGCAGGATGCTCTTAATTCCACGCAGGAGAGAGAAACCCTCGTGGCCTAATCACCTCTTTGACTCCTCCCACTCCTGATTCTTAATGGCACATTGGCTGGTAAGTTTTATTACCTGCATTGGAAGAGACACATGGAAACTGTAGCAACCACTTTCCACTTGTACCTCCCCCCTCACTAGGTCACTAAATGCCTTATCACTGCAGTTTCCTCCTCAGTGAAATGGTGACATTGACAAGTCCCTGAGGAAGAGGAACAAATACAACATCAGTGAGCAAGGACTTGGCTCCCGTTGTCATTTCCTACGTGGAAACTATGCCACAAAACACAATTGTACCTGTGTCTTATCCTTCATGCCTGCCATGGTACTTCGTGAAGAGAAGATACCAGTTGATGATGGATACACGTGTATTTGTTGAATTCTGTCTAAAATTGTTATCAATTATGTCTGTGTTTCTATGGCAAGATGGAAAAGAGAGGCATCACAATACTTGGAGATAACACACAGGTATTAGAAATGCTCAGAGCTCAGTGCTCAGAGCCTCCACGTAGCCGTGACCACCTTTCCTTCCGGAGATCTGTCACATCCCTGGTGCACTGTTACTGGCCACACTGCCTATTCTCAAGTGGCACTATTTAATAAGCAGTAGCAGCCCTAAGTTAGTAGTTGCCAAAATTGCTATTTTTCATTGGAAAAAAAATATTTCTCAATAAAATCAAAGTCTGGACTTCGTCCTCAAGAATAGTTTAGCTCTTCCAAGTCCAAGGTTAGAGAAGGTACTGAGGATGATTTAGAGACATAGAGAAAGACTTGCCATATTGATAATTTCATGAGGAATATTTCTAAAGACAGGGCATGACAAGTAGGGTGGTTAAAAATAATGAATATTATTTGTTCCCATTTTTGCCAAAATTTTAGCCTAGCTTAGAGTTGGTAGAGGGGCTATAGATTTTTGATTATTCTGCTCCATTTTTGAATTTTGGGGCAGTAGAATACAATGTGTACAAATATAGTTACATGCGTTTTGGCAAGTAGTATTTTTCCTGCAATGCAGATTCTTCCAAGAGGCTGAGAAAGCATATTGTGGAGCATGGTTCTCATACTGTATTTTGGTGGTTTTGATTCTATCACCACCATTTAGCAGCTGCATAACCCTTCTTAGCCTTTAAAATAGAGATGATTATAATAACAACCTAACATGGGCTGCTGAGCTTATTCTTTCAACTCTCTGTTCTCGATAAGGATAAAGCATCGGTACTTTGGCTCCCGTTGGAAAAAAGCATTCCTCTTGAGCTTTTCTATGACATGAACAATGGGGATAAGTTCTCGCTTGGTATGTCTTGACGTCACCTCTTCCAAAATCTTTCAGGTACACACACATGCCTGCGTGCACTTGCACACACCCACTCTAACACAGTAGACCTGAAATGCTGGAATTTTCCTAAGAACTAAAGTCTCTTATTTGTCCAGGAGGAAGTCCATATCTTGAACATCACTGATTTTTTTGGACCTTATATTTTCTGAAGTGAAAAGGTGATTTGGATACATACTATTTATTAAGTTTTAATATCAACATTTGCCAAATTCCAGGTCACCAGGTCCAGTGGACCCAGCCCCTCCTTGTCAGTTGAGAAATGGAAAAAGATGATCTCATGAAGAAAGATAAGGGCTGATTACATTCCATGAGCCAGATAGGGACTGACATTTGTGGTCACCTTCTCACAGCTTCCTTTCCAAACTTGCCTTGAAAAGTGTGGGAGCGACCTCTGGGTCTTCACGAAACTCTGTTTCCTTTTCTGCCTGGGAACACAGCTGGGGCACATTTCTCAGGCTCTCTTGCACGGACATGGAGATTGGAGCTGAGTTATTTCTCAAGGAATGTAAGTAGAAATAGCAAACTTTCCCCAGACCTGGCCAGGGCAACCTCCCATGCAACTTCAGAGGCTGGAAGGCTGTGGAATATCCTGCAAGGACTCTGAGTCCCAAGAGAGTGGCAGAGCCACCAGTTAAAGAGGTTTGGGTCTCCGAATCAGAGCTTTGGAAGATTACCTGTCAAACATTTACTTCCACTTTCCATGAGCAAGAAATAATAGATTTTTGGTGTATCAAGCCCTTGAGGTTCTGAGGTTACTGGTTACAGCATTCAGCTCCACCATAATACAAAGGACATACCTGGATCCCACCCATTGATGATGGGTGACGGAAAACTTGGCACATCCCTCCCTGAGTTAAGTACATTTACAAATGAAAACAGAGTTCACTGACAGTTGCAGGACTGGGTCTTAAAATACGGAAGCAGAGTTCAGAGCTCAAAGGCTTTGCTTCTGGAGCCATCTGAGGGTGAAGAAGACCCAATGCACTCCCCGCCCCCCACCAAGGGGCAGACTGAGGACGCTTTGCAGACAGGACTCTTCCTGGGCCTGGCACCCTGCAGTAGAATGAGAGCACCTCGGCCAGGAGTAGTTTTGGATTAGCCCAACTTTCAGTACAGGCTATACCTGAGCGCTCACACTTGATGTCTACACTGTTTACCAATACCTCTGCTACTTAATTTCCATTATTAATATTTACTACAATATGATTAGTCTGGTTCTTTGCCTCTGAGCTGGGGGTTATTATAACTTTCCCAAGTATCAATACCACAAAGAAAATAGTTTTACTCTGCCTCTTTTCAAAAATTCCATGGAATCTCGGAGTGGAAGCCTTCTTCCCTTGGGGTACATGCCTTTGTGATGAGGATTAGGGGCCTCTTCCCATGGAGGGCTTCACTGATAACCCTTTAGATGGATTAAATACTTTTCCCTAAGATCTCACAATATCCGATGCTAATGAGTGACATTAATTTCAACGAGAGTATACTATATATATTTCAATTTGCTTCTCCCAGATGATGACTTTCTTAAGGGCAGTGACTGAGTCATAATAGTTTTGACTATTATGTGCCAGGACACAGCCTGATTTATCCTTCTATTTATATTAAGAAAAGACTCGTTGGGCACCTGCTATGTACTGGGTGTTGTGCCAGGCACCACATAGTCAGGATTCTTATTCTCCTGGAACTAACAGTCTAAAGAGAAAAACAGTTATCAAAGGTTTTAATAAACACATTGTCTCAGATAGGTTCTGTGATCTGGAAGAAACAGGCATGTCTATGTGAAAATGTCTTCCCCCTAAACAGACCCTAAGATAAGAGTTTGGGTGCAAGTGACTGGGAGGTGATTTAGGGGAGCACAGAGAGGGAGTTGAAAAGTGAGGGAAAAGTGAGGAGAAGGTGGATTCATGCTGAGGGCAGCTGAAGCTCAGCTCTGCTGGGACTTTAAGAATCTGTGGAATGTACCTGGGAATTATCTCACTATTGTGCAAGACCAAACTCCCCTATGTCATTAGTCAAGAACTACTTCAATTCATTGACTCCCCAACACTCTCAGCCTGTCCTGTGTGGGTCTAGCATGGTCCTATAGCCAGAGGGACTTTGGGGAGAGAGAGATGCAGGGGGTCATCTATGGGAGATCTGTGGGCTAGTTTGTAGGGGTATGGAAAGCTGATAATACATACCTTTTCTTTCTTTCTTTCTTTCTTTCTTTCTTTCTTTCTTTCTTTCTTTCTTTCTTTCTTTCTTTCTTTCTTCCTTCCTTCCTTCCTTCCTTCCTTCCTTCCTTCCTTCCTTCCTTCCTTCCTTCCTTCCTTCCTTCCTTCCTTCCTTCCTTCCTTCCTTCCTTCCTTCCTTCCTTCCTTCCTTCCTTTCTTTCTTTCTTTCTTTCTTTCTTTCTTTCTTTCTTCTTTCTTTCTTTCTTTTCTTTTTTTTCTCACTCTGTTGCTCTGGGTAGAGTGCTGTGGCATCACAGCTCACTGCAACCTCAAGTTCTTGGGCTCAAGTGATCTCTTGCCCTAGCCTCCCGAGTAGCTGGGATGACAGGTGCCCCCCATGATGCCTGTTAGTTTTTCTATTTTTTTTTTTTTTAGTAGAGATGGGGTCTTGCTCTTGCTCAGGCTTGTCTCAAACTCCTGAGCCCAGAAAAATCCACCCGCCGTGGCCTCCCAGAGTGCTAGGATTATAAGCCAACTCACTGGCCACTGGTAATATATTCTATGGTTGATCCCACAAAATGCCTCCCAGTTCCAAATCTAGGAGACAGGGAAGACTGCTGCCAGATGAAAGGCCAGCATGCTGAGAGCTCCAGCAGGAGAAAAGGTGAAGGTGTTCCACGAGGAAGGAAAGGCATGGCAGCAGCCCCCATAGCAGGGGAAATGCATCACTTCATCACAGTGAACGTGGTCAGGCTGATGGAACCATGCAGAGTCAGGTGCAGAATGTGGGGATGAGGAGAGACTCGGAAGGTTCCCTGAGCCACCCCCATGTGGCCCTTGTCTCATTCCAAGAGCAAAGCGGGGAAGGCGTGAATGGGTCCCAAGCATAATGTGGGTCACGGGGTAGGTCTATGCTTGGAGACAATGTTGCTAAAACTGATTTGGAGCAGCCCAGTCAGATGCCATGTTGACATGCATGGTCCAAATGAGAGAAGGGAGCTGGATCAGGGTGGGAGGCTGGGATAGGAAAAATATTGAGCAGAGAAAATGTGATAGGTTTCTGGTTCTGAAGGAAGGTGAAAGGAAAGAATGGGCTGTAATTTTATGGCATAGGAACAGTCATTGGTGAATCAGAAAACCTTGGAAAAGAATAAGTTGGACTGACAAACAAGGGTTCAGTCTTAGCCATTTTTGAATGAGCCAATGGGAAATATGTCAAAGTAGGCAGTTTTAATGACCTGTGTGAAGCACACCAAACAGGCCAGAACTGGATAAATATACTTCTATATTTGAGTATAGGAGTCTTCTGTACCCAGGTGATAGCAGGTGTAGTAAGTAGGTCTACTGAGGCATTGTAGAATCTGGACCTATAACAAATGAGAAGAGGAACAGGAACTTCTATCCTTCTTAGATTTCTGTTTTATTTCTAATTTGATATTGACTCTCAAAGCTAGGCCATGGATTTTCAGACCAGCCATTCTTACAGAGGCCATGGTAACTAAGTCAGGTCTTAAGCAAAGATCAGATGTTTAGAAATGCCAGTGGTTGGGCAGATGATGGATGGAGAGATGGATGGATGGATCATGAATGCTAGGGTGTAACTGAAGGGCTTAAAAAAGGCACTGGACGAGAAATAATAATTGAAGGGAAAAGAGGGCTTGATGGACGCATGACAGAATCCAGTGGTCTCTACAAAGGATGTTTGACTGTTGTCTGGACTACATTACTACACTTGGAGTTGCATCAGAATACAAATGTGCTAACTGAACATGGTGGGATATGCAGACCTTGACCAAACTTTCTAATGTATGCTGGTGGACCTTTGAAGAAATTTCAAATTTATTCAGAACCAATTACCTTCAGTTTAATGATGCTGTGTCCTACACACCCCTCGTAGTCTGGAAATGGAATCTGTGGTTCCAACTCAAACTTTCTAGAAGTCCTTTAACCACCCCAGAGGTGCTCACATGGCACAGCCAGGTCTGTAGATAGAAGCATTTTGGCGAGTGACGAAAGGACCATAGTAAACCCCCTGGTGCCATCTGGCTAGCGCAGAAGAGTGAGCCACTGACACAGATGTGAACATTTAAATATTTACTTATTTTACATGCTGGAATTGCCTGCATACATGTATTGAACAGCCATGCATCCATTTTTATTTGTTCATTTAATACAAATTTGTTGAGCACCTACTAGTTACTGGGTGCTGGGAATCCCAAGGTAAGCAAGAGACATCATCTCTCCCTCACAGAGATTTCCCTAGTGGCGGCTATAGATGTCTAGTATATGTGTAGAATCATGATACTGCAAAGAAGGAAATAACGCAGAACCTCAAGAGATGGCACATGTGCAGAGTAAGTCCACACTGGAAGGAAGGAGAAAGTCTCAGTGAAGAAGGGGTGGAGTACATTGGGTACTTTTTCTTCCATTCTTGAGATACTTTACTAAGAAGAATATGTTCCAGCTCCATCCATGTGAACATGAAAGAGGTAAAGTCTCCATCTTTCTTTAAGGCTGCATAATATTCCATGGTGTACTAAGAAAATGCCAGGAAGGTTATGTTAACCATTGTGATGAAAATGTGTCAAATGCTCTATGAAGCTAGTGTATGATGCCCCATGATCATATCAATGTACACAGCTATGATTTAATAAAAAAATAAAAGAAAAGAAAAGAAGAAGGGATGGATGAGCAGGAAGAAGCAAATAAAGGTGTCGCAGCCTGAGCAGGCCCAGGGTACCTTGCAGGTCACAGAGGCCATTTGCAGAGTTTCCATGCTGATTGTGAGCACATAGGTATTCTGAGTCAGACTGGACTTCACTCTCACCCCTGTCACACTCATTGGTGTGACCCTTCTCACATCCACTGAGCCTTTCTAATCTTTGCCCGACAGCGTCTGTGCAGGGGAGCTTGAGAGGGGTAGCAACTGACCCAACAGGTACTGTTAATTATTATGAATATTAAAAAATGGATCCCCCACCCAGGACTCCAGAGGACACAGACAGGGTCCGGGACCACAAGCTACAGAGAGGTCCATTGGTGTGACACAATGAAAGACTGTTCTGGAGAGTCACAACTGTCCGGAAGTGGTATTGGCTGCTTTGGGGGGCCAGAGACTTCCAGCTCTTCAAGTATTCAAACTGAAATTGTAAAAACACTCAGTGGGTTTGGCAGGGGTAGGGAGCTGGGCCTTTTAATTTCAAATCAGTATGAGGGTACAAATTTTTAGGTTACAATTTCAATTTCAAGGCAAAGTTCAAGTTGAACTTGAGCCCTTCATCCAGAGGGCATGCTGAACACCCTCACTGTTGGGGACATGTTCTTTGAAAGGATCAATCGTAGGAAGCTTCAGAAGGTGAAGGCTGCTATTGTATGTAGGTGAGTCACTACTAAAATTTTGAGACAGACGCATTATGGTCCATGATTTTACTTCCAAGAAACACAGTTGACAGCATCCTTTCTGATTCACCCGCGCAAGTTTCAACTTGCTTAGCTTATCAGTGTTGCTGAAAGGGCTTCATTTGTTTCATTTTACATTTCTTGATTTTTATGAATCTCAAAACTTTCATAAAGACCTACATATTTTGGGGGGATAAATCTAAAAAGGAGTCTTGGAAATTTAAGAATATTTGGCGTTGTCTTCTCTTGCAATTGGATTAAAATTTTAGCTCAGATATTTACAGTCTGTATTAGTCAATCAGCGTTCTTCTGTTTCTTCAGTTGTAAAATGGGAATGTTATTTTAGCCCCTGGCAGGAAGGGCTATTAGAAATAAATAAAAACAACATATTCAAAACATGGTGGATACTCCATAGATGGATGTTTCCTTTCAATCTTTTACCTTGTTCTAATTTAGAATGTGTGAAGATTCTGTTGAGATTGTTCATTCACCCATTCATCAAACATCACCTTGAACCTTCGATGTCCTAAGCACCAAGCTTAGACCAAGAGGCAGAAATCAGGGTTCCTGGCCCTACGCCCCACCCTCATTTCTACCATTTACTTGAATTTTTGATTATGAAGAAAAGTCTTGGGTGTCAGCAAAGTTCAGACATTTTATTTCCTCTTGTAGCTTTATGACTTTCAGATGGTTCCCTCAAAATTGTGCTTGATTTTAATTTCATTAACTTCCTGTTCTGTCACAACAGTGGAATGCGGATTTCTCCATGAGCAGTATTCAAATCAGCTTTTAATGAGCTATTTAATTAAAGGCTAATTGAGGTGAATTCATTAAAGATTTCTAAATTATGCTTATCAGGGTAGCTATGTTTTAAGATAAGTTTTAAATATTTGTTTTATATTGCATTGTTTGATCATAAAAGTATATATAAAATCACTTTAAAAAATTCCTAATTAGAATGTGGATGCATTTTTGTTCCTTAATACTTGAATGGGACAGTTGACAAATCAACTTAATATATGTTTAGTGTTAGGTCAAGACAATAAAAGGTTACTATGGGCTATGGTTGAGCCTATGTTTGGTCCATAAATAATTCCTGGGTCTGTATTGTTGGGCTTTCTTTGATCTGGTATTCAGACTGCAGGATAAATCATAAATGTTTAGATGTAGAGTCCTTTTTAATCAAGCCCTGATGACTTTTGGGTTTCAGATTGACTGAGGGGGGAAAACGGACTACATCTTCCCCATGCCCAATGCCACTCAGGGAATGAATACATAAAACTTGATATGGCCTCCCCAGATATGCTTGGGCAGCCCTAATCTTCAGGGCTTTAGCAGTGGGAATGAAAGTTTAGTTCAACAAGCACATAGTAAAGTCTCCTTCATTCTAGTCCCGGATGCCAAGGACTAATTGGGGTTTGTGGTTTAATGGGAGAGATACAGGTGTCCTTAGGCATGTATATTACACTTGATTTGTTTATCCTTCAAGGCCAGGTCAAAATGTCATGAAAACCTGATGGAGAAAGGCTTTACTTGGCAGCCCCAAGCAGCTCCGAGGAAAGCAGCTCTAAACCTTGACAGACAAGTGGGTGTTGTTCCAGCAAAGAAGTAGAGAAAGTCACAGTTGGCTGAAAGATTGGCACAAGCATGTCAGAGTAAAGGGAAGGGTAGGATGGGCTTGAGGATTAGTACGGAAATCAGAAAGAGCAGTCTGGGGTAAAGATGGGAGGTGGGGCTCCATATAGAATCAGGGAACTCGTGGGTCATGAAGTGGGTCAGGGATGAAAAATGAAGTTGGAACTTAAAATTTAGGTGTTGCAGGGCCATTGCAAACCTGCCTCCCCTCTCCCACAAAGACACACACACACACACACACACACACAAGTTGATTGAGAGGCTTTAAGGAAAGGAAGTTAAGTGCAAACTCAGATTCCACAGTTTGTAGCCCTTGAGATGGCACTGGGGGTGGATGTCAGGGCAAGCATAAGAAGACTGGAAACAAAGTTTAACTGGATATTTCTGTACTTTTTAGACAAAAGAAAAGACAGGTAATGGATTGTTGTAAATGGGAGTAAAGGAGAAGAAAAATGTCAAGAGAAAACTAAGGGGTACAAACCACAAGGTTGTGTGATTTGGATGTAGAAGAAGAAGGGAAAGGAACATTGGTCCTGAGTTCTGTGGTGGCTGAGCAGGTGGTGGTTCCAGGAACCAAGACAGGCTCTTGGTCAGGACATGTCTGGAGCCCTGTATCCCATGCTTGCACCTCATTTTTAGAGAGTCAAAGGTCACTGTGGACTTTCCAGGAGAAATGAGCAGGCTGAACAGGAAGCTACTGGAAGAGGGAAGGGCGTGTGAATGTGGGAAGATAGGTTGTCTTTCTTCTTTCTATCTAACCCAGCCACTTGAATGTATTAGCAGTGAAATGAAACGAGTGCTATAAAGTAGCCAATGACAAGTTCCATGGAAGTTAAGGAAGAGGTTGGGGCACAACATTTTTAAAAGAAATTGGGGTGGAGGGACATTGGTGGACTTCATTGTCACCAAAGCTGCATCCAGCACTGCCATTGAATGGCTCTGAGAGTCCCTGCTTACACTAATTAACCAATCACACGGACCCTACTGGCAAGGATACGGCACCCTCATTCTGTGTGTGGATGTGTGGGTTGAAAGAAGAAAATCTACATTATAAATATTGTGGAAAATGGTGCTTGGCTAATGTCACAAACCCAACTAAGTAAAACCACTCTTCTTTTTTTTTTTAAAGCCAATTTGTAGTTTACATATTGAGATGCTCCAAGACACGGGTTTGTCTTAAGAAGTAGAGGGCTGAAGAACTAAAAACAGCAATTCCAGTATCGCCAGTGACTATAGCAAGTGGAACAGGGGCCCCTTTCAGAGATCTTTTCCTCTGGAAATGCATGAGGAACACTTGCTGTGTGACATGGGGGAGAGGACAGAGTATTTGACCCCTTACACGCAAAGTAATAGGCTGCCCCCCCCAGATATGTCCGTACTTTACACAGGGACATCTCTCCTACAAAGGACAGACACATGGCCTGATGTCACTGACTTTAGGGCAAAGCCAGGCCTCTGTATGGGGTGGGGCTCATTCCCTCCGTGGATTTCATTAGCTTATACATTTATTCATCCTTTCACACTTGCACTCACTTAAGAAGTGACGCCATCTCCCAGCTCCATCTGGTTGCTCTCTCCTCCAGAGCTTCCCTTCCCCCACTTCTGGGGGCTGGGCAAGTGCAATGACGCCTCTCTGGCCTCCCTTCATCTGTTTACGCCCCACCCTCATCTCTTCTCCACACTTCTCTCAAAGCCATGGCTTTAATGTCAAATTAGTCCTGTGACTCTGCCTTATTACATCGATGTCGCTTGTGCACTTACTGAAGGAGCCTACCCCACTGGTCTTCACTGAGTGCTATGGACTGAATTGTGTGCCCCTAAATTCATATGTGGAAGTCCTGACCCCCTACAACCTCAGGATGTGATTGTATTTGGAGAGAAGATTCTCAAAGAGCTAATGAAGTCCAAATGATTTCATTTATTTGGGTTTGGCCCTAATTCAATATGGTTAGTGTCATGTAAGAAGGGGAAATTTTGACACAGGCAGGTATTTGAGGACAGGCCAAGGGGTAAACATAGCCACCTGGAAGCAGAGCAGAGAGGCCTCGGAATAAAGCAATCCGGGAACACCTTGACCGGGGCCTCCCAGCCTCCTCAGCTGTGAGAAAATAAATTTCTATTGTTTGAGCCAACTGGTCTGTCCAGTCTTGTTACAGCATCCTTAGAAAAGGAACTTATTAAGTTTTCCAAATTTGGGCGGCGCCTGTGGCTCAAGGAGTAGGGCGCTGGTCCCATATGCCAGAGGTGGTGGGTTCAAACCCAGCCCCGGCCAAAAAAAAAAAAGTTTTCCAAATTTTTCAAGTTCTGGCACAGTGAGGTGAGTGCTTGGGTCCTTCTCGCTCCTCTGGTCTCATTGGGAGTGTTGCCTTTTCAGAAATGCCTTCCCTGACTCAGGTGGAGTGCACCCCTCTCCCCTGATCAGTTTCACGATGCCTACTCTTCTTTTCCTGCACTTTTCATCATTATCTGCTAATTCAAGTCTCCCCCATACACTGTAAACTCTGCAAGGTCATGAGTATGCCTGTTTTATTAATTACTAGAGTCTAAGCACTTAGCACAGTACTACTGACAGTAGCCCCTCCATCAATTCATTGAATGAATGAATGAATGAAATACCAATTAAGTGGCTCCCACAAGCAGGTCATTAACCTGGGGAAGAAGAAGGGAAAGAAGTTCCACTTGCTGTCTGCCAGTGTGATGCCTATAATCCTTCAACAAGTAAATACAATAGAATATAATGAACGTTGACTTGGGAGAAGTATCCTGGACTTTACTTTGTCTGTCCTCATATCCCAGAGACTTTCTGCGATTGATTGGAGGAGAAGACACCCTTATTGAATTATTTCTGGTGAGCTGAAATTGAATGAAATATCACAGCTCTTAATAAGCTGCTTTTTCACCGAGAAACAATTCAATTTAAAATTGGTGGGATTGGATTTGGGCACCTCACACTTTCCTAGTGGTGAATCTTTGAGATTCTCATTCCCAGAGGTGTCACAAATGGAGGCTGCAAAAGGTAGAGAATCTGTCTTGTTCTAGCTGGAGCTGAATTAAGGAAAGAGGAGGCTGGGGAGAATTTACTACCTCTAGAGGCAGATTGATTAGAAAGAACTGCCAAGCAATTTCCATTTGCATTTTGCCTGGCTAGGTTTGGGGAAAGGGAGATGGTTCTAAATGAGAACAGCCCAATCGGTTTCCCCTAAAACTTGCTCCAATTTGTCTCCCGGCTCCCAGAAGTTACTACCTTGCATAATCCAAGAAGGGAAATAATCAGCACTTTGAGTTGCATTGGTTTTGCCCGTTCTCTTGATAAAATGGCAAAAATCGCCTATGAAATCCTGGAGTTCATTATGGTATCATTTTCTCTCGCCTTAAATCAAAGCCATTTTATCTCCCTTCAGTCTAACCAGATTCCATGAAATGGCATCTTTGCTTCCTCTCGCCTTCAATTATTTATATTCCTTTGCTGACAAAAGGGGAAAAAAAAGGAGAAAAAGAAAACAGGCAGCGCAATCCTTGGGTGAATTTTAGCTCAGACTCCACCAACTGCTCACTAGAGCTGGCCTCGAACTACCATCATTCACCACCAAATGCAAAACAGCCACTCAAAGGAGAGCCATGGCACCATGAAAACACAATTTTGTTGGGGATGCGTATGGAGTCAAACCCTTGCAGACACAGGCTTTAATTGAAAACTGAAACAATTAGCTTTTAATACTTTTGAAATAACGAAGGGAAGTACACTTATAGGATGGCTGGGAAGAAGCAGAATCATACTCTTTTTCTTTTTTTAATGACACTGAGTTGTTTCCGCAGTTAAGCTTATTACTACATGAAACCAGAATAGGGCAGGACACTGGAATGTCATTCCATTGACCATTTGTGAATTGTCATTCCATTGACGATTTGTGAATTGTCCTTGCCGTTTATTGTATACTCAGAAACAAAGCAAAAATAAACCACAAACTCGAGAAGAAAAACTTCCTGGAAGAAGGCTTGTGTGTGTTTAAGTTTGTCTTACTGAGGGGCTTTTGAGATCCACCAGGAAAGTAGGAGAGATTTAGACTTAGTCTGTGAGTTGGTCAATGTGTGAAGTGGTTGGTGACATGGTGACGCCAATGTGCTCCAAACCAGACATGTAAGCCTCCAGCCACCAGCCTGTGCCCACAATGGTTTCCTTCACATCCATGAGTAGTAGCAGGAGGGATGGAAACTCCAGTGTCTATTTTACAGTCCTGACACTGATCTACTCACCAGGCATCTGGGGAGCCTACAGCTCCCTGAGAGAAGTAGCCCTCAATACCTTGATATCTTCACTTTTAGCCACCCTCACCTACAAGTGACACTCAGACACACACACCTGCTGGTGTTGTTTTTGCGACGCCCTGCTTTTCCATGAACTTGTCCTTCTATGCTCAATTCTTTTCTTTTCTCTGGCCAACTCTTATTCATAATTACAGGTTCCATCCACACAAAACCCACTGTGGGAAGCCCCCAGTGAAGAGAACGTGTCCCTTCCCCAATTTCTGGAGTACTCTGATGGGTTTACTTTTCACTTTACTAGAATATCTTGAGAGCAAGTCTCAACTCAGATATCTGACCTGCTGTGGGTGCCCCAAACCCAATAACCTCTTCTAAATGGTGTATTAACCATTGAGACAGACAGGTGTACCCGCCCTCCTATCTTCATTGCATAAGCAAATAAGTTGCTGGCACAGGAACAACTTGTGGGTGGTTTCATCATTCCTCTCATTCAAGCTGCAGATCTATAGACAAACTGACATGGAAAAGACCATTTTACTACCATTTTTCTAATTATATTGACAAAAATAGTGATCCACTGAAGAAAATATTAAATAAAAATGTAAACAGATCCAAGTTTCATTACTTGGAAACCAAAGATTTTATCTTTCCAATGTTTATCCATATGGACACATGTTTCTTCATGTCTATGGTCATGGGTCATATACAACCAGGCAGTTTGCTTTTCTCTCTTTTTTAAATCAGTTGTTATTATTATTATTTTTACTTCATCTAGTTCTTCAAAGCTGCAGTCCCCAACCCCTGGGCTTGTTAGGAACTGGGCTGCACATGGCGAGGTGAGTGTCAGGGGAGGGAGCGAAGCTTCATCTGTATTTACAGCTGCTCCATATCAGTCACATCACTCCCTGAGCTCCGCCTCCTGTCACATCCGGGGCAGCATTAGATTCTCTTAGGAGCACAAAGGCTCCTGTAACCTGCACAGGGGAGGGATCCAAGTTTGAACTCCTTATGAGAACCTAAGCCCCTCTCCACCCCAGTCCTTGGAAAAATTATCTTCCATGAAACTGGTCTCTGATATTAAAAAAGTTGGAAACCACTGCTTTAAAGTGTTTAAAGCCGATGTTTGCATTCTCTTTTCCACTATACAATTAAGCATTCCTGTTGCTACACATCTTCCCTCTCATCTTCCTAAAGAATGGAGCCACATATACAAATGTAGACTTAAGGTATCCAACTGCCTGTGTTAAAGTCCCAGCTCCAGTATTTTGCATATTGGTGGCATCAAGGAAGATGTTTGCCCTCTTAAAATCTCAGTTTTTTCACCTATAAAATGAGCAGAACAGTATTATTTGCTAAATATTATTGTTAAAATTAAAAAAAAAATTTGAGAAGCAGTGTAAGCTTGATGACCAGAACATACTAACAGATCGATTAATGTTAACTCTCTTCTCATTGTGTTGTTATCAGTGGAAAAAAGGGTGATTTATTTATTTTTAATTTTTTTTATTAATATTAAATCATAGCTGTGTACATTAATGTGATCATGGGGCACCATACACTGTTTTTATAAACAGTTTGACACATTTTCATCACACTGGTTAACATAGCCTTCCTGGCATTTTCTTAGTTATTGTGTTAAGACAATTATATTCTACATTTACTAAGTTTCACATGTACCCTTGTAAGATGCACCACAGGTGTAATCCCACCAATCACCCTCCCTCCGCCCATCCTCCCCCCTCCCTCCCCTCCCTCTCCCCCTTCCTCATATTCTTAGGTTATAACTGGGTTATAGCTTTCATATGAAAGCCATAAATTAGTTTCATAGTAGGGCTGTGTACATTGGATACTTTTTCTTCCATTCTTGAGATACTTTACTAAGAAGAATATGTTCCAGCTCCATTCATGTAAACATGAAAGAGGTAAAGTCTCCATCTTTCTTTAAGGCTGCATAATATTCCATGATGTGCATATACCACAGTTTATTAATCCATTCGTGGATCGATGGGCACTTGGGCTTTTTCCATGACTTAGCAATTGTGAATTGGGCTTCAATAAACATTCTGGTACAAATATCTTGGTTATAATGTGATTTTTGTTCTTCTGGGTATATACCTAGTAGAGGAGTTATAGAATTGAATGGCAGATCTATTTTTAGATCTCTGAGTTTTCTCCAAACATCTTTCCAAAAGGAATGTATTAATTTGCATTCCCACCAGCAGTGTAGAAGTGTTCCCTTTTCTCCACATCCACGCCAACATCTCTGGTCTTGGGATTTTGTGATATGAGCTAATCTTACTGGAGTTAGATAGTATCTCAAGGTAGTTTTGATTTTCATTTCTCTGACAAAACTTCATCTATATCACCTGTAAAATAGGGTTAACACCTCTTTTGTGTGTTTTATGGCTTTTTTGGAGAAGGGCAGGGGGATTAAAAGGGATGACATAGTTAAGGTGCTATGTTTCTGAAAATAATTGAAAAAATAATGTCCAGTCATTCAATTAGAGGTCAGCATGTGTGTGGAATAAGAGAGAAACATACATTAATTTTTAACCACTGCACAGCACTTCCTAAATGTATGTCTGACGGTGAAGACTACGGAGCAGTGGAGACCACTGCTGGTGTAGTGGAGGAGAAATAGCTCTAAATACAATTTGCTCTCTGATGGTGAGCAAGTCATGGGGTCCAGATAGGCTTTGGTTTTTCTCATCTGAACATTAAAATAGTGACCAGACGATCCTCAGAGCCGATTATGAATCTAATGGTCGTATTCTTTTCCCCTCCGAATCTGCTGTTGGAGCATGAATGGATTTTCAGCAAATTTTTGTTATTTTAACTTTAGATGTTTCTCCTACCTTTTTGTACCCCAGTGAATATAAATTACTGGAGGAGACTTCATGGCGGTATCTGATGTTCTAATGAGCTGCTGCATTGAAGAAATGAGCAGTTCTATAGGAATGGGCTGAGCACTTTGGGAAATATTAAGTTTATATTCCCCAAAATCTTCTACTAAGCATTATGGTGCCTTTGAGTTATTGTAAAGATGCCTAACATAGCCCATCGGGATTGGACGTGATAACCCCAGAAGACAATTTTACAACCTCAGAGTTCATGAAAATGTTCCTTCCTTGCTCTAGAAAGATGGGCCATATGAGGAATTGCAACAATTAACTTGTAATTGCACTTGGACATCTAAGAGGAGGTAGGTCCTCACTGCTGTTTTCCCTATGAAGCTGAGGCAGAGATGTGGGAGCACAGACACCACTGGTTTGTTTCTCTGCAAAAATGCAGGGTATGGACTATTCATAGATTGAATCCATCCATTGGTTCCTCCCTCTGCCACTCACTGGGATTTATGTACCAGCCACCTGCCATGTAGACAACAGTGGACCATTATGGTGCTAAAGGGCAGCCTCTCTCAGAGCCAAAGTAAAGAAAAGTAACTGTGTTTATTTTAAGTACATAATCAATCATAACCCTGTGAATGGCCACTTTTCTATTAATGCCTCCATATGTCATCTAAAGCCTTCTTGCTTCTACATAATTCTCTTCTGTCTGGTGGCTTTACAGTTTCACTCCAGGGATAATATAGAACTGTGGCTCCAAACAAGTCTTCCCTCTATAGTCTTTCTTTAGGTCCAGCGTTAGTAAGGGAAACATTTTCTATAACTTATGCAAATGGGGAATGGACTGGTAAACACTCCAGCTACATGGGAGTTGTGGAGCAGAGGGAGGATGGAATGGCTTGGGGAGTGAGCCCAAAGTTGGAGGGCTGACTTCTTATTTAGTGCCTGTGTGACCATAGGACAATCATTACTTTTCTGAATCTCAGTTTTCTTAACTGCAAAAATGGGAGCCATGTAGGGCTTCTCCTGGAGACCCAAGAGTAGCTGAATACACAGTGATTCCTGAGTTATGTGAACATAGCACTTTGTTGGTATTACTTTTCATTCATTTTAAGTCAGATCATATGTAAATATATCTTTGTAAGAAGATCATTGAGGTAAGTGAAGGGGCTAAAACCTACACTGGCATCTTATCAAGAACAGTTAAAGAAAAGCAGCAGGTGGTTAGCTTTGAAAGGAGAAGGTTTAGGGGCAGAATAAAAATAACTGTGTTTAAATGTAGAAAATAGAAATGATTTGCTTTCTTTAATTTTGGGACGAGCCCAAGAATGGGAGAACCATTATTTGAAACCTCATATTGAGATTAAACGACTCAGATTATTCACAGAACAGGCTGCCTTGTAGGTTCTGAGCTTACTTTTGTTGAAATCCACTCCCCCAACAATGGGGGATTCCAGAAGGGGTTAGGGAGAGGGCTTGATGATATCAAAGGGTATTTCTAATTCTCAAAATTAAAGTCTTTCCCATCAGTGGTGACTATCCCTTGGGCACAAAAATGACCATAATAAAAACTTCTCATTATTACCCGCATTGCCTAGACTCTTGCAGAAAGAGGAGAAGGCTTTACCATTTATGGAATAGACTTATATACCAGGAATTGAATATTTTTTTTTTTTTTTTTTTTTTTGTGGTTTTGTTTTTTTTGGCCGGGGCTGGGTTTGAACCCGCCACCTCCGGCATATGGGACTGGCACCCTACTCCTTTAGCCACAGGCGCCACCCAGGAATTGAATATTTGTGTTATTACACCTTTGCATTCCTAGTCCGGGACCAGATATATAGAAGAAAATCAGGATATATCTGTTGCAAGAATAAAAGAAGGGATGAATGACCCTCAAAAATACACTATTATGAACATTTTACAAATTAAAGAAGAATGGGTTTATAAGCAACAGCCATTTGTATTGATTTTTAAAAACATGCCTATAATTTCAGAACATCTTTAAGGAGAAGTCTTTACCAGCAAGATTCAGAAGCCAAATTTTATTTCTTCTGAGTGGAAAGTTCTGAACTGCAAAATCAGCAGTTTAGAGACTCCTGCTGCTTATCAAAAGTTAGAATGTCAGCCATCAGCAGACAGGACGGGTACACTAATGAAAACGTATGGCTTTTCATTAGTAGGCCAATTTGCACAATGCAATTGAATTGACTAAGTTGTAACAGCTACAAAGTCTGTATAAAGCACTAAGACTGACTTTTTAATGTTACAATTATCATAAATCTTCCGCATGTGGTGTTTACAAATAGGCCTCAGGAAAAGGGAAGCTTCCAGTAGGTATATTTTTAATATCTTTGCATAACTAATTAAAAAGAAGAAAAGGCACCTAGACCAGCTGCATTGAATGAAATCCATAAGTTGATTTTCTGTTTGCCGTGTCTAGCAGAGTCTTGCAGGATGTCCCATTGGGCAGAAAAACAGACCTCCCAGATATCCTTTAAGCTTCTGCTTTCCAAAAGGCCTGTATTCTTAGTTGTCTACTCAGGTGATGATTACCCTGGAACAAACTTCAGGTTAGAACCCACTAGAGCCATATTAGAAACAGATCAGAGTCCCTGGAGTAAATCATCCTTCCTCTGCCCTCAGCTTAGCAGCATGAGGTAGAGAGTGTGGTCCCCACAGTGCAGGGGCTGCAGCGTCAGGAGCCTGCTGACTTACCCGAAACTATTTTCTTTTTTCAGGTTTAATAATTTTGCATGTTAACAAGAGTGGGTTAATTTTGCCATTTGTACATACATAGGGGAGGGGTCCTTTAAAAAAGACAAAAAACAACAACAAAGAAGTAGAAAGAAACTGATGCTGAAAAGTGAAATTAATTGTTTTTCTAGTGAAAGTAGGTGCAGCAATTTGGGCATTAGATTGGACAGTCGACGATGAATTGGAAAAAAAGGTCTTCTTTTTTTTTTTTTTTGATCATCAATTAAATTTCTGGGTTGTGTAAATGTGCAGTTTCTAATTGGTATATTGAGTACCTTTCAAAGGTGAGCGATAAGGTCCAGGGGAAAACTCTAGAGACCCTGTCTTTGCTGAATTCCATCGGTCGGTCTGAATAAGGCACCACAAAAGTTGACATTTTCCTTGGGCATCTCAAAAAGGAGTTTTGGACATGCAACTGCTATCCTCATTCACCCAGGAATTCCTAGCAGGAAATTAAAGAGGATTAAAGAATTAAGGAAGGACCGTATGTGTGGAGGGGGAAGGGTAGGAGGGGCTTCGTTTTGTGTGTGTGTGTTGTTTAATCCTTAGCAGGAAATTAAAGAGGATTAAGGGTTTTGTGCATGTCTGTGTGGAAATGGAGAAGGGGTGGAGGGCTGTATTTGTATCCTTTTTCTCATTTGTTTTTTCGACAAATATTCATGAGTAGACTTAACATGCCCCATGCTTATACACTGGGAGTATAAAAATAAACAAACAAAAAAAAAAATGGCTTTTTTTTTTTTGAAAGAACCTAGAGTTTATTTGAGGATGGAGACCATCCGAACAAGTCTCCATGAATAGTCATAAAATAATTTTACACCACAGTTATGACTGTCCCGTATAGTATATGGAATGACTAGTCAACTCATTGTCCTTTCTGGATGACAGAGAAGTGTTGGTGTTTACCTAAGTACATGTGAGAAGACCAGACAAAACGGAGAGCTTGAGATACAGTCTCCTACAGGAAAGTGTAGGGAAGCAAGTCGCTCATGTTGTGAGCATGAGAAGATGGCTAATTCTTGGTGAGGGCATTAAAGACCGCTCCTGGAGGAGACAGCATTGCGTTGAATCTGGGATGACTAGGCAGGAATGTCCCGACAGAATATCATTATGCAATAGAGGCGGTTCTGGGCAGAGGAGGTGCCATGGTAGACACACAGTGTTAGGAAAGGAGAGTGGCGATGTGTTAGAACATCAGGGAAATCTGGTCCGATGGTATCAATAACAGGGGGCTATGGGAGGATGACAATGAGTGAGACATGTTTGAACAGGTGAATTTTAGCCTTTTATCAATGAACATAGACGTATAAATTCTATGCCTTTTTTGTTGTTGTTGTTGTTGTTGCAGTTTTTGGCTGGGGCTGGGTTTGAACCTACCAACTCGGGTGTATGGGGCCGGTGCCCAACCTATTTGAGCCACAGGCGCCACCCAACTCTACGCCTTTTGTTGCAAAAGGTCCACAAGTAGCTAAGTCTCCCATTTACCAGAAAGAACGGGAATACAGTGACTCTTCAGCTTCCAGATTCAGAGCTGCAGTGGACTATGTGGTGATTAGAAACTAATTTTTTAATAATCATTAGGATTTGGTCCAAGTTACTTAGGTAGCTTCATTCCTCAATCTTGTCTGCTTGATTCAAAGCAAAAATGATGCCAAGTTTTCCTCATGGCACCATCATTGGTCTCCGGACTTTTTCATTTTTCAGAGCGTGTGTCGGAGACAGTCCCTTTCGCCTCTACATCTGGCTTGAGTTTCAACTTAGATGCTACTTCTTTTACAAACCGTTATTTTATTCTGCAAGCCTGAGTTAGGGCCCCTTTCCTGGGCTTCCCAGGGCCTTGGTCCTTCTTCAGTGAAGACATGTGTCACCTGTGTGCCCCCGCTTCGTTATTTATCTGCGGCATTCCTCCTCGCCCCCTTCTTGTTATCATGTACACCTATAAATTGGCTGTGAGCCCACGAGCACAGGGACCCTGTGAATAAATAAACGGGACATTTTAGTTGGCTTGTGTTCTAAGACTCACTGAGTTTGGTTTAAAAAGACAATTTAATTTTTAAAAACGTGCTTACATATTTATTAGTGTGGAATACAAGAGCAGCCAGGTTAAGACAGACAGTGAAAACACGCCTGAGACAGACATGTGAGCTATGTAGCAGGGTGGCCGCCTTTTTAAAAATTTTACCAGTTTCTGGTCCCAAAATGGTAACAGCTGCAGGACCATGTGCTGCCCGATCCCTCTCCACCCTGGCAGTTTCTTGCATTCCTGCCATTATCATGGGATTTATAAAGGTCCTTTTCAAAGGAGGGAGATCAGGAAGAGATTTGACAGAGATGTAAAAATAGCACTAGGGTTGTGCGAATAGAAACTTCCAGACTGAGCTGCTACTAAAATATGATGTGGAACCTTTGGGGGGCAAGACACGATTGCAAGAGGAACTTTGCCTAACAAATGCAATCAATGTAACCGGGTTTATTGTACCCTCAATGGAGCCTCAACAATAAAAATTTAAAAAAAGAAATATGATGTGGAGACGGTGTAGGTGCTAGTAGAATTCACTGGTGCCCCCCCTACCTAGCGCCCCAGGGAGGGTCATCAGTGTAGCCGGACCCTAGTTTGGCAGTTGTGGGCTTGAAAGCAGCTAGAGTTTAGTTGACACCTTTGGACACTTTGGGGGCAGCAGTAGATTTCTCAGTTGAAATGTCCATCCAGGCTTCAGATAGCCAGGCTGGGAGCACACAGAAGGGTCCTAGGCTGCAGGGGCCAAAGGTGGGAACAGAGGCTGTAACAAGGAGCCAACTTGCAGATTAACAGTTAGGCCCAAAGCTAGGGTGCAGGGGAATAGGGTGTCATCTGGGACTTTTCATGGGACACCCATTATTGGGGTTTCCTAGTTGGACCCCATCTTTCCTGGATGGTATGTACCAGACCAAGACAAAGGGCCTGAATGAATTTGTTTTCTTGCCTTACCTTATATCACGACCATCACAGGTACACACACGATCCTCTATCTGCCTGCTTTTCTATGCCCGAACTGCCTGGGTCGCAGTGAGGTCAAGGTTGGTCATCATCATTATGGGACACAAAGCTCTCCCAAGTCACACTTAGCTGCATTCATTAGCCAGGTCCCCAGGAAAAGCAATCAATAGCGACAGTAATCAGAGGATGGCTGCAGGGGTCAGAGCAGTGGGGAGTGTACTAGTCCTGCTTGGGTTGGATTCAGAGATTGACTGGCCTTGTTTCATGTGTTTTCCACCATGAATTTAAGAAGATAGGATTGCTGGATGGCACAGGGCCCCCCAACCAGCAGAACCCAGAACATGAACAAGGCATTAGGAACATTCTATAAAGACCATTCCTATTGTAGAAGAAATTTTTGGCACCAAAGGAAGCTAGCTGTAAGATATTAGAAACTCTTATCTACTTTACATAACTTTACTATGAATTTAATTCTACTGTGTTTTGGGTGATCCACGCTTATGAGGGTAATCCATTTCACTATATACAAAGAGTTTCCTAGTCATTGATGTCATTGATGTTTCCTCACTTCTCACATACAGTATGTGCTGCGTGTTCCTTTGATGACTATTCCAGCTCTTTTCTCTGAGGTCACTGATAAAGGACTCTATAAAGGACAATGTGAGCCCTCCCACTTGATTTTGGAGATTTATACCTTTATTTTTTTTAAGTAGTTATTTCATTGTTTTGAAAATGTCTTATTAACTCTAATGCCTGGTGTAAATGCACAGACCGAAAGAATCTTGTCAAGCAGAGATTCGTTCTGAATGTCTGGCCCTAAGGGTGTTGAGTCCTTCTTTTAGGCTAAATGACCTCCCTCTTCCACTTGTTGGGTGGTGGATGGCATTCTTGATCAAAGGCCAGTCACAGGCCAGAGGCGGTGGGTGCAGGGGTGAGAGTGGGAGGCAGAGATTGTACAGTGAATGATTTGGGAAGGAGAACTAGGAATGCTCCCTTGAGAAGTGGGAGAGTCTGGGGCAAGCAGAGGTGAAATTATACAGTAAAGCCAAGACCCAAATCCCAGAGAGGAAGAAGCACATGGACAATGTCCAGTCTCATGTCAGGTATAAATAGAGGCAAAGAGTTGAAAGAGTTTAGGGTGCTGACCTGCTCAACTGTCCCTGACACCAGCCCCTCATCAGATATTTATTGAGCATATGCTTTGATCTAAGTCCTGTGCCAGATGAGGAGGTTATAAGGGGGGACCTTATAACAACTTTTCACCTTCTGAATGACATCCATGTTCCAACAATAGCACATGGAGAGGCAGAGGGAAGTTGGATTTTGGCTGTGGAGTGACAGAACCAGGTTCAGGCCTTGGTTGTGCCACTCACTGGCCATGTGCATTCACTAATCTCTCTGAATCTTTACAGTAGGAGAGAGATGATGTGTGCCATGAACTCTTCAGGTGTGCACAGACAGCTTACAGTACACTTCAGGTTATAGACATGTCTCTGTGTTTCCAAGGGTGTCTCATCCAGGAAGGGCGAGCCTCAGGTCTAGGGTAAACAGAGTTGAAAGCTGGTGGCCTTAGAAAGACCATCCTTTGGTGGCATACATGTACTAGCGTGTGGTACCATTAAGACTTGCTTATTCCCTGTCTGCCAGAGTCAGAGGAAAGTCAAATCCAGGCCACCAAGATATATTTGGGGTGTGAGACATCCAAAAACACTTCACTTCTTCCATTTCAAAATTGATAACATTTAGTAGGCAGAAATTTAGCTGAGACATTTTTAGCAATTGCTATTAATTAACCAGTAGTAGCCAAATATCTCTTCTTCCTTCTGATAAACTAGTTCCTACCCTTTGGGGTTGAGCAGAAGGCAATATCTAGAAGGAATGTGAGTAGAGCCAGCAAAGCTTCTGGGTCTGTAAATTATAGATGGATGAGTCTGAATTCGCCTTCAGCAATTCTTTTTTTTTATTGCTGGGGATTCATTGAGGGTACAATAAGCCAGGTTACACTGATTGCAGTTGTTAGGTAAAGTCCCTCTTGCAATTATATCTTGCCTCCATAAAGTGTGAAACACACCAAGGCCCCACCCCCCTCCCTCCGTCCCTCTTTCTACTCCCCCCCATAACCTTAATTGTCATTAATTGTCCTCATATCAAAATTGAGTACATAGGATTCATGCTTCTCCATTCTTGTGATGCTTTACTAAGAATAATGTCTTCCACTTCCATCCAGGTTAATACGAAGGATGTAAAGTCTCCTTCAGCAATTCTTAAGAAAACGTGAATATACCCATCTTTACTCAGCTGTTTGTTTTTCAAGTGGTGATTATTTCATTTCCCTTGATGAATATATTAAGAGATTTATATGCACTGAGATGCTTATTTGGTTGTAGACATTTATTAGCCCTAAGTTATTTATTTATTTTTGTTCTTTTTTTTTTTTTTTTTTGCTGTTTTGTTGTTTTAATATGGGAAGAAGGTGTTGCAGACTCATAATGTCCAGCTGATTAATGCCAAGCATTACAGTAGAATGCTTCCGGCCTCATTGCCAACAATTGGCATTGGTCTTTCTTCATAGCTTCCTATCCCTTTGGCATTTTGTCATCTCAATGACATGACAACAGGAAGTGAAAAAGGGACTGTTGCTTTGGACCAAGGCAGATTCATTTCAACTGTGGGGGCACCAGTCTGCGGGTGGGAGTCACAACATTCAGTTGTGTTAATTTCGTGTGCCTCACAGGCTCCCATCTGCATGTAGTCTTTATTATAAATGGTAGTCTTGAATTCCCAAATGGAAAGAATTAACTACTCAAATCCAGATGAGGCTATACTGAATATGTTTTCAAAAACATTTTCTATCTTAATTAGACTAGTTGATGTGGTTTTGAAAAGCTACTTTGTGTTGGATGCTGTTTTGGGGTATTAGAACGGGTTCTATGGAAACTTCAAAGCAACCGCGTGGAGGCAGGTGATGCTGAGGTGAGGAAGAAGGCTCAGGCTTAGCTCAGCACCAGATTGACAGTAAATAGATTCAATGGAATCGATGGAGGCAACCCGAGGGGAGTCCTTAAATCCAAGCCAACACAGGTGCCTCTTGTCTCTGTGCTTCAGATTTTGCAGGTCGTTCAGAGCCTGCAAAGTAGGTATATCAGTCCCTTCTTGGGCCTTGGGTTTCTAAACTACTCTAAGTCAATGCCTTGGTCCTGCCAATCTGCATCAGAAGCTGAGAGCTTGCGCAAGCTGGAATCCCCATTGCAGTAAATGATGGGACCAACCTTTGAACTTGGCCATTAATAAACTGTGCTGTTCACACGTCTCTGTCGTATAGCTTGACATTTAGGCTGAGGGTTTGTAATTCCACTAAACAGCTTGCGATGTGATATGTGTGTGTGTTCGTCATACAATTAAAAGCTAAACCAAGGAGGGTAAGGCTTTCCTGAAAAGCCATCCAATTTTATTTATTTAGTGTTTCAGGGACCTGGAGAGAGTACAAATCAGGAATAGGCCTCCAGGGGATAGCTTTTCACACATCAGCCAGTGATACTGGTCTAACTATTGGATTGCAAGCAGCCGGATTGTTAGGTTAGGGGGGAAAAAAATGAACCAACAAATGTGGTCATTTGAAGAAGGCAGACATGTGATTATTTTTCCCTCACTACAAAAGTACCCGAGAGATCTCCCAGCCCTTTCTCTGATTAATATTGCTTGCGGTGGCTGCACACCACTCAACTTGGCATTGCATTTATCAAAATTTGCCAGAGCAGACAGGCATCACCATGTGAGAAGAATGACTGTAATGGGCCCTGTGCCTTGTAGGGAATATCTGGGCCCTGTGAATGCAAGAGGTGGACATGCCAGGTGGTGGCCTGTTCCCTGTGCTTCCTTCTCTAAACCATTAAGTCCTCTAGGCAGCTCTTAAGCTGAAGGTTTCACTCTTCATCTTCCATATGAGGTGACCTGCACTGTGGACAAACTTCAGGGGTTCCTGTCTCCTTTGCTTCCAGATGCTGATCCAAACTGTCTGCTGTTGACTCATCTGGGGAGTTAATTAACCACACACACAGACACACACACACACACACACACACACACTCAAGGTGCTATGCTCAGGGTTTTTGATTTAATATGTCACACACACATGATTCTGACCATCAATGAATTTGCTAAAACATTAACTGCTAAATTTCATGCCAACCTTGCCATTAGACACTCAACCTTTGTTCAGGTAGACCCCGGAGCTAAATAAAGGATCATTCCCTGGAAACTTGAGTCTTTGCAGGACTCTTATTACAAACCTGAAATATATCATTCTAGTCCTCACACAATTGGCCTTTGCTGAGTTGGATGGCAGCCAAGTGAACCTTTAATTGAAGGTTGATCTCAAAGCTGGGAGAATGAACTCAACTTCTGTATTCATGGCAAAATTTTGGCAGGCACTATTGACCTTAAAATTTCCCAGTGCCCGTTTCATAATAGCCTAGAAAGAAGTTTGTCTACAGTGGATGTAAGAGTCACTTAACTTCTTTGACTCAGTTACAGAATCGGTAAGACTTCTCATCTCATATGAAACATACTGTATTTCCTTCTTTATCTTGGTTGCCAGGGAGGTCAGAGCCCAACTTTATACTTAATTATAGAAACATTTTGACCCTTATACTTTTTATAAATCTTTCTTCTTCTTTTTCTTTTTTTCCTTTTAATTATTTCCCTTGGAAATTCCTACTGCATCAGTTTCACTGTAATAAGTTATTTGAAAACATGTGGGAGAAAAGCTAAAATATGTGAATTTGGAGAGTGTAGAATGACATCGGGGAAAGAGGTGTACAAGTTTTCAAGCACCCTACTAGAAGCAAATAAGGAAAAACGAGTTTGTTTCTTCTCTCTCTCCTTCCTTTCTTCCCTACTCCCTTCCTTTTTTCATCCACTATTAATATCTTCTCTGCCTTAAACTCCTTCTCAGGCCCTTTAAAAACTGGTAGTGCTATGGGGCAGGCCCTTCCCCTGCACGCAGGCCGTAACATACATAGATCTTCTCACACTGTGAATATTATTAATCAGCAGGAACTACGTTTCTAATATTTCCAGGTTCACATACATAAAACTTTAAAATTATATGGGTCTATAGATTTCTCTTATTACTTTTTATATTCAAATCCATTAATATGAAAAATTTCAAAGCCATTTTAGATTGGATGTAATTCATCCAGATACAGTTGGAATATGAAGTTTGATTTTAGTTAGGTGGGAAATATTGAAAGCGGGGTGCACGTGGCTGTTTCTATTTCAAGAGCTTGGCTAAACTCATGACCATAAAGTTTGCCTTCCCCAGATTACCTCTCCGCATGAATCTAAAGTGCTTTAGCTCAAATGGGACAGAAGGGCTAAAGCCCTCTGCCCTTTTCCCAAATAAACTTGCAACAGAAAATTTAAAAAGTAAATAAATGAGTAACACAAAACAAAAAGATAGCCATGCTAAAAATAACCTCTGGTAGTGAAATTTATAATTTTTTAAAATGAAGACATCAGCAAGCATAGTTTACAGATCTTAAACATGCCCAAATATGCTTACCTTGTAATTCCATTTATAGGAATTAATTTCACTGCATTATTGGCAATATTTCAAAAAGAAGAGAAGCAGCAAACAATGAACAAACATTTTATTGTAGTGACCTTTATAACATCAAGGTTTGGAAACAAACTCCATAATCCGAAAAGTAGAAGTAGGTCCTGAATTTAACACATGTTCATTGACAGAGGATTAAGGACAATGGTTTTGTCCAATAGAACAGGGCCACGAGGAATGAACAATTTTTCATTCAGTTCGATAGTTGTTGACATTCCACTATATTAATACCGTTTGAGAAGGGGGAGGACATTTTAATTTAATTAATTTTCAGCCAGGATCAAAAGGAGAGATGTTTCCAAAGCTTAGAAATTTAGATTATATTAAATTTGAGGAAATTATTTTGTTGTGTCTCAGTGAATTCAATTTGGCATGAAAGAAGGGGTGGGTAAAGAGTTCTTGAATATTTGTTATCTTGCAGTTTGTTACTTTAGTTTTGGGATGACTTTTTCACAGAAAATTTCAAAGTTTTATGTTTCAGTGGTCAGAGCCTGAGGGTAAAAGCAGGGTCAGAGTAACTTTCTGAAAATGGATTTGCCCTCGCCCACTGTGTTAGGAAGGCATTCTGAGCCCTCCCTAACTATTTCCGGGGCATCTTTAAATGAGGGATGTCTACAGGTGTGGGCTCCTCAGGTCACTCATTTAGTTCATGGAGCAGCTCCTGGTGTTGGTATCCTCAGTACCACTTACTGCAAACCCCCTGAGCTGTGGCACTGAGGTCTGTGGCACTGGGGCGCCCTGACCCACGCCTGCTGAAGCCACCAGCCTTGAATCTTCTCAGTGCTTTGTAGCAATTGTAGAAAGCCAACACATCAGACTTATCCAAGCTTTTTTTTTTAAAAGAATAATATATCCACTGAAAAGGATTTGAATCATAAATGGAGAGCCCCAAAAAGTTCCAAAAAAGGAAAAACCAGTGTAACCAACACTTGGATGAAGAAATAAAACATTGCAGGCCTCTTTTGTCACTTTCCCAGCAAGGTCACCACTGTTCTCACATTTATCCCCACCAATCAGGAGCTTAGTTCTGAACTTTGTATACATGAACTCATGTTGCGCATCAATCACTCTGCTACGGATAAACATTTGGCTACCTCCAGTTTGGACCCATTTTGAATCAAGTTGGTGTACATATTCTTTCACTTGCCCTGGCTTTTAGGTTTTACTCACAGTCGAAGCTGTCTTGAAAGCCTTTTTCTCTCCTGGGTGGTTTCCAGCTTCCCACCAGCGCTGCCTCTGGTACCCAACATAGACCCGGAAGTTACCACTCTGACTATGGCAGCTGTGGCTTTACAGGGCAACCCGTCTGGAATGGGGACAGACACCCTACCAGACATGTCCTTTAAACTGAGAAAGCACCTGCTTATTGGGTGGAGACCAAGGCAGTGGGTCAAGCCAGGCTGGGAGGGCATCAGGGTGATGGCTCCAGGCTTCTCTCCAGATCCCCCTGCCTGTCTCCCCTGTGACCTATGGCTGGGCCTCGAGTCTCCCTCCTGTGTGTGCTGTCCCTTTTCCAGGGCTGAAGAAGGTTCTTTTTCCACCAGAAATAGAAAATACACAGCTTAAATTCATGTCAGGGCTCCTGGTCATAACGTGTGTGGCTTCTGGTGAGGATCAGTTGAGATCAAGGCAAGGTAGTTCAGTTGTGGCCATTTGTTCTCATCCTGAGTGAGATTAGGGTAGCAGTGAGATTCTCTGCTTTGGCAGAAAACAATGATTTCAGTAATAACACCAGCTAGAAATTATTGAACATTTCTGGAGTTTCCAGGTAAGTAACTTGTGGCTTTATGAGTCTCCGCAACCTTTCCAAGGTCATCCAACGAGGAGGGGGTGTAGTCAAGACTTACATGTGGGCTTGTGTGGCTTCTTCAGAGACTATAAACTTAATCCTCCTTGCTACTTTGCTTTCTACTGAGAGATGACAAATCAAATATGCTTTTCAATAAGAAAATATATGTCCAGCAGTGGGGCTTCCTTGTAACTGGCATGCGAGGTCATATTACACGGGAAGAGATGTAGAAAATGATGCCTGTGCTAGTCTGTTGTGTTTATTTTTCGTGGTTCAGAGCTTTTCTCCCTGCTGCTGCTCTGTGCTGCACAGTGGGGGATGACGGTCAGTTGTTGGGGCTGGGGTTGGAGGAGGCAGAGCCCATATTAATGGGATCAGAGCACCCTCACTGCCAAGTCACACCAACAGGCTGGCCTGTGCTGACCCTGCAACATATAAGTCTGGCTGCTCGCAGGAAGCACAGGGTGGTTTCTGACCGGCTGGCTTTTAAGTCCACTGTCATCCAATGTTGAGAATGACCCTCATTACCATCTCAGAAACAGAGCTGCCAGGTTGCAGCCCTTTCTCCCTCCTGCTGATAAGGGAGGTAGGGCGCAGTCTTTCTTCTCTGGTATTGATGACTGCAATTTGTCTTTCTGGGGCTTGCACCACTGCTTGGGCGGGCAGCAGCTGGACCTGAGAAGCCCTCCCGATGCTTCCAAGTCAGCAGATTGCTTCTGGGCTGGTTACGTTTCAGCGCCTTCCCGTTAAATACTGTATTGATTTTAGGGCCTTCTTCCATGCAGCTCTGGACCCTAAGCTGGCTAAGAGAGGAGGGCGAGGAGGAAAGATATAATGAGGAGAGCTGCTCAGCAGTTTGCACACACAGCCATAAGCTACCTGATGCCACTGATTTATTTTATTTATTTAAAAAATGTAATAAGAAAGACACGGCCTCTGGTACGACAGAGGACTCAGTGGGAGGTGAATCAGTGGATACGAGGGTTCAATTTATAGCAAACAAAACAAGAAGTTGCGTTAAGAAGGAATAACAAGGGATTAAATTTATGGGAAAGAGAAGACATTGGTTGCATCAAGAAAGAACAAGAAGTCAACCAGATGGTATTCCATTCCCCTTTGCAGAACTTTACTGCCTCTCTCAACTCCCAGCCTTCATCTTACTCTTTCTCTCCCCTAAACCATTGAAGTCATCTTCAGGCATCAGTGTTCCTCTATTTTCCCTCCTACTTCTATTTCTTCATGAAATTGTCAGGCACCATTAAAAAAAAAAGTTGTAAGATACATAGAAAAATGGCCATTTCAACCATCTTAAAGTGTAAAATTCAGTGACTTCAAATATATTCACAATATATAGCAACTATCAGTACTGTCTAAATCCATAACTTAGATCTCCATAATTCATCAGCCCTAACAGAAGCCTTGTACACCCCTTAGGTACTCACTCCACATTCCTGCCTCCCCCCCTTTGCTAACAACCATTAATCTGGTTGCTGTCTCTGTAGATTTACTGCTTTGGACATTGCATATAAATGGAACCCTACAATGTGTAGCCTTTTATTTCTAGATTTTTTTACTTAGTGTACTGTATTCGAGTTTCATCCATGTTGTAGCAAATAAAAGATGGGGAGACATTTGAAGACTTATACATTGATGTTAGCAACATAAAATAGTGCAATGCTGTGGACAAGTCTGGCAGTTCCTTAATAGGTAAAACATCTCTTAACATATGACCTGGCAACTCCAAGCTATATATCCCAAAGAACTGAAGGCAAGTGGTCAGACAAGAACTTGTCTACAATGTTCATAGCAGCACTAGTCACACATCTGTCAGACCTGATGAGTAGACAAAAATGGTGTCAGATCCACACAACAAGGATCGTTTTGACCCAATCGTATCACTTTCTTGATCAAATTCCTTAGCAACTTTCCATTACATTTCATTTAAATAGAACTGCAAGGCTTCTTGGCTGCAAGGTCTCTGGTCACATGGCCTATTTTATCTTTACAACTTTATCTCCCATCCTCTCACCTTAATCTACACTGTCTTGAAGATTCCAAGCCCTTTCCTGACTCAGGGCCTTTGGGGGGAATTGTATGTCTTCAATTTTCTCATTCCTCCATCAGGTCCATCTAAACGATGGACCATATTTTGTAATATATAATAGATTCCCATGTATGACCCACACTTATATTTTTTGGCTAAAACTTTTAGAAAAGAAATTTTTCATTTTAATTTTTTAATTAAATTTCTTTTTTATTGGCTGATGTTTAGGTACTTGTTTTTTGTGTTACAAAGGAATTTTGTGAACACATCAGCTAGATTGCTAGCTCCTTCCTAAAGTGCATGAAGAGATATATGTCACTCTTTCCTGGTTGAAAATGCTTTCATTGCAAGTTCATCCTAAGTTTAACAAAATCAATGACCATATTCCAAGGGATTATTTTGCATACAGATATTGTTATTGCTTTCTAGATATGCTTTTACCACTTATAAGTATACATAAAATCATTAAAAAAACATTTATATAGATTATAGGATTAGTACTACCCATGTGTAGTGTACAACCTTATTTTTAACCTCAAAAATCTGGGCAAAAAGTGCACATTATACATGGCAAAATATGGTATCACATCTGTTATTTTCCAATTTCTACGTCCTGTTAATGTCCCTTAAAAATACTTGATTTTTCTAGTGGCTGTCTTACCAAACTCCTTCTATTACCAGCCCTGGAATACAGCTGGGCACCCAGTAGTTGCTCAATAAAACGATTGCATGCATCAACAATTAATTGCTTTAAGTTTATGGGAAAGAGAAGATGCATTTTTGATGGATGGGTGACTAGTCAGACAAGAGCTTCTGTTTAATATGAGGACACTAGGGAATCAAAATCAAGAGATTAGGGATGCTAATTAGTGAGAGACGCAGAGCCAGGATCTACGTGGAGGGGCAGTGATGGTTCAATGGAGGAAACATTAAAAAAACTGTGGAGTGCAAACATCCCAATGGGTACTGTCCTTGGATGGCCACTCGGGAAGAGAACTGAAGCACCATGGGGCAGGGGAGAGGGCCTGCCAACTCAGGCCTTCTCAGAGACCCAAGGTCCCCATCTCGAGTTGCATGCACTGATGGGGAACATTTATGTTTTTCATTAAACTCCTTACTATAATTTTGAGCTGTGTGTGTTTGGCCTTCAGTTTGGTTCCTGAGGTCTCAGGAAAGTGAATTTTTTTTACCCAATGACACTTGTGCAGTGACTACACTGGGGCGAGGGGACTATAAAATACTGTTCATGTGGAGTTGCTAATAAACATTTGTCTATTTCTGTGACATCTGTGTGTGCATGTTTATATGTATTTATTATTTATTAGCAAGGATTAATTGCCTGCCTGCTGCTGCTCAGACCACCTGAACTGAAACTGATTTGGGAGCTTTTTAACAGTTGATGTCCTGACACAACCCCAACCACTGTATGAGAATCTGGCCTGATGGTTTCAGGCCTGCCCTCTGTTTTCTCCACCAGCCTCTGATGATTTTCCTACCTGGAGGAGCTTGACCATCACAGACTTTCTGTGTGCACTATCCTAGGTGAGGGAGAACAGCCTATAATCTCCAATATAAAGCACTTCTGGGCAACTTACTGTTGTCCCCAGGGTGGGTCTGGGGGCTCTTTCTGTGTACTCCCTTTGCTGCACCCCTTCACCGTAGGCTGCCTGTACATCTTCACTGCACAGCGAGCTCTGGGGGAAATGTCCTGTGTCTCTCATCCTACCCTGGCCCTGCAGCCCTCTATGTGCTGGGCAACCCATTCTGAGCTTGGAGGTGCAGGGCAGACTCCGGCCATGTTGGAAGAATAATGAATCAACGAATCAATTCCTACGTGATTGATAACCAAATAAGGAAATGTGAATGTTGGGGAAGAAATAAATGTTGCCTATATTGGGGGAGGAGGACAATAACTTAGCAGAGGGGGTTAAGAAGTTGGGCAGAAGCAGCACTTAGTGTGGGACCGAGGAAGGAAGGTCAAGAGGGTCAAGGTCACACAGTTGGCCACTGGAGTTGAGCACACTAATCTTTGACTGGAGATTTCCCCAGTGTGGAATGGAACCAAGGCCAAGGGCTGTTCTTAAACCATCCTCAGCCGAACAGTCTATCACAGTGGGTAAGAGCTCAGAACGCGGACAGCCTGATTCTAAAACCTGGTTGCACTGCTGAGTAGCTGAATGATCTGGACAAGTTTTTGGGATCTGATTCTATTTTCTCACCTGTAAAATGGGGTCGTGATGGCACCTACCCCACAGGGTGGAGTGAGAACCCAGTGGAATCATGCTCAGTGGAATGATGAAGGGGACGGCACAGGCCCTGGCTCGTGTCTATCCCAAAAGAACTGTTACCGTGATGGTGACTATTCAGAGACTCATGTGGAATCCCAGACCTCGGGAGCTGCCTCTACACTACCTCCCACATTTTTTTCCAACTTCTATTTTAATAGCAAGATGTTCTCTGTATATTTCTTTTTACTTGCTGCCACAAGAGATTTGCTGATAGTCATCCATTTGTATTTATGCCTAAGGCTCACTGCTTTAATTTGGTCTTTACCTCATTTTCAAGTTCGTGTAATTATGTTCTCAGCTCTATTTTTTTCTTTTCCTTTTTTTTTTTTTTGTTCCCATCAAAGCCCCTTGTGAATAGTAACACAGAGTGAGGGGATGGGCCACTACCTCCTCTTCCTGTAAGTGGCAGTGACAAGGACACAGGAGCGTCCCCTGCCTGTATCAGACAACAGTTCCCACTCTTTTTTCTTTCTGAGACTTGTGTCCAAGAAGCATTGGCTTTCATCATTAATTTTTTTTCTCTAGTTTCTTTCTTTCTTTTTTTATTATTAAATCATAGCTGTGTACATTATGCGATCATGTGGCTCCATACACTGGTTTTATAGACCGTTGACACATTTTCGTCACACTGGTTAACATAGCCTTCCTGGCATTTTCTTAGTTATTGTGTTAAGATATTTATATTCTACATTTACTAAATTTCACATGTACCCTTGTAAGATACACCGCAGGTGTAATCCCACCAATCACCCTCCCTCTGCACATCCTCCTCCCTCCCTCCCTCCCTTCCCTCTCCCCCTGCCCCCTATTCTTAGGTTACAACTGGGTTATAGCTTTCATGTGAAAGCCATAAATCAGTTTCATAGTAGGGCTGAGTACATTGGATACTTTTTCTTCCATTCTTGAGATACTTTACTAAGAAGAATATGTTTCAGCTCCGTTAATTTTTTAAGAGGTGACCTCACATTTGAAAGAGCTCAATTGTACAAGCTTATCAAAGGTTGTCTTTGTATGTTTTGTGCAAATTTGCACACAAAAGGAAAGAATTCTAACCCAGAAATTAAGATGCAATAGAGACAGGCTGGTCCAAAAGTCCAACAGAAAGGAGAGAGAACCATCCAAAGGTCACATGATGGCTTAGCAGCCAAATCAGGTTTCCAACCTTTGGGTTCAGTGTACTTGATGCTGTGAGAGGCTTGGTGATTTCTAGTCCAGTTCACCCTGAGTACCAAGGAAAAGCAAAAAGAGGCTGAAAATGTGTGCTCAAATGACAGCCTTGCCACTTACTGTCTCTTAGCTTAAGTGAGCAATTAAAATCTGATCCTGGGAATTTTTATCTATTGAAAAAAGTAATAGTTCCTATTTGATAGGGTCTTGGTGAGAACTAAATGACTTATTGTGAGAATTTGAATAAGATTAGTGTTGTCACACACCCAATATTTACTCAGTATACATTATAATAATAATACAAAGCTATTACTATTGTTGTCAGCACTCATAGAGGCCCCTCTGTCCATAGTGTGTTACCAGCGGTGCTCTGTGTGGGTGTAAGTCCCAGCTCAATCTCTGCAAACTAAGGGATTGCAGGCCAATTGGATGGCTTCCTTCAGATTCCTCTTCCCTGGAATGGAAACAAGAACTTTTGCTTTGTTCTTAGAATTATAACAAGATTCAAAAAAAATTATGATATATATATATATATTTTGAGATAGAGTCTCACTCTGTTGCCCTGGGTAGAGCGCTATGGTGTCATAGCTCACAGAAACCTCAAACTCTTGGACTCAAGCAATTCATCCTCTTGCCTCAGCCTCCTAAGAAGATGGGACTACAGGCACCTGCCACAATGCCTGGCTATTTTTAGTGGAGACAGGGTCTCCCTCTTATTCAACCATGTCTCCAAATCCTAAGTTCAAGCAATCTACTCCAGAGGGCTAGCATTAGAGGTGTGAGCCACCATGCCCAGTCAAAAAAATTATAATTTTTAAATTACCCTGTGCCCGTCCAAATACCCTTTAAAAACAAATGCTCATTAGGTAAATAATAACCTCAGTGATGGGGCTGCTCAGATATACCTTTCTCTGATATAGTTAATAGATGAGATTGTCTTACTATTTACCGTGGGAGAGCAAAAGTTGGCTAACAAAGTGTTAACCTCAGGTGTATATCCACTGTCAGAGACAATGGAGAAGAACAAAAATGTTAAACCACCCCCATAATAACAGTTCCTCAAAGGTGACTTCTTATTAACGTTGGTGTTATTGCTTCTGCTGGCAGAGGGCTCCCGGCCCCTCAGTGTTTCCTCCAGGGCGTGCTGTGGGCCAAGGTTCATCCCAGCTCCTGGCCCTCTGTTATTTCTAATGTTGAGAACTGAGTCGAGTGGTGAACCACCATTCTATTATTCCATTTTTTAAGACAGTGTCTCCCACAGTCGTATCAGGCCCCACGATTCCCCTTGGGGACCCCTTCCATTCGCCTTTTAAGAAATACCTAGGCAGAGAAATTGCTTCTCTACTCATCCCTTTTTTTGTTTCTCTAACGTGGTGAAATAAATGGTTTTGGTTCTGGAGGCATAATTTACTGGCTTCATTTAAATTGGACAGGAGGTGATGCTATTTACACAGCTGGTTTTGTGCTGCACCAACTCGCTTGCTCCTTGCTATATCACGTAAGGTAAACTCCAAGTCACCAAGTCCCAGTTTCCTTAGTATGAACTGTACATCTCTTCTAACCTTGTTGGTTTAAACATGTGTGAATAGAGTGAAAGCAAAAATGGCCAGTTAGATTGAGCTGGAAAATCGATGCCCCTGGACTCAAAGGCTGCATTTCAGATACTGAATATGATTATACTACTGAGAAAAGGATTAATCACTGGTACTTCTGAGTTCATGCTCTTTTCTTTTTTTTTCTTTCTTTTCCTTTCCTTTCCTTTCTTTTCTTTTCTTTTCCTTCCTTCCTTCCTTTCTTTTCTTCTTCTTCTTTTTTTTTTGAAATAGAGGTGTACCCTGTGGCCCTGGGTCCCTGGCATCCTCATCACTCACAGCAACCTCAAACTCTTGGGCTCAAACAATCCTCCTGCCTCAGCCTCCCAAGTAGCTGGGACTATGGGACTATAGGCACCTGTCACAATGCCTGGCTAGTTTTTCTATTTTTAGTCGAAATGGGATCTCGCTCTTGCTTCGGTAGGTGTTTAACTCCTGAGCTCACGTAATCCACCCACTTTTGCCTCCAGAATGCTAGGATTATAGGTGTGAGCCATGTGATCAGCCCATGCATTCTTCGTAACTCATTTATTCAAGCAATATTTATTAAACCAGAATTTCTTCCACATACTGGGGATAGAGTAGTGATCTAGAGGAGCAAGACTGTTTACTGGATCCTCTATCAATGTAGGTCAAGACCAGCAGCACACATGTCAATAAATACACAACTGAGGCTGTGAAACATGCTCAGAAGAGATAAACCAGGCAATAAGTGAGAATGATATCGAAAATGACTTTGGATGAAGCGGCTGACATAGTGCTTTTAGGAGAGGAGGCATGTGGGTAGACACTTGAAAATGGCTAAGGAGTCAGTGGCAAGGAATGCTGCTACAACAAACATCCAGAAAGGAGAACCAGGAGAATCAGAGTCAAGGGCATGATGGAGCCACTGAGTTGCAGTTGAGGAACAGAAAGAAGTCAGGATGCTGAGTTCTGGGGAGAAGTTTGAACAGGTAGAAAGTGGGTGGAATCTCTAGGCATTTGTAGACCACGCTAAACAGACTACAATTTCTGGATCAGTGATTCTCAACCTTAGCTGTGCTTGGGAACTTTGAAAAATATAGGGTTCTTCCCCTAGGGATTCTGATTTAACTGATCTGGGGTAGGGGGGTAGGGCCTGGACATTAGTATTTTAAATTCCCTAGGGAATTCTGATGCACAGCCAAAAACCCAATGAAGGTTTGATATAAGACAGTGATCACGACCCTGTAGAAACGCCGTTGAATTTTTCTCCTTCAATGATGGTGTATAGTAGATGTTCTTCAAAAGGATGGAGATTCTGAAGAATTTTTTATCACATTTTACAGTGTTAGAGACACTTGTTTATTGCACATGTCTGCATGTTTTTTTTTTGATGGGGGCAACATATATCTCCTGTGAGTCCAAAGGCTACTTGAACAGCCACATTATTTTTCTATCTGGAGTCCAGTGGATTGGTTTGAATATATCTTCCCACCTGATTTAGGATCACACAAGGTCTTAAATTTGAATATCTGTCCAATGGCCTGTCTCACCGTGGAGGTGGCCGACCTGTCTTTTGATCCTCCTGATGGGCTCTCCAGAGACACGCAGAGAATAGGGTGGGAAGGTCACCATACTCAGAGAAAGGGGTCTGTTCTGCAAAGCCAGGCCACTGGAATTTGTGTTTAGGAAATCAAATCCCATTTTAGCTTCAGTATCCTCAAATGTATGGTGAAAACAAGAAAAAAAAAAACAAACAGATTCAAGGTTTCCAAGAAGAACCACTGAGAAAGTACGTCCAAGAGGCTTTGCACGCTTTAAGCAAGTGATTCTCAGGGACCCAGGTGTACACTGGAATCCCCTGCAGGGATTGTTAAAACAAATGCCTGGGCTCTACCCCTCCCCCAAGTTTCTGACTCTGTAGGTCCAAGGAGAAGCTGAATTTGGGATTCTATAATTGTAGCTTGTATAATATCAGTGGATGAAATACTGACCTATTTTCTCATCTCCATACCAACAGTACTCAGAAATAATTATTAAGGATGAGTCTCATCGTTTTGTTTCCCTGTCCTTTGCTCCCCTATATTAATTAATTAATTAATTTTTTTATTTTCACATATACATGTATTCATTAGGCTTCCACTTTTTGCCTTTACAAAATTGCCCTTATATTAATTTAAAAATAGGCTTATCTGGTTCTCAAGAAGAAACTCTTTGGGATTTTGATAATATTGGTTGGAGTAAAGGGTATATTTTAGTATAAAGAAATTCTCAGGTGAGATTACTTTAAAGAAAATTGGTATATTTAAAAGAGTAAACCTTCCCATCCATTAACATATTATATACATACAGAGATGAGCATATTTCACCTTGTATTTAAGTCTATGTCTTTTAATAAGTATTTATAAATTTCTCATAGTATTTTATATTTTCATTTATATTGTACATATTTGAAAATGAGTTTTCATATTTTATTTCTACTGGTTATAGGAAATCATTGGCTTTTGTTTTAATGGTGCATTTGGTTGACCTATTGTGCATCTGATTGACCTATTCCCTAACAATATTGGTGAACACTCTCATTAATTCTAATAAATTATCTGTGTATATTTTTATATTTTCCAGAAAGTCCATACATACCACTTGTGAACACATTAATTCTTCTCTTTCAGTTGTTACACTCACATTTTATTTCTCCTTTCTCTTCTCCCTTCTTCTCCCCATCATTTTACTTCCTTCTTTTCGTCATTCCTTAATTCACTGGCTAAGACCTCCACAACAGGGTGGAATAGAAGACGGAATAACGGTCATTCACATTTTGATCACGAGTTTCATGGAAAAGTTTCTAAAGCACCACCATTTATAGGTACCTTTCAATTTCTACATTCTTTTAAAGTTTGCTTTTATGCAAAATTACGAATAGGTGCCAAATTATACAGAGTGGCTATAAAGTCCACAGGCAATTTTAAATTGCACATTCGTAGGTTGTGGGAAAGGGAGGGGAGGGAGGGGGGAGGTGGGTAGAGGGAAGGGGATTGGTGGGATTACACCAGCGGTGCATCTTACAAGGTATATGTGAAACTTGGTAAACGGTCTGTGAAGCTAGTGAATGATGCCCCATGATCATATCAATGTACACAGCTATGATTTAATTAAAAAAAACCATGAAACAAATAAAATAAATAGTGATAAAAAAGAAAAACAAACAAACAAAAAAAATTATTTTAATTATATATATGGATTATTTAAAATAAAATTTAGCTCTTAATTCCTCTGGAATTTTTTACTTTTATGAAGTAGGAAGCTAACTGCATTTTGTTTCCAAAAATATAAATGATTGTTCCATATATTGATCAAGACCATATGTTGATTCTTTTAATCCACTGATGTGAAATGCCACCTACAGCAATTCTATTATAATAAATTGCCATATATAATTGGAAAAAAAAATAAATTGCACATTCTTTTAAATTGCACATGAACTTTATGGCTACCCTGTATTTCATGAAAGACGTATATAATTTTTTCTTCTTGAATCATTTAATGTAGTGAATTAGATTTTTTTTTCTTTTGAGACAGAGTCTCACTATGTAGCCCTCAGTAGAGTGCTGTGGTGTCACAGCTCACAGCAACCTCAGACTCAGGCTTAAGTGATTCTCTTGCCTCAGCCTCACAAGTAGCTGGGACTACAGGTGCCTGCCATAGCGCCCAGCTGTTTTTTTTGTTGTAGTTTTCATTGTTGTTTAACAGGCCCCTGGCTGGTTTTGAACCCACCAGCCCTGGTACATGTGGCCGGTGCCCTAACCACTGAGCTACGGATGCCGAACCATAGATTTTAATTTATAATTTTTAACCATTGTTTTATTCTTAAGTCAGTCTGATTTGGTCATAACAGTCTGACTTCCTTTTGCTAGTGTGTTACGTAGAAGTTATGCATCCCTATTTTTAGATATGATTGACATGCAATTTTCTATTTAATTAATTGTTGGAAACGTAAATGCTTGTGTCTTTAAAATCATTATAAATATGATATAAAATGTATGTTGCATAACTAGGAGTCTGGTGACTGACTTTCCAGTAACTTTGTAAAATTTTAATATCTAGAAATGGAGTCAGATTTGAAATTAAAAATCAGTATCGCTGTTTTTAAGTTTTGTTCCTCTGTTGTTTTTTAAAAGTTTGATAATAGAATTTTCCCTTCTAAGGGTTTTTTTGGAAAACGTGGGTGTGGATTCTGAGGGGGTCTGTGAGTCTGGGGGTTAACTGGGACTCTTTCACATACTTGGGGGCATCTAACCTGCTCCTACATCATGGTAGCAGCCCAGAGGCTGAGTGGGAAGCTGGCAGGAGATGTTTTCCTGTGGAAGCCTGGGACCAGAAGAGTCCAGGCTCTACAATCTCGCTTTGAACTTTGCATGCCTTTATTATATTGTCTGCTTTCATTCCCTGGGTGTCAGGCTCATTTTCACATATCATAGTTTCAGCTGTGGTTCAGGGGATTAAGAGAGAGACTAATGTCTACTTCTTGGGCTCAGCGGAATGGGGCTCACAGAAGCAGTGAGAACAGGCAACAGCTGAGTTGTGAGGACAGCGGCAGCTGTCCAGAGGGTGAAAAGGCAAAAAGTGACACTAGAGATTGAAAGGTGGCAGCTGACCCAGAACTGAGCAGGAAACCAGGCTGTGTCTATTCGGCCTCTGATAGGAAATCTAAGTCAAAGACTCTTGAGCGGAAAAGGAAATCTATTAGCTCACCTGGCTGAAAACTCCCCGGATGCAGGTCCAGTGACCTAGGTGGGAGAACCCAGAGGAAGATAAAGAGATGGGATGTTGTTGAAGGATGGGAAGCCAAACTTTCTCGCCCTCCGCCACGCCCCAAGGCATTGGAGCCTCCACCCCGGAACATACCTGGGTCCTGCTGAGTGGACCAACTGCTTGACACACCTTGGTGCTCCCAGCCTAGAGCAGGGATGGCCGCCACCTAGCTCTACCCCAAGATGCTACAGGACACCTGTACAACCCAGCCCTTCCCTCAGTGGTAACCAAGCTCTTGCTGGGGATGGAGGGTGATGGAAGATTGCAGGTATTCTCCCTTCCCCTGCCAGTGCCACCCAGTCACCAAATCAGGCAGAGAGAAACAGAACAACTCTAGGGCTCAGGGAGCCAGGTATAATCTAAGGCCCTAGAAAGCAGGGAGCAGGCAGTGGATAGCTTGTCCTGGGGGGCAGGAAGCTTGCAAGAGGCAGAGACACTCATGAGCCTAACCCGGAGCCCCTGGTGCACGCTCCAGTATCTCACCGAGCTTCACTTGTAAAACACAATTTTAAAGATAAAATCATTGGTAATTTTTTTTTTTTTATTGTTGGGGATTCATGGAGGGTACAATAAGCCAGGTTACACTGATTGCAATTGTTAGGTAAAGTCCCTCTTGCAATCACGTCTTGCCCCCACAAGGCATCCAGTATAAAAGCATCAGAGCCCAACCATAGGGCCTTGGTAATGTCACCGACTGTGTCCTACGAAGCCATCCTTGGTGATGTGCTGCAGAGGCCGTTTTCCCAGGAGCTTGTTGTCACCATAGTCGGCCACTCTTCATCTCTCAGTTCAGCTGTCTCTGTGTTGGGATAATTCTCACATGACACATGGTGGCAAAATGGTTGTCAGTGCCTGGAAGCTCACGTCTTTCCAGGTTCCAGTTTAGAAGGAAAATGGACACCTCACCTACAAAAATGTAAAAGAAAAAAAAGAGTCCTGGGACTCTAGAGGATTGCATGCCCCTTCTAGAGTCAAGGATTTGACTATGCTGATCCTCTAAGTTGAGTTCATGACTGACCTGGAGAAGAGACGGTGACAACTTCAACAAAAGCTTGATATGAAGGTTGGTTTTGATATGAAGGGTTGGTGTGTGTGTGTGTGTGTGTTTGTGTGTAGGGGGTCCGGGGGGGTGGGTATCAAAGGAAAGTTGATCCTTTTTTTGCAGTTTTTGGCTGGGGCTGGGTTTGAATTCACCATCTCCGGTATACGGGGCCAGTGCCCTACTCCTTGAGCCACAGGTGCCGCCCCAAAAGTTGACCCTTTCAAGCTGGCAATGTAGACATTTGCATTGCAATAAATGCAAAGTAGTTGCATTGAAATAAATGTAAATTCAACAAAATATTAAAGTGTAGAAGACCAAATGGTTAAAAAAATCCCGAAATATTGGGTGGCACCTGGGCTCAAAGGGGTAGGGCGCCAGTCCCATGTTCCAGAGGTGGCAGGTTCAAACCCAGCCCTGGCCAAAAACTGCAAAAAAAAAAAAAAAAAATCCTGAAATTTGAAAGGATAAGGAAAAAAAAAGCATTGTGTTTGAAAGAGAGAATATCATGTGATTCTGTTTTTTTTTTTGTAGAGACGGAGTCTCACCGTACCGCCCTCGGGTAGAGTGCCGTGGCATCACACAGCTTACAGCAACCTCAAACTCCTGGGCTTACGCGATTCTCTTGCCTCAGCCTCCCCAGCAGCTGGGACTACAGGCACCCGCCACAACGCCCGGCTATTTTTTTGTTGCAGTTTGGCCGGGGCTGAGTTTGAACCCGCCACCCTCAGCATTTGGGGCCGGCACCCTACTCACTGAGCCACAGGTGCCACCCATGATTCTGTTTTTTTTTTTTAATTAATTTATTTTTATTGTTAAATCATAGCTGTGTACATTAGTGCAATCGAGGGGTACAATGTGCTGATTTCATATACAATCTGAAATATTCTCATCAAACTGTTCAATGTAGCCTTCATGGCATTTTCTTAGTTACTGTATGCAGGCATTTGTATTCTGCATTTAGTAAGTTTCGCCTGTACCCATTCTAAGATGCACCATAGGTGTGGCCCCATCCATTAAGAATTTAAAGATTACAGAGGGAGGGCATGCTAGATTGAAAACATTGTTGAGGGATAACAAACTATCACTGCTCCACATTTTGTTGAATTCTGTGGTCACCCCAGAAATATTTCCACCAAGCATAGGCTTGGTCCACAAAGGTCAGTGATGTCCATAGGTCTACCCATCGACGCAAACAGAAAAAGACATTTCACCACTGGGACTGTGAAGAGAAAAACAAACCAGCCAAGCCAGCATAAATAATAGCCTGTAGAAATAAGACTGTTCTTTTGAGAATAAAGTTCTAAAAATCACATAAACAAATTCTGTTTTTCCTGTGTACAAATGTATTACCTCTGTACAAATGTTTCACTTTTTTCTTAGAATATTTTATTTAAGGTCTTAACATTTTAATGTGCTCCAAAAGTGGGTTATTAGCAAAAAAGGAAGCATTAAAGAAAAGTCAAGTGGATTTTTTTTTTAAGAAGCACCTCAATTACATGTGTTTCTTAGGAAACTGCTTACCTTTCTTTTTAAAATTACTTTCCTCTCTCTCTCTCTCTTCCTGCCTTTTTCTCTTTGTATATAGTATGCTTTTTAATTCTTTTGCATAGGATAAATTCAAGGTTGCACATGTGGGCTCTGCTTGGATTGGAATTTTAGCTACTGAGTAGCTGTGTGCCTTTGAGCGATTGGCTTAATAGACACTAAAATCTTGGTTTCTTCACCCGTAAAGTAGAAACCAGAAAGGCTCTGACTCCAATGGTCGTTTTGAGGATTAAACTAGATTTTATTTCGAACACTCTTAGTGTACTGCCTCTCACATCAGAAGCTGAATTCATATATATTACTGTGCGTGCACTCACTCCCAGTCTCTATTTCCAAAATCGTTTTGACCATTATCTTTCCAGGCAAACATTGTGTTTTGCTCTCAGCCTTGACTTATTGAAGTATCACCATTTTATGGCGAAGGGAGGGATCTGAGTGAGGCCAGAGTGAGGTCAATGCTTCTCAAGTGGGACTCTGCAGAGTTAACGAGGCCATCCCTATTGCTGATGGGGAATGACAGCTCAGATGGTCCTGGAGATAATGCTGTTTCATGTGGGCGTGTCTTGGTTCATCTGTTTGTAAGTGTCATCTCCCTTCTCTTTAAAACTCTTTGGAAGTTAACTGAACTGCCTTTGGAATCATGAAAACAGATGTGAGTACTATCTTTTTTTTTTTTTTATTGTTGGGGATTCATTGAGGGTACAATAAGCCAGGTTACACTGATTGCAATTATTAGGTAAAGTCCCTCTTGCAATCATGTCTTGTCCCCATAAAGTGTGACACACACGAAGGCCCCACCCCCCGTCTCTCTTTCTGCTTTTCCCCCCCATAACCTTAATTGTCATTAATTGTCCTCATATCAAAATTGAGTGCATAGGATTCATGCTTCTCCATTCTTGTGATGCTTTACTAGAATAATGTCTTCCACTTCTATCCAGGTTAATACGAAGGATGTAAAGTCTCCATTTTTTTAAATGGCTGAATAGTATTCCATGGTATACGTATACCACAGCTTGTTAATCCATTCCTGGGTTGGTGGGCATTTAGGCTGTTTCCACATTTTGGCGATTGTAAATTGAGCTGCAAACAACAGTCTAGTACAAGTGTCCTTATGATAAAAGGATTTCTTTCCTTCTGGGTAGATGCCCAGTAATGGGATTGCAGGATCAAATGGGAGGTCTAGCTTGAGTGCTTTGAGGTTTCTCCATACTTCCTTCCAGAAAGGTTGTACTAGTTTGCAGTCCCACCAGCAGTGTAAAGGTGTTCCCTTCTCTCCACATCCACGCCAGCATCTGCAGTTTTGAGATTTTGTGATGTGGGCCATTCTCACTGGGGTTAGATGATATCTCAGGGTTGTTTTGATTTGCATTTCTCTAATATATAGAGATGATGAACATTTTTTCATGTGTTTGTTAGCCATTCGTCTGTCATCTTTAGAGAAAGTTCTATTCATGTCTCTTGCCCATTGATATATGGGATTGTTGACTTTTTTCATGTGGATTAATTTGAGTTCTCTATAGATCCTAGTTATCAAGCTTTTGTCTGATTGAAAATATGCAAATATCCTTTCCCATTGTGTAGGTTGTCTCTTTACTTTGGTTATTGTCTCCTTAGCTGTGCAGAAGCTTTTCAGTTTAATGAAGTCCCATTTGTTTATTTTTGTTGTTGTTGCAATTACCCTGGCAGTCTTCTTCATGAAGTCTTTCCCCAGGCCAATATCTTCCAGTGTTTTTCCTATGCTTTCTTGGAGGATTTTTAAAGAATCATTCAGAAAATTAATGAAACAAGGAGTTGGTTTTTTGAAAAAATAAATAAAATAGGTAAACCATTGGCCAGACTAACGAGGAATAGAAAAGTAAAATCTCTAGTAACCTCAATCAGAAATGATAAAGGGGAAATAACAACTGATCCCACAGAGATACAAGATATCATCTCTGAATACTACCAGAAACTCTACGCCCAGAAATTTGACAATGTGAAGGAAATGGATCAATATTTGGAATCACACCCTCTCCCTAGACTCAGCCAGGAAGAAATAGAGCTCCTGAACAGACCAATTTCAAGCACTGAGATCAAAGAAACAATAAAAAATCTTCCAACCAAAATTGCCCTGGTCCAGATGGCTTCACTCCAGAATTCTATCAAACCTTCAAGGAAGAACTTATTCCTGTACTGCAGAAATTATTCCAAAAAATTGAGGAAGAAGGAATCTTCCCCAACACATTCTATGAAGCAAACATCACCCTGATACCAAAACCAGGAAAAGACCCAAACAAAAAGGAGAATTTCAGACCAATCTCACTCATGAATATAGATGCAAAAATTCTCAACAAAATCCTAGCCAATAGATTACAGCTTATCATCAAAAAAGTCATTCATCATGATCAAGTAGGCTTCATCCCAGGGATGCAGGGCTGGTTTAACATACGCAAGTCCATAAAGGTTATCCACCATATTAACAGAGGCAAAAATAAAGATCACATGATCCTCTCAATAGATGCAGAAAAAGCATTTGATAAAATCCAGCATCCTTTTCTAATTAGAACACTGAAGAGTATAGGCATAGGTGGCACATTTCTAAAACTGATTGAAGCTATCTATGACAAACCCACAGCCAATATTTTACTGAATGGAGTAAAACTGAAAGCTTTTCCTCTTAGAACTGGAACCAGACAAGGTTGTCCTCTGTCACCTTTACTATTCAACATAGTGCTGGAAGTTCTAGCCAATACAATTAGGCAAGACAAGGAAATAAAGGGAATCCAAATGGGAGCAGAGGAGGTCAAACTCTCCCTCTTTGCTGACGACATGATCTTATACTTAAAGAACCCCAAAGACTCAACCACAAGACTCCTAGAAGTCATCAAAAAATACAGTAATGTTTCAGGATATAAAATCAATGTCCACAAGTCAGTAGCCTTTGTATACACCAATAACAGTCAAGATGAGAAGCTAATTAAGGACACAACTCCCTTCACCATAGTCTCAAAGAAAACGAAATACCTAGGAATATACCTAACGAAGGAGGTGAAGGACCTCTATAAAGAAAACTATGAAATCCTCAGAAAGGAAATAGCAGAGGATATTAACAAATGGAAGAACATACCATGCTCATGGACAGGAAGAATCAACATTGTTAAAATGTCTTTACTTCCCAAAGCAATCTACCTATTCAATGCCATTCCTATCAAAATACCAACATCGTACTTTCAAGATTTGGAAAAAATGATTCTGTGTTTTGTATGGAACCGGAAAAAACCCCGTATAGCTAAGGCAGTTCTTAGTAATAAAAGTAAAGCTGGGGGCATCAGCATACCAGATTTTAGTCTGTACTACAAAGCCATAGTGGTCAAGACAGCATGGTACTGGCACAAAAACAGAGACATAGACACTTGGAATCGAATTGAAAACCAAAAAATGAAACTAACATCTTACAACCACCTAATCTTCGACAAACCAAACAAGAACATACCTTGGGGGAAAAACTCCCTATTCAATAAATGGTGTTGGGAGAACTGGATGTCTACATGTAAAAGACTGAAACTGGACCCACACCTTTCCCCACTCACAAAAATTGATTCAAGATGGATAAAGGACTTAAATTTAAGGCGTGAGTACTATCATTTAATAGGAGCCTAGAAGATGTGCAAGACATTTTTCTTTCCTTTTCTTTTTCTTTCATGATATAGGATATCGATCTATATCTCTAAAGTAGCCCCCAGGCTCAGCACCCGTTGCTCAGTGGTTAGGGTGCCAGCTACATACACCGAGGCTGGTAGGTTCTAATCCGGCCCAGGCCTGCTAAACAACAATGACAACTGCAACAAAAAAAAACAGCTGGGGCTCAGTGCCCATAGCTCAGTGAGTAGGGCATCAGCTATATTTATGCACTGAGGCTGGCAGGTTCGAGCCCAGCCCTGGCCAGTTAAACAACCAAGACAACTGCAACAAAAAAAAATAGCCAGGCGTTGTGGTGGGTGCTTGTAGTCCCAGTTACTTGGGAGGCTGAGGCAAGAGAATTGCTTAAGCCCCAAGAGTTTGAGGTTGCTGTGAGCTGTGCTGCCATGGCACTCTGCTGAGGGAGACATAGTGAGACTCTGTCTCAAAAAAACAAAACAAAACAAAAAAACCCACCCAAAACAGGAGAATTGTCATTAAATGTATGTTTATTTATAAAATATTCATTACACAATTTTACAAAATATTGTCTATGTGTTGGCCACTTGTTTGAAAATTGTGTATGTTTCCCCCACAGCTCCATGAGTAGCGCACGACCCTGTGAATTACGCATAATTAGCTTCCTTTTCTAAGCATGAGATTGCTGCTTAAAGGGAATCTTAAAGAGGGTTCCTGAGTCAGAAAGAGACTCCAGGAATTTGAGTCTTTGCCAAAAGGCAAAAGATTTATACATCTGAAAACAGAGTGTTGAATGTGAGTGTCTGGGATCCTCCGACTCCTGGGTCCCAGCTTTCGCTACTTGGGTTGCTGCAGTTGTTGTTACTGTTGTTGTCCTGATTACTATCACTGTTGTAATATGTGCTCATTTTTTTTTAATTTTTTTATTAAATCATAACTGTATACAATGATATGATTATGGGGCATCATACACTCACTTCATAAACCATTTGACACATTTTTATCACAGTGGTTAACATAGCCTTTCCGGCATTATCTCACTTACTGTGCCAAAACATTTATATTCTACATTTACCAAGTTTCGCAAATACCCCTGTAATATGCACCACAGGTGTGATCCCACCGATTCCCCTCCCTCTACCCACCCCCCCCTTTCCCACTTCCCCCTATTGTTAAGTTGTAGCTGGGTTATAGCTTTCATGTGAGAGTCCCAAATTAGTTTCATAGTAGGGCTGTGTACATTGGGTATTTTTTCTTCCATTCTTGGGATACTTTACTAAGAAGAATATGTTCCAGCTCCATCCATGTAAACATGAAAGAGGTAAAGTCTCCATCTTTCTTTAAGGCTGCATAGTATTCCATGGTATACATATACCACAATTTATTAATCCATTCGTGGATCGATGGGCACTTCGGCTTTTTCCATGACTTAGCAATTATGAATTGGGCTGCAATAAACATTCTGGTACAAATATCTTTGTTATGTTGTGATTTTTGGTCTTCTGGGTATATGCCCAGCAGAGGAATTACAGGATTGAATGGCAGATCTATTTTTAGATCTCTGAGTGTTCTCCATATATCTTTCCAAAAGGAATGTATTAATTTGCATTCCCACCAGCAGTGCAGAAGTGTTCCCTTTTCTCCGCATCCACGCCAACATCTCTGGTCTTGAGATTTTGTGATATAGGCTAGTCTCATTGGAGTTAGATGATATCTCAAAGTAGTTTTGATTTGCATTTCTCTGATGATTAAAGATGATGAGCATTTTTTCATATGTCTGAAGGCCGTGCGCCTGTCTTCTTCAGAGAAGTTTCTCTTCAAATCCCTTGCCCAGCCTGCAATGGGATCCCTTGTTTTTTTCTTGCTGATGCGTTTGAGTTCTCTGTGGATTCTGGTTATTAAACCTTTGTCAGAGTTATACGCTGCAAATATCTTCTCCCATTCTGAGGGCTGTCTGCTTGCTCTGCTTACTGTGTTCTTAGCTGTGCAGAAGCTTTTTAGTTTGATCAAGTCCCAGTAGTGTATTTTTGAAGCTGCTTCAATTGCCCGGGGGGTTCTCCTCATGAAATACTCACCCAGACCAATTTCTTCAAGGGTTTTCCCTGCATTCTCCTCTAGTATTTTTATAGTTTCATGTCTTAAGTTTAAATCTTTAATCCAATGAGAGTCTATCTTCGTTAATGGTGAAAGGTGTGGGTCCAATTTCAGTCTTCTGCAGGTTGCCAGCCAGTTCACCCAGCACCATTTGTTAAATAGGGAATCTTTTCCCCACTGAATGTTTTTAATTGGCTTGTCAAAAATCAAATAGCGGTAAGTAGCTGGATTCATCTCTTGGTTCTCTATTCTATTCCAGATATCTACTTCTCTGTTTTTGTGCCAATACCATGCTGTTTTGATCACTATCGATTTGTAGTAAAGTCTGAGGTCTGGTAGTGTGATTCCTCCTGTTTTGTTTTTATTTCTGAGTAATGTCTTGGCTATTCGAGGTTTTTTCTGATTCCATATAAAACGAAGTAATGTTTTTTCAAGATCTTTAAAATATGACAGTGGAGCTTTAATAGGGAGTGCGTTGAAATTATATATTGCTTTGGGTAGTATGGACATTTTGATAATGTTGATTCTTCCTAGCCATGAGCATGGTATGTTTTTCCATTTGTTAACATTTTCAGCTATTTCTTTTCTTAGAGTTTCATAGTTCTCTTTATAGAGATCTTTCACGTCTTTTGTTAGGTAAATTCCCAAATATTTCATCTTCTTTGGCACTACTGTGAATGGGATAGAGTCCTTAACTGCTTTTTCAATTTGACTGTTGTTGGTGTATATAAAGGCTACCGATTTATGAATGTTGATTTTGTAACCTGAGACGCTGCTGTATTCCTTGATCACTTCTAGGAGTTTTGTAGTAGAGTCCCTAGTGTTTTCCAGATACACAATCATATCATCTGCGAAGAGCGAGAGTTTGATCTCTTCTGACCCTATATGGATACCCTTGATCGCCTTTACTTCCCTAATTGCGGTGGCTAAAACTTCCATTACAATGTTGAAAAGCAGTGGAGACAATGGGCAGCCTTGTCTGGTTCCTGATCTGAGTGGAAATGATTCCAATTTAACTCCGTTCAATATGATATTGGCTGTGGGTTTGCTGTAGATAGCCTCTATCAGTTTAAGAAAAGTCCCTTCTAGACCAATTTTCTTGAGTGTTCTGATCATGAAGGGATGCTGGATATTATCAAAAGCTTTTTCTGCATCAATTGAGAGAATCATATGGTCTTTGTTTTTTAATTTGTTTATGTGCTGAATTACATTTATAGATTTACGTATATTGAACCAGCCTTGAGACCCTGGGATAAAACCAACTTGGTCATGATGTATAATTTGTTTGATGTGTTGCTGGATTCTGTTTGTTAGGATCTTGTTGAATATTTTTGCATCTATATTCATTAGTGATATTGGTCTATAATTTTCTTTTCTTGTTGGGTCTTTTCCTGGTTTGGGGATCAGGGTGATATTTGCTTCATAGAAAGTGTTGGGTAGTCTTCCTTCTTTTTCTACATTTTGGAACAGGTTGAGTAATATAGGTACTAATTCCTCTTTAAAGGTTTGGTAGAATTCTGACGTTAAACCATCTGGTCCCGGGCTTTTCTTTTTAGGGAGGTTTTGTATAGTTGATGCTATTTCTGAACTTGATATGGGTCTGTTCAACATTTCCACTTGATTCTGGTTAAGTCTTGGAAGGTGGCGTGCTTCCAAGTATCGGTCTAATTCCTTCAGATTTTCATATTTCTGAGAATAAAGTTTCTTGTAATATTCATTAAGGATTTTTTGGATTTCTGATGAGTCTGTGGTTATTTCGTCTTTGTTGTTTCTGATTGATGATATTAGAGATTTTACTCTTTTTTTCCTGATTAGGTTGGCCAGAGGTTTATCTATTTTAGTGACCTTTTCAAAAAACCAGCTTTTTGATTTATTGATCTGTTGTATTATTCTTTTGTTTTCAATTTCATTTAATTCTGCTCTAATTTTGGTTATTTCTTTTCTTCTACTGGGTTTGGGGTTGGAATGTTCTTCCTTTTCCAGTTGCGTGAGATGTCCCATTAAGTTGTTAACTTCCTCTCTTTCCGTTCTCTTGAGGAAGGCTTGCAGTGCTATAAATTTCCCTCTTAGAACTGCCTTTGCAGTGTCCCAGAGGTTCTGATAGCTTGTGTCTTCATTGTCATTTTGTTCCAAAAAATTGGTGATTTCTTTCTTAATCTCATCTCTGACCCAGCTATCATTCAGCATAAGGTTATTTAACTTCCATGTTTTTGTATGGGTATGCAGATTCCTGTTGTTACTCAATTCAAGTTTTATTCCATGATGGTCCGAGAAGATGCATGGAATATTTTCTATTCCTTTAAATTTACTGAGGTTAGACTTGTGACCTAAAATGTGATCAATTTTGGAGTAAGTTCCGTGGGCTGATGAGAAGTATGTGTATTCAGTTTTGTTGGGATGAAATGTTCTGTAGATGTCTGCTAAATCTAAATATTGGATGGTTAGGTTTAAATCTAAGATTTCTTTGCTCAGCTTCTTTCTGGAGGATCGATCCAACACTGCCAAGGGAGTGTTGAAATCTCCAACGATTATGGAGCTGGAGGAAATCAAGTTACTCATGTCTGTTAGAGTTTCTCTTATAAATTGAGGTGCATTCTGGTTGGGTGCATAGATATTAATAATTGAGATCTCGTCATATTGAGTATTACCCTTAACAAATATGAAGTGACCATTCTTGTCCTTCCTTACTTTTGATGGTTTAAAGCCTACTGTATCTGCAAATAAAATTGCAACACCTGCTTTTTTCTGATTACCATTTGCCTGAAATATGGATGACCATCCTTTCACCCTGAGTCTGTATTTGTCTTTTAAGTTGAGATGTGACTCTTGTATGCAACAAATATCTGGCTTAAGTTTTTGTATCCAGTCAGCTAACCTATGCCTCTTTAGAGGACAGTTTAAGCCATTCACATTGATGGAGAGTAAGGATAAGTCTGGTGGAATTTTGGGTATCGAGTTTTTCAAAGGTCCAGTGGACATTTTTAATCCTTTCGCCAGTGTGGAAGTTGGAGTTTGATCCGAAGTTTCTGAGTGAGTTTACTTTTGTGGTATAGGATTGGGTTGGTCATTGTGGAGGATAGGTCTGAGAACATCCTGAAGAGCTGGTTTACTTATGGCAAATTTTTTCAACATATGAATGTCATTGAAGTATTTAATTTCTCCATCATAGATGAAACTCAGTTTAGCTGGATACAAGATCCTGGGTTGAAAGTTTTTTTGCTTTAGGAGATTAAAAGTTGATGACCAGCCTCTTCTTGCTTGAAAAGTTTCAGCAGAGAGATCTGCAGTTATTCTAATATTCTTACCTTTGTACGTTATAGTTTTCTTTCGCTGGGCTGCTTTGAGAATCTTCTCTTTCATGTTAACTTTAGTGAAGCTAATTATGATATGTCTGGGAGATGGCTTATTGGGGTTGAATCGTGCTGGGGTTCTGAAGCTGTCTGCTATCTGAATTTCAGATTCTCTAGGCATGTCTGGAAAATTTTCTTTCATAATTTCATGTAGAAGGGCCTCTGTGCCCTTGGCTGCCACTTCATCAGTCTCCGAAATTCCTATAACCCTTATGTTATTTTTTTTCGAATTATCTGAGAGCTCTCTGAGTGAGTGATCCGTTTTTGCTCTCCATTTCTCTTCCTCTTTGAGAGATTGGGAGCGTTCGAAGACTTTATCTTCAATGTCAGAAATCCTTTCTTCTGCTTGCTCCATTCTGTTACTGAGGGATTCTACTGTATTTTTCATATCTTTGAGGGCTGTAAGTTCTTGTTTCAGTGTGTCTAAGTCTTTGGTGGTTTTGTCTTTAAATTCGTTAAATTCTTGAGACAGTTTTTGAATTTCTCCTCGAATTCCTAATTCCATTTTATTAATCTTGTCTGCAAACCAAATTCTGAATTCGACTTCTGACATCTCAGCCAGTTGTTTATGAATGGGATCTTCAATCACATCTGCCGTATCTTTTCTTGGGGGGGTTGATCTATTCTGGTTATTCATGTTACCAGAGTTTTTCCGCTGATTCCGCCCCATGGTTTACTCCCTTTGGTTTTTCCCCTGGGGTTTTATCGAGGGCCCGTACAGTGTTGTGGCCTGAGAAACTGGGGCCCTGTCTGGTGTGGTGGAGCAAAGTGGTTCTGTCTTGTTTTCAGCTGGTTTCTGTTCGATCCTATTGCAACTTCTACTCTGGCTTGAAGTCTCAGCTGTGTGGAAAAATCAGCAATTAAGTCACCCCGCCTGCCCACCTCTGGCCCCAGTTGGAAAAGGAGAATCAAACCTTCCTACAATCGCACACCCAGGGCACCACCTGAAAAGTCCTCAGTCTATTAGCCCAGTTCAAAAGGTCCGAATCAACTGTCTCAATCGGCACTTGTCTCAGGTGGAAGGGTTCAAGAGGTCTCTGGGAACTGGATCACAGGGGCCTGGTGACTCCTCTGAGACAGCTCACCCCAGTGCAGCGTGGAGTCAGGAGGAGCCACCCCGCAAAAAGAGCAGTCTGGGAAGGTTGACGTCTCCTTCCCCACTTTGCCCCTCCGTCGGACCCAGTCACTGGTATCTCTGCAGATGGCTAACCCAGTTGCCTGCAGTGAACAGACACTCCAGGGGTTTGCACCTGCCTGAATCGCAAGGAAGTCTGCCAGGCCCCCGCAGACTGCCGCTATCTAGCAGGAGGAGATGGGGCCTGACATCTTTGAGTGTTTGATGCAGGTGATGGGAAGGAGGTGTTCACTCAGGCTTAGCCCCGTCCCTGATGGATGCTGCTAACAGAACAGAACAGAACAGACAACTTTGTGAGATTCTGTCTCTGTTCCTGTCGTCGCCTACAGGAGACGGGCTGTTTTGAGTTCAAACGTCTTTGCTGCTGGAGAATTGCGTCTGAACACCTCTCTGGGTCGGCCCCGCCCTGGAAGCTTCCGGGTTTGTGAGCCGTGTCACCGGTGGCCTCCTCTGGTTGCCCAGGGAGACAGGGGGTGTGGCCTCAGAATATCCAGAAGTGAGCGTTCTGCCGTTAAAGAAAAAACGGCTGTTGATCTACCTCCAGGGAACTGCTGCTCTGGTGTGGGCACTCAGGCGACCCTTTTCTCCTCTGTCCCGCGCCCCAGAGTCAGCACTGAGCGGCCGCAGTTTGTGCTGGGTCCACACCCCTTAAGAGATCCCCCAAGAATCAGAACTCTTGGGGGATGAGCCCCCAGACCCGGATTGGGAGTGGGGTGGGGGGAAGCTAGAGTTTCATTCAGTTTCACGCAATACTACGGTCCGGGGAGGGCTCCTGCACTGCACCGCAGGGAAGTGCCGCCAAGGCTTGATTTCCCCTCAGCAGAGTGCCCTCTCCTCGCTCACGTGTCCCAGAGTCAGCGCTGACCTGACGCAGCTCAGGCACTGTGCACTCCCCTCGAGAAATCACCCAAGAAGCCGAACTCCTGGGGGATAGGCCCTCAGACCCCGAGTGAGAGTAGGGGTTCTCAGCTCTCAGAGGGGAGGCCAGAGTCTGATTCAGTCTTGGGCCCCCTATGCCCGGGGAGGGTTGGTGCACTGCACCGCAGGGAAGTGCCGCGAGGCGTGACTCCCCCTCAGCCCGGTGCCCTCTCCTCACTCGCGCGCCTCAGAGTCAATGCTGACCAGTTGCAACTCGGGGACTGTCCACTCCCCTTGAGAAATCACCCAAGGATCGGAACTCCTGGGGGACAGGCCTCCAGACCTCAGTGGGCGGGAGGGGAGCGCCGGGGATTCAGGGTTGCCGGCAAAGGATTCCCAAAGTTTTATTCAGCCCTATGTCCGGCAGGAGAACGCCACGGCACCCCAGTAGGGGAGGTAGGTCCAGTTTTTAGAAGGTCTCTCCCATGGAGTGTAGTGGGAGGGGCTTTAATTTCTGCCCGCTTGTTCAATTGTGGGGCTCCAGAGCCGGTCTCATGGGGGAGGGGGACTCCCGTCGGCTTGGTGGTGGATTTTGTACCTTTTGTTTGCGTCCTTGTGATCACAACTTGCCTCAGCGGTGTTGATGTGCGTTCTTCAGCCTTCTCTCTTGGTGAGGCTCAAGTCCACCAGGATACTTACTAAATTCCTGTCCCTTAACTCTCCTTCTGGACGGGAGCCTTTGTTGAAAGCTGGCTTCAGTCCGCCATCTTGTCTCCCCTCCCAATATGTGCTCATTGTTGCATTGGAGACAGTGAAGATTCATGCTTGCACCATGTACCAGGATTACTTTTTCCACCATGATGCAGTGGACATCTCTTCAAGACATTAAATGTTGTCATACCAACTAGCTCAATTTACAGAAGAAAAATGCGGTCATGTCATGGAGCATTTAAAACATCCACAAAGGAAGTAGGGGCAGAAGAAGCAGTTTTTAGTTTATCAAGTTCTTATGTAAAAGGCTTAGGGTAATGTCTCCTGTTATGAAAGTATGAGAAGAGCAAAGTGTATTTGCATAAAAGTTATTTTCTCAAAGGCAGAGAAATGGTCTTAAGTTCCTTTCAATGTCATGTTAGTTTCTCCTTCAATATTTTGTGCGCGCGCACTCGTGTGTGTGTGTGTGTGTGTGTGTGTGTGTGTGTGTGTGTGTGTGTGTGTGAAATAGGTATATGGTATCCCCCTGCTGGATCCTATCTGAGCCAACTTTGTGTTTTGAAACCAGAGCAACCCGTCTATATCCTATTCATTCAGCAGCTAATACAATGGAACTTTGGGCTTTCAAGGTCACATTCAAGTGCATATGTGGGACAGATGAATTTGACTTATCCCCTTTACCCAACTCCCCCACTCCTTACTCACTTCTATATCCCAAAGACCCCGACCCCTTTCTCTGTTTCCTTTTCTTATCACCTGCTCACTTCCCATTGGCACCAAAGTCTATAATAGATGCTCTGGTTTGACACCTAAAGCTCTTTTTTTTAACATGGTAATCACCAATTCTTAGGTCCTCATGACCATGTCTGATTTCCAAAACTAACCCCGTTCTGGACCCTGGAACATAACTCTTGCCATCTTGTATGTAGATGAGTAGTGCCTGCTCAGATCAAAGGTGTCTGTGACTCCTTGGTGTGCTAAAACCCCCCAAACTCCCAAGGAAGAATCTGACAGCTACTTCCATGGAGGAAATATTTGTAAAGAGCCCAGGGGTAAGTGCAGATATTTCTAACAGTGTTTTAACATTATTAAAATCAAAATTATGACTTGATTGTGGTGAAGCACCATGAACCCTGGGTTTATGTGTGTGTAACCTGCTTTGCCTCAGTTTTGATTCTTTGAAAACTAAAGAGTGAATGGGCCTTTCTAAAGCATCATTTTAATTTCCGGACTCTTTTGTAAAATTGTATATCAATTACAGGTGTATGTTTGTAGTTGTAAACATCCACTGCTCTCAAAGTATTGTTCAGCAGACAGGGTCTGAAAGAATGCCCAGTTTTCACAAGAGAAAGGAGACTCACATTTCCTTTCCATTTCTCATCTACTGTCTGTCATATCTCTCAGTCTCCAGAGTCTGTGTCTGTTGAAATATAGTTTGTCATACTGAACAGGTAGGAGCCAGATAAATCACAGGTATAAGACGAGTCTGATGATTGGAAATGAAGTTGTCCTGCACCTGCCTTGAAAAACTGTGTTTCTGCACCTTTCCTATGTAGAGCCATTTCAGAATGAGTTTTGGACGTTGACTCCACAGCTGATAACCTTAAAATAGAGATTCCCAAATGAATAAGCACAATCCACAAGGTAATGGTAAAATGTGTTGTTTTCTCTTTATATCACAGGAAGAGGTTTTAAACCATTTTTTAATTGGAGATACCAGTAGAAAAGTTGACCCTAAAGGCTTGAGAATGTGGTGACCTCTGTAAGTGGCACAGGGACATTGAAAATAAGTGGTGAAATTAGAAGGTCCCCAGTAGGTAAAGACGTAGCAAGTTGGGCCCTTGGGTACGGAGTGTCCAGGGAGAGAGTGGGGCATGAGTGATATGGAAGATTTCAGCCACTTCCAGAAAAATGATGACTGCAAAGAGCCCATTAGTTATGGTGAACGAAGGGTCATTTGTGATCTTTGAAAAAGGAGTTAGAGGGTTGTAGTAGGAGCAGATAAATTATTGCACAGCATTGCAGACCGAGTACGTACCATCTGTACTCACTGCTTTGCTGAGCTCCCCATAGGATATTCTAGCAGAAGAAATAATGACATTAGTAGGGCTACTCTGAATGCCAAGGCCAGTGGTATAGGTTGATCCAGTCGTGAGCCCACATAGGAAACATCACTTAGAGACACAAACATTCATCATGGTCAGCCATACTGTCATGGCTATGCAAGCAAGAATATGCTTTTTCATGCTGGGTGCAGTGGCTCACTCCTGTAATCCTAGCTCTGGGAGGCTGAGATGGATGGATTGCTTGAGCTCAGGAGTTGGAGACCAGCCTGAGCAAGAGCGGGATCCCATCTCTACCAAAAAAAAAAAAAAGAAAGAAAGAAAGAAAAGAAATACTGGCCAGAGCAATGGAGTGAGATTCTGCCTAAAAAAAAAAAAAAAAAATATATATATATATATATATATATGTACATGTATAAAATATATTTAAATTTAAATTGTACTAACTTTATAGCCATCCTGCATATATATGGTTTTCAGCCTAAAGGCACTACACAATGCTAACATAAATTTTTTTTATTAAGTCAATTACACATAGATCATGAATACATTCATGCATATGTGGGGTACAATGTACTGATTATTTTTTTTTTACACAATCTGACCTGGTTAGATCAAACCAATCAACAATGCTAACATAAATTCTTATACTGTAAATTGCACACTCATGTGCACAAATGCTATGTCTTTGAGCAGGAGTACACTCTCTTCTCAGGAATAGTTTATCCAGCCACTTAACATTTCAAGGCATTTTCATCGTTATTATAAAGAACAATGAGTCTTACAGTCGAGTCAAGACAGGATCACAGAAGTATTGACACTGTCGGGGAGGGGTGTTCCCTCCTCCTCTGTCTGCATCTGGCTTTTCCACTTCCCAGCTACTGTTTTGTGTCTCTCTGTGGGCCTGACAGCAGAGCGTGGTGTTGAGTTCTGAGGACTAGGGGGCGAGCCTGCGTATCTTTGGATACCGAGTTCCCTTGTTTCTAGGGAGTGACTCTAGGCAAGCCCCTGTGTGCCTGTACCTGTCAAATGAATGGGCCTTGTCCTTACCTAACAGAGGGCATGAGGGTTTAAATGAGATAATTTATATAAAATGCGCATCAGGTGTCTGATATGTATTCAGCAACCATCAGCAGTCCCTTAAATTGTACCACAATCCAGCATGAGTTTACAAGTGAAGGACAAATGTAGGTGGTTAAGTAGGAATCACTGTAAATTAAGGTATTCTGTGGTTCTCAGAATTATTGAGTCCAGTCATTCAGGAAGGTAAGACCACACCTAGAATTTTTGTATCACATTAGTCTTTTATTGCTTGATGTACCTGAAATATATGTATACATATTTGTCCTGATACATTGATAGATATTTATTTGAGGATTTATTTTGCGGATCTATGATAGGCATTAATTAAGCTTTGTGGTACACAGAGTCCCTTCATACCTCCCAAGGGAGTTCACTGCCCAGTCGAGTGACATATAAATGACCTTTGGGTACCTCCATTTTTTGTTTTTTCTGTAAACCAAGGATAATTGTAGTAGCCTCTTCTGAGCACTGTTATGAGGACTCAATGTTTAATACTCAGCAAAGCATCTAGTTATTATATTTGCTGAGTAAAATGTATTGTTGTTACTACTATTATTATTTTAAACGGCTCCTATTAAACATGGCAAGAATTAGTGAATGTACATTACACAGAGGATCAAGCAAATAAGTAGGCGAAACCAATTCAGGCTGATACATCTGACAAATATTTCTCAGGTGATGGTGCCTTTGAACTGGGATTTTGATAAGTAGAAGAAGTTTTCCTACAAGAAAAGAATAGTTCAGAGTTAGGAATAGTAAGAGGAAAGGCATGAAGGATGGGAAACCAGGACAGATTGGGAAGATGGAGAGGCATTTGATGATATAAAATAATTCTGTCACCTCATAAATCATGATGCCTAGTATAATGTTTGATGTATAACTTTTGGATGGAAGGAGGGAGGGAGGGAATGAGGGGGAGGAATGGATGAACGGAGAGATAGATGGAGGGATATGGTGAAGGAGGGATGGATGTATAAATAGAGGGATGAATGGGTAGATGAATTGAATGTAGGTGGCCCCAGCATCCCTGCAGCGATTGTTATTGGGACAAGCTCGACGTGACTATTTTGTACCTCCAAATGAGTTAAACATCTTCTCCCAAGACTTCCTGCACTCTGCTCAGAAAGGCAGAATCTAATCGATGAACAAACTTGATCCTACAACCCTTAAAAGGAAGCTGTGTGCACAGTGCCTTTGAATTTGTGGTACAGTACAGACCTCAAGATTCCCATAATGAATCTGGCTGCCACATTTTAGAGGTTGCCAGAACTAAGGGCAGAGAGACTCCTTACTTCCCAGGAGTGCTACCTGAGTGTGTTTTCTACATTCTACGAGGCCACAAGCCCTGGCCTGGCAATATAAAACAACGAATTCACATCCCCGTCCTTCACTGTTGCTTAAAGCCTTAAGCTGCCACCTCCATTATAAATGGCCATGGAGGAAAGAGCCTCCGTTTTGATATATTTTGAAGAACAAGCACTTGCAAATGCCTTCCACTGTAGACAGTGCTAAATGCTGCAGTTGGGTGCATATTTTTCTCTTCTTGTTTCTTTCCCCTTTTGATTTTTTTAAGCTGCCTTTTTGATGTTTGGTGCCAAGTTTAAAAAAAAAAAAAAATCAATAAGCCCAAACATTACAGCAGCCAGTTGAATATAGCTCACCTTCCGGGAACAGGCCTCAGGGAGAGCGAGAAGCATGGTGTTAAAATGGTGCTGAGCTCAGATCTTGAAAGATGTTTGGGGTGGAAGGGACTTGCTCAGCAAGATTTTGGTACCTTCAGATGCAAATGAGATGGCCCCCGCAGGACCGGGCTTGGCCTGAGAGCACAGTGACATATCAGTGGGAAATGATCGTCCAATCAGCTCCATGGGCTACACTTGGGAGCACAAAGGCAGCTCAGAAAGCAAGACCACAATGGTCCAATCACTGGAGCTCTATAGGAAGGTTGAAGGCAGGATCTGTGGCTGCAGCCCCGCGGAAAGACTCACCTTGCTGCAGCGTTTAACACAGAAGGATTCGCTTTGTGACCAACCAGCCATGGTTGGAGTCCTGGTTTTCTTTTCTTCTTCTGAAGAACACAAATTGAAAGGGTCAAATGCTGGACATTTCTCATGAGTAATAATGATCGTAGCCTCATTGGGGTTAGGCACATGATTCATTGAAGGCCGGTGTTGTGATAGAATCTTTTCTCTACCATGTTCTGGAGATACAGTGGTGAGAAAAGCCAGATCCCGCCCTGCCTTGGTGTGGGTGAAAGATTAGGGATAGAAACCAGTTTAGGTTAACAGTCTGAAGGGCCTGTAGATCAAAGTCAAGGTTCCTCAAACCCCCACCTCCCACCCTGTGCTGCACACAGTGCAGGGTTGTGGAAACCTGCGGGTTTAAACAGATTGTTGAGCAATACAGATTACCCAGAGCTAACATTCTTAAGTTCGTGTGGTGACAGCCTGGGCTTTGGTAACTCCCCACGCTATACACAGCATTGGTTAATACCACCCTGGGAGCACAAGCAGAATGTGTAGCCATTATAAGATTTAAAGATTAAAATCTGGCAGGGTGAGTCTGAGTGTAGATGGGGATCAATAGGGTAAGTTAGGAAAGTTTTAGATTATTTTTAAAGTATTATTTTTGTTTTATGATTTTGTGATTACATGGTGCTTACGCTTTGCTTTCTTTTGCTTTTTACTTACTATTTTGTTGTTGTTGTTCTTCTTGGCCATCAGGGTAAAGCCCTTTTCATAATTAACCTGTGTTCTATATTGTGTTTGCACTTACATGTTCTTTTTTGCTTAATAAAAGACCCCTGACGTCTTCACAGCACTTTCTGGTTCTTTGTGCTCTGGGAAGCCGCTGGGCTCTCTGGGCCTTACTGGTTACTGCATTGCCAATAACTGAGTGGGAGGGTTTTCATTCCACGCCGTCCTCTTGCTGGCCTGTCCACTGTAGTGGAACAGCAGCACCTTGGTAGGGGTTCTGATCTGGTGGGAAAAAGAGACAGTTATGAGCTCATCATCCAAATGAATGTGAGTTTCGGTTGTGAGACACGTAAATGTCATAGGGGAGAGGGATCATGGCCGAGGGCTGTGGGGGGTTACTCCATCAAGCCCTTCACGTGGGGTATCATCTTTACATCTTACATTGGCCCTTCCATTTTATGTGTTGATACGAAGTGTAAGTCAATAAAATAGCATTTACTGTAGCCGATGTTAGGGCAAAGAACTGTGAATATAAAGCCAGATATGATACACATCATAGACCCATTGCCTTCTCGGCCCTATGCTTCTCGCGGTGATCTTTAGCTGCCAAATAAAGAGCTGGAAAGGCAGCAGTGGAGAATACAGACTTGTCTCTGCCCTCTAGTCTCTTGACCGTGCATGAGAGTGGTGCTAGGAGGCCAGAGAAAGAAGTCAACACAAATTAAGCTCCCAAACCCTTTGTTTTTGTTATTATACTATCTGACTCTCCATGTCTTTGCTACATAAAAACGGAATTAAGTATGAATACAGTGCTATAACTAGAAGACACTTCAGAAACTAAAAGTAGACCTGCCGTTCGATCCTGCAATTCCTCTATTAGGTATATATCCAGATGACCAAAAATCATTTTACAACAAAGATATTTGCACCAGAATGTTTAGTGCAGCCCAATTCATAATTTCCAAGTCATGGAAGAAGTCCGAGTGCCCATAGACCCATGAATGGATTAGCAATTTGTGGTATATGTGCACCATGGAATATCATGCAGCCATAAAAAGACTTTACCTCTTTTATGTTTACCTGGATGGAGTTGGAACATATTCTTCTTAGTAAAGTATCTCAAGAATGGAAGAAAAAGCATCCAATGTACTTAGTGCTATTATGAAAGCAATATATAATCACCCACACTTTCATACGAATGATAAAACACAGCTATAACCCAGAAGGAAGGAAGGAAGAAGATGGTGAGGGGAGGGGAAGGGAGAGGGAAGGAGGGAGATCAGGAGGAGGGAGGGTAATTGGTGGGACCTCACCCATGGCACATATTGCAAAGGTATGTGTCCAATCTATTAAGAGTAGAGTATAAATATCTTGACACAATAATTAAGTAAGTGAGGTGAAGGCTATGCTAACTAGTTTGATGTAAGCATTCCAAATTGTATACAAAATCAGCACATTGTACCCCATAAATGTATTAATGTACACAGTTATGATTTAATAAAAAACTTCTATTCTGAAAAATTCCAATTACTTTAGTCCATAGCTGATTATTAATTTTTACAAAAATGGTTTGTATAATAGATATTTTATTTACTCTGCAAGAAGATGTTTACTTAGCTTGAAAGAAGGAACACTTTGTAAATAGGAGTCTCCATCACTACACTGATTAGTGGTCTCGGCACTCTGTGTAATCGGCATTTAATAAATCGTATTATAAATCATCTTCTGAAATGTTAATTAAGTGGTAAAACATTTGCTGAAAGTTAAAAGTTACCAAGGATTTAATTATAACCTTGTGGACACCATTTCCAGTTAATTATATACCCTTCTTATATACTTGATAAACCACAAAATGCACCCCATTAATGATCAATTGGTTTTAAATTAGCTGGAATTAGTTTTTATTAAAACTAAATTAGATTTTATTTGCAATACAATAAAATAGTGTACCCAGCTCTTGCCACTATGATTTGGGCTATTTCTGTAGAGAGTGATTACCAGATGTCTAATTGGGCAATTAATAGATACAGTTTCCAAATTAACATAATTGAGGGACCTAAAAAAGAAAACAAAATGATTATTCAGGCAGCAGACTGCCTTTTTTGAATTCTGCCATTGAGTCAGGGATGTCAACCAACCCTTCAAAATTCTTCCGGAAAGCACAGATTTCCTGGGCTGGATCCCCACTAACTAAAAGGTTTGTTGTGACCATGAAGTGAAGAGCTACGACATGCTCTGATGTGGACAGAGGGATTTCCAAGGACACCAGAAGGGCAGCTTCCTTACAGGCAGCACTGGGCTGGTCGGAAGGTATCGTGTGCCCACGTGGGCTTTAGAGAAACTCAGAGATCACCAGCTAGATAATGGTGTGTTTATTCAGCTGACAAGAGTCTAAATGCACAAACCTATCCCCTTCCAAAAATAATTTGCCAGATGAGTTTAGTTTGATGTTCCAAAGCTTTTTCATTTTGCCACTTAATACAGCACAGAAGGGATGGAGACTTAACCTCTCCATTGCTGTCATTGTCTCAAATCCCTTTATAATTGCTTTCCCCACATGTTGAGTGCATAGTCCTGGAGTGTGTCCTCGGCCATCTGTGTTCTCTTAAGGGATAATCCTGACCTTGACTTGTAAATAGGCTCTGTTCAGAACCAGTCTGGAAAGGGAGGTCTCAGCTGCTCTGCTCACTCGGGGTTCTGGGGCCTCCCTGTCTGCTCCTGGCCGGTCCAATTGTCTTTCTAAGACTCAGAATATTGTGCCCACAGACAAAAGTCAGTGAAGATTACTGAAAACTTAAAGTACAAGCTTTGTGTGTGTGTGTGTATATATATACATATATATTTTTTGGTCTGTCTGTTTTAAAGCTTTGAAGTTTTATGTAAAGCTTATTAAAAAGGTGTGAGTAGATGAACTTCATTTATACTTGAAGTCCTCACAAAGGTTTTCTGCTATTCATTTCTTCTGAGGTCAGGACGGGCTGCTACAGTTTAGTGTTCCTTTAATTATTGCCTTTGTTTCCTTATCTGCTTCCTAACTCCATGTGAGCCGTTGTCCCATCCTTTACTCATTCTAATGGATCTGTGGTGTCAGTCACTCTTCTCTTTAGCAGCTCATTCATTTAGCAAATAAACAGTGAGCTTACTCTCCTGCACAGCTCTGCAGGCAGACATCGGGATGTGATGGGAGACAAGACTGACACTGGTCCCTATTCTCAGGAGGTGTCATTAGGATGGGAAAAACAGGCTGAAAAGGTAAGTTACTATCTACCTAATTACAAATTATCATGAGTCCCATGCAAGGCAAAAAATAAAAGTGAGTTAGAGGGACAATAACAAGGAAATTTTCTTTAATTAGGTAAATAAGAAAGGTATTTTTGAAAACAGGTTATTTAAGCTAGAAACTGAGTGGAAGAAAGTGTATTCAGGGCAGGGGGAAGAACATTTAAGTGGCCCTGATAGGGGAAGGATGATATATCCCAGGATATTGAAGAAGCTGGGAAACTGGAAGCAGAAAAATGTGATCACAGCATGATGAAGAGGGAGGAAGGTGGCATGGGTTGAGAATTGGGAGGAAATAAGAAGTGGCGGTCACAGCAGGTGATTGGGGACCCCGGGAAGGAGTTGGAGCAGTTGGGAACTTTGCAGTCCAGCAGCAGAATGACCTGATCTCACTGGGCTTTAACATCATCAATCTTACTGATTGGTGGAGAACGTCTGGGAAGACGGGGAGAGAAGGAACTGCTGAGGGAAGGCTGTTGACAACAGCAATGGTGGCTTGGAGTGAGAGGTGGGCAGTGGATGGAGGCTGAAGGGGACAAGTGGAGACACGTTATAGAAAAGGACACAGTTGGCTTGGCTGTGGGGTTGGGACTACAGAAACCTCACGAAGGCTCCTAGGACTCTGGCTTGAGCAATGAAATTTATTTCTTCATTCATCATCCATTTCTCAAGCACTTTCTGTATGCCAGAAGGCAGACATTACAGGTGAACTACACAGAAAAAGGTCCACACTCCCGTGGAGGTAACATCCTTGAGAGGAGTTACTGCAAGGTTTTCTTCTACGTCTAGTCATTCAAAATTTGATTCAGAGGATACAGAACTTTTATCAACCATTATTCTTTTCTATTCTATTCTATTCTATTCTATTCTATTCTATTCTATTCTATTCTATTCTATTCTATTCTATCCCATCCCACTCCACTCTACTCTCCTCTATTTAATTCTATTCTCTTGATAATTTTTTTAAATTTTAAAATTTTAAGGGGATACAAATATTTTTGTTACAGAGATTATTTTTATAATACTTTAGTCAGGGTTATAAGTGTGCCCATCACCCCAGTAAAGCTCATTGTACCTTTAGGTAGGTTTCTATGCTTCCTTTCCCTTTCTCGAATGTCAATAATTTTTACTTTTTTCCATCAGCCATAGTTCTGACACAATTTGCTTTGTCAATATCACTTTTGTTCAATGTGAATTTAGTCTCCTCTGAAACAACTTTGCTTCTCTCCTTCTGGCCTGGAGGGATTTCAGAAACTCCCTTGATGCGGTCAGATTATGGACGATTAGGAGGTCTTGGGTCATCTCTTTGAGTGGGACTAGGGTGACCCAGAGAAATGTCCTTCACTTTCAGGCCAGGCTGCTAATACCACAGTCCTTGTTTCTTTGTTTGGGGCCTCTTCAGGGATTTTTTTTATAAAAGAACTTCACAACCAACTCCAGTTTCAGTTTTAAATAATATTTCCTCCTAATTATTATAGCACTGCAGATCACCCAACACAGTAAAATCTGAAAAATACAAAAAATAATAAAAATTATCATCATTCATGACCTCACTTCAGTTTTATAAAGTAGTTTTATCATTCTGATGCTTTCTTTATATGACATACACATATTTCCATGAAATTTTGCACTGCAAAATTTTCTTTTGATGTTAACAGTAATACAAATTTGTTTTTAAGTACCCTTTCATAGACGCAACTTAAATTCTTTGGACATAGATGATATTTTCAGTGTATCACTCTCATTAGTATATTTTCAATGAAGTGTTTTTGCAGGAACTTCTTTTGTTATTCAGGATTGTTTCCTTTTCATTTGTATCCTAGAAGTAGAATTAATAAGTTAAAAGGCAGGACCGTCTTAAAGGCCCATGATACTAATTGCTAAATTGTTCCTAAAAGAATTTTGCTAATTAACGCTCCTCAGAGCAATGCAGGAGAGTAAGTTAAGCCAAACTCTTTCAAATGTTATTTTCTCCTCTCTCCTGCTTGTTAAATGTTTAATGTGTGTTAATTAGATGGGTGACAAATTGCCTCTCCTTTTTTCCTAAATGCTTTTTAAAAAAAATTTGTATTAGAGAAGTTGAAAATCTCCCCCACCTTGTGTCACACTTTATGGGGGCAAGACATGATTACAAGAGGGACTTTACCTAACAATTGCAATCAGTGTAACCTGGCTTATTGTACCCTCAATGAATCCCCAACAATAAAAAAAAAAAAAAAGAAAGAAAATCTCCCCCACCCCATGGATGTGGTAGTTCATTTCTAATTCCTCTTTTTATGGATTGTTTTGTTCAAGTCCCTTTGCTCATCGGTTATGGTCCTTCTTTTTATGTTTTCTTTGTCTTAAATCTTTACAGATGTGGCAACGCGGGGTTCTTTCTGTCTTTACTGGCTTTGTTCTTTTCTACGTGAGGACCCGCCTATCCCTACGCTGCCACTAGAATGAGCTCACAATTGCATAAATGCGATGATGTCGATCCCTTTCTACTTATTGATTTACTTTTAGAGTAGGTATGCATTCCCATTGCCTGCCTAGAGTATTCTGACATCCTTTAGCTTCATCGTTAGAGCTTTGGAAGGTAGGGATCTGCAACTTGGTTTCCCACCTGTCCCCTGCATGTGCACAGCCATCCCCGGCACTGCAGCTCTCACTGTTGCCGAGAATGACCCCTCTCCTCCCCATCTTATCTTCCCCTCTGCGGCCTGAGTTCCCTTCTCCCCACCTCTGCATGCTCCAGTCTTTCCCACAGCTCAATCCCACAGGCAGGCTCCTCCAGCCACCTGTTTTCATCCTCTCTAGTTAGACACCTTTTCTCCATCGCCAAAGGTTCACGAGTTTTGCACATGTTGGAAACAAACACAGAGCAGCAGGCTTAGAGCTGCATGTGCACACATCCCATCCACCCACCTCTCCTTCCAATCACTCACCAGTAATCCAGGTACCTGCTGAGCTTCTAGAGCTTCTGTTATATGCCAGGCACTGTGGATGCTGGATGAATGACACATCAGCCCTGTTTTCAGGGGGCTTACACACTAGTGAGTGCACTAGATGGGCAAGTAGATAACTAAATGCAATTCCTTAACTTCTACACTAACCTCCAAATAGTCTGCAAATACCTGGGGAAAAAAGAACCCTATCCTTGATGTCCCTTTCATTCACATATGTTTTAATGAAGAAATAGTGTCCAGACAATAATCAAACTCTCAGGATTTTGTGCTAGAAAAAGTGTGACTTCTTGTATCTAAATGTGAGACGATACAGCTAAGACCATAGCATTTTAGAAAGTCCTGTATATTAAAAGTATTCCTACATCAGGAATGCAGCCAGAGCTGGTCCCTAAAGACCCATTCCACGTCTGTCATTAGGAGCCAAATGACTGTAGTCTTTACTCAGAATAATGAGCAGCGATGCTGATTGCTGGTATAACCTACAGCAGCCAGAACAATTCGGAGCTATCACTCAGAGAATACAGCTCTAATGCAGTGTTGTCTTAATCAAATACTTCCTTGTCAATTGCTTATTCTTTTGATGTGATTGCATAACTGCTCCTAAGGGCAGGTGTTAGCCATGGCAACTTTATTACATCTTTGTTCAAGTCACCTACAATGACCCAGATCCTGCTGGAATCATTTTTAAAGGAATAGTAGCAATAACGTATCTGATTATGTGCATGCACTGAAATGTGTTAAATAATTAATGTCTTAAAGTCTCAAAGATAAGGAATTCTACTTATAGCAAATGTAGGAAATAAGACACTGAGTGTCTTAATTTCCTGTATGTTCTAAATAACAAGTATTTTACATCGCACATGAACTTTATGGCCATCCTATATATATCCCCCTGCCTTTGGTTACCTTGTCACATCTACCTGGAATGTCCTCTCCATGGTATTTCCCAGGCAGGACATGACAGTCTCAGTTGGGGTTTCCCTGATGACAACGCCACTCCTCTTAGCTTATTACAGCTTGTACCCAGCCAGCTTGTGAACTCAAAGGGAGCAAAACTCATCCTCTGTACTTCTGCAACATGCTAGGAGTGTCTGTTCATTCAAATCAGTTACAAAACTAATAACCCAGGAGTACAAGAATGGAGAATATAAACAAGCCCCCCACAATAGAAAATGCAATTTTGTAGTAAGTATTGGAAATAAAATATTTAACATCATTAATAAAAAATGATAACTAAAACCAAGTTGTAAGATCATGGGAGGCCAAAGTGGGTGGATTGCTTGAGCTTTGGAGTTTGAGAACAGTCTGAGTAAGAACAAGACCCCATCTCACAAAATAGCGGGAGGAGTGGTGCATGCCTGTAGTCCTAGCTACTTGGGAGGCTGAGGCAAGAGCATTGCTCAAGACCAAGAGTTGTGAGCGATGATGATGCCAGAACACTCTATCTAGAGTGACAGAGTGTGACTCTGTCTCAAAACAAAACAAAACAAAAACACAAAGTTAGCATCACTAAACAAGTGCAGCCTTAAGATGATAATACTATAGCTCCTATAGCAATACCAGGATAGGTCAGCCCCAGCCATAGCACAACAGCACACATGGAGTTTTATTTATGAGAGAAATACACTATGGAAATGAATTAGTGAATCTTCTATAGTTGGAAGATGTCCCCAAAGTTAGATCCTAATGCAACAATGTTGAGAGGTGGGACTTTTAAAAGGTGATTAGGTCACGATGGATCAATGCTGTCTTTGCAGAAGTGGGTTAGTTATCATGGGAGAGGGCTCCTGGTAAAATGATGAGGCTGGCCCACTCCCCGTCTTGCTTGTTCTGGCCCTATGTCCTTCCACTGTGGAAAAGAGCAGCAAGATCCAGCCCCTCCGTCCTGAAATCCCAAGCCCCTAGAATTGTAAGAAATATTTAACTACCCTATCTCGGGTATTCTGTAACAGCAGCGTGAAATGAACTAAGATGCAGTCCAATAAAACACAACAATTAAGATGATCTTTATTAAATTATGTATTTCTTGACATATAAGAGCTGCAAAGAAGCCCAAAGAAGCTTTGGGTGTCATACTATGGGTGAATCTTCAATATATTTTATTTTTATTTTATCAATGTTGTTTCACTGCTTCAATAGCAAAAGGAAAAATTGATAAACATCTTTGTAAGGCTAGGTTCTCAAATTCCATATTAAAATATGATGTGACTTCTAGTAACTTCATATTTGCATGACACTGTGACCCAACACGATTTTAAAAAAATTAAAAAATATTTATTTTCCCTCCTCACACAAATACGGTGTATATAAATTTATGAATCTGTGTGAGTATGAATATGATGTTACACTTCTGTTAGGAAATAAATGATAGGCACATTCCAGGTAAAGATGGCAGATTGAAGATGTAAATAAATGCCTTACACCTTCTTTTCCTTGTCAAATACCATTAACACGACAGTATCCTTTTTCTTAAAGTACAAATAACAACAGAAAATGAAAAGGGGAGCAACACACACAAAATTTTGGAAGCTGGAAAGCAAATGGATGAACGGTAGTGACTTGGCAGTATGAGAAAAATTAATCTTAAGCTGGTCGCAGAGAAGGTGGGGAGGCAACTCAGTTTAGACGACAGCATGCCCAGATGGGCATGGCTCGGACAACACTGGTCACCTCTGAAAGTGAATGTGAGGATGGCACTTTGCAGAGAAGCAGGGTCCATGTTGAACGTGCACCAGAGAATCATTTTGTTTCCGTGTTACTTCCTCATTCTGCTGAGCAACTTCCTGTCTCCAAGCCCACATGAGGCTGAAGGTTTATTCTCCGTAAAGGTAAAGCAAAGAGTCTGCTTTGCAAAATAGGGAACTTTATAGAAGAAATGTACTTTTTAGAACTATCACTCTGGTGCCTCAGGTGAGGAGTTTGATAGGTGAGTTGGAGTCAGGAGGCTGGCGATGAGGTCATTTGCAGTGTGAATCCCTGGAGGGAGATTTTTCAGAAAATAGAAATCACCGGCCTTAGTAAGTGATTGGATATACAAGAAGGAGCAGAGAGGGATAAACTAAAGACAAGTCCCGTGTTCCTGTATCGGGTGACAACATTCTCTGTCTCTTTCTCCCTTCTCTCATGATAAACCCTGGAAGCTCAAATCTTTTTGGAAAGAAAGTGGAGAGAACACACCTCAGTCATCATCTTCCCACTGACTCCACAACAGCAGTGGGTTTCTATGAGACGGGAGAGAGAGTAGATGGATCATTTGGGTGAGATGCTTATAACCCAGATTGTAGTAACTTGGGATGTAAATATGGATTGATGCCCCTTTTTGTATGTAAGTTAGCCACTCTTACCGTGTGCCACCTGGAAAATGATTCCATTTTTCTTTGCTATCCTCATCCTTAGAAAAATGACACCTCATCCTGGTATCAGATCTGTCCTCAACCTATTTTTCCATGCAAGTTGTGGATACTTTTATTGGATAGTGTTGCTGAAAAGCAGAGCATGGGAAGAAGGGAACATCAAGTGAATCCTTGCTTTGCCTTGTCTGGGCAACATTTATTTTAAGGGGCCTTTCCTGGTAGTTGGCTATAAAATGAAACATATTTTAATGTCAGATCGCCTTTTGCAAAACAATGTCTTCTGTTTATGTGTCTGTCTGTAATTGGAGAAGGAATCAAGAAGCAAAAATAGTGACCTTGACAATGGCTGAATATGGTATCTCCACTCAGTTTGTCTCCTACAAAGTTAACATGTCTGGTTATTGGTCATTCTTAGGGAAAGCTTGCAGCCCGTGTCTACTTCCTGAAAGCCACATGCAGTTGAGTCTTTAAAAAATTATAAAAGGGCTCAACTACAACCTGGACCTTACCTAACAGCTGCAAACAATGTAACCTTATTGTTTGTACCCATATATCAATCTGAAATAAAAAAGATAATCCCTTTAAAAAAGATAAAAGGTTTTTCCATTATGACCAAGGAACAACGGCAGAGTATCTGTGTGGCTAATGCTGTCACATCCTTTTAAAGGGAACAGCTGGGAACTCAACAGCTTTCTTTCTTTTAGGAAAAGTACCTCTTGCTCTAAAGTTTCAGCAGGAAACTGCTGCTTCATCATCAAGTCATGTCACATACTTTATCGTGCTAAACCTTGCCGTAGGAGTTGAGAAACAAAAATCAAAGAAAATTGATGCCCTCTGTGAATCAGTGCCAGTGAACATAAGGTAATGGGTGGGCATAAAACTCAGTATCTACTGAGGCTGAGGGGAGCACAGTCCCCCATTGACATTGGGAACTTGAACATTAGAACCATTTCAGATGCCTGGGGGAACAATAATGCTCAGCAGAGGGTTTATCAGTGATGGTATGATCTGATTGTGGGTTCTTAGTGCAATTTCAGGGAGATGAACTGTGTGAGAGAATGAACTCAATGAAAAGACTTTATCTCAGAAAGAAGATCAAAAATAATGTGACAAGTTCTTTAGAAACGAGAAATAAGAGCCAGGTATGATATTTTCCACATGTCCAAGGCATGAAGGCAACAGAATGTGCTACCTTTATCACATAAGAGGAGAAATAATTCTGCTCCATGCTTTCAAAAGGGAAGAAGTAGGCCTAAGTAATTAATGTAAAGAGAATTAATGTTATTCATATGTAAAGAGTGTTTACAAATCATTAACCATGTCACAAAGATATATAAGAGAAAGACAATACTGAACATGGCAAGAGAAGAAATGCACCCAGTGAATAAATACCCTGTTTCACCGAAAATAAGACAGTGTCTTATTTTAAGGTGTGCTCCCAACAATGCGCTAGGTCTTATTTTCAGGGGACGTCTTATCTTTCCTGTAAGTAGGTCTTATTTTAGGAGGATGTCTTATTTTCGGGGAAACAGGGTATGTATAGGGTTTAGCTTGATTGGTAAAGAATGTTAACTAGAACAACCATGAAGTACCATTTTGCATCTTTCATTTTAATGGAAAATGATAACACATAAGTTGCACTGAAAATGGTCACATCTTTTCATTGCTAATGGCAGTCCGTTTTTATGAGTCAGTTACAGGAAGCAATATGTTCATTCCTATCTTATAGTCAATATCGTGGGACTCATTCCTGGGTTTGATAATCCTACATGCAGGAAGAGGTGACTGGAGTTGTTACTCTCTGTATATGTATATGTGTGTGTGTTTAAAGCTTAAAGATAGAAGCCAACACAGGACAGGTAAAATAAATGGTAACATACCCATTGCCTAGATAAAGAATAAACATTCTAAGTATGACCACTAAGTAGCAACATGAAAGGCATGCATACTCTCCAATTGGGTAGAGAATAAATAAGCAGGATATTTAATGGGAAATGCACTATGATTCTAACTATGTAAAAATAATATCTAACACGTATAGAATAGTGTTTATTGCCAGCCACGGTGTTAAGCACTTTGCATTGATTATCCTACTGAATCTGTGTAACAGCCCCAGGATGTTAGCATCCCATTTGCAGATGAGCAGACTTTGACTTGGAGGGATTATGTTCCTTGCCTTAGATGGCAGATCTCGTGAGCAGTCTTGAGTATTCCGGGTTCAGCTCTGGAATTGTTAACCACTTCTGCATCACCCTTTCTGTAAGAACAGAAGCAAAGAAGTGGATGAGAACATGAAAAAATTTTTAAAGTATATTCACGATAGAATTGTTATTTTTATTCTCTATTTTTAGAAGACTTCTTTTTCCTGTGTAAGGGATATTAACACTGTCCATATGATTTAAGTTGCAAATATTATTTCTGATTTTACCTTTTAAAACAGAAATCGATAAACATTTGCAATTTCTAAACCAGGTTCACATTATAGATTTCGTATTGATCTAGAGTTGACAAAGTACAAAATAATCTTAAATCCTTGAAAAATAAGTGCCCCCATGGAAGTTACTCTAGCACATGGAGCCAGGTAACTTATTTTAAAGCATCATTTGAGTTTTCTACCACTTTGCGGGTATTTATAAGGCAAAGAACATAGAAAAGGCAGAATTTTCTCACTCTTTAACAACAATTTTGCATAAATACTACCAAGAAATACAGGGAATTTTATTTATACATTATTTTCATGTCTTTTAAATCATTAACATTTAAACACCTGGAAACCGACTTTTGGTGATTAACCTTTAAAAAATGAATAGCCTGTTTATCCCTGTGTTTCAAAGGTCTTGACACATCACAATAGCTCCAAACATGTTTAAAGACAGAGAAAAAGGGAGAAAAAAATAGAGGAAAGGAAGAAAGAGTAAATAAATGAAGAGTGGACAGGACCTAGGGAGTCGAATTTTTTCATGCAATATGACATTCTCCACCAAGATGCCTATAGCAAAGAATTTTATTTTCTAACTATGATTCTTTTCCCCCAAGAAAAGAGTATTAGAATAAGGCCATCTTCACAACATCCCTGAGAAGACATTATATAGAAATCAATGATATTTACTTTACCCCTGTAGTTCCCAGAAGTGCAGTGTATGGGGAGGGATGACTGCTTTTTACACAGGAGTGGGTATGGACTTGGGATTGGGCAGAGCTATCTCTGCTGGAGAAGATTTGGCTCCATTTGTATGTCAAGGAGTCTAAGAGTGTTTCGATTATGAGAAGGACCTTGCTGAGCCTGGGAAGGAGAAAAGGAGGTGAAAACCAATGCATCATCGAAGCTTTGCTCCTGTGAGCTATAGAGGAATATTCTGCAGGTTGAACCATTGTTAGGTGGAGGGAAAGAGGTGGATTTTAAAGAGCATCTAATTTGAAAGCTATAGATGATACTAATTCTGTGATAAGTAGAAATCTACACACAGACATGCATATACATGTATCTATACACTTATATCTGTGTCTATATAAATATACTAATATATATGATATATAGCATACAGATAAATAAACAGTTAGATGTAGGGTCTTACTATTTAAAAATCTGCTAGAAAGTTGTAACATTAGCCCCTAGAAGCTGGAGAAATGAATGCTTAATATTTATTAGGTTCTACCATATGCTAAATATTTTACATACCTGATCTTATTTTAGTCTTGTCTTTGATCCTCCGAGAATTACCTTGTTTTATAGCTGAAGAAACAAAGGCTTCCTGCAGTTAAATAATTTCCCTAAATTTTACTCAACAAGAAAGGAGGAGGCTGGACCTCAAGGTTGAGTCTGCAGCCTTTAATTTTCTTCTCCCATACCTCTGCTGACTTCAAAATATATTGATGGCTTCCACACCACCACAATGGATTGGTGTCTCAAATCCATTTGTTCTCAACAAAGAGCCACAAGACACTGAGAAGCTGGACCAAGTTTTATTTTTCATTAAGTGGAGTTATGAGAATAAACAAGAAATATTGCTAACATAAAATACAATGCGCTCTTCTGCTCGGGAATGAGTTAGAAATCCAAGGAAAAACCAAACCAAGCCACAACTAATAACTAGATATTTTTTTGGCTGAAGCAACGATATAGGGATTACTTAGTATTGATGCCCTATTCACGGGGTTAGGGCAAAGCCTGGAGAACTCTCAGATCTTTTACTGGAACAGTAATTATCCTGCACCAGAGACAGAAAGAACTCTTTTGTTTGTAAGAAAAACTACTTGGGTTACTCTATAAGGATCTTAGAAGTATAATCTTAATACAATTGTGAAATGAAGAAGTAATTTGAAGATCTTCCATTCTGTTGTAGAGTTCCTTTCTACATTACTGAAAGTATTTTATGAACAGTAACTAAGTTATTTAATAAAATGGAAAGAAATCCAGTTATCATCTTTTCTTTGACAAACTACTTTGTCAATTAAAAAGAAAAGTCTTTAGACCTAGATTAAACTGATAAAAATATTTTGAACAGGAAAAAAAAAAAGAGCACTTTCCAAACCCTTTTAGAGCTTTTTAAAGAACAGAAATGAGGTATCATTTTTAAACAAGATAAAATACATCTTAAGTCTGATTCTGGACTTTATAAGGTTTTTGGTTCACCTCTTTGATCTTGTGTCTTCGGGTTTTATTTCATACTGAAAGAAATGTTGGTCAGTGGAAAACCATGCTTCCCAACCTCACTAACGTTATCAGTCATTCATTTTCCCGTAATACCTAAGTCTCTATGAACGTCTCCACTCCACATACATCAGATTTGATTTCATAAAAGCCACAGGCACAGTTCTGATCCTGAAAAGTCAGAGTATCACTCCCACGTGTTTGGGGTTTGGGCTCAGGACACCCATGTGGGACTCCAGAACTTCCAAGAGTATCTTGCATGAGTCACTTTACTGAGTTTTCTAATGTGTTTTATTTGCAAAGAGGAATTGGGCTTCCCTGAAAAAGTGGACATTAACCTTGTTGTCTACCTGGAAGGCACTGAATTGTATGACCACAGCCGATGAGAATTCTGACTCTCCGTGACTCTACACTCCACGAGGAAAGGCATTAGGCCAGAGTGAAGGATAAAAGTTATCATCACTTTGGTTCTCACTGAGCAGGCGCACGCTCAGGTCTCCATCTGCCACGGGAGAGGAGCTGTCCTGTTCAGGACTCACACAGTAGTCTCAGGTTGAGTCGGTCAGGGCACAAGCTGGGATCTATGTGGGCCCATGCCATGGGTTGTCAGCACACACGGTGGTGAACAGCGCAGACTCAGCCATCAGAAGGCCTGGATTCCAATTCTGACTTCATCCATTGCTAGCTGGGCAAGTTACTTAACCTCTCTGGGTTTTAATTTCTTAATGTATAAAGTAGGGATAATAATAAAAGCATCTGCCTGGACAATAATGGTGATTTAATTAATACATGTAAGTTCTCTTTAGTATATTCTATTATTTTTCCCCCCTAGAGCACACAGCATATTATACTGTATACTTTATTGTGCTTATTATTTTTGTTTTCATCATCACCCCCACAAGAATGAACAGGAGCAAGGGTTTTTGTCTGCTTACTAGCATAGAGACTTTTCATATTATTCACTGTATAGTGCCTCATCTATGATAGGTACTTAATGAACGGTAGGAAGGTAGGTACTTTTTGAAGCATGTAGAAGGATGCTCAGTAAATGTAAGCATCATGAGGACAGGCTAGAATACTTCTTTGCTCTATCTTCTGTTTTATTACCCACGGCATCTAGTAAAGTCTTGTATATTCTGGCTTGATCTGTGCTGAGTGAAGAACAATTCAGAGCAGACAATTTCGCGGTTGAGACATAACAGTCCTTGTTCTCCACTGGGGCACTGTCTTGCCTGCACCATAGGGAAACCATCAGAAATCACAGGAGACCCCTTAGGGGAGTTCAGCTCTGGTTTATCACTCAGCAAAGTCAGGACATTGGTCTTCCATAAGGTAAGATGGGGGAAAAAATCTAACTCTATTTTCCATGTTTTAATTTGTTTTTTTAAATCATAACTATGAACATTAATGCATTTATGGGGTACAATGTGCTGATTTTATATACAATTTGGAATGCTTACATCAAACTGATTAATATAACCTTCACTTCACGTACTACTTTGTTGTGTTAAAACATTTATATTTTTAATAGTTTTGACATGTACCCTTGCATTGTGCCCATTAGGTGAGGTCCTAACAAATACCCTCCCTCCTCATGAGCTCCCTCCTCTTCCCTCTTTCTTTCTAGATTATAGTTGTGTTTTGCCATTTACAAGAAAGTGTAGTTGATTACATTTTGGTTTCATAATAGTACTGAGTACATTGGATACTTTTTCTTCCATTCTTGAGATACTTTACTAAGAAGAATATGTTCCAGTTCCAAGCAAGTAAACATAAAAGATGTAAAGTCTCCATCATTTTTATGGCTGCATAGTATTCCATGGTATACATATACCACAGTTTGTTAAACCATTCATGGGTTGATGGGTACTTGGGCTGCTTCCATGACTTGGCAATTATGAATTGGGCTGCAATAAACATTTTGGTGCAAAGACTTTTGTTGTAAAATAATTTTTGGTCATCTGGGTATGTACCTAGTACAGTAATTGCAGGATCAAATGGTAGGTCTATTTTTAGTTCCCTTCTTTCCAAAAAGGACATATTAGCTTGCATTCCCACCAGAAGTACAGAAGTGTTCCCTTCTCTCCACATCCATGCCAACATCTGTAGTTTTGAGATTTTGTGATGTGGGCTAATCTTACTGGAGTTAGATGATATCTCAAAGTGGTTTTGATTTGCATTTCTCTTGTGATTAAAGATGATGAGTATTTTTTCAAGTGTTTGTAGGCCGTGCACCTGTCTTCTTCAGAGAAGTTTCTGTTCAAATGTCTTGCCCACAATGAAATGTGGTTATTTGTTCTTTCATTATTAATTGGTTTGAGTTCTCTGTGGATTCTAGTTACTAGACCTTTGTCAGAAACATAACTTGCAAATATCTTCTCCCATTCTGAGGGCTGTCTGCTTGCTTTACTTACTATGTTCTTGGCTGTGCAGAAGCTTTTTAGTTTGATCAGTCAGGGATGGAGACTTTATCCCAACAGCAATGTGAGGAAGATATGTGATGATGTATTGTCTCTTGGTGGCCAGCATTTTTGTCTCACCCTGGGGATAATGAGATGATATAATAATGATAACATTACTTAAACAATGGAAGTGTAGCTGTTATTTACTGAGTGCTCTTCTAGCCCTTCATCACATTTAATCCAAAAAAGTCAGAGTTAGCTAGGGATGCCATGGCCATTTTCAGAGGAGGAAACTGAGGCTCCATGAAGTGTAGCGATGCACCCACTGTCCCTCAGTGAGGATGCTGCAGGGAGAGGGATAGACCCTGTGCATCTGTGGTTCACAAACACAGGGCTATCCTAACCAAGGCTGTGCATGGTTCCAGCTTTTGAAGGCAGGTGGCTGATGGGGGAAGAACATATAGCTCAGAATTCACAGAACATTGCTTTAGGAGGTGGGTAAGGTACCATGAAAGGGGAAGATTGAACAAGCCTGGACGATGGAAAGAATGTTTTGTAGAAGCAGTGATGTCTCCTGGACAGAAGGGAGGAAGTTGTAAGATTTTGTGGACCCAGAGTTTTAGGGCACACAGGCCAAACGGGGGGTGGGGCATGGGTGACAAAAACCTGTGTGGGGACACAGATGTGAGTGATGCTAGTGCAGCTGGGGCACACAGCACAATGGCTTGGCTCAGATTTTAATGCTCAAATCAACACCTATTTGGGGTGCCGAAGCTTGTGTATGCATAGAAATCACATGCGAGGCCATCGACTGAAAAGCAGCTTGCTGGGTCCATTAGGTTTAGGGCAGAGCTGGGGAGTCTGTGTTTTAATAAGCACACTGAGTGCTTCTGAGGAGGTCCTGTGGACCACACTTTAAGAAATGTGGCTGTTTATGATGAAAAACTACTGAAAGTTTTAGAAAAGAGACACACTTGTGGACGTGGAGTACTACTCAGCCATCAAAACTCTGGATGGAACTGCAGACCATTCTCCTACGTGAAGCATCACAAGAATGGAAAAACAAGTGCACCACGTACTCACTATCAAACTGGAATGAACCTGACCAGCACTCACGTGCACAGATGAAAGTAAAACGCAACAGAAAATCAAGCCAGTGGGAGGGAGGTGGCAGAGTGAGTGAAATCACACCTAATGGGGACAATATACATAATCTGGGTGATGGGCACACTAACAACTTTGACTCCAGCAGTATGAAAGCAATGCAGGTAACCAAAACATTTGTAACCCTATAATATTCTGAAATAAAAGAGAAATAAAAAATGTGGGCACATCTATGTTTTATAAAATCTCCCTCAGAGGCTTGAAGGATGAGCAGGAACAAGAGACCTGAGGCTCAGTGACGCAGCCCAGCTGGGGCAGGTGAAGAGGCTGGGGCTTCCCTGGAAGCTGTGGGCAGTTCTGTCTCCTGGGATTCTTTATTCACTAGAGCCATGACCCACTGGATGGGATGGTGATGGCATGCAGAGCTGTACCCGCTGGGAGAAAAAAAAAACAACTCTACATTAACAACAGGAAGGAAACCTTCCCTGGAGCAAAACAAGCTAGACGTGAAGGCTGTGTATGACTCAATCTGAAATACTTCGAATAGGCAGAGTTGTTTAACTTCCATGACCTTTTGGGGAATCTCAGAGGCACAGATGTTGTCAAGGAACTCAGCAGGTGCGATGCCAAATGTGTCTCTGCACTCCCACATAAAGGGATGGAATGGGTGGTATTCATTCAGTCATCATTTACAGAGAACGTATGAGGTAGGTAGAAACAGCGGCAAGAGTAAAAATGGCTGCTCCCCAGCATGCTCTTTAGAGTGGAAGTGATAGAAAAGTGAGTAACACAAGGAAGGATGCAACCAAGTTCTCAGGGAGGCCTGCAGAAAAGTCTGGACGTATTCAGAGGCAGGAGCCATGGCTTCTAGCTGGGATGATCCACTGGGCAGTGGGCCTTGGAAGAGGGATACAGTTGTCCCTACGGAGATTAGACCAGGAAGAGTTTTCTAGCTGAGAAAATAGCTTGAGGGAATAGCTAGAGACAGCCAGTTGGGGATTGAAAACACAAGACATATAAACTGAAGCTTAAGGTTTGTAAATAGATAAAAGATTGGAAACAACACTAACAAGTATAGCAAACTACATTTACTGAGCTTTTGTCATGTACCAGAAATGCTCTAAGTGTCTTGAAAATATTGACTCTTCGTGTTGCAGTAACCCCATATAGTGGCCCTGAATAATAGGCTAATGAGCTGACTGTATTCCCTGGGATAGTGATCTCGGATTGTGCTGCCCTGACCCGTATTCTGTGCAGGTGCCATAGAGGGGCACTAAGGGGTGAGAAAGAGAGTCTAAGGGGGCAAAGACTCCCCCAACTAAGTCTACACTGTTTTCATCTGTTTTATTATCTATGCTTTTGTATAGTTTTTATTTAGGGAAAATGTTACTTGCTTAATTTTTCTTAAGTCTGAAAATTACTTCAAGTGGTGGAATGTCCTGATAACAGTTGAATACATAAACGCAAGATTAATCTGTGAGTTTGGGTAGCATTGCCTAAGACAGAAAGCCAGTTTAAAAGTTGTTTAAGACAGGGTGCAGTGGCTCATGGGGTAATCCTAACACTATGGGAGGCCAAGGCAGGTAGTTGCTTGAGCTCAGGAGTTCAAGACCAGCCTGAGCAAGAGTGAAGCACTGTCTCTATGGAAAAATTGAAAAAAAAAAAAAAAAAAAACAACTAGCCAGGTGTAGTAATCCCAGATATTTGGGAATCTGAGACAAGAGGAAACTCTTGAGACCAAGAGTTTGAGAGGTTGCTGTGAGCTATGACGATGTCATGGCATTTACCTAGAGTGACAGAGTGAGACTCCACCTCAAACAAAAACAAAAAAAAAGACTAGAGAAAAACACAATTATACTCAAGTTACAGGGAGAAAAAGAAGGGAGGAGAGAAGGGAGGGGGCAGTGTAAGCTCTGACCTAATGGGCACAAGGAACCTTGAGCCAAATGAGCACACCTCCTGCGTGAAGGGCTCAACTACAACTTGGGCTTACCTAACAAATGTAAATAATATAACCTAATAACCTGGATCCTCATAGGAATCTGAAATTAAAAAAAAATAAAAGTTGTCTATATAGCCCAGGTAAGAGACAGTGGAGCCCAGTGCATGGGCAGTGATGGCAGCTCTGCTGGGGATGAGGGCGACGTAAGGAGGGTCCCAGAGCTGAGGGACAGGTGGCTCCAGCTGACTTGGGAACTGGGTGGAGAGAGCAGTGGGGGAGGGAGGAGGACAGGATGGCATTAAAGTGAGCAGAGCAAGTCGGGCTCATGGGATGAGGGGAGGATGTTGGGTTCAGGTCAGGCTGTAACCAGGTTCTGTTTTACCATCTTCTTTCTGCACACAGGCGTCTGGTTTTCCCTCTGGGAAGGACTCTGCGGTTATTCTACACCCAGCACAATCCAGTGAAGTAAGTGAAGTAAGACCTTGATAAATCTGTACTGATCTAATTTGCCTATCCTCATGACATCATCTCAGGTTCAAGTGGAGACATGGTGGAGACAGAATGTGCCTTTGCTTTGACTTTAAGTAGATGGAGGGAATGTGACACGTTCCCAGCCAGCTCTCCGGGAATGAATTCATAATGCAGAGTGATACAGCAGAGAAAGTATTTTTTTTTTTTTTGCAACTAGAACAACCCAGATTCAAATCCTACATGGTCCATTTCAAATGTGCCTTGGAAAAATTTTTCTTGGTAATTCAGCATCTGCTTTTGCATTTGTAAACTGAGGGAAATAATTATCTGTCTTCCTGAAATGTTGTGATAATACATTGTTGTAATTTGTGTAATGCTCCAGCATAGTGTTTGGGTATTCAGTAAGTGCTATGCAAATATTAGCACCTGCACCCACCCACCCCACACTGCCAGAACATGCAAAAGAAATGATTCCCCCACGCCCCTGTCTGTATCTGAGGCCATACAGCTTGATAGCTGTAAGGTGTGTTTGTGCATATGGAAGGCTGTGAGGTAAGTTAATGATAACATCCATGATATGCTCTCAAGTGACTCTGAAAGTGACTAATTAACTAGTTCAGGCTATGAGTGAGGGTTGGGCTCAGCAACATTCTGGAAAAAGATAAAACTATATAGTTAGAATGAAGCACCTTCACCCAGGACATGCTATGTGATTATAGATGTCATGTGGGAGATCGGAAATCAACACAGAACTGAGTTCCCTTCATAAAGCACTGGCCTTTTATTTCATATATATTCAAGATCATTAGTATACTTCAAGTGTGATCTATTATTTTTCTTCACTTTTGTTTTTGTAGAAGGGGGTGTTAGATACATACACATCTTGATGTGATTTTTTTAAAAAAAGCCAAGTTCTTGATTTGAAAATAATAATTGGGAAGCACTTGGAGGTGAAGTGAAATACCAGGGATTTAATACCAATGCCATTTGTAATTTGCATAGACTACAAAAATAATCAATCTTGCATTGTTTTAACTTCAATGAGTACACAGCAGTTGATGACTTTGCCTGAGATAATCCTTTTCAAATGTTATTTTCAATTCAAAAGTGCCTGCTGAATAATACTGCAGTTCCCTAGTGTAACAATACTGTGCTGCCCACGGAGGGCAGAGGGTGGCTCCGTGCAGGCTTGAAAGAGATGACGAGGGAGCAGGGAGCACCTGGTATACCACTCAGGGCTCCTCATGAAGGGGTGAGGGGGCAGGCTTATACTTTGGGTTTCTCCAGGAATACAAGGCTTGCCCCCCCCATCCAAAAGGAAGGGGATCACGATCACGTTCCCGTGTCATTTGCTATAACTGTCTTTTATTGATTTCCAAGATCCCATTGTTATGTATTCATAAATGTTGGGAGCTAACTGTTGACTTGCTGGCAGCTTTAAACAGCCCGTGGTGGGAGTATTTACACCAGGGAAATAGGCAAATATTCTGCACCATTCCCACCACAGCTGTTTTGCTGGCACTGCATTGCCAATGGCACTTAGGAGACCATGGTTTTATTTCTCCTACCATTAAAACATTAGTCAAAGACACCTGTACTATTTCTGTAAAGGAATTTTAAGAAAATGTAACAAAATTTAAATTTGTATCATCGCTTAATCCTGTTTATTTAGCAAACGTTTTGAGTCCCTAATAAATTCCAGGCCTTATATTCTAGACTCTTTACAATCCTTACTTTTATTAAGTTCCACAATAGCCCTATGCAGTAGACCTTGTTATCCAAAATATAGGTGCAGAAGCCCAGCCTCTGAGAGCTTAAAAAATTTGCCCATGAACTTCACAGGGTCTGAGTAGCCAAGTAAGAATTGAAACCCAGTTCTGAGTAAACACAGACCCTCCAGGACCAGAGATGATCTTGAGGAGAGTTTGTTTTCATTGAGATGTCTCTGAAAAAGCAAAGGAGTCTGGGGCCATTCTACCTGTGTTTCTGAACTTCTGATTTCTCTTGATTCTTGAAAACGAAGAAAGGGAACAGCCCCTCCTCCTTGAGCATCTCACTCAGAGGCAGTGAAACCTATAGCTTCAGACTCTGCTGCCCTGGGCAAGTACAGCTCGATTCTGCCCTGACCATTTTGATGAGTTATTTCTGCATTTTGGCAGATTTTTCTCAGAATATGATCTACCTCTGAAGAGTGATAACATCCAGATGGCATCTTCAATGAGGTATCTGAATGGCCGTTAATTCTGAGTCAATGTGATATTCTTCAGAGTGAGCTGTGTGTTTGCAGTGTGCATCTGTGGGTGTTCCCAACAGGAAGCGTGCACAACTTGAGGACGAGAGATTCAGAGATCCTTTGAGAAAGCAGCTGTTTTCTTGGGAAGGAAAACAGCAGGATGGAAAGGGTAGAATGGTGAACGTGAGTTATCCTGTACTTGTTGACACCCGCTGAATCCCAAAGGAGAAACTGAGGAATCAAGATGGAATCATTCCTTCCCTTTAAAAATTTTTTTTTATTATTATTAAATCATAGCTGTGTACACTAATGTGATCATGGGGCACCATACACTGGTTTTATAGACCGTCTGACACATTTTCATCACACTGGTTAACATAGCCTTCCTGGCATTTTCTTAGTTATTGCGTTAAGACATTTATATTCTACATTTACTAAGTTTCACATGTACCCTTGTAAGATGCACCGCAGGTGTAATCCCACCAATCATTCCTTCCCTTATGCCTTCTCTTTGGTCCAACTACCTTTCTGAGCATTAATGGCACCGTGTGTCATGTGTAAGGATAGAGCAGTAAAAAAGACACAGTAGTCCCTGCCCCGAGGAAGTTGCTAAAAGGGGAACACAGTTATCAAACTAATTATTGCACACATAATTACTTAATTTCAATTGTAAAAAGTGCTCCCAGGGAGAATGGGGTGATGGTACAGGAGCAAATGATAGGTTATCTCACCTAGGCCCAGATGGGCAGGAAGGGCTTCCTCCGGGAGATGAGAGCCCACATGGGAGGTGCAGAGTGAGGGAAGAAGAGAAATGGGAAGGTGAAGAAAGAGGCGTAAGCAGGGGTCAGTCCTGGGCAGCCCGGAGGGATCTTCATCTTAAACTCAAATAATTAGGAGCAGCATGTTGAAAATAATTAAAAAAGAAAGAAACAGGATAGGAACAAGTGAAGATCCCGGATTCTTGAACTCACTCCATTCACTCACCAAGTCTTAGACACCCCTTAAGGCAGCGGTTCTCAACCTGTGGGTTGCGACTCCAATACATCGTGGCCTTAGGAAGGTTGAGAACCACTGCCCTAAGGTCTCTATGGTCTGCCCGCACTTTGCCATCCCCAAAGCATCCTGTAAGAGAGGGATGTGCAGAGGTATATGAACTGCCAAACAATAGGGGAATAGAAAATTTGAGGGAAAGACCTTATAGTGGTTTTGCTGGTGCCTGATCTCTTTTTATCTTAAATTGCATGGCACACAAAAGCTGGTATTCATTGCCTTCCACAGATCGGCCCTCACCTATTATGTGTTTGGGGGGATTCATTACACTACTGTTCGTGAAGAGACCCGGAACTTCTTTTTCCCTCCTATGCCCTTCACTTAGAAGATTTCAATTGTGGCTGTTCTTCTAGAGGAAGCCAGAGTCTCTGATTATGGAGGGAAGATGAGTCTTCACCGTCTACGCAGGGTATGAATTCACTCAACAGTTGTACGTTAGTGCCCATCTATACACGCAGATCTGGGCTGGCCCTGAGGACTTAGAGATGAAGAGGATGCTCCTTGTCCTCAGTGAGATGCAGAGACATAAATGCATAAAGGGAAACATGAGATCCTGGGGAAGCAGACAGGAGAAAGTAACTCAGTCTTAGAGGCTTTTTTAAAAGAATTAACTGATAGGTGCAACGAAGCTTACTTCAGGAGAAGTAGTTGACCATGGAAAAAGTGGCAGATGATTGGGGAAGGGGACTTCTTCAGCCACTGGTGTCCAGATGTCTACTGAAGCAAATTCTCTGAGTCTTTTTTTCTTTTTAAGAGATAGGGTCTTGGTAAATTGTCCAGGCTGGACTTGAGTTCCTGCGCTCAAACCATCTCCCACCACAGCGTTCTGAGTACTGGGACTACAGACACAAACCACCAGGCCTGGTTGCTCTGAGTCTTCATATTTTTCTTTTCCCAAAGAGGGTCAGTTTCAGAAGAGCACAACCTTTCCTCGTGGTTGTACTTCAACCACGCAGTGTCATTACCATAGAGAAAGCAATTTTTGAATCACACGGAGCCTGATTTGGTTCCCACCTCTTCCCCTAGCTACGTGACCTTGGACAAAGTATATATTAACCCAAACAGCTTTGGTTTTTTTCACCTGTGCAGTGGAAAAGCAGGGTTTGTGAGTGCTCAGTTATTTGAGATTGCCTAGGCAAAGGACCGACCACAAGAAGACACTCAATGGATATTGAAATGAACTGAGGTCATCTAATGGTCCATTATCCACCTGGTGCTTATGTTCTCAAATTTTTCTTATATGTTTCTGATTGTGTGATCATGGGTCTTAGACTGAACATGACTTTGTGAGTGACTTAAGTATCAGAACCAACCTTGAAGCTTCATCTATAAATGGAAGAGCTCTGTTTGTGGGGCCTTCCCCCATTAAAACTGAAGACTCTTGTTCAAAGACAACACTAGTGTGTGAAACCACAGGCTGCTCCTTCCAGGAGAGAAGAAAATCCATGTGGTCAGAGGACAAGAGAGATGCAGCTACTGGGTCGTTATTAACTTTTGGAGGGGGATGGGGCTTCAATGTAACATGGGCAATCTTTACTTTGCCCTGTATTATATTTGCCCTGAGTTATTGTTTTTTAAATTCTCTTTCTAAACATTAGACACTTACCATAATTATCTCTAAGAAAGGGTTCAGGTCACTTCTTTAACTGGTTATTGATTTGGGGATATGTTTTATAAACTGGAATTCTGATACTTGTACCATAACACAATTTATTTCATTATATGAAGAAATTATTAATATTAAGGTGTATTATTGTTATGTATATAACTAATAAAGAAAAAATGCTGCTAATTAAACTATGCCAGTGATTTCTTATCATTTTGAGTTTTTAAAACTCATTGAAACAGCTCCTTAGAGGTAGATTTTGTCATATATAGCTCATGCATTTGTTTTTGTTATTTTTTTTCAGTTTTTGGCCAGGGCTGGGTTTGAACCCACTACCTCTGGCATATGGGGCTGGCGCACTACTCCTTTGAGCCACAGGAACCGCCCCATGCATTTGTTTCAAAAAGAAGAACTCCAAGGAGAACTTGGACTTTTCCTAACAAACACAAACAATGTAACCTAATCGTATGTACCCTTATATTAATCTGAAGGAAAAAAAAGTGAAATAAGTTGGCTAATGTATCAATATAACTTCTTCATCTTTGGAATCAAAATCTTCAGGGTCATTTTTCAATTTGGAGCTGTTAAGAATAGCTGGTTTTTCCCATACCAAAACCACTGGTTAAACAACATTTCTTAGGAAAGTGCACCATTATATTAGTCAGGTGTTGTGATGGGCACCTGTAGTCCCAGATACTTGAGAGGCTGAGGCAGGAGAATCACTTAAGCCAAAGAGTTGGAGGTTGCTGTGAGCTGTGATGCCATAGCACTCTACTCAGGGTGACAGCTTGAGACTCTGTCTCAAAAAAAAAAGAAAGAAAGAAAGAAAAAGAAAAGTGCACCATTATTGTGATGGCAGATTTTCACCTAAGCAAAGGATCTTCATTCTGTAATTCTTACTCCCTATGTGCAGGTGATGACAGCTACATGAAGGTTTCTTCCTGCCAGACCAATGGCGTTATGATTTCAGAGAAGCTAAAATGTGAAACGAACAAACAAAAATAGTATATGAGCTATGTCTGAGAATTGATGAAAAACATTCAAAATAAAATTTGGAATGTGCATGAAGAGTCATCAGGTGGTTTTATTCTGATCACTAGAAACCTGGGTAATCATACGATGATGAGCCAGGTGCTATATTTTTCAACTAGAAACCTGGATAATTATACAACGATGAGCTGGGAGCCACATTTTCAACTCCGGGATCAATATTTCACTTACCTGAAGCTAGAAAAGCTCCATTGTGACTGCTTTATTGTTCCTGTTAAAATTCCATTCTGGACCCCAAACTCAACAGCATCACTTAACACTGATCAAATTGCACCTTGGTGACAGGCCCAGCGCCATATGACTCTTCCAAGAAAATGGGAACATTCATTTGGCAATAACAGTAACTGTAAGAGCCCATACTATACAAAGGAAAACTTGCTTTTTTTTCCTCTTTGATTTTATACTTTTTCTCATCCATTTCCCCTCCTATTTCACTTTGAAAATTGCTGCACAAATCTCTGGTGGGGCCAGGCCTGCCTGAAAGGCTTTTTACTCATTCTCCACTCCAGCCATTTGTACTTCCCATTCGTCACCTGATGGTCCAGGTGACCAAAATGACCTGCCGTGGGGGATGCTCTGGGAACAGCTGAACCGCATGCGGTGACCCTGAAAACAATAGGAATAGGACCCTGCGTCTCCCTGCTGAGTTATCCATGGGCTTTTTATTACTAACAAGCTAATACATGTGTTACAGCTTCCTCTCTTATTCTTTTATATATTCAGAAAATAGTTATGGGCCAAACTCTACAAAGTTACCTGGAATAAAGGATCCTAAAGGAACTATCTCTGCCTTCTAAAAGTTCAGAATCTAACAATAGGACATACAAGATAATTAAAGAAGTCAAAACAGTGTGTGTGCCAAAACCAAGGAGAGTATAGGATACCTAGAGAGTGGTTAAAGAGGCTGTGACATTGAAATTGAAATGGTAAGGGAAGGGATCAACCTTCAGAGGGAAAAACGAACATGAACTAAAAGACCACTTGTTAGGTCCAGACATGAACTTGATGGGTTTTGCTGAGGCTGAACACTTACTGGGCTTTAATTTTACTTGACTGGTAAGTTAGGTCTTTGGACCTGAGTCAGGCTTCTCAACATTATTCTCTGTTCTTGGGGCTTCATGGGATCCCTGCAAACTCATAAGGAAGGCTAAATATATTTAAGGCTGTTAATTTATGTCTTTATGTCTCAAGGCCCAGAAGGCACAACATTAAATAAGTAAACAATTAAATGGTGTGGGGAATTTTTAGAGCAAATAACTGGAAAAGTTCAGAGGTTTACCAGCTTTAGTGCAATTTGATCCAGCAGTCTAACAATTCACCAAACACCCATTTCGCTCCTGTGTCCCTACTCTGCCTTCTGCGGTCAGCTCCACATGAAAGTTGGCTCATCCTGACCACAAAAAATTTCCTGAGCAGTTTTTGGAGCCACTCATTGCTTCTTGCCATAAGCAAAAGATTAAATTTCTGCAGGACCGAAAAGAAAAAAAAATCCTTGTCTTAAGATTTTCCCGAGTCATAAATTTGCCAGGAACACAATCATTATGGGTGTTTATCATTTCCCATTGCCTGGTAAATGGGATGTATTATCTGAGCTGGGGCCAATCCTTCAGCTTGCAGTGGGGCTGAGGCTGTGGGTTTCCAAGAAGGAGTGAATGCTCAAATGAAAACAGAGGTACCATTAGAAAGAAGGAAAAAACGTTCTCACTTTCAGAGAACTAGCCATGTCTGTACCAGTGGTCTTGACTGCACAATGTTTTCAAGTCAAGTAAGCTTCTTGATTTAGGGCACGCTGACAAAGAAAAATACAGTTAGTGGACTTAGGTGGTTTTTAGAGTGAAGCAGGGTTTCATTTCAAGTCACCTCATCTGGGGCATCCCAGACAAACTTGCTCTCAATCTCTGCAGTGCTCCCTGGAGTAACAGTATTAGCTATGGGCAATAGGTACCTGAAACATCCTGTCCTCACTTCTCTTCTCATGCTGTAGAAATCCTTCCCACTGTCAGAGGCAGCGACAGGCCAGGTCTTCCCAAGCCATCTTCCCTGACCACAAATGTCCCCTGGGGTCATTGTCTTCTGATAAGCAACCTCTGTCCGTGTCACTCTCTTGGATCATCATAGCATGGACCCCTTGGGGCTGTCACTGTGCCACATGTGTCAGTAAGGAACCACAGACTGGAACTGACAAGAACGTCAGGGACCATTTAGTGGAAGCTTCTTATTTTGCAAATGAAAGAATAGGGGTCCAGCAAGTTTTGGCACAGGGAGCTAACGTCTCCCAGGTAGTCAGACGTGGAACAGAGGCTCGAGTTGAGATCCTCCGTGCACGCCCCATGTGTTCTTTCACTTTCTAATGTTTGCCTCAGAATATTCCGTTGCTTTCCACACTTAGCTACATCAAATGCTTCTCAAGGCTGAGAAAAAGCCTTATAATCTCATTTTGCTTTCTAGGGTGCATGTCATGATTTTAAACATGTAGTAGGTACTCATCAAATATTCATTGGGACTAGCTTGAGATTGGGAAAGACACACTGGGTTCCTCTCCAAGGAGCCGGTTGGGGCGTTTATCAATTGTGTGATCTCTACCAGCGATGTCCCCATTTATACGTGGCCCTGATAATGCTGTGCTCACAGAATTATCATGGAGATTAATAAGTACCCACTGGGAGATCGGGCACACGTTGTTAACTCAATACATTTTGTAGAAGGAAGGAAAAGAAAAAGGGTTGCACATGCCCGATTTTCTGGAGGTGGGGGCACCCTCCCAATTAGATGAAGTGACTTCACTGAATGGATTTTTAAAGATTTTTATGTTAAATGCATTATAGATGCACAAGAAATTGCAAAAATAGTACAGAGGGAGCCCATGTATCCATCACCCAGTTTCTTCCAGTGGGGGTATCTTACATAGCTATTGTGCATGATTGAAGCTAGGAAATGAACAGTGGTCCAGTGCAATAACCAGTGTACAGGTTTGATCCTGCCGTCACCAGTTTTTGCATGTACTCAATTTGTCTTTGTGCATAATGAATGCATTTTAAGCCTGAATGTTTTCAATGCTGCCATCTATGCAGAGCATGTGAGAAGGCACAGCATTTTAGAGTTCAAGTGAGTTTCCTTACTGGTCTCATATCCTTGATGGCTTCTTTCTTGCGTCCATTGCAGCTGAGGTGACCTTAGTTCTAATGGTGGCATTTAGACAGGAGACAAAGAGTCATCAGTCTCAACCTTTGTGCAGTCTGGGTGGCGTGCCACGTTCTGGAAATGAGCCAGCTGTTGAGCCTTGCTGATGGCATCCAGCATCATTTGTTTCATAATATGTCACTAGCATCAGCTGATACCAGATTTATATTTGAATTGACATGAAAATGCTAATGTGGTACAGCGGAAAGAGGCTTGGGCCTTGGGGTCAGGCAGGCAAGGATCTGAATCCTAACTGCCATTGACCTTCTCAGTAGCTACTGAGCGGATCATCTGCTCTGAGTTTCCGTCTGCTCATCTGGGAAACGGGCATGCAGACAGGACCTCGCTGGAAGGAGGTAGGGCTTTCGGCAGGATACCTGGCTCAAGGAGTGGGTAATGGAATTCTATTTATCATTAATATCTCCTGTCATTTTCACATTTTACATGCCAATGTTTATATTTTTTCTTTTAAACTATAGACTGCCTGACACTTCACATATATTTCTCCATGCCCTTGTGAGTCTCCCGGGATCACTCGCTGGAGGTAACACAGGTAGTAAGTGAATTGCCAGATCTAATCTCCTGCCTAAGGATTTCAAATTCTGTGTTCTCCCTACTGTACCCAGTCCTCTCCCAGATGCTAAAGGGCTTGTCAAGATTCTTTTCAGGAAGAGAGATGAAATACCTCTGGATAATTTAGGGGCAAAGGAAAGAAAGTTTTCTAGTTCATAACCTGGAGTCCGAGTTTGTCTCCTTAGAAGGGCACCTGGGAGCCCTTGACAGTGACATTGAGTTTCATTTGGGTTCATGTGTTTTTTTGTGGCAGAGAGAGAACACTTGTGTCCTTCCGTCTGTTCTGGGCCAAGTCATTTGTTTGGTTACCCCTTAACTGAGGATATAAGTTGGGTTTCTCTTTTCTTCTCAAAGCCAAAAATGTGAGAGTGAAATGGTACCCAGATAATCATTTTTTACTTTCTTTTGAGAACCTATCTTTTTGGGGTAATTAGCAAATAGCTTGGCCAATGTTATTGGGCAGAAGATAAACAGAAAATATGTATAAATGTTTCTCCTGCTTAGAGACCACAAGCAACTTGCATCCCTTTGGGAGGAGAATATAAAATGTCTCCAGCAGATGTATCTTGTCGAGTGGTTGTTCTTTACCAGGGAAAAAGTCCCCACAGCTCCCAGCATGGAAACCCTGGGAAACATGTTGGTTCATACTCCTTACTAGCCTCCACCCTGTCCCTTTCACTCAAGAGTGGTCTCATTGGAGTGGTCCCGAGGAGTGGGTTTCAATGGGAGCCAGTCATGGAATGTGGAATGTGGTCCAGTGTGAGGGTCACTGCAGGGCGTGGGCTCAGGAGGCAGGTGGATGGGAGTGAATCCTACATCCTCTACTGCCAACGTGACCCTGAGAAGCTTTCATAATCCCTAGGGTCTCTCTGTACTCTCCTTTGTAAAATGTGAGTTCTAATATAATCCTCAAAGTGTTAATGTGAGGGTTCAATAACATGATGCATTTTAAATGCCTAGATAGTACTCCTCCATACAGTAGGTGCTCAAAACTGTCGTCCCCAGCCCTTGCATCACATGATGTTTTGCTACAGGCAAATTAAAAAAAAAAAAATCTCTTACGTCTCAGAGAGCCCATGTGATCTTGCCTCCTTAACACACGCTGGTTCCTCTTATGGCCCCAGCGCTGCTGTCCAGGAAGCTGGAACACTCTCCACCTGTGACAGCAGAGTCCCCACCTTGAGAGGACACTGGGGGCCTCTGTCTGGTTACTGTGCCCCAAGCACTTTGCCCTCGCCCACCCTAGGACAAATGGGAGCAATTCTCCAGCCAATTTGCCAAGTACTTGGAAGATTGCTTCCCAAATCACAAGGCTGTTGAGATTAAACTGGTAATTACCACATGCAAATTCCCCCAAGTGTGCACTTGTCTGTATCCAACGCTGACTGAGTGGCTGGGGTCTTGTGTGGTCTCTGAGCTAGGTTGTCATTGTGGCTGAGGTGGATACACATTGGGACTGGAGAGAAGTTGTTAATGATGATACTCATGATGACACAGTATATGGCTGGATGGTGGATCCTTTCTTAGGCTGGCTAAAGCCCATCACCCCTTCAAGCCCAGCCTGGGTGACCCCTGGCTCCACTTATCCCTTTCTCTAAGCTCTGCTTCATGAGTAGCTCCAGACCTGGGCACTGAGAGCATCCTGAGGACTCTCCACACTCCGTGGCAATTCTCAATGTCTATCTGGGATGTTTGCCTCCTTCACTGGGGATTAATTTGAGATCAAAGATCATTATCCTCAATGCCTGTCTCGCTGCCTGCTACATGAAGCACGGTCATTGGCAGTTTAAGGTGGTCATGGCAGCTCCTTTCTTTAGGTCTGCAGAGATCCAGGGTTGTATCTTTCCCCTCCATTACATTTCCAAGGTCACTTTATGATTCACAATTGTTATTGACATTGAAGTTGGCAAGGACAAGTTTCAGGCTGAGGGAAGATGCAAAAACAAGAGGACAAGATGGAGATATTGCCCTCAGTCTGATCTTGCCCACTTCCACATGCCCTTCTCTGGCCATAATGCAGGTGCACAACAACATTTAGCTAAAAGGGAAGTTGAAAGACACTGCCTTTCCTCCCTAAAGGAGTGCAATGGTCTGAAGGCTTGTTTTCCCCCCCAAATCCTAACCCCCAAGGTAATGGTATCTGGAGATGGGACTTATGAGAGATGATTAGGTGATAAGGAAAGAGTCTTCCTGAATGAGTTAGTGCCCTTATAAAGAGGCCCCAGGGAGCTCATTTTCCCTTTGCACTTAGTGAGGACCGTGGTGAGGACATGCCCCAGAGGCTGAGGCAGGCCCTGGCCAGACACCAAATCTGCTGGTGCCTTGATCTGTGACTTCTCAGCTTCCAGAACTGTGAGAAATAAGTTTCTGTCATTTACAAGCTACCCAGTCTAGGACATTTTGTTGTGGCAGCTGAAAAGAGATAAGACAGAAGGTAACATGCCACCCCCACCCAAAAAATACCAGGGTTCTGACATTAAGGAGTTCAGGGAGAACAGATATTGTGGGAAAAGTTATAAGGAAAAAAGTTAGAGTGAAAGTAGTTGAATTTCTTCCCTCTATCAAGACTCCAACCCCTAAATTCCATTTCTCCTGGAAACCATGTTTCAGATGTCTATCTTGGGGAAACAGGAAGATGGGGGCCTGGGGAAAGACTCATCCTTCTCAGTCTCATGGAAATAGCTCAAAGAAACCAGTCGAATATGTATTAAGTTCCTACTTGCCCTGGACACAGGCACATATTTTATCTTATTTAATTTTTACAACACCTCCAGGAAGCAACTATCACTACTTCTGTTTTGTATTCAGAGTCTTCAGTTCAGAGAGGGGAAGCCACTTGCCCGAGATTGCAGATTTAGTGAGGGATGAAGCGGACATCAAAACTGAATCCCATCTGGGACTAGCTCTAGTTCCTTAGTGCTAACTGACACCGCAGGAGAAGAGAGAGGAAGATATATGACACCGTCTCTGATTCAAAATTCAAAATTTGGTTTCCACAATTTGGTATAGCATGCTAAATGTTCACAGTTCCTTTTACGTGCAGGCATTTGTCTGGTAGACAACATTTTCTGCATACGTGAATTCTGAAGATAGTCTAAATCTCAATCAAGAGCTTTATATTGCTGGTGGAGGGGAGAGAGGAGAGTTGAATGCCAAACTCCAAAGACCAAATGCCAGTGGCCCATTGGCCACCTAACTCTCCCATATTAGAGAGATGCTAATGCTCATTGGTGTGACAGCTTGACCATGCTGAGCTTCTAGGGTACACATACCATTAAAGGGGACAGAAGGTCTGTCTATGCAATCCCTTAGGGATCAAAGGGAACTCAGAGGGCCCTGTGGTCAGCATTTCTAGTTCCCTGTTGAGCAGTCATCCAACTTCCTTTCTGAAGGAAGACTTTAAGATAATGGGCTTGCAGTTTTCCATGACGAGGCATTCCACTGATGGACATTTCCCCCCTTTTTTATTGTTTGGGATTCACTCAGGGTAAAAAGAATTAGGGTACACTGACTGTATTTGGTTAGATAAAGTCCCTCTTATAATTGTGTCCTGCTCCCAAGAGCCGTGCCGTACATGTGACCCCTATCCCCCTCCCTACAGCCCTCACTCCCGTGCTCATTTCCCTACCCCCCTTGTATTAGCTCCTCTACTGCCTTCATGTTAGAATAGAGTACGTCGGATTCTTGCTTCTCCATTCTTGTGATGCTTTACTAAGAAGAATGTGTTCTACTTCCATCCAGGTTAATACAAAAGATGTAAAGTATTCCATGGTATGCATACGCCACAGCTGGTTAATCCATTCCTGGGTTGGTGGCCATTTAGGCTGTTTCCACATTTGGGTGATTATAAATTGAGCTGCAGAAAACAGTCTAGTGAGAATGTCCTTACGATCAAAGGATTTTTTATTCTTCTGGGTAGATGCCTAGTAATGGGATTGCGGGATCAAATGGGAGGTCTAGCTTGAGTTCCTTGAGGATTCTCCATACTTCCTTCCAAAAGGGTTGTATTAGTTTGTAATCCCACCAGCAGTGTTAAAGTGTTCCCTTCTCTCCACATCCACACCAGCATCTGCAGCTTGGAGACTTTTTGTTGCGGGCTATTCTTACTGGGGTTAGGTGATATCTCAGGGTGATTTTGATTTGCATTTCTCTGATGATCAAGAACAATGAGATTTCTTCACATGTTCGTTAGCCATTTGTCTGTCTTCTTTAGAAAAGGTTCTATTCATCTCTCTTGACATCTCCTCTTGAAAGAAAGCCAAAGCCTAAACTTCTAAGCCTCTGAGTTTAACAGCAAACAAATGGTGAAATCATTCCATGCAACATTCTTTTATGTAAATTATCTTTCACAATCCTAAAATTGTGTCCACAGGCCTACGAAGGAAGTAGAGATTATCTCCTTTGTTTTGCAACTGAGTAAAAAGTCTGAGGGTGTAGGATTCTCCAAAATTCACAGGGCTAAAAAGATCATTAGCCTGACCCTCTGATCCACACTCAAGGGTAAGGGACATGCATCTGAGAGTAGATGTTTTCTCTTTAGATAGATACGGAATCTTTGTCTTAGTTCTTGGTCCTTCTTCTTACCCATTACTACCTTGTCCTGGCCAGCTGAATGTCAATGGCACCATCAGCTCTTCCATGTAGGACACAAGGTTCAGAATATGCATCATTTAATTGACATTCCCAGGACACATGTCAATTTCATCAATGGTTTATTTTTACTGTGCTTTTCAGACCTGAATGGAATATATGGGTTGTGATGAGGATGACATGGCATTTCCACACCTGGCCTTTGATGATCCACATCCCCTTCTCCTGAGCTTATTCTCTGTCGATTTGTGGACTCGGTTTAAAAATTCAAGTTAAGTGCCTGGTCCTTGTTCTCTTGAGGACCATCTCATGCAATTGAGACTGAACACTCAGGACATTTTACGCTTTCCTATCAATGTGAACCTTATTTATGTCTGCCCAGCCTTCAAAATAGTTGCCACTTGTCTTTAATAATTTCCCTTTCCAAGAACTAATGTAATATAGAAAATGAAAAGTAGTGTATCCAGTTATCTATGCTGAGTAACAAACCACACCAAAACTTAGTGGTTTGAAACAACAAGCAGGGCTCAGGAACAGTAGTTTGCCTCTGATCCATGTGCCTTCTATGAGACAGCATCACCTAAGGAGCAGAGGGTCCACTTTCAAGATAGCTGTCTCACATGGCTGGCAAGTTGGTTCTGTTAGCTGAGAGCACAGATAGGACTGTGTGCCAGGGCCATAAGCTCTAGTTTTTCTCAGCATGTGTTTTTCCATGGGCATTTTTTTGGCTTCAGAGCATTGTGATTGGGTTTCCCCTTTGGTAAGTGTCCCAAAGGATCAAAACAGAAGCTGTGTGGCTTTCCCTAACTTAGCGTAAGGACATTGCTTTATGTCACATCTCTTATCCTCCCTTGATTGACCTGTTGCTAAGCTCAACCCACACTCAAGGGTCAGGGACATGTACCCCATCTATCAGTATAAGATATGCCAAATAATTCATGACCATATTTTAAAACTACCCCCACGGACCTACCCAGGAAGGTCATCAACTCTAATAAGTAGAGTTTTTTTATGGTCTAATAAGTAGACCATTTTTTTATGGTCTAAAGCAGTAGTTCTCAACCTTCCTAATGCCTCCTAATGCTGCGACCCTTTAATATAGTTCCTCATGTTGTGGTGACCCCCAACCATAAAATTATTTTCTTTGCTACTTCAGAACTGTCATTTTGCTACTGTTAAGAATCCTAATGTAAGTATCTGATATGCAGGATGTATTTTCATTGTTACAAAGGGGTCGCGACCCACAGGTTTAGAATCACTGGTCTAAAGCAAATTGCTTACCTTTCTCCTTTCTGTGGTGAGAAGGAGCAGAATTTGGGAACAAGTGTTTTGTGGTGCTGCCACCACGCCTCCCCAGAAAGCAGGATTGGTTTCTCCCTTGCTACTCGGTAACTCGTTATCATTAAATTCATGTTATTTGAATAAATTACTTCATCTGTAAGGATCAGTTCATTCTCTCCAGCTTCTTCTAAGTTTTTAATAAAACTTTCAAGCAGGTCAGAGCGCAGAATACACCATTTGAGGCTTCTCTGGACTGACCAACCAGTATCTGCCAAGTGAAGTTACTTAATCCACCATGAATTTTTCTTAACTTGTTGGAGTTTGGGTGGTTTTCTTAATCCTTCTCCTCTAAATGTGCCAGACAAGAAAATAATGATGAATAAATGAACAAGTCAATGGAACCTATTTGAATAATTTTATAACAATGTGGTCAAATTATAATTTCAAGAGGTGGGTTAAAGATTTATTTTCTGAGCAGTCAAATTAGGTAAATTAAACTAGGACGGGTTTTGTTGCTGTTGTTGTTATCAGAACTTATTCCAAAGTCAACTCAGCTTCATAAGATACCACCTGGTCTAATCCCAGTGGAAGTGATTACCAGGGAGAACTCTCTCAATAAAATATTTGCAAAAAATAAAAAATCCTCTCTCTTTTGTCTGTTGGTATTTAGACATCATATCATTTGATTCCTGGAGTACTTAAAGTAGTTAGAAATCTTCAAGGAATTATTTTATATATCTGAATAAAACTGTTAATTATTGCTTTCTGTTGTGAAGGCATGAACCAGGGAAAAGATAAAAGCATCTTTCAAATTTAATGTCCCAATTAATTAATTTTTACTTATAAAATTGGAGGCTTTGCCAAGTCTTCTGGAAGCATTATAAAAGATTGATGTCATAAAGATAAGAATTTAACTGGGTCAAGCCCAACCATCAGATTATTCTTAATTAGGAACGAATCTCTCTATAATTTCTATAAAATTGGCTGAATAACATATGACACACTGAATTACTAATGTAATTTGAGGGGTATATGATTTAAAAATCGGCTGCTCCTTTCTTTGCCTATTTCATCTCTGGTGTTCTCTCTGCCCTGATTCATTCTGCAGGTTGTTGTTTATTTTCCAAGTTCAAAAAATGTCATATTTAATTATAGTTGGTGGCCAGAACATGCCTTCCCCTCCCCATGCCTTCTCTCAGTATTGAATGTAAAATATTGGCCTGGATAAGAAAAACATGTGCTTGTGTCAGAAGAGGCATCATTTCCCAAAGGTCACATTTGAAACTTGTTCAGTGAGTCAGCCTGGAACTTGTGGGCTGTGTGCTGTGGTTTTCAAGCATCATAAAGGTCAGTCCCTCGAGGCAACTCTGGATATTGCCAAGGAAGGTGGTATTCCTTGGAGAAAAGGGAGAGAGCATGTTGGAGAGATTTGATGTATAGTCTGTGCCAATATCATGGGTAACTTTAATAAATGTAATGTTGAAAACACCTGCATATTTAATAATGCATCCCACTTAATTTCATTTACACAAAGCTCAATAACAGGTAAGACTAAGCTTTAATAATACATGTCAAAGTAGTAATTAACTAGGGGATTGATATTGACCGGGAAAAGCTATAAGAAAAACTTTCTGGAGTCATGCAAGTGATATATATCTTGATTTAACACATATATACACATAATTTTATATGTGTGTGTAACACATTAGAATTATGTATTTTACTGTACACATACATGAATTACACATCAATACCATGACACAAACACACATGTAAAGAATCAGTACAACAAAAAAACATATCATGTTTAGGACCATGTCAGATGGTCCTGAATATGGTAGCTCAAATTTCCAGTCTTAGGGCAAGTATCTCCCAGGTTGTGTGTCAAAGGGTGGTCCCCAAACTTCTAAATCAGGATCAGCCGGAGCATTTGTTAAAAACACAGACTTCTGGTCTTAACTTTAGTCCAACTGACACAAAATCAGAAGCTATGGGGATTTGAGATGCCTGCCTTTTCAGTAAAATTCCCCTGCAATCCTCACATCTCTTAAAAGAATGTCCTTGTTAGCAAGCGTTTTGAAGGGGTGATTCATTAAGTCAGTAACTCAGCATCTCATCATTTGCATCTGACAAATCCAGTACCCAAGGATTTGTCAGAATTAGTAAGGGGATACAAGGGAATCTCAATTCAGAGCCAGTACACAAAAATACGTATGAACCCTCTCCCTGAGCACTGTTTATGCTCTCTTTTCATTGTTACAACTACAATGTGAGACTTACATTAACATGATTCCACAGCCAAGACATGCTGAGGCTAAGCTGGATACGTCAATACCCCAAGGTCACGGAGGAGTTGCCAAGATATGGATGAGCCCATAGCTGGGACTTTTAGCAGAGACGCTTCTTTAAGCTTATGGTGCTCTACATTAAAAAATAAATAAAAATGCAAAGACCTAACTCTGAGCTACATGGAGGCAGTCTGCGAGAGTGGAATCTTCCTGAGCAGTGTAAATAAACAGAACAAGGTCACCAGCTCCATAACAGTCGAGGACATCTTTCCCTCTCTTAGCCTCATTTTTAAACTGTGAAGAAGAGATGAACCTTCTGAGTTCACAGGTATTGAACACTTGTACCTGAATACATAGCTTTCTTGGCACACAACCTCTGCCTATAGAGCTGACAGCTTCCTCTTTAGTGGAATAACTATTAATAATCAGCATTTAAATTAGTATTTGTGGAGTGATCTTGTGCCTGGTGCTATGTGAGGAGGACTCACATTCATCATCACAGAGATGGGATGGAGTCATCAGGGGGTCACAAACAGGGGGCCAGACCCACATCCTTGGGTGAGCACCAAGATAATGTGGTCTGGAGTAGTTCAGAGCAAGAAAGGGCCAGATCAGAGAGGACCGGTACTGAGCCTTGGAGGGAGGGTAGGACTAAGCTAGACAAAGAGTAGCTAAGGTAGACACCCCTCAAATAAGACTATAAGAGAAGCTTCAAGAACGGTTGTGTCAGTGCTGGATTTTAGTGGGAAAGAATGAAGAATAAACATAAATGGGGCATCTGAGGCTGACTGGGAATGGTCTTGAGTACCAGGTTACCAAGTTGGTCCTTTTTTGTAAGTTACAGAGAAATAATGAAGGTTACTGACTAGGAGCCTGGAAGAGAGACTAGCCTTAGGTCCTTAGAGAGATCATTAAGAGTCCAGCAGTAATGGTGACCTGATGAGCCATTGCCCATAAACACTTCTTGTCTATTCTTTGAATACACTGAGATCTTCTCTCCCTTCTTGTTCTTTTTTCTTAATCTCTCTCTTTCCTTCGCAACTTCTGGGACAGGCCTTCTCTCAAGGGTTAGCCTAATCTTTGGGGAGTAAAAGTTTGTGCTATTTGAATAAATTTGACTTCTTCACTGAAGAAAGCACATTCAGCCATCCAGCTACAGACTGAATTGATGTGTACATATTGCGTGCAGCGCAATTCCGTACATTTCTATTTTCATCGCTTACATTTTCGATTGCATGCTCTTAAAGCTGTCTATGGATAGCTTTGATATCTGTGGATGTTAAGTAGGTGAGGTTAGCTCATTTTGCAATAAATGAGATTAGTCATTCATATGTTCATCACCCTATGAAATGGCAAATGTCTGAAAGCAAGGCTGGGAAGCTGACTTTGATTTCGGGTTAGCTAGGGCACATTTAATTTTGCCAAAGCTTAGGTCAAATTTAGAATCTCTTACACTGCTGAATTGTAATGTTGCACCCAAAAAGTGTGACAGGCCACAGAGAGCTAGGGCGGAAGAGAGAGCCTGTCTCTGATAGAATTATCCTCTATTCAAAAGAAGTGACCTATGCAAAATTTGTAATTGTAAAATTTGACCTTATGAATCATGTAGCATAATGGCCTTTGGGAACACGAGCTCTTCCTTACGCCTGCCTCCACCTAGACAGTTTTCTTTTCTTTTTTGTAACTTTTTCATAGTGAAATGCATTTTAGCTTTGCACTATTTTTTTTCCTGTTCTTTAAGTGAAAATGAACTTTTCATCCAGTGTAGTTTGACTTAAGCAGAAGCAAATGTCTACTTTTTTTCTGTTTTCATAAGAATTTTCCTCATTTCTGGCAATGACCTTTATAAACAACACAGAAAAATTACACCACGAAGCATGACCCAAATATTTATTTTCATAACTGCATTTCTTCAGACTAAGATAAGGACATCTATAATTCTTGTCTAATCAGAGCAGACTATTGAACCCACTGTTAGTAGTAGGAGCATATGTCAATATCTGTTGAGTACCATGCCAGATACTTTACTCACATTTTCTTATGCAATCGGCCCTCTTCTTTGGTTATTTCTATTTTAAAGTGGAAGTGACTTCTGCAAGGACACAGGGGTGGTCCAGGTGAGCAGATGAGGTGTGCAGAATAGCGAAGGGGAATCAGGTGCTGGTACAAACCAAGAACCACGAGATGGAAATGAACAAAAACTGCACAGACATCTAGAGGATCCAAAAAAGAAATGCAAACAGCCAAGAGGTAGAGAGAAGAAAAGATGAAAAAGACGTGAGTCCAGTGTAAAAAAATGAATATGGAAAACAAGAACAACTTTGTTAATAAACTTAACCATTACCTCTAGGACACACCTGCTAGGTGCCAATGAATTATGTTTAGAAGGGTGACAAGGAACAAAACAGATATACTCTCTGTCCTGGAAGAGTTTACAGCTTGGAGGGGACAGTGCAGAGACCCGTCTTTTAGTACATTTTAAACACCTAATGATGTCTCATAAGACACCCCAAAAGGAAACAAGAGCTGGTGGCAACAAGCCTGGTGGCAAAAACCCTGTGAGTGGGTCCAGGGGAAGCGCCTTCTATTTCCCTGTGTTTTGCCTCAACTCATCACTGACTTGTTCAGAACACGTATTAGCTCCTCATTCTTGTACCAGGAACAGAACATGTTACCACCAAGCGCCTATTAGGTGTCTATCAGTAAATGTGCCCTGGCTTGGATGTTCGCCTCTGCTCCTCTGAAGCTAACTGTTGCTGGGTCTTTTGGTTTCAGTTGGAAGACCTTCACCTTTGCAGCTCCCTGGCAGCTGAGTCAGGATTCAGGTTCAGTTCTTTAGAATCATGCCCAACCTGTGCCTCTCCCAGATCATCCGGCAGGAAGCAAATTCACATTTAGATGACTATCTCAGTGCCAGATATTTCACAAATCATGTGGCAGTTGAAATTTTTAAATAAATAAATGAAAAAATAAACAAAATTAAAAGATCATATTGGGTGGCGCCTGTGGCTCAAGGAGTAGGTCGCCAGCCCCATATACTGGGGGTGGCAGGTTCAAGCCCGGCCCTGGCCAAAAACTGCAAACATAAAATAATAATAAATAAATAAAAGATCATATTTATGGAAATATCTTTGCATCTCAGGAAAATCAGTGTCTTGAGTGAATTTGGCCCCAAGGGCTAGGAATAAGTAGAGGGTCAACTACAATTAAGCCTCCTTGGGGAGAGAAGTTTGGATTTTGAGATAGGAGAGTAATTTAGCTTTGGGAGTTTCCCAAAGTGCTTTATAACAACGTTATTAGTGTTAGCCATTTCAATAAGATCATGGTGGCGTGCCTGGCAATCTTGCTTTGATGTTTGAAATTGAAGACCCAAGAAGCTGTAAGTGAAAATAAGTATTTCTACTATGATACATGGCCCTTAAACCTTGATCAATTGTTTGCATTTTATCAGCATGGACTTTAGAAACAGGAGAGGGGGAATTTGCACAGATGAAGGGCAGTTAGCAGATTTGTGAGGCCAGGCTCTGGCTACAGTTCTTTGGGCAGGAAGAATAACTTTGAACACTAAACAAATCATGATTGACTTTGATTGCAGATTAACTGAGGTTTAAATCTCTGTACTGAACCTTAATAGCTGTGTGGATTAGATAAGCTACTTGATGTCTCCCCACCTCATACAACATAAATTCAGATAATGAGTAGACCCGATGATATTGCGTAGGTTGAATTATTCAACTTAGAACCCAGGAAAACATGTTAGGAAGTAATTACCCTGACTTTTTTCTGGGTTTATCCTGATATCTGTATTAATAGTTTATGGCCCCGAATTCTTGTATCCCCAAACCTAGTCCACTGGCTGGATTAGAGCAGAAATGGATGCATTTGGTAGCTGAGATCTTTCTCTGAAAAAAAAAATATATATATATATATTTATATATACATATATATTTATATAAATATATATATATTTTTTTTCAGGGTGGCGCCTGTGGCTCAAAGGAGTAGGGCGCCAGCCCCATATGCCAGAGGTGGTGGGTTCAAGCCCAGCCCCGGCCAAAACTGCAAAAAAAAAAAAATCCTTTCAGAAGGTATTCCCATTCTCCCATGAAGCATCTCAGCTGACCATGACAAAAACAGATCAGAAGTGAGCACTTGGGGAGGAGTCCAGAGATTTAATTTCGAATCTCAACTCTGTCATTTTCTGTACAATTTAGGTTAGGTCAACTGACCCCATAGAGCTCAGTTTCAAGAAAACAAAAATGATGACAATGGGAGTTGCAGAGTATGGGCAAGAAAAACCTCAAAGTTTTGCTGGGCTTTACTTCCAATAATTCAAAGACCGTGGACCTCAACCCCCACTTATTTATTTCTCCAGGAGGCTGATTCTCAGCAAATTGTGTGGAGCCAGCAAAAAATAAAATAAAAATCCTAAACAGACGCACAACATACTATTTTTCATAAAGAATAAATTGGTATATCAGCATAGAGGGATGTTTTCTGTTCCTTTTATGAAAGAATGGTTTTAAGGAGCATAAGTGCATGGTCTTTGTCCAACATATATGTCTGTATTTTCATTTAAATGTAAATGCTTCTGAGTCTCAGGAAACACACATCCCCGCTCCGTAGCCTTTGCAGAAAAATATCAGCCCAACAGTAAGCTATGAAAATTGAAATTCCTTCTTAAATTATTTTTTAAGTCTCTCAAGATCACCTTGATAATTAATTTCTTTTATATTTTAAACATCTTTTTTTTTTTTTTATCCTGCATAGAGGAAGAAAGAAGTGACTCATGTGGAAGAGCTGCAATTGTCAAGACAACACCATGAGCTGCTAGCTGGGGAGACATTTGTGCACCTTACGTAGAGATCTAAATATATTAGTTTGGGGATTGCTGCTTCCAGAGCAAATATCGCACTGTCACAAATATCATACCCTCTAGCCAAGGTACCTATTAATGGCTTCATTATTACAATTTGGTTACTGTTTCAGAACCATAAATCCATCAGTTATGATAATGTTATAAAACGAAACCACAAATATGAATAAAAGTTTTCAGTTCAATGGAGCATCAACAATAACCAGACAGTATAGTTCTGGAGAAGTTAAGAAAAGAAATGTTTTAAAGTAGAAGAAAAGACTCTCTAATTCAGAACTAGAGTTTTAAAGCACCAGTCTGGGCAATAAATTTCTCCTATTTCTCTTCCCACCAAAGTGTATGGTTCCTCCCTGTCTGTGGAATGCAGCCCAGGTCTTCCTAGCCTGACATGCAAGAGCCTTGCCACCTGACCTGCATGCACATTGCATACTTGAGTACAGGGGTGTCATCACAGCCCACCTACCTTTCCACAGCACATGCCTTCTGCTTTGTGCTCCATTTGCTTACCCCTTTGCCCCATTTTACCTACCTTGTAAATGCCCTCATGTCTTCAGGGTTAATACCTAAGCTGGGCCAGAATAAATGCTCATTCAGTATCTGCTGAATGAACATAATCTCTTCTTTACTTAAAGCAGACCTCAGTAGAAAATGCTGTCCCTGTAAATCATTTTTTTAAATACACAAATTAAATTTCAGTGGGCCTTTAAGCTCTTTACGTTCTTGTATATATGATAGATTCTTAGTAGTATGGGTCTGACTATTAAGTTATCATATTCATCCTAGAAAAAGTGTCACATAACTCATTGCTGAATATCACTACAGTCACCTTTGATGTACTCCTCTTTGAGAAGTTACATGCGGATGCCATCGCCTAGACCACTCTTCAAAGCAATTTTCAAAGCCTTTTCCTGGAATGACCATCAGAGTTGTCATCATTAATACCCTTGATGCCCTGAGTGTCATTAAATGTCTTCCTTTCAATATTTTCTTTAACTTTGCATAAAGAAAAAAGTCAGATCAGGTGAGTAGGGAGGGTGTTCCAATACAGTTATTTGTTTACTGGCTAAAAACTACCTTACAGACAGTGCTGTGTGAACTGGTGCATTGTTGTGATGCAAGAGCCACACCTTTCTCGTGTCAAGATTTTCAGTTAAGATTGCCCTAATTCTCTGTTGATGTTTACTTGGTCTGCTATTATTCTCACATCAGCTGATAATTTCTACTCACAATTCAACACATTTTTGCAATATTTTCATCAATTCTGCTTGTTCCTGGCCTCCCTATCTCTCTTCATCAGTGACACTTTCTCTTCCCTCAGGAAAACATTTAGTCCATGTGTATACTGCCATTTTCTTCATGGGAGTATCCCCATAAACTTGGACAAACATGTCCCTGATTTCATTTCCACTCTTGCTAAATTTAACAAGAAATTTAATGTTTGTTCATTGCTCTAATTCAAGCTTTCAGCGGCACACAAAAACATGCAACAATAACGAATGTCACTCCAGAAGATACTGCCACACATCAACACGAACACAGTTGTGAGACACTGATAAACCAAAGTTATGAAACCTTACCAAGTTGTTTGTATGGTGCTGCCAAAGTAAGCACATGGTGGCAAGTTTGCAAATTTAATTGTCAGACTGGAACATCTATGAGGACAAATAAATAAAAAAACATTTATTTCCAGTTTCTATACAAGATCTATAGCTATATCTCTAAAATAACAAAAAAAGCTAGCACGCTGAGAGGCCGAGGCAGGCAGATTGCTTGAACTGAAGAGTTAGAAAAAAGCCTATGCAAGAACAAGCCTCCCATCTCTAAAAATAGCAGGGCATTATGGCAGGTGCCTGTAGTACCAGCTGTTCAGGAGGCGGAGGCAAGAGGATCACTTGAGCCCAAGAGTTTGGGGTTGCTGTGAACTATGACACTATGGCAAATTACGGAGGGTGACAAAATGAGACTCTGAATAAAAAAAAAAAAAAAGAAAGTAAAAAGGAAAAAAAGGTTTTAAAAATAGAAGAACTCTAAATCTCACTAGGGAAATTTTACCAAGAACAGGTAAGATTGCTTTATGCCAAGACATTGTTTTATTTTCAATTAAGTATATAGCCATTACACAGATATTAAGCAGCCAGATTGTTTAGAAGTTGGTGGGCCTCCTTGAGGTTAAAGACCCTTGGTTGCAATACCGGCATCACAGATTGACGAGATTAAACTAGACCTGCAGAAGGAGCTGGTGACCTGTTTTCTAACTTGCAGAGGATCCAGTCCTTCCACTTTTTATCTCCATTCTCTCTCCAGCCATTCTCCTCTTAGTCTCATTTGCCAAAATTACACACAGAGTCACAGCAATACCACACACCAAATATGCCCTGGCTTCATCATAAGTATTTCAAAGTATACTATTAAGGCAAAAAGAAAATCGAATCTTATTAACAGGATTAACTTCTGAACAAGTCTCAAAATCCATTAGAAATAGAAGTGACGGTGTCAGCAATAAAGCTCTGAGAATTCATTTAATTTAAACTCCTTTATTTTAAAAAGCTGTTTATGAATGTGTTCCGGTAGCTTTCAGAGTTAAAACCTGGCAGAGTGGATATTCCAGGGTGGGCTCCATTCCCTTATCATTTGTTTGCTGAAGATTGGTTCTTAGAGTAACATATATAATACTCTTTGTCTGTCTAGCCCTAGCAAGTTGATTTATCTTCTGAAGAAAACACATATAAGACCATGCACAGAAGAGGAGGAAATTAATACCATAAACCTGTCATGAAACATTTCAAATCAAAATAAGATCTAGTGAAACTTGAGTCTTTTACAGTGGGTGATGGAAATTGAATATGTGTATAGCCCACAATTACGAAACCAAGTCATCCAGCTCCGACTTCTTCAAGATAAAATGCACACATTCTGGGTGAAGGGCATGCTTACAATTCTGACTTAAAATGTACAAAAGCAAATTTAACCAAAATGTGTGTACCCCTGTCATATTCTGAAATAAATAAATAAGAATAAAAAAAATTATGCCTAAATCTTTTGGAGAAAGGGATGCCTTCTTTTTTGCTTCTTTCTATGAATACACCCTTTCCACTTACTTTAAGGTAATTCATTGGTTCATTCATTTATTTTTCACATGACAAATGTCTGACCCATGGAAGGACCTGAAGGATACAGCAAAAAACAAGACAAAATCCTCAGCTGCAGAGAAGTGAGGTCATCCTTACACACAGATAGCTCAGATTTGGCAAGTTTTTGTCAGAAGAACTTCTGGCAAAGTTCTGAGGCTGAGAAGAGAAACCTGAGATTAATGTCTGGTGTGGGTAGGAGAAAGCTGGTTGAAGGTTCTATAATTTCTTAAGAATTTACAACCTTACTGTTGTAATTATGCTAATGAAGTAAGAGGGTTCAATTTTTTTACTTTTTTTTTGGAATTTCAGGTTAATATGAGGGTTCAACCAGGTCACAATATTTCAGTTGTTAGGTAGAGTTCCTCTTGTAGTTGTGTCCTTTATCCAAAAGGTGTGCCATATACCCCTACATTGTGACCATTAAGTGGGAATACTCCAATGCCCCCCTCCTCTCTCCCTCTTCCCTCATTCCCCCTTCCCCCAACTTGAATTGAATTAAGTTTTTCTCTTATATGGGTGCATATTAGATCATCTACTGGCTTCATATTAGTATTGAGCATATTGGATATTTGCTTTTCCATTCTTGTGATCCTATTAAGAAGAATGTGCTTCAATTCCATCCAGATTAATACAAAATATGCAAAGTCACCATATTTTTATGGCTGCATAGTATTCCATGGCATACATACACCACAGCTAGTAATTTACTCTTGAGTTGCTAGGCATTTAGGTTATTTCTACAACTTGGTGATTGTAAATTAAGCTGCAATAAACAATCTAGTGCAAATGTCCTTATGATAAATTTTTTTTTGTTTTCTTCTGGGTAGATGCCTAATAGTGGGATTGCAGGGTCAAATGGGAGGTCTAATTTGAGTTCATTGAGGATTCTCCATATTTCTTTTCAAAGAGTCTGTATGAATTTGCAACTTTGAGACTTTATGATGTAGGCAATTCTTACTAGAGTTAGGTGATATCTCAGAGTGGTTTTGCATTTCTCTGATGATCAGGGATGATGATCATTTTTCATATGTTTGTTGGCCATTTGTTTTCCTTCCTCAGAGAAGGTTCTCCTCATGTCTCTTGATAATAATCAAGAGGTTCTCCTCACGTCTCTTGATAAATAATCCCAGTGATAGATGGGATTATTTGCTGCTTTTTGTTGATTAATTTGAGTTCTCTATAGATTCTAGTTATCAAACCTTTGTCAGAGTCCTAACATGCAAATATTTTTTTCCGATTTTGAAGGTTGTCTATTTGTTTTGATTGTTGTGTCTGAAAAGCTGTGCAGCAGCTTTTCAGTTTAATTAACTCCCATTTGTTAATTTTTGTTGTTGTTGCAATTGCCACAGCAATCTTCTCATAAAATCATTCCCTAGGCTGATATCCTCACGAGTTTTTCTACACTTTCTTCTAGGATTTTTATGTCTTTCATGCCTTAGATTTAAATCTTTTATCCATCTATAAACAATTTTCATGAGTGGTGAAAGGTGCAGAGCCAACCTAGGAATATACCAAACAAAAGAGGTGAAGGACCTCTACAAAGAGAATTATGAAACCCTAAGAAGAGAAATAGCAAAAGACATTAACAAATGGAAGGGCATGTCATGCTCCTGGTTAGGAATAATCGACATTGTTAAAATGCCTGTACTTCCCAAAGCAATCTGTAGATTCAATGAAATCCCTATCAAAATATCAACATGATACTTTGAAGAACTGGAAAAAATAATTCTTAATTTCTTATGGAACCAGAAAGAAAACCAATATAGTCAAGGCAAATTTTAGTAATAAAAACAAAGCTGGAGGCATCACTTTATCAGACTTTAGGGTTCACTACAAGTATGTAGTGATCAAAACAGCATGATATTGGCACAAAAATTCAGAAATAGACATTTGGAACCAAATTGAAAACCAAGGGATGAAACTAGTCTCTCACAGTTATCTGATCTTTGATAAACCAAACAAAAGCAGATATTGGGGAAAAGAATCCCTGTTCAATAGATGGTTCTGGGAGAACTGGATAACCACATGTAATATTTTTGACTTCTTAAAGGTGGGATTCCCAGAGGTACAAATTTTGTAAAAAAAAAAAAAATAGAAAAAAATGTTAGTTATTTGGCTTATAGCTTCAAGTTCAGAGTAAAACCAGTGAAATGTTTCCCGACCAGTCTTAGTGCTTGGGTAAGACTGGAATCAGGGATATTCTAATCAGCATCAAAGGCCACTGAAATACAGCCCACTGCCTGCTTGGGGAGGGCTTCATGGTAAACTCACTGAGCCCCCAGGTGCGATATCTTTGGATATGGGTTGCTTTCTCTTACCTTGATTTCTGTAGCTTATTTGAAGATAACAGTTCCAAGTAGCCTAAGACCTAGCCTAATTTTTCAGTATTTTGTATTGCCATTCTCAAGATCCCATTCCCGTGCTCTGTAAGAATAAACACTTTTTAAAATTTTCTCCAGGGATCCATATTTTATTTAACATTATTGGTTCCTGACCGTCAATCATGGACTATTTGCACATTGATTTGTTGACACTGTGCGTATTGCAACAGTTTTCTACCTGTGTATATTATTACTGATACCCATGGATATAAGGTCCCTTATTTATAGCAGAATTCCATAAACTTTCATAACATCTTTTAAATGTAATGTTACAAAAACCAAATCTATTTAACAATGAATTGTGTTCCAGATGTGTTTTGATTTGTGTTTTAATTTGTTGATCGTGAAAGTGTATTTTCAAATTGGCTTAAAAATAGTTTATGAGAAGAATATAGCTATATCCACAATGTAATCTTTCTTTCATCCATTAATACGTATCTATTAAATGCTACCTATGTTCAAGAAAAGTGTTTTTTTTTCTTTTTGCAGTTTTTGGCCGGGGCTGGGTTTGAACCCGCCACCTCCAGCATATGGGGATTGTGCCCTACTCCTTTGAGCCATAGGCGCCGCCCTTAACTGCTTTGTTGCTTTAGAGTTTTTTTAATAAAGGTAATAGTTGAATCCTAACATCAGTTAGCAAATTCATATTAACTGCTTGGTCTACATGTCTTAGAGGGTAGGGACACTTGTGTTATGAATGTGTTTTTCTTTGTTGCAGTTTTTTTTGTTGGGGCTCGGTTTGAACCCACCACCTCCAGTATATGGGGCCGGCACCCTACTCCTTGAGCCACAGGCATGCCCAGAATGTGTCTTTCTTTGTCCCTCTCTCTCTCTGAGTGGGAAATTGACCCAGGTTTCTTTCCTCTCATCCTCCTTTCTTTCCTTCCCATGTGGATGAAAGGAGGGCAGGAAGATTCAAAAGCAAGTATTGGATTTGGTGAAAAAGAAAGCCCTTTAGTGTTAATCTTGACTCTGAACTCCAAGCCAACTAACTGGATATTTTTTTCCTTACTGAGATTCAGGGCTCAAGCTTGACCTTCAATTACGACATTTACACTTCTGTTTGTACCTATTTCCCATGGGTTTGTCTTTCTTGGAGAGGCTTGGGGGAATAGAAAGCAGTCTAGGGAATGTGCCCAGCAGTCTTAGGTCCAAATACCATTTTAACATCATCAGAAAGACTCTGAATCTTAACATTATCTCTCAGATCTGCTGCTTGCTCTGTAAACCAATGCCTGCAGGTCCTCCTGAATGCAAAGAAAAGCCCCCAAATTGGGCAATCAAGCTGTTAACATAGCATGTGTGATGTCAATTTCAGCATCAGGTTTTCTCTGGATGCTGATCAGAGCAGCACCTGTGTTCTCAGCAGGCCCAGTGGATGCAGCTTTGGAAAGCAAGAGATCAGAGTGCAAGAGGTAAATGGCTTTGGGCCATAACTAGAAATTAGCTTCATGTGGAAAGAGTGATTCTGACCTTACAAAATGATTTGGGTGTCAACCATCGCTCTCTTTTGAGCATTTCCCTTGAATTTGATCTTGCTTATTGGGTTTTGTGATGAAAGGCTTTTATTGATTAGTACTAAGCACTTGAAAGTTAAGTGGCTCTGTGGAAAATAGGGAATTAGATGATCATCATTTTTTATCTTTTCTGAAAAGTGCAATTTCTAGTTGGACATTTGACTAAATAAAACCCAGGGGGTCTTTTATACCAGAAAGTGAGTGAAGAAGTGAAAAGTGGAATCTCAAAGGCAGCATTTCAATGTGATTGGATTTAATTAAATACTTCTCATGAGACTGAGGAGGGGTTGTAAGCTAGTGCTCCCTGCAAGGAGAGGGGAATTTCCTTTTATGAACCAGTCTAGGAGAGAATAGGTGAGTTGTGTAGACCATCAAAGTTAAGGTTCCCTTCCCCATAACCTGTCAAATTTCAGCAAGGGCTTAGACTAATGCTTAGTATCAGTCTGTTCTTGTTCCCAGGCACTCTGTCCAGAATTATGCAACTTCTCTAAAGCAAGCCTTGCCCTACCTGGTCTCTAAGTCAGCCTGAAGGGGAGCCAACTAAGAACCGGAGGCACCCCAGTAGCGTCGTGATCCGACCACGCTTGTTTCACCGTATCTTTTACACCGCCTCACTGAATTCTGCTCTTACACCTGCTCACCAAATGCTTTTGCTGCTAACAATGACTATGAAAATGTCATTTGTAAAATTGCAAGGATCTGCTATAGCAGAGGCTCTTTACCTGGTCCAGGATGGGTGCATGAGCTGAGATTGCATACAGAAATTGCCCTTCTGTGTTTCCATGCCCAAGACAGGCCCGGCCACTGACTACCTAACTTAGCTTACCCCTACATTGGAAGAAGAAAACCGTGAACTTGCAGAGATTCATACCCAAGATGAGCTCAGACTGTAATACATTTCATGACAATAACCCACAGGTCCTTTTGACCAAATTCCATGTGTGTTGTCAGGGAGGCAGACAGCATCATGGTTCCTCTGAGTTCTTCCTCTCTACTGTAGAGTAAATGAAACGTCGTAGCCTGGGAGTTCTGGTAACGTAAGTCCACCAGACGTAAGTTCAAAATAAGTCAACTGAAATGCCCAAATTGCTTTGACATGTCTTATGCTAATGTTTCGTGCAAATTTTGTTATCGTTCCCTTCTAGATTCATGTGTGTTTCAATATAGAATTTATTTTACAAGTTGTCAAGACAAGTTAGGGAGAGAGGAATATTTGCTGTATTTTCCCTGTTGCTTTGATTATATTCCAGGCATATAATCTGTCCTAACCTGAGAAGTACTTTGGGACTAGTATGTGCCACCCCCTCTATCATAGAAGAAGTTTTATTTACACAGTAACATAATGGACTCACCCAGGCAGTCCCAGCCCTTAGATACTGTGACCTGGGTTGCTGGGCTCATCTTATTAATTTTTACTGCCTGGCTTGTCAGCTCATCCTGGCTCCTCTGCTGGCTCTCTTACCTTGACCTATATAGCAGCTCCACTGAAGTTCCCACTGGGCTAACCCCAAACATGTTATAATCCCAGAGTCCTGAGTCATTCCCTTTTAACCTTACTTTGACAAATGGCTAAACACACAGACTTACAGGGGATTCTGGGCACAGGCTGCTGTTCATTCCTTCTCTAATTCTAATTCTGTTTGGCCTCACCTGGACACATGGGTGGCTGGGTGTGCACGAGGATTTGCCTTTGTTGGAATTCCTACAGCATAAGAAGAAGGCTAGTGCTGAGCTTCCTCTGTTTACAGCAGTGGTTCTCAACCTTCCTAATGCCGCAATTTATTTTCATTGTTACAAAAGGGTCACGACTCACAGGTTGAGAACTGCTTGTTTAGAACAAGAATAAGAAATCAACAGAACATGAGGGGAGACAGGGCTTAGTGATCTAAGCATCTCAGGGAGAAGAATTGACATCCGCACAAATTATTAATGCAGTTGGATCCCCCCAGGTTCCTCAGTGCTAAGGGCTGAATGGGTGGGCTAAGTCTTCCCTGCTTCTGAGGAAGGGCATAAATGAGACTCAGATACAGAAAGGTTTCTCACACATCCTTTGATAAGGAAACCAAAAATAGACTAATAGATAACAAGTACAAGACAGATCCATTTAAATGTAAAGCGAGTAGGTAGATTGATCCTTGAATGAACGCACAGACCCTCGCAACTCGGCAAATGGAGAATATGTATTGTTTTCTATCACTGGGATATTTATAAACATCATTTCTTAAGTTTCAAAAGGTTACATTCTCTGATTCTCATCCTACGGGGAAGAAATCAATCAATATTTGATTTCTTCAAAATATTCCATGATGTTTCAAGCTTCTTGAAAATTGAGAGATACTCTCTTTCATGATCCTAAATCAGAGCATGTATTAAAGGTGAAATCACACACAAAAAATACTTTATAATGAAAATTATAGGAAACAGTAAAAGCTTTTTTAAAAACCTGAAATGCATTTGCTATTTATGGATAAAAACAAACGCTAAAGGAAACTAATCAACAACTATTACCAAAAATTAGAGGAAGGTGTTGTTTTGTACTGAGGTTCTGCACTGGGCCCCAACAGACCAAGCTGAACAAAAATGGAATCAGTTATGATAAATGTCACAAAATCGGATGACACTTTAAGGTAGATTCCAGGGCATACAACTTCTTTCCTGAAAACAAGAGATTTCAGTGTACTCGGGTGAGTATTGATAAGAAAGTGTCCTCAGCTTCACCCCTTATGAAGTAGCTCAGTGTTAACCAATCAACTTCTAGTTTTTATTGTTCTGTTTCTATGTTCCCACCCAACTAAGCCCAGCGATCTGCCACTGCCCAGCAGGAGCTTTTGTTCTGTTTTATAGAACAGGGAGTGCCCTGTTTCATGAATCACAAATAAAAACAATCAGATCTGGAAGTAAATCAATTGTAATTTTATCTTCTGACTTAACTTTAAGAACTAATAGAAGACCAAGTAAATTCAAATTAGCAATGAGAAAGATAATACACAGACATCCATCCCAGGGTAAAATATACCAAGATTAAAGGGTTTTAAAAAACAGACCATATTGAAGTCATTTCAATATCATCAGGATTGAAGACAGGTTCGTCAGTTCATTTTATGGAACTAGTATAAGTTTAATACCCAAGCTGATAAAGTTAGTTCAAATAATTAAAGAGATTAGGTAGATAAACAGGAATATAATATTAGCTTTAAGTACAGTATTAGTACTTTATTATCATCATAAACATATCAGTATATTAAATAAGATCTATTATAACACATCTCCAGATTTTGAAAATATATTTGAAAATTTCAGTACAGTAGAAAGAGCTTGTTGTATATAATAGAGAATGTTTGTTAAAATCAGAGGGAAATATATTCTAAAGAGAAAAGTGTTCGGACAACTTCAGCATTAAATAAAACACAGCCATACCTGTAATCATCATTATTATGTCCTCTGTCTTGAATGTTTAAGCATGTACAATATGACAAGAAAATAAAATGGTATTATAAATATTGGAGGATGTGAGAAATGAAATAGCAAAACTCTTCGTGAAACGTAGTTTAAAATGCAAGAAAATTTTTAAAGATTAATAAAATTTTTGAATAAATTTTGCAATGCGGAAAATGTTTTTGAAAAAGCTGTTGCTCTTTTAGGAAACAGAATTTAGAAATTGAAGTGGGAACCAGCACATTGTACTTCATGATTGCATTATTGTACACAGCTATGATTTAATAAATAAAAAAGAAAAGAAATTGAAGTGGGAGAATATATTCATTCTCAATATTGTAAAAAAATTTAAAAAATGTAAGAGAAAGTTGGAAAAGAATGCGGAGCAACTATCTCAAGAAAATTCTATGTTTTACTGAAAGAGAAAATGTGACCAGAACTAATGGGAATAGATACCTTGCTCTTTCATGAAAAAAAAAAAATGTAAACATCAAAACAATGTGTTTTTCTAAAACTGATGGAAGTAAAATCATTGAACAAGTAAGATTCATTTCTGGAATTCAAAGGTGGAACAATATTACCAACCTATTCTCATAATCATTTGCATCAAAAATTAAGAGAAAAATTATATAATTTCCAATAAGATTGAAAATATATTTGTAAAACTCACTGGCCATGGTTGTCCAGTTTCTAATTTCCAAATCTTAAACTTTATTCTGAAGAATACATTTGTTTAAAATTACCCCCAAAATGTGGCAGAGAACTATGTGAGAGGATTTGATTCAACGGTTGTATTTTTGAAAGGCAATAACACTCTTACCAGAAAGCGTAAGGCAATACTTGTACAGTCTTAAGAAGGAAACGCATTCTTAAGCATCGAGGGAAAAACAAAAGGTAAAAGACAGGAGAAATCGGGGTGGCACCTGTGGCTCAAAGGAGTAGGGTGCCGGCCCCATATGCCAGAGGTGGCGGGTTCAAACCCAGCCCTGGCCAAAAACTGCAAAAAATAAAAATAAATTAAAAAAAAAAAGACAGGAGAAATCTAAGTATGTCAGAAACAAAGGTGATGGGCACCGACAGAGTGAAAGTCAAATTGCATCACAGATAATAAATGTCTATGTGATGCCAACGCCTCCGCACGCTGGCAAGGAAAAGACCGAGAGCTCAACGAAAAGACTGACAAAGAATCCAAAAATACAATTTACCAAAGTACAAATTTAAAAAATGGCTAACAAATGTACTTTTAGATGCTCGATTGATTCACTAGATGTGGGTGAAATGCACATTCCAGTAACAATGAAATAACGTTTCATCACCCATCAAAATGAAACAGCCTCATTAAGAGCTATTTGATATGGAGAAAGTTTACTTCAGGTATTGAAGGCAGAGATGCAAAAAATTCTGCCTTATTGGAAAGCAATCTGGCAGCAGCAATTAAACTTTGAAAGCATTTATCCATAAGGTAACAGGACCACTTCTGGGAACCTAAAGTGTGAAAATCAAAGCACTTGCATGTTATTGCTCATGATGGGAGTGGAGGCGGGAAAGAGAATACTCATTGATTAGAGAATGGGTGTATAAATTATGGCATATTTGCAACATGAAATACAATAGTTATTCAAACAAATGAATCTAGTAAAGTTTAACAAAGTACATATGATAGCCATTGTTGTAAAACAAATTGCAACTCAGGAAAAAGAATAACATTAGTTATTTGAGGACTTTCCATACTTCTTTTGACAGAGGCTAATTGTTTATACCCTGATATTAACCTGAAATTAAAAAAAAATAACATTAGGTTTGTCTATATAATGCACTTCCAGAGCATGGAGAAAAATACGGAAATACAGATTGACATATAAATCTCCTTGATGGTAGAGGTGGGTCTCACCCACAGCTTTATGTAATACTAAAGGCGTGGGTGTGTATATTAAAGATTGAGGAATAAATAACATGATGTATGTTGAGACCCTTAGAACTCCAAAGATCTTACAAAGTCCTAATGTGAATCACAAGGCACCTAATAGTCCCACTGACTTGGATGGGGCTTGAATAAGCAAAAACTTTAGGATCATCCCTCCACGAGGAGTGCAGAACTATCTCCTCAGTCCTAATATCCTTGAGTGACTAAGTGTTTTTATATTGTTTTTGCCCATCATTCCCTTTCATTCCTGGGTAATCACTTTAGAATATCTCTTCCAAAGACTGAAGGTTACTTTCCTTGGAATCAGACATAATCCCTAGGAATCTAAGATTGAAGAACAGTGTGTTGTTTAATCTTTGTTCCTTACATGTAGTTAATATAATAGAGTGATTTAAGTTCTTGATGAGTTATATGGGGCATAAGGAGAGTCTGGCTACAGCTTGCCAGTTGAAGTTGTGAATAGGCGGCTGTCAGAGGAAGAGACAGGAGTCCTATCCCAGGGTGACAGCCAGAATCTCTGCTCCTGCTGTGCCCTGGAAGGGCGATGGAAAGACGGAACTGGGAAGAGACTTGATGAGATGCTGGGAGTTAACTTTTATTTTTATTTTTTTGAACTTTATTTTATTTATTCATTCTTCTTTCTTTTTTTTATTAAGTCATATACACATAGATCATGAATACATTTATGCACATGTGGGGTACAATGTGTTGATTTTTTTATACAATCTGACGTGCTTACATCAAACCAATCAACATACCTTTTGCCTCATTTACTTGATTATTATGTTAAGACATTTATGTTCTACACGTGACAGATTTAACTTGTACCCTTGCAATATGCTCCATAGGTGTGGTCCCGTCGTTTAGCCTCCCTCTATCAAACCTCCCCCAGCCCACTCCTTTTCTCTCCTTCATCCTGGGCTATAGTCATGTTCTATCTTTCATAATAAAATGTGAGTAAATATAAGTTGGTTTTATAGAAGTACTGAGTACATTGGATTCTTGAGATACTTTACTCAGGAGAATATGTTCTAGGTCCCTCCATGTAAACATAAAAGAGGTAAAGTCTTCACCTTTTTTAAGGCTGAATAATATTCCATGATATATATATATATATATATATATATATATACCATAATTTATTAATCCATTCATGGGTCAATGGGCACTTGGGCTTCTTCTATGACTTGGCTATTACACATTGAGCTTCAATGAATAATCTGGTGCAAATATCTTTTTTTGCAAAGTGATTTTTGGCATTTTGGATATACTCCTAGTAGAGAAATTGCAGGATCCAATGGCAGGTCAATTTTTAGATCCCTACGTATTCTCCATCTTTCCAAAAGGAACATATTAGTTTGCATTCCCACCAACAGTGGAGAAGTGTTCCCTTTTCTCCACATCCACACCAATGTCTGTAGTTTTGGGATTTTGTTATGTGGGTTACTCTTACTGGAATTAGATGGTATCTCAAAGTGGTTTTGATTTGCATTTCTCTGATGATTAAAGATGACGAGCATATTTTCATGTGTCTGTAGACCATGCGCCTGTCTTCTTTGGAGAAGCTTCTGTTCAGGTCTGCCCATAGTGAAATAGGATCACTTACAGCCTCCCACGTGAACTAAGAAACAGCTTGACTCCCTGACCATGATGAAAACAAGACGGTCAACATGTTATCTTGCTTTTCAGTGAAAACAAATAAAAATAGAGTCATCCATTTGGGGTCAGAGACCTAAATTCAAATCTCCGCCCCTCCATGAACTTGTGTGAATCTATTCTCACTCTCATCTTTACATAAATGGAAAGAAAAACCCTCGTCCTCTGAGGCTGTTGTGTACAGTAAGTGGGAATCTGTGTGAGGCAGTTGGCACCCAGGGATCAATGCCTGACATTATTGTTTTGCATAAAATGAAATGGAAAACCTTTGGAAGAAAAATGCACTGGCCCCATATGCCACGAGTAAACGGGAATGCTTGGTTTACAAGGAAGTCTTCCAGGAGGATATCTGAAAAGGTTCCAGTGGAAACGGACCCTAAGTGGCAAACAAAACACCTCATCAGCCTTAACCGAGAAGATGCTGGGAAAGAAGTTACTAATTAATCGCCAACCAGCCGTACGGTGTTATGGAGCCCACTGAGTTTAAATATGCTTTATTATCTGACATCCAACATATGTTACATGGTTATGAGTCGATGACACTAGTTTAAAGGTCATCGTTACCCAAATGAGCGGATCTGAAATGGGGAAATTAGTTAATGCCTTTGTCTGCTGATTTAGTGTGAACACATCCAAAGGGGCTGAGGCACTCCAGATGGCAGGAAGCAAAAATAGCTAAGAAAGATGATGTGTGTTAACTGTTTCTTAATGACACGGTGGTTCACCAGAGAAGAAGGAGGGAGGAAGAAAGGAAAGGAATCCTTCTCAAAGCACTGATTGAACTCACTGGCAAAACAAAAATCTCCTTACCTCGTTTTCCAGAGATTAAATCCCACTGGCCCCAAGGGGAAAAACTGTTCTCCCACCCAAAGAATCAATATTGCTACTTATTGTTACTTGTACAATATTATTATCACTTGCACAGTAATATTATGATTACTCATTGTTTCAGCTGTATTTAATTAGTACGTCCATGCTCCTGGCACTGTTTGGTGTTTAACATCTGTTTACATATTTCTCTTGGCACCTCACTGAAGCAGGTGTACTTGTGAATGTTGGATTAGAGGTCAGATTTCCTGGCCTCTAATCCTGTTTGTACCCCTCATGTGACTTTCAACAAGTTAGGTCCCTGGGGTAGTTTGCAAAGCAAAGACGAGGGTCATACCTTCCTTGCAGGTAATTGTAAGGCTCACAGGAGATACACTGTAGAAAACACTTAGTAAAATGTCTGGGACATAGTAAGTGCTCAGTAAATATCGGTGCACCCTACCCCTATCCTCAAGTGATTTTCTCCCTTCTTTGCGTATAAGGAAAAGGAAGATTCTAGATGTTAAAGAGCACACCCCAAGTCACAGGGCTCAAATGTGCAGACAGATTTGAGTTTGCATTCTAAACTTATTTTACTCTTTCCCATGCAACCGATGTTTCACTCCAAAATCAATCAAGTCACACCCTCAGGATAGCAGCAAAGAAACAAGATAGGTTATCTCCAGTCTTCAGAACATTGCCATATCACAAGCATGGAAATTTAGGAGCCTAAGCGAGGGCGGACCCAAGTGATTTTTCCATCTATTAAAAAACAAAGCAGTTGAGGGCAGCACCTGTGGCTCAAAGGAGTAGGGTGCCAGCCCCATGTGCCAGAGGTGGTGGGTTCAAACCCAGCCCCGGCCAAAAACTGCAAAAAAATTAAAAAATATATATAAAAAAAAAGTTAAGACTATGGGTGGGATGGGTGAAGAAATACATTGGGAAAGTCATCTTAAATCATTGCATCATGACAATGACAAAGGGCATTAAACAAGTCCTTACACTGTGTGCCAGGTGTTGACTTAAATGTCTTACAAGTATCAGTATTTTTACTCCTTACATAGACACAAAGCTTATTTTATCATTATCCGGCTTTTACACATAAGATAATTAGGGTACAGGAAAGAATAACACACCCAGAGTTGCATAGTTAGGAAGTGGAAGAGCTGGGTCTCCGTCTCAGGAGGTTGCGAGCAAGAACACGTGTGCCCATCACCACATCCTCCTGGCATGGCTCAGGCCAGGGTTCTCTCTCACACCCGAGCTTGCACCAGAGTACCTGGGAGGGCTTGGTAGACCATAGTTTGTCAGAATCCACTCCCCGAGTTTCTGACCCAATAGATCTGAGGGTGAGTCCAAGGATTTGCATTTCTAACTGCTTCCCATGTGACGCTGATTCTCCTGGCGGGGTGGGGGCTACACTTTAAGAGTCATTGGCTAATTAGACTTCAGAGACTGAATGAAAGTCGCAGACAATGGATTTGGGTCCCAGGGCCATAACTCGGTTGTTGAGCAACTTGGAGCAAATCTTGAAATTCTTTTGAGCTCCAGTTTCCTTATCTGCTCAGTAGGGGTATAAGTCATTATCGTCTTATTGACTACATAAATTGTCATTAAAGGGATGCAGTTAATAAACCTATCTCCTAGAGCTGTGATGGAGATTAAATAAAATACCATGGATAAAGGACCTAGTAAGTAGCCTGGAACACAATAATAGCACTCACATGGTGGTAAATAAATAAACTTGTCACAAAATTATTAAGTCCTCCCTGTGTGCAGAGCAGAGACAGATGGGGGATTGGGGGGTGGGATGAAGCCACATTTCCTGTCTGGGAAAAGTAAATTTAAGGACTAAAAAGATCCAAGAAGAAATGCAGATTCACAGACAGACCCCGGCCCACACACGCTGGTGTGCAAGCACATGAACACACCACGTAGCACAGATAAAAGGTGCAATGTGAACTTGACTGTCCAGGGGTCTGCAGAGCACTCAGGGGGACTTGGGGAACCAGCACGGACTTTCAGCTGGAAAAATTTACAAGAGTTTTATGGAGAGAGGACAGTGTGGCAGCTGGCTCTTAAAGTATCTAGGCATGTAATTATTTTTCTTAAGAAAAAAAGAAACGTGGGGTGTCAACCAGGTGTCAGGCACTGTGTTTGGCATTTTGTTCTTAATTCTTATAACCTCCAGCTGCTTGACAGTGGGCATTGCTGTTCTCATTTGACAGATGAACAAACAGGTCTGCAAAGATTAAGCAGTCTGCCTCGAGTCACACCATGCGCGTGTGGTGCACGGGCGGAGGGCAGGGGAGTGGGGCAGGCAGGAAGGCTTGTTTCCTTGTACTTAAACCCCAGGGGTGATCCTGTCATTTTGCCCCTCGATTGATTTCCTCTGGTGGAGTTTTGGCAAGCTGAACTCTGTAACTTCCAATTTACAATCTCCTCACTTCAAGCGCCTTCCCTGAGGAAAGCAGAGAAATGTAAATGCATGCAGGATCCTGAGCTTGGAATAGCTACAGCCAAGCTGGGACTGTTCCAGGGCATCCCGAAGAGAAGCTGTCTGGAGCTCGGGGACAGCTGTGGTCTTTGATGACTCTCAACGCAGCTGGGCACGGATGTCCCTCTGTGACCACCCGCAATGCTGCACTTCCTGCTCCAGGGCCACATGGGCACTCACTGACCGCAGCTCCTTTGAGCAATGATGTGTAAGGAAGTTTGCAGTCATCTCCAAATCCATCCAGAACACACTTGTCCCTCTGAAAGAGAAAACCAGGCACCTGTTTCGCTTTTGCAAATAATATGTTGCATGGGAGCAGGGTGTGATGTTTCTCACCAGGGTTCCCCCTCAGATCACAAAAACACAACCACCAGTCACTGCAGCGATGAGAAGCACGTGACGCACAGGACAGTTGATGTCTGTTAATGACGTTTATGCTCCACTTTCCTAGATGTCAGACTTCCAGAAATGTATCCAACAGATAGTCCTGAAATCAGAAATACATAAGAAGGGTTTGCAAGAGGCAGGGATGGTTTTGGAAAGGCCCTTTAAACACATATGCACACACGTTCACACACATCCATAAACACACACATGGGCGCTATGCGAGGAGCCTTTAGAGCTTCCCTCAGTACGCACAGGCTCCAAATCTATGCATGCAACATCTCCAGTGAATTTTCTTCCCTAGTTTCCAATCCATAAAGGATGATTAGAAAGGCGCCATCCACTGCTGGCACAATCACAGCAGGAAGGAGTTAAGCAAATCACCCACCATCTTAGAGAAGGAGTGAAATACAAACTTCCAGGAAGCCCTGTCCTCTGAAACAATCAAAACTGCAGATGCTGGCATGGATGTGGAGAGAAGGGAACACTTTTACACTGCTGGTGGGACTGCAAACTAGTACAACCTTTCTGGAAGGAAGTATGGAGAATCCTCAAAGCACTCAACCTAGACCTCCCATTTGATCCTGCAATCCCATTACTGGGCATCTACCCAGAAGGAAAGAAATCCTTTTATCATAAGGACACTTGTACTAGACTGTTTATTGCAGCTCAATTTACAGTCGCCAAAATGTGGAAACAGCCTAAATGCCCACCAACCCAGGAATGGATTAACAAGCTGTGGTCTATGTATACCATGGAATACTATTCAGCCATTAAAAAAAAATGGAGACTTTACATCCTTCGTATTAACCTGGATGGAAGTGGAAGACATTATTCTTAGTAAAGCATCACAAGAATGGAGAAGCATGAATCCTATGTACTCAATTTTGATATGAGGACAATTAATGACAATTATGGTTATGGGGGGGGAAACAGAAAGAGGGAGGTGGGTGGGGCCTTGGTGTGTGTCACACTTTATGGGGGCAAGACATGATTGCAAGAGGGACTTTACCTAACAATTGCAATCAGTGTAACCTGGCTTATTGTACCCTCAATGAATCCCCAACAATAAAAAAAAAAAAAAAAAGTAAGCAACAGCAACGAAATAAGCATGTGACAGTGTGGGGGAGGGGAGCTCTGCCACCCGTGGTGGCACTGGCAGTGGAGAGAACTGACAGAGAAGGGGGAGGCAAGCCAGGCTGGGCCAGGAACCCAAGGACTTGGAATGGCAGCTCTGACCCAGGGCCAGATTCACTGCCTGCGAGGTTGTGGCTTGGCCTGGAGTTAACAGGAAAGCAGGTGAGTCCCCAGCAGCAGAAGAGTAGTGGCCTCCACACACCATAAAGAGCATCACCTTAGCCCCTGTGCTTGTGTTTCACAAAGGGCTCCTTCATGCTTTCCTTGGCAAAAGACTGCAAATTAATCCAAATCTCCATGGCTCTGCCTCTTGGAGAATCGCCTTTATGCTCAGGCTGATAGGAGCTGTTTAGTTAAGTCTAAAAACAGCAGGCTGAGTGGGGCCAGGGCTCCCTTGGGGTTACCCAGGTCTCTGAATTCCTGGAGCCTCTTTTGTGTATCTGAGGACACGTTGGAGTGTCTCCTTCTGTCCAAATTCCTGTGTCCAGGATGTGGACCTCCTTTCCCTGCTGCGGGTCAAGGACCCAGATGTTTCATTTGTTTATTTTTGCCGTTGTTTGCAGCAAGGACAGATCTGGATCCTGGCAATGGCAGACTGCCCAGACCTCTCTGAGATCAAGCAGAGGATTGAGACAGGGGGAGAACAGACAATTGCCTGTCTGTGCTCAGCACAGGAAATGCAGTGCTCACTCAACTTTAGGACCAGAGTGCCTTAAAATTCCACATTCATAATTCAGGTATTCCATAGTTCCCTAGCTTAGAAACCACAAAGTGAGAGAAATCTCTCAGATAGATGGAAGAACAAACTGGGCTGTCCTTGAAATACTGATTTTTTTCTCCTTCTATCTCCCCAAACCCTCTTTCCTATTGTGCTACAGAAATCAAGAATCAAGCAAAAAGTCATGTTTCCTCTTTTGCTTTGGCTACTGGGAAGCTTACATGAAAACCAACATTTAGCCTTCCATGCATAAGGCCAGGTGGAATGTTTGCACACTCACCCTTATCTCTCATCAGATAATAGACTCATTTACCCAACTCATCATTGAGATGAGATTGGCTCCATCATCATAAACATTGCCTCAAGAGTGATTGGTCCAGGGATGTCCATAGTACATAAGCTGGGCCAGTTGGGATCTTGCTCCAAGAATATTAGAGAAACGCAGGTTGCCTTGTAAGCCAAACCACCTCCCCACTCTTAACTAGGGAAAGAATGAGGACGCAGGGAAACAGAGATTAGAAACCTATTGGGATGAGACGGTCCTGACAGTGTTCTGGAAGCTAATTCTGGTCAACCTCAAAGCCATTCCTACTATTCTTTACTACTGCAGTATTTTTCTGCAGCAATTAACTCCTCACTGGTCTTCAGGCAATTTCAAGCTGGTTCTCCGTCACTTACAACCAGAACACTAAGGCAGGATCACAGCTCACCCAAGCTTTTCCTGGCTTTTGTATTTGCCAGGCTATATTTTCCTCTCATCTTGATTCCTTCAATTATTTGTTCTTTTCCTTTTGTATTACATATAATTTCATAAACTGCCTCCAATCTTAGGTGAAGAGAAGCAGAGAGTAAACAGGCTCATAGTATCAAATAGCTGTGAATATGGCACTTTCCCCTCTGCAAGGGCTGTTGAGAATGGTCGCCTGTGACATCAAGGAAAGGTTAACTTGGTTGCTACATCTCCTGTTTCAAAAAATGAAAAGGAATGCTGTACATTAAATTATAGTTTCGTTTTAAAATACTAAACATAAGTCACTTCCATTGGGGCTAATGCCAAGTCTTAGTTATCTTAAAAATTCTCATATGTGAAAAACTAGACTCTCTGATTTGGCCAAACCCACACAAGGGCACCATAGACTAACTCCATTTTATCCATGGGGAATTCGTTCCAGGGTATCCAATAAACGCTGGAAACCTCAAAAGTACCAAATACCATATATACTATTTTTTTCTATACATACCTATGGTAAAGTTTCATTTCTAAATTAGGCACAGTTGCAGATTAACAACAGTAACTAATAATAAAATAACTCATAAGAAGAGGGAACAACTCTAAAAATATACTGAAATAAAAGTTACATGAATCTGATTTCTCTCTCTCTCACTCTCAAAATAGCTTATCATATTATACTTACTTATTTTGGGACCATGGTTGACTACAGGTAACTGAAATTTCAGAAAGCAAAACCACAGCAAGGGAAAGTCTACTGTGCTTCAATGTATATTAAAAATGAAGACAATTCACCAAACAACCAAAAGTGATTAAGTGGGTTATTTTAGTGTTGGTATCATTTTTAGAAACAACTGTCTTGGCTACAGAGCTGGCCTACAGCATAGCAATATTTCATCCCAGCCTCTAATTTCTTGGAGAACATGGTGCACGATGGTTCTGCTCACAGGCCTCTGTGTACTTTGCTTTTGTCAACCTACTCAAATAAATACCTCTGTGCCATAATGTCTCATTTGATAGAGTAAAGCAAATGAAAACAGGACCAGTTTCTTTCTTGGTGATCCACAGCTTTAATACGAAACCTTTTTGGATTCTTACTTTACATTCCTTTATAAAGAAGCCATCTCAGAGATGCACTTATTCTAAATGTGCAGCTGAGCCAACCCATTCACAGGCACACAATGGCTATATTTTCACACCCCAAAGTACCACTGAGCCTGCTGCTAAGGGTTGTTTAGTGGGGCTGAAGAGGGAAGAAGGGCCATGAGCCCTTGAATTATTTGTCCAATTAATAATGTAGTTTTGCCATAACCCTCAAATTGGAATTAACTCTTCCCTTAGAAGCATATCGGAACATCCTCACGCCACAGTGCTTGAGTGATCCCTATGACTCAACACAGTCGCCAGTAGAAAGAGAGTGTGGGGCAGAAACACGGGGTTCAAGTTAGCGTCTATCTCCTTTTGAATATTCACATAAACACAGACAGCCATAGGCAGAGCATCTAGGGAGGAAGCAGAGATGGACAGAGACATACCCTTTCTCATGGACAGACTCAACTGAAAGACTGGCGATCGGAAGTGGTTCTGGATTCGTGGCATAAAGTGACAAGTCTCTCCATATCATATACACACATAGCACATGCACATACACATGCCAGATGTGTCCAGGTGTCTGTCCATCACTACAGTGGTCAAGCATTTCTACCAGAACTTCTAGGAGGAAGAATGGGAAGCCAACATCAAAACTGGATCAAATAACCCTTACTTAATTGCACCTAATTTTTTTTTTTTTTTGCAGTTTTTGGCCGGGGTGGGGTTTGAACCCTCCACCTCTGGCATATGGGGCTGGCGCCCTACTCCTTTGAGCCCCCAGACACTGTCCAATTGCACCTATTTTATTCCAGATGAGAGTCAAAAATGTTTTGTCTATACATGCGCGCACTTTACAAAGTTCTCAACACAGAACCATGGGTTCAGTCATGCTTAACAATACAAGACATCAAGTAACGTATGGTGACTTACACATGACCTTTGCATTTGGACCACCCAGTTCTGTCTTTTGCAGCCTATACAATCTTGGTAAGAGGTAACTTTTGCAGGTTTCAAGTTCTTCATGTTTAAAATACAAGCCATCCCTGACTTACAAACATCTGACATATATACAGCTACCATTTATGAATGGAGGCTATTACAGTAAGTCCCCAATTTACAGACATATGAGTACAACTCACATGTCTGTTGTGAGTTCAGAGATATTACAGAGAATAGGAAAATTTACCTGTTTCAGTTTATATACAAATTCAACTTAAGAATAAACCTTACAGGATCTATCTCATTTGTAATCTGAGGACCACCTATATAGATATTAATGGTACTCACTACAATTGTGAGGATTTATGAGATTATATATCATATATGTAAGGAGATAGTTCAGTATCTGATGCATTTATATGTTCAATAAATATTAGCTATGATTGTTTTATTATCACATGATCATTATTACTATCATTACCAGGAATTCCATGTTCATAAATCCCCCCAAAGACTTCATTGTTCTTCTAGTTATTGAGGGAGGAAGGATGGAAAGAGTAAAGGTGGTAGATAAGAAACAAAAGGAGGAAGAATAAACTGAAAGAGGTACAAAGAATAGAAAAAAGGAAGGAAGGAGGGAAGGAGGGAGGAAGGAAGGAAGGAAGGACGGAAGGAAGGAAGGAAGGAAGGAACTAGTGATCTAATTATGAGTGAGAAATCCTGTCTATTATTACAATTAAGATTCAGATGACCAAAAGGTGACAAAGTATATTAGATGATGTCTGATTGTAGACTTCTGCTGTGGGCTATTTCTGCTTGGGGATACTAAGCATTAAAATAGCTGTCATAGGTGAGCTCTCAGAGGCATGACAGATCTGAGAAGAGGATGAAGACCCATCTAGATCTGGAGCTGGATGTCACAGCAGTTCAATGCCTAGTGTGCAGAGAGGCAGCAGGTTGAGTTTGGGCTTAGCTGGGTAATCATTTGAGACTGTTGAATGGATGGGAAGGTAATGGAGAAGAGACATCTAGATAGCCAAGACCACCGGGGGAAGAGGGAAGAAATGGAAGCCAAGTAGAGACCCAGGCAGTAACCAGAATCCCTGTGGTGGGGGAGGGAGCAGGTCATGAGATTCTGACTCTAGGAAGGAAATACAGAAGACCCTTCCTGGGAAACTTGTCTATGAAATAAAGTTTGGAGGAAAGTTCCAATACTGAGTGTTAACTGAGATGCTGTGTGAATTAGACCATGTTTCCCCTTTGTTTGCAGCCTTTCAAAAAATTTCCACTCATATAATATAACATCCTAACTTCTTGCTGGGATTTGCAGATGCCTAAATTATCTGGATCCTATCTGCTCTCCCAGGCTCATCTTTGTCCACTTGCACCATCTCCTCAAATTGCCAAGCTCCTTCTGATGGTAGGGCCTTGGAACATCATTTTTCTTTTCATTGAAAGGAACTTCTGCCCACTTCCACAGGGATAGCTTTGTCTCATCACTCCAAACTCAACCCCAATGCCACCTCCATACAGAAGTTCTCCATTGCAGAGTATCTTCTATGGTATCACCATGTTTATTCCCATCAGAAAATGCCTGAGAATCGATATCACTTTTGTTCACATATTTCTTTGCTGTTTATCATCTGTCTGTCTCCCGTTGTCTCCAAGGGCCAAACCTGTCTTGCTGCATTTACACTGCTGCACCTCCAGCATCAAGTAAGTGTAAGGTCTTGAGTAGACAGATGCTCCAGCAATATTGGTGGATTAGGTGGATGAAGACTGAGAGTTAAACATGATGTCCCAACTTCCCACGCTATGAACCTTTCAAGGTAATCTAAGGAGGAGTTTCTGCCTCAGTAGGATTCACCAGAACCCACTGGGGAAGCTACCAACACTGAGTTACAACAAGCACATTTTCAATTGTTGTGCTTGTTGTGCTTAACTGTATGTTGCCGTTTAAGAACAGATACTTGATGGGCAAAAAGAGAAGAGGAGCACAGTGTTGCTCAGGACAATGGCATGAGCAGTGACAATGTTAGTAGAGGGCTCTGGCAGACAGAGTATAGGAAAAAGCATCCTGCTTCCCTTCTACGTCTAGCAAAGAAAAGAAGGAACATCTCTTCCTATTGAAGGCCATTTGGTAGAATTCCCAGGATGGATGACGGCCGCTGCCCCCTAACATGACGTCAGAAGAGAATAGGAGAATTTTCTTCCATGAAGACTGTATCATTCCAAATAGAATGGAAAAAACAATTTGGAAATGCATTGAGGATGCTGTTTGACATTGTCATGCTGAATTTTTTTATATCCCAGGATACTCACAGAAATCTGTTTAAAGTCCAATTTTAATGCTTAATGCCAGGTTGAAAACTATCTTTAATTCTCTTCAGATTCGAAAGAAAAAGGAATAACAAAGAAACAAAAACAAAATTTATGACACTATAGTATTTGAGAAATAAGGTTCCTAGTCATACAGATGAGCTGAAGAGATGGAACACACATGGGGTGAATAATGTATGCTGTGGACAAGGCAAAACATGTGAAAAACTTATGTTTGTACTTTTGTTTTTGCTATACAGTTTACACAAATCACTGCCTAAGCATTAATATTTATACTTCTAAGCGTTTTTTTTTCTCCTACCATGCCCATCAAACTGTCACATAATCAGGGTAGTCCGTATATCATATAGCACAGGGGAGAGCAAATTCCTGGCCTCAGTTCCTGTAAACATTTTTGATTTGTGCTGGATTAAGGTTATCCCCATGGTAGGGGTTCTTGTGGAAGTAAAGGTTGCCAACATATTTTATGATTAAAAAAAACATGGACACTTCATGACTCTACAAAGTTGGTGTTTATGTTCTGCACGGAAGAGACCTTTCTGACTTAGCCCCTGAAGTTTTTGAGGTTTAACATTCCGAATTTATTTTTATGCTGAAGAGAGGGCCATGTTCTGCAGAGAGATATTTTGCTTGGCAGAAATCACAAATATCAAATTCATTCTTGGGGGATGGCTTATTGGAACGTGTCATTGCAAATATTCTTTGTGCTACCCCTGCCTGTAAGGCTCCTTGGCCTGTTGTCCAAAAGTATATCATGTTTAGCTTCAATCTTCCTTTATTGTGATATTTTTCACTGCTTCCCTTTTGTGTGAAAGAAGATGGAAGGCACAAAGAGCTTGTGAGTATAGGGAGAGGAAGACCTGGCTTGGCGTCTTGCTTCTGCTACTTACTATGTGCCTGACTTTTCCTATTTCAAATATAACTGCGAAATTGGGGTCATAATGGATAGTTGGCATTAACCACGTGGTTAAGAGTTCTGGCTCACGAGAAAGACTGCCTGAATTAAAACACTGCTTATATGTGACCCAACACAAGTGACTGAACTTTTCTAAAGCCTTACTTATTCCTGTGTAATGTGGGGACGCGTGATAGTACCTACTTCATAGTCTTTTGTGTGGAGAATGCATGTATCAGCTAGCTGTTGCTGTGTAACAAACTAAAAAACTTGATGGTTTAACCGAGTAACATGGTTTAACACAGTAACCATTCATCATTGCTTCTGAGCATAGGGTTTATCTGCACGGTTCTTGTCTTTTATCTGGGCATACTTATGCATATATGGTCAGCTACAAGAGACAGGCAGGCAGTTTTGCTGATTTTGCCTCTGTTCTTGCATGTGATTGGAAGTTGGCTAACTCAAGATTAATCTCTAGAATAGTCTTTTCTGGAGCAACTGGGTTCACTGCAACATGATATCTCATTCTCTAGTAGGCTATCATGGACTTGTTCTTGTGGTGGTTGGACAGGGTTCAGAGAGAAAGAGAGACAGAAAGGAAGAGAGAGAGAGATTCTGAAATGTTATCGAGGCCTAGGCTCAGATATAGTATAGTAACAGCTCTGCCACAAAGCAAGCCCAAAGACAGAACGGAGATTACAAAGATACGGTAATGGACATGAGTACAAAAAGATAATTGAAACCAATAGTATGATAAACTTGCCACAATGTGCAGAACCCTTAGCATAAAGATTCTACAGTAACTGCTCAATAAAAGTTACCTGTCAAGACAGATTGGATGATTATTGCTCAATAGCAGCATTGTGAAAATTAGAACTCAAAGAGGTAACCATGAGTTAAGTAGCAGTATCTGCTACCAAACAGGTTGTCACTCGTGTCAGTGGTGCCTCCCTGTGCTCAAGACCCAAAATACCACATTGCCCTTCTTTTCAGAGCTCCTTTCTATTGATGTTTACACAGCCAAGAATGCCATGATTGTTAATTTTATGTGTCAGTTTGACTCGGCTAAGGAATGCCAGGGTAACTGATAAAATTTTGGAGAATGTCTGTGGGAGCATTTTTGGATGAGATTCACTACCTGAGTAGAGCATGTGGGTGGGAACTTACCCATCCTGAATAAAACAAGAAGGCTGAAGGGTGCATTGACTCTCTCCTTGCTTTAGCAGAAACATCCATCTTCTGCCCGTGGACGTCTGTGCACCTCCCAGGCACACAGACCCAGACTCCACTTATAACACTGGCCCTCCTGGTTCTCAGGCCTTTAGGTTCAGACTAGAACCTGCTTTCCTGGGCCTCTGCCTTGTAGATGGCAGCTGTGGAACTTCTTTGCCTTCACAGTCCTGGAAGTCCATACCTCGTAACAAATCTTGTTCTGTTGCCTGGTTTCTCTGGACAACCCTGGCTAAGGCTGATGTCCTTTGTGTCCCTCCATAGGTCAAACAATCTTCTCCAAAGTCTTGTTCCTGATTGTTCCTACCAGCCCCGTGGGATGACCCTTCCAGTAATCCTACAGAGCTCTTTATCTTCACATCGTGTCATCCAGAACCTTATGCCCCAGATTCTTTTTTTTTGTGTAGAGACAGAGTCTCACTTTACTACACTCGGTAGAGTGCTGTGGCGTCACACAACTCAGAGCAACCTCCAGCTCTTGGGCTTATGTGATTCTCTTGCCTCAGCCTCCCAAGCAGCTGGGACTACAGGCGCCCGCCACAACACCCGGCTATTTTTTTGTTGCAGTTCGGCCGGGGCTGGGTTTGAACCCGCCACCCTTGGTATATGGGGCCGGCGCCCTGCTCACTGAGCCACAGGTGCCGCCCGATGCCCCAGATTCTTGTTATTTACTTTGCTGTCATGTCTCCCTGATGACTCTACTCACTTCTTGAGAACAAGCACTGTTTAGAAACCATGTTTTATTTCCTTTCATGTATGATAAATACTCAATGAATCTGGGTATTTGGAAATTAGGGTATGAATGAGAGAATGAGGGGGAAAAATTATGTTTTCCTTTTCAGCTTAAGGAATACTGGCCAGTTTGTTAATTTATTAAATTATTCTTACACCAAGTGTTCCATGGTTTATTTGAAAAGATAGAAAGATTTATAACCCTGTTTCATTCCTTATTTTTATTATTCTTTTGTCTGCTGTTATATTTTAAAGTTTACCATTAGAACTTTATTTTATATGCTTCAGGCATTGTTATCCTTACAATGGCTTCTCTGTGCGTTACTTTTATGATGATGGGTGTGGTGTCTCAAGGATTTACATATATTAATTTATATCTTATAACTCACTTATCCAGATGTCAGCCTGTTCTCTTGACCCTGCTGGCCCCTCAGTCTTGATATGGGGCCCATTGATTTACAGAGGACTTGGCAGTTGTTTATATTCCTGAGAAATAATTACTTTGTGTCCAACGACCTAGAGAATGATGTCTATTTTACTTATTATCCATGACAAGTGAGGAAAGTGGGGATGTGAACTGGCCTGTTTTTACACCTTTCACTGCTCTACTTTTCTCCAGAGTCAAAATTAAACCAACACCCACCCTCAGGGTAGAAGTTAGGACTTGTCAGAGATGACATAGGACTTTCTTGTCATCTTACAGGCAAAATTTCCATGTTTTGCAAAACTATTTAATTCCTGGCTGTTAAGAAAGCCTTATATTGTATCTTCTTTTTTTTTCCCCAGGGGGAGGGGATTTAAGGAGGTGTCACACTGTTCTTAATTCAGGGGTTTATTTTTAAATATCTGTGTTAGATTTACTTTACTCTGCCAATGTCTCCCGAAGAAAGGCAGTGGATAATAAATACAAAGCATCATTATTAACTACTATTACATTGATGTGTAAAACATAACTATTATTACTGACAGTTTGGTCTGTTGGAATTTTATGACATTGAAATATTTCAGGCCAGTTATCAATACCCGTGATGTTTGCCCATGTCTCTTATGTTTCCAGTCCTTAGAACCATCATTCACTACACCAGAAAACCATTCAATGGAAGCAGAGCATAGTGGGATGTAAACCGCATGGGCTTGTGGAGACTGAGTTTTAAATTCTATTCTCTAAGCAATGGGTGGTAGAGAAGGCTTGTCTAAATGTCAATCCCTGCAGAAAAGTGGGCTGTTTTGTTCGACCTCATGCTCAAAATAACTGGAAGTATAAAGTAGCTGTTGGAAAAGGCAATTGTGAACTTAGTCTGACTAATAAAAATCAATAAAAAGGAGAAGAAATAGGTGAACTGCTTTCTTTTAGAAAGTCTGCAGCTACGGCCATAGGCCCTATTTGAATGGGACTTTGGGAAAGCACACATTCCTCCCAGGAGAGTTGAGGCTATAAAGGTATAAAGAAGAAATCTGAGTTGAGGGATGATGGGAGAAAAATGGCTGCCTTCAATTGTGAGGAAGGAGGCTAGAAAAATGCTAGACCTTCCATAAGGCATACCAAAATAAATGTTTTAGATAAGTTAATTTTGGCTCTATAAAACCAAATTCCTAGAGATAAGAAAAATTCAACAGAGAGGGCAGGTGCCTCAACATGTCAAGATCATATATTGGTTTCATAATACTAATGAGTACATTGGATACTTTTTTCTTCCATTCTTGAGGTACTTTACTAAGAAGAATATGTTCCAGCTCCATCCATGTAAAAGAGACAAAGTCTCCATCTTTTTTTTGTGGCTGCATAATTGGTGGGACCTCACCTATTGTGCATAATGCAAGGGTATATGTCAAATCTATTAAGAGTAGTGTATAAATGCGTTCACACAACAATTAAGTAAGTGAGGTGAAGGCTATGTTAACCAGCTTGATGTAAGCATTCTAAATTGTATATAAAATCAGCACATCGTACCCCTTAAATGCATTAATGTACAGTTAGGATTTAATAAAAAAAATAAAACTCCCCAAAAAAGTGTCAAGATCACTCTCTCACTGAACTCTGAGTGGGGGTAGTATGATTCATTACCTCCGAAGTGAACAGTGAAATTAGTCAAGTCTGAGATTTCATGGTCCTCCTGGGAAAGCTCAGGAGTTGAGTTGTGATCTGGGGTTTCAGTGAATCCTAGGAAGGTAGAGGCCATGTGAGGCAGGAGAATCAGCAAGAGCAAAGGTTTGCAGTAAGTGTAAGTCTTCTGAGAACATGGGGAAAATAACGAAATGAACTTGTGCCGAGCACGCGATTCACAGAAGCAGCTGCTGAGTCTTGATGTATGATATCAGCCTAGACCCTTAGGACGTATTCTTGCTTCTGTAGGTAGTAGAGAGCCCTTGACAACTTTCAAATTAGTAGCTTTCAAGAGGTTGGAGAAAAAATATTTGGATCAGTATGTAAGGGAAATGACCTGAGTTCTGGAATGAATTTAAACGTGAAGTGTGGCAAAGAAGGTGAGAAAATATTAAATTAAGTAAAATGAGGTTTCTCTAAATTCACATCACCACCCCACCAGGAGAGAGGAGGTCACCGTTCTTTGCATTGTATTGTATTAGCCTTTTAAGAGCTCTTTGGAGTGCAGTAGTGCAATCACAACCTACTACAACCTTAAACTCTCTGGCTCAAGCCATCCTCCCACCTCAGCCCCACAAGTAGCCAAGAGTACAGGTGCACACTTGGCTAATTTTTTATTTTTTGCAAAGACAAGTTCCCACTATGTTTCTCAGGCTGGTCTTGAACTTCTGGCCTCATGTGATCCTCCTGCCTCGGCATTCCAAAGCACTGGGATTACTGGAGGGAGCCACTGCATGCAATCTATTTTTTTATGTCTCTCTCTCATTCCATGAGTCTGGCCTTAGAAGAGTCTCTGTCTACAGATGACTCTATCTCACCTTTACTTGGTGCTTAATTTTTAATTATTGAGTAAGCATTTTAGTTATGGTGTAAAATGAGGAGATGTGGGGGCATGTGGCAAAGATTAGAACAAATAAGAACACAAAGAAATGATTTTAGGATTGTGGACATACACCATTTGAAGAGTCTTTTTGTTGTGCTCCTGATCTGGAGATAGGACCTACCCTCCATGTTTGACCAACATTTACTTATTCCTGAACAGTCTGAGCCCTCTTCCTTCTAGAAACAATACTTTTTTTTATCTTACTTTTTTTTGTGACAAAAGATATGCCTAAAATGAAATGGGGCATATTGCAAAGGTACATGTCAAATCTATTAAGAGTAGAGTATAAATGTCTTAACACAATAATTAAGTAAGTGAGGTGAAGGCTATGCTAACCAGTTTGATGTAGGCATTCCAAATTGTATATAAAACCAGCACATTGTACCCCATAAATGCATTAATGTACACAGTTACGATCTCATAAAAAATTTTTAAGAGAAAAAGAAAAGAAAATGGTAACCAAAGAAGATGGCAGAATAGCCTTTCTCCCCTTATTTTGAAGGCAGACTCTCCCCAGTTATGTGGCACAGGTAGAGAGCCCTTGACAACTTTGGTTGTGGTCATAGTTGTTTGTGGTTGTGGTCATAGTTGTTTGTTTAGATAAAGTCATAAATTTTCCCTTGCAGGAAATCATAGCCAGAAAAGTGAAACTGTAGTCAAATGGGAACAGGAAAATTTGTGTAGCAGGTGTATGGCTAACAAGCCAAATTCTAAAGGCAGGTGGGATGGTTGGTGATGGAATATCTTGTTCTATTTCTGAGAATGGGAATGGATTTGTACACAGGTGGAATGACTGCCTGCTCCTCTCTTATTGAACACCTTCAAGTTCTAGGAACCTCTGGTAGCCTAAGACCTCTGTGTACTGGACTAACCATGTATGCTGATGCGCTTGGTCCTCCTTGGTGGCAGAGAAGCACCTTGGTAATAAGATGTCTTTGTCATACACCTATTAGGAGATTGGATTATGCAACTGAACCTTATATGATCCTATGAACTCAACCATGTTTAAAGTTGCATCTATATGAATTACAGTCAAATCTTTCAGTTGACCATAGGCAAGAAATATTGTAGAAGGATCACCAAGTCAGAGCCAGATATTCTCAAATTTGATTTGAAACTTCACCATTGTTTGACTATTAAGGCTCTTTACATTGTTGTGACCCTCTATAATCTCATCTGTCAAATAAGGGTAACTTTAATACTTATAGTATGTAAGTGAGTTCTAGTACAGAAGCATATTTTAGTAGAATTCCCCAAATTAAAGAGAATTATAATTAAACATATAGCATATGTATGTGTTTAAATAACATAGTCAATTTTTATTCATCTTTCAAATGATATATTATGACTTAAGTGAGTGAAATTCCAGCCAGGCCTGCAAGAACCTAGATGCTGGCTCATCAAGTTTTCTTCGCTGAGAAAATCACCTTCACTTACATTTTCCTTGAAGAGTTGAAAGTAACGGTAAGTTCATTCTATATGAGGGGACACTGGCCTGGCACGGTGGCTCATGCCTATATCCTAGCACTCTGGGAGGCTCAGACTGGTGGACTGCTTGAGCTCAGAAGTTGAAGACCAGGCTGAGCAAGAGAGAGACCCTGTTTCTACTAAAAATAGAAAAAAAAAAGTCTAGCCAGGCATGGGGGCACATGCCTGTAGTCCCAGCTACTGGAGAAGTTGAAGCAAGAGGATTCATGAGACACAGAGTTTGAAGTTGCTATGAACTATGATGCCATGGCACTCTACCCTGGAGCAACAGAGTGAGACTCGGTCTCAAAAAGAAAAATAAAAATGAAAAATAAACAAATAAATAAATGAGGTGAAGTCTAGCAAAGATTGTCAAACTTCTGAAACTATACCTCTTATGGAAAGACCTAATATATTTCATCATGTATTAAGTGAATTACTTCAGAGTCACAAAGGCAGCGCAAGCTTCCAGTTGACAGAAGTTTGGGTTCACAGGGAAATTTTATAATGCATGAAATCATAGTATTATATGAAGAGGCAAGTCAACCTGGGGTTGAATCTAGACATTAGAGCCTAAATGCATTGCATGAATTTGATAAAATTATTTAACTTACCTGAATCTCAGTTTCATCATCAGCAAAAATGGGCTTATCTCATTCAAAACTTGGATATAGCATGAAACAGTGGGTGTTATAGATCAGGCTACTAGTAACTGCCACATAAATACAAGCACATCTTTATCAGCCTTCAGCCTCTTTAATGACGTTGCTTCAACCTCTATCCCTGACAACCTTTTCTGCAGGAGAAATGCAACTGCTGTGAAGGCAGCCTTTATTAGGAAATCAAATCCAGTTGCTGATTTTCCGTAGACTAAAGTAAACCCCCAATGACAAACCCAGGCAACTCAATATCTTTGGCATTTGTGGTGTCAAGACCCAGCCAAGGCTGTGATTGATGATGTGGGTGAAAAGTCTCCCACTGTGGTCTTCATTTTGAAAATCAAGGCCATAAAGGACAAATGAATAAATTAATTAATAAGCAAAGTGAGGGCAATAATTTTCTGGAAGCCCTCAGAAGCCTAGGAGGCAGGAGCACCCCAAGCCCTGTGGCCGGGGCTAGAGGACAGCCCCACTTTTGAGCTCCCATTTGGTCTGGCTCGATGAACGTGATGCTGTTTTTCTGCATCACTGAAATCACACCAGGGTTTGACAAATCCCTTTATATCCCCCACTGAAAGTGGATTCATAAACATCGCCCCTTTCGAAGAGAATTTAAAGGTTTAAATTAACTATCTTTAATTCCCTTTAATATTATCTTTAATTTTTGTGATCACACGTCAAAGCAGGGATGACATTTCTCTTGTTCTTAAGTGAACTGATATTAGCCTACAAACTAAATCTGCACGGTCTTAGGGGAGAAATTAACATTTCCTTTTCAGAAGGCAAAAAGGTAAAAACAGGACGGCTTTGGTGGCCATGTAGGTTTACTGCCTAGAAGGGAGATGCACCTTGGATCTCTTATTACTGAGCCCTCCAGGGCTGCACAAAACTAATTTTGAGTTAATATTGGAGGAATGTGGAAGATTTTTGCCCTTCCTATAGTGGAGTTGAGTTCTAAAATTATAATTGTTATTCTCTGGCTCGACATTCTATCTCATAACCAGAACCTGAAACATCTGGGAATGAACAGACAAAAATATTGGTGCTAGCAGAGCACCATGTCTGAGGAAGGCCATCTTGTTCTCTTTCCTGTTGGATCTGAGGCAAGTAGCTTCACCTCACTGACATCACTTTTCTTTTCCTTTTCCTTTTTTTTTTTTTTTTTGAGGCAGTCTTATTCTGTTTCCCAGCTTAGAATGCCATGGTATCAGCCTAGCTCACAGCAACCTCAGACTCCTAGGTTCAAGGAATCCTGCTTCAGCCTCCTGAGTAGCTGGGACTACAGGCTCCCAACACCACACACAGCTAATTTTTTTACTTTTATTATAGACAGTGTCTCGCTGTTCTTGCTCAGGCCAGTCTCAATCTCCTGAGCTCAAGTTATCCTTCTGCCTCAGCCTCCCAAGGTACGAGGATTATAGGTGCAAGCCAGGGGTCCCGGCTTTTCACTTTTCCTCTCTGTAAAATGGCACTGCTGGTGGCATCTTTACAATACCCTGGAGGTCACAGAGACTGTTTATGTAAGTTCCAATTTTCCCTGCCAGTTAGAATATGTTATGGGTCCAATTGTATCCTCCCCACATGCAAACGCTGATGTCCTAAACTCCAGTACCGCAGAATGTGACCTTATTTAGAGAAAGAATCATTACAGAGATAATCAAGTTAGAATGAGGTCATTGAGGTGATCCTAATCATTGTCAACAGGGAAAGTTTGGACAGAGACACCCAAAGAGGGAAGACGACAGGAAGATGTGAAGAAATACCACGTGATCACAAAGGTCATCACCCACACACCATGGAGAGGGCCCTGGGGGAGACCCTCCCCCACAGCCCCACAGGGAGCCACTCTGCCAACACTTCGATTTTGCACTTCAAGCCTGCAGAACTATGAGACAATACACTTCAGTTGTTTAAGCAACTCAGTTTGTGGTGCTCTGTTATGGCACAATATAACAATGATCAATGTAGAGGGGGTCATGGATGTGGGACCTTCTCACAGGGGTGATGCGAAGCACAGGACTTGAGGCTGAACAGGGCTCTCATTCTCCAACCCAAACTCTCTCCACCATGCCTGGCTCTCCCAGACTCTCAGGTTAGGGTGAAATTGTCTCAATAACACAGTTGTCATGACAACTACATACAAAGTTGAGTTCCAGAATTTGCACCTAAACACACTAAAATCTCCACAGGATATTTCTTTGACTGGGAGAGAACTAAGCAAAGCATTTGCATGCACACACAGACACACTCTCTTGAAGACACGGAACAGAGCCTGCATCCTCCGACTCAGACCTCAGTGCTCTGGAACAGGACACATTCATTACCACTACCCATCCAGTCACTCCACTGACATTTATTTTCAGTTGGCATTTACTGAGCAACTACGAGGTGCCAAACACAGAAAGAAGATTCTTGGAGGATGAACTGCTTATATCAGAAAAATCTTGAGATGGTTAAACTGTTAGGATTGAAAAAAGTGACATTTATTTGTGATAGGTTAGGGAGCATCTTAAGCTTCATGAGAAATGGGGGGGCACCTCCCTCGCTGATTCATAACTTCTTCCCTCGCTGATTCATTACTTCTTCCCATAGGGATCTAATACAGTTTCAAGTACTTTATAGGAGCCTCATCGGTATTGGTTGAATGAATAAATGAATGAATGAATAAAACAAAATTCAAAATGGCACTGAAACTGGTCTGCAAATCAAAACACATTGAAATGTCTAGCTGTGGACACAACAGGAATGTTAGCTAATATTTACTGTGGCCTTACCATGTTCTTGGCATGGAGCACTCTACATGTAATACTACGCATTTTTTGTAATATTCCCAAAAGTCACATCCCCATTTTTATAGGTGAGGAAAATGAGGCTTTTAGAAAAGAGGCAAATTGCCTATAGTTATATGGGTCTGCATTTGCGTGCAGGTTTGTCCAAGCCCACCGTCTGTGGTCCCCAACCCTGCTGCTCCCTCTCCCTCCGTCCTTGGAATCCTGAGCACATCACCTACGCTCTCGACAGGAGAAAAAGGAGCGAGAGAGAATAGATTTCTGCAGCTATGATTAGTTGCTCATTTATATTCTCTTCAATGGTTTTCATTAATTTCCATAAACAAAAGCCCTAAGGACAACTTGAAGAATCTAGACAGGTGTTTTGTCTTCCTCTTTCTCTCAGGAAACCATTTAGTGATTTTCTTCAACCTCATACAAAAAGCAAAATCAGATCAACCTAAAACACCTTTTTACAGGATCATCTTCTGGATTCCAAAAATACCCCCACTTTTAGAGAAGATTTTAATACCAGTTCCCAAAAGCTGTCAAGGAATGTCTTTGGTCTGAATTTACATAATTGATAAAGTAGGGTATTGATTCATGTTAGTACACCAGAAGCCTTGAACTTGAGAAGTGAGTTAATTGGGGTTAAATGGTGTCATCTCCAGATGCAGAGTCATGCTTGAGCTTGGTCCTGTTGAACTCTGCAAATTGTGGCTGCCTTCCCGGCCCCCATTGGAATAAGAGGGGACTCAGCTTCTGGAAATGCTGGCTGTGGAGCCAGGCTGAGCAAAGAAGAGTAGAGAGACAGGCTCCCTACCTGAAAAAGTGAGATCCAAGCAACACGACCTTCTTTCCTAAAGGTGAGTTTTCAAGAATGAAGGAGAAACTGTACACAAAGATCCTTTGAAATGGCAGGTGTGTCTTCAGGGGAATGGGAGAGTGGAAAAGTATCTGATTCTTAGTGCAAAGTATGCATATGAACATTTCCATGCATCACTCTGCACCTGTCATGAGCTTGATCTGATTCCACAATGTATGAGCCTGTTTTTGCTCATTTATTATTCCTGCATTTGTTCAACATCACCTGTCTGCTGAGCCTAACACTGTGCTGGGCAATTGACACAGCAGCAGATACAATCAGCCTAGTTTGGGCAAGTGGAGTTACAGACTTCTTGAAAGGCACGGGGCTAATTCATGGGTTCTTAAAATACCAGAGTAAGTACAGCTAGTGTTGGCGCTTATAAGATATTCAGCATGACGGGAATAGACAGCAGACCCATCTCACATTGCCCTGTCTTTTTTCTTCCTGTTTTTTTTTAATGTTGCAAGTCATTTATTCATTGTGATTTTTTCTTTTTTAATTTGTCTAATTTCCTTCATTCTACACACAGAAAAAGAACAATGCACACAGTGTTCTCTGTGTCCTCTATAGACTTGAGGTCATCTTTTGTGCTGGTTATACGTCTACCGGTCTGAACTGCTAATACGTCCCTTTTGGAAAGAAGTATGGAGAATACTCAAGGATCTAAAAGTAGACCTGCCATTTGATCCTGCAATTCCTCTACTATGTGTATATCCAAAAGATCAAAAATCACTTTATAACAAATATATTTGCACTGGATTGTTCATTGCAACTCAATTCGTAATAGCCAAGTCCAAGTGCCCATTGACCCACAAATGGATTAATAAATTGTGGTATATGTATATATACCATGGAGTATTATGCAGCCTTTAAAAAGATGGAGACTATACCTCTTTTACGTTTACATGGATGGAGCTGGAACCTATCCTACTTAGTAAAGTATCTCAAGAATGGAAGAAAAAAATATCCAATGTACTCAGTACCATTATGAAATCAATTTACAATCACTCACACTTTCATATGAAGAATAGATCACAACTATGGCCCAAGATGAAGGATGGAGGAGTGGAGATGGGAAGGCAGGGGGGAGGTTAGATTGAGGGAGGTCTGTGATCAAGGATCACACCTATGTTGCATATTACAAGGGTACATGTCAGATCTATTAGTATACAGTATAAATGTCTTAACACAATAATTAAGTAAATGAAATGAGGTATATATTAACCAATGTGATGTAAGCATTCCTAATTCTATATGAAATCAGCACACTGTACCCCATAAATGCATTAATGTATACATGATCTATGTGTTTATGATTTATTAAAAAAAATAAATAAAAGAACTCAAGGGCGGCACCTGTGGCTCGAAGGGGTAGGGCGCCGGCCCCATATACTGGAGGTGGCAGTTTCAAACCCAGCCCTGGCCAAAAACTGCTGAAAAAAAAAAAAAAAAAAAAAGAACTCAAAAAATAGAAAATAAAAAAATAAACAGCCAACAGGATACTTTTCACATTCTGGCCAGATTATAGCTTGCCATTATAGATTGTATGATGCACAACACATTGTACGTGATCTGGCTCAGATTATAGCTTGCCATTATAGATTGTATGATGCACAACACATTGTACGTGATACATCTTTGGAAGGCTCACATGACTTAGCACAGTTTTCAGAACACTGCAGGGCATGTCTGTAAGTGTATCTGTCACATACGTGTGTATGCAGACGCACACAGATGAGAAATGCTGAGTTGGGAAAGATCTTTATTTCAGAAAAATGGCACATGTTATACTGATTTTAGTTTGTGCTTGTAAAAGGAGGCATTTGAGTTATTCGCCATCACTTTATCTCTTGCAAATGTATAATGAAGAGAAGACCACAGTGTTCCTGAAAAATATGATTTCTAACACAACTCATTATTCCACAGGATTAAATCATACGACTGTTGGTAAAATTTTTAGAATCTGCTACTTAAATTGTTTTTAACAGTCCCCTCATCAAGCCAAAGAATGTGTGAGCACTGGAATTCAACTGTCTTCTCCACTGCTTATACTCAGTCACGTGAACAGCAGCAGGCAGATTCTAAATAGTATCTGGGAGCTGATTACGTGAATGAATGTGTGTGGAGGCCTGTTCATGAGGAGAGGTCAGAATCAGGCTGCTCTGAGACCATAAGGAGCCTTGAATGCCACCTTGTAAGTCCTTACGTGATATTTACTGAATAAATAAATAAATAAATGAATAAAAACAAATTCAAAAGAGAACTGAAATTGAGTGAAATCATGAAATCTATAGTGAGAGAGAAACTCTGAAGGTATCCTGAAGGGGCATTGTCATAGTTAATTCCACCAAAAAAAAAAAAAAAAAAGAATCCTTTATTAGGTGCTGGAGATGTGGGGTTGGTGGTTTGCCACACATCAGTAATTTGAAGGCAAATAAAACACAGCTTTGTTGGAAGAAGATTATAGTTCGGAAAGGAAAGGGATTTGCTCTATACCTTTAACTATTTTGGAGACTTTGCTACTGGGAAATATCTTTTTTTTTTCTTTCAAGGAATACAATGAAAAAAGTATTTGTGCTAAAAAGTAATTCTTCTTGCCATTAAGTATATATTTGTTTCAGAGTACAAACCATGGTGAAAATCAGCAATAAGTATCTTACTCTGCACCAGGGATCGGAAACTATGACAGGAGGCACAAATACAGCTCACTGACCATTTTTGTATAATGGTGAGTTAAGAATGGCTTTCATACTTTAGATTATTTTTTAAAAATAAAAAAGTAAGTTTTAGTGTCACATGGAAAGTCCATATAATTCAAATTTCAGTGCCCATAAATAAAGTTTTGTTGGAGCACAGCCATGCCTGTGCATGTCTATATTATCTGCGGCTGTTTCCTTGTTGCAAAGGCAGAGCTGGGTATTTAGTACAAGACTCATCACACTTCAGGTATTGTCTATCTGGTTGTTTACAGAAAAAGTTTGCCCACCACTGCTCCAGATTCACAGTGAGTGCTAGTGGCCTGGTTTGTTGTGCCAGCATGAACTTTGGGGACCTTCCCTTTAATAATGGGTTTCTTTTCCTGAATCAGTGGTTCCCTACAAATTAAAATGTAACTACATTTGAGAATCTCATTTCCTGCTTCTCAGAATGAATGGCCTTGAAAATGATGATTGATTAGGCCTTTGATTAGGAAGTAGAGGGACATACTACTTAGCATGAAATGTGAAGCTACTTTTAGCCAGCACAGCATGGCTGAAACAACAGCAGGTTAAGATCAAGAAGCCGAGTTTCACCCTGCAAGCTTGGGCGGTTCACTGCCCCATCTGGGCCAAAGGTCCCTTATTTATCAAATGACAGGGGCTGGGAGCTGTCTTTAAGATTTTTTTTGTACTGCAAGTACAAGTCACTATTTGTACTCAGGGCTACGCCTAGTAGATAGACATTTTTGCAAAGAAAACACTCACTGACCACTAGATATCTTTGATTATTTACACGTGTGTGGAGTTAACAAGCACTGTACGGAAATAAAATACAGGCTGGAATTCTAAATCTACAGGAAGCATGGGAACAATTAGGGCTCCGCATTTCATCTTGAAGCTTTGGGATGCATTTTGTCTCTTCATCTGGAGGTGACCGAGAAAAGAAATATAATGTTTAAGAAGGGAGAGCTGTGTCTTGAGAAGAGGAGGTATGACCACATCTTATGGGTAGAATATCCCTACCCCATGCTGATTTCTCTGTGCTTTAAAAATTGCAGTCTCTTTCCTGCTTAGTTGCAGATTGTTCCACCTTAAAGTTTCCTAACAGAATATCATCAGCTGATAGCCAGGGCAGGATTTAAGCAGCAACACTGAGCACTGGGCACATCTTTGTGGTTTTACCAGAATCCCTAAGTGATCGTTCTTAGGGGTTCTCTCTTTGGAGCTTGGATTGTGGGTGGGAACATTGGCAAGGTGCTTGCAAAATATCAATGCTTAAGTGCGTGTTCCAGTTGTTAAATCATAATACAGTGTGATTTCACTGACATGAAGTAATTACAGGAGGAGAGAAGAAAAGTCAAATGATAGAGAAACTGGTCCCTTTGGATTGTCTAAGCACTGATGTGTGATGCGTATGTGTTTCCAGTTTCTGATACACTCATCATACAAAAGGTTCCACTATATTAAGAGTGGAGGTTAGAGTTATTTTGGCTCAAGCTCTCATCCCCAAATTTGGGTGACAATACGGCACTTATCAGCCCTCAAACATTTCTCAGAGAGGCTGTAATTATTCTCAATCAACACAAGTCATGTTTTAATAGTGTGGTCTGAAATCTACAAATTCGTCTCCCTGCCTTCCAGGCCCTTACTTAAGCAAGCAGCATCTTTGTTCAAATCTTGGCCCTAGATGTCCCAGCTGATCTTAAACAAATTGCATAAAGTTTCTGATCCTCAGTTTCCACAGCTTTTTAAAAGGAGGGTAATAATAGATCACACTTCATATGGCTTCTGTTATCTTAAATATAGATGAAAAGCACTTCCTAGGGTCTGGCATACAGTAAGCACTTAGCAGATATGAGCTGTTACTCTCCGCCCTTTGGGTTCAGATGATACCCATCTGGGAATCTGTCCTTGGCCCTCATTAGTTTCTCCAGGCTGTTCTTTCTCCTACCATTGTTTTCACTGTTACTAGGTTACTTTTCTCTTTTCTAAACAGTGGGTTTCTTGAGGGTTGCAAACCTATCTGATTTATTTTCCCATTTTTGGCTTCCTTCTCAGATCCAGACGCATAGCTCTGGCCAACAAGTGTTGTTGTGAAGAGTTAAGTAAATAAAAATGATGTCCATAAAGAAGTAACAAAATCATGAAACTTACTTGTCCATAGAAACCTACTGCTTTTAGAATAATAACTAAAGGAAAAGATCCAAAACCTTAGCACCATGTGTACAAGGTCTTTACCTTCACTCTCTTCTCGAAACACTCACAGTCTCCTTCTACCCACTCTCTGCACTCCCAGCCACAATAGTAAGTTCTCAGGACCTCTGACCACAGGACCTTTGCACACGCTTCTCCTGCCATCTGGAACTCTCTCATCTACCATACTAATTTTTCAGTTCCCAGCTCTTGCCCTTGGGAAGTCTTATCTCACTTGTCAGTGGAGGTCACATCTGCTTGTTCCATGAACTTATAAAAGAAATTACTTCTTTCCATTGGAGCTGCAATCTCAATTTAAAGTAAATGAATGTACTTATGCAGTTTTGTGATTATTTCATTAGTCATCCATTATAAATTCCATAGGAACAGAAATCATGTCCATTTTTACTCTCTCTTGCCTCTGCGGGGTCATGAACAGTGCCTGACACATAGTTTGTGCTCAACAAACATTTGCTAACAAATGAATGAATGAAGAGCCAGCGACTTCCATTTCAGATGTGGGTATGAAAACTTGTCTGAGAAGGCAACTATAGGTTTCATATATGTTTGCTACAAGGCAGGGCTTCATCTGCCTTACCGTGTGGGGCTAATTCAAGACTCTGTATTGCACTGTTCCTGCAAACGCTGTGCAAGACACCAACCTAACACCAGTCAAAGATGGGCTACCCTCACCTAAGAGAGAGGTCCAGGCTAACAGAGGACCGGAGCTTGAGCTGAGTTGCTCACTTGATCTTGCACTTGATTTTTTTTTTTTTTTCAGCTTTTTGACCATTGTTTGCTGCTTCCCCTTACTTGCCTTGGTCTCAGACAGGACCATGTAAAGCTATTGTGTCTATTCTGGGTCCTGTACCAATGGTTCTTTGGTATCTTTCCTTCCACACCCACTCCACTCTTCACCCCAAAGTTCATCTGCTACCTGACTTCAAGGAATATTCACCCAGGTGAGACTCCGATCCTGGAAACTTTCTTGGACACCCTTGATGGTCATTGTTGCTAGTCAATCCTGCAGGAGATGAGGGACAGAGGATAGAATCATGAATGATATGTTAGTGGCTGATTGGGAGAGGAGGCTGAGGTTTCAGGTGAGGGTGGGGGGGTGGAGAAGCAAGACGTGCTCCTCTCTCCTCGTCACCAGTTTACCTGCGGGGTTGTTACACACCTGTAAGGATCACTCTTAAGCTCAGATATATGATCCAGAAGCTAATTACAGTCAACAATCCTGCTGTAGTTCATTCCTATGGACTGAATATTTGCATCCCTCACAAAATTCATGCACCCAATACCTACTTCACGATATTAGGAGGTAATGGTGTTAGGACTTGGGGCTCCATTGTGATTGTGTTAAGTGATGGGACCTTTGGGAGGTGATTATATCAGGACAGCAGTGCCCTTATGAATGACATTAATGTTCTTATAAAAGAGCTCTGAAAAAGACCCCTCTCCCCTTCTATCACGTCAGAATGCAGCTAGAAGGCCCCATCTATGAACTGGAGTGTGGGCCCTCCCCCCAGACACCACGTCTGCTGACTCTTTGATCATGAACTTCCCAATCTCCAAAACTGTGGGGAATAAATTTCTGTTGTATGCAAATATAGGCTGCCCAGTTTGTGGTATTTTGTTACAAAGCAGCCCACACAGACTAAGACTTCCCTCTCTAAAATCATCACAATCTTTTGTTTCCATCCCCCACAGTTCAGGCTATCTCCCTCCATCTCCTCACTTAAAACTTAACCATGTTTCAATTTGCAATCCATCTATTATCTTAGGGTTGCACATATCCATTTAAATGTAGTAGGCTATGTTCCTAAGTTTTAACTAATTTTATGGAGAAGTCTGCAATCGCTCCTTCTCCACTCAGCCATTCTCTACCCCTCACACCCTCTACTTCTCTAATTTTCCCATGAATTTACTTTATAATCCAAAAGACTTCAATGAACATCTTTAACCAAATCTACATTTCTTCATTCTATTCCACAGTCTTGCTTCAAATTGTCACCACTTCATTCATTGCAAAAAATGTTTAATTAATAGGCCTTTCTTCCTATTCTCCCATCCAAGAGGCTGACAGCATCATCTTAAAACATAACATGTTCATTAAACTGTAATTCAAGGATTTTAGCAATAGGAATCTTCCAGTCCCTCTGGCTTCACCTGTTTCATTCTGTGAATTTTCAATACCCGAGCCATATGGAATGTTCAGTCAATACCTTCCATAATCTCAGACCTCTCAAAGCACTGCTAACATCAGATGAGCTCCAGCTGCCTTTGGTCCACTGACAAGTATCCCTTCCCTTGCTCTTCAAGAATCATATTGAAATTCATCTCTGCTCTGAAGCCATTTCTGACTTTCCAGAGAGAATCAGTCATCATACCTTCTGCAAAACCATAACTCTGTTCATACATAAAGCAGAAAGAAATATTTTAAAATAATTATCTGATGGCATCACTCTCCCTCACTGAACTCTGAGGTCCCTAAGTGTGAGACCCTGGTCTTAACCTAAATGTTCCCTTCTTGATTAACACAACACCTGGCACATAATAAAAATTATAATATATTCTGTGAATAAAGAGTTTAGCTGAAAAACGTATCTTTTTCCCTTCAATAACGAGCATTAACTCCAAAAAGAAATGTGCTCTGCCCTGATATTGAAGTGGTATTTTGTTGAAGCAGCAGCCAGTTGAGAAATAAGAATAGTGGGTAACATCTGCATTTTGATGTGTGTATGTCTGCAGTAAATTGTCATTTACAATGATCAAAAAGAAAGGGAGGATAAGGAGTTTATGTTATAAAACAGACTATAAAAATTACCTAGATTGTGATTCTGCCATTTTAATTTTATCTCAGTTCTGATAAATATTCCTCTTTAAAATGCTTGCCCTCCTAAAGAGTGCTGATAAGCCCTCCAAACAGATTCCCCAACTCCTTGCATTTCTAAGCCTTTGATTTGGGTTCTTAGTAAATGCTAAATGATAAGAATAATCCTCAGTGATGTTTGTGAGGTTCTGAAAATAGTCTTTTCATCTAATTTTCCTTTTCATTGACTTAATCTATATTAGCATTCCAAAGCTACACTTTAAATATTCTTTAATATTTAAATATATTCTTTATTTATTTCAAGAATTGAAGTCATTTCAATTTTCCATGAACACTTATTGAGTGTCTACTCTACCTCAAAGTCTAAATTGGGAGCTGGTGATGATGTAATACGTAAGACCTGGTGTCTGAGCTTAAGAAGTTCTAGGTCTGAGGCAAAGATTTAAAGGAATGAGATCTTAGTAATGATTGCTAAAAAGGAAGGAAGTGTGCTTAACCTAAGGGGGAGATGAGACTGATTTTTGAGAAGGTGGGTGGCAGAGTTGAATTCAAAAAGTGATGACTTTTGAGCTGGGTTTTGAGGAATGAATAGGAGTTTGCCATTACACTGGATAAGAAGCAAGCCGACTTTTAAAAAATGTGTTTGTAAAATAATATCGCTGTTGATTTCAATAAAATCCAGAGCAGGAGGCAAGATAGAAGGGAGGATGTGATTTGAAAAACCAAAAACCAAAACAAAACAAAAAAACTTTGCTTTCTGGCATTTTCGCTGTTGTTTCATTATCTTTAAGGCTGTAGGAAAAAATACTTTGTGGAGCTGCTTTGATGTGTATGAATTATTCATTATTAAGAAGTCAGGCAGTTGACACTAGTCTTTGTTAAAGCTACCGAGTGTAGCACGGTCCCCACTGGAAAGCAGTGCATCTTGTTACCCTCGCTCCCCTGTGTGAGGGTCAGATGCCAGTGTGGGAAGGTCTCGGCCATCTTCCCTCTGACTGATGCAAATCAGAGAACGTTTTGTACCTCTGTGTCCTGTCATTTTTCTCCACTTTTTTAGGATAAAAATTGTTTGTCACTGGAGACACAGGCACGTGCACTCACATACACACAGCAAAACAGCCTGGATGTGTGGTTTCTTGCTTCACTAGAAACCCAGCACCTGGTCGGATGGAAAGACGCAACCACCTCGTCCATTAGCGCCCTTGCTCTGACACAGGCGGCTTGACCTGAGAGCAGCCGAGCTAACGGGTTGACTCATTAAAACAGCTTTTGTCAGAGCGTTTTCCCCACCATTTAACATCCTCCTGAGCATTGTTCAGGATGTGGGGTCAGGCCGTCAACCGTCTCTTCTCAGGGAAGAACAGTGCAGGTGGTGGAAAGGCTTCAGTGGGTGCTGAGGGCCTACTGTGTGTTGGTGTCAGCCAGCTCTGTCAAAACTCTGCTGTGTTCACGCCACAGAGGGTCAACTACATACATGTGATGGGATGAGTCACGGCTAGCCTCTCATATGTGTTTCCTGAGTTACAGTTCCTCTATGAAATGCTTCAGATGGACGACCTCATTTAACCCTAGAACTCCATGATACATGCGTTATCACTATTCCCAGTTTATGAATGAAAAAAACAAGGCCAAGAGAGATGAGGCAACTTACTCACAGATTAGGAGGTAGCATCTGCTAAAGGCAGATTCAGTGTGTCTGCTCCTTCTGCTGGGCTGTTCTTGTGTGGGTATTTTGCCTGCAGGGAAGGCCGACCCGCGTGGAATCAGGGCATCAACAGGAAGAATGGTGCAGGTGGTTGCTGTGGTAGTCAATGTCAATATCTTCTTTTTGGAGACAGACTCTCCCTCTGTTACCTAGGCTAGGGTGCCATGGTATCAGCCTAGCTCACAGCAACCTCAAACTCCTGGGCTCAAGCAATCCTCCTGCCTCAGCCTCCTAAATAGCTGGGACTACAGGTGCTTTCCACCATGCCCTGCTAATTTTTCTATTTTTAGTTGAGATGTGGTCTTGCTTTGTTCAGGCTGGTCTCAAATTCCTGAGCTCAAGCAATCCTCCTGCCTTGACCTCCCAGAGTGCTAGGATTACAGGTGTGAGCCACTGTGCCTGGCCTCATTGTTAGTATGAACAGCAGCATTTGCTGAGAGCCTGCTGTAGGGGTTCCATGTGCTACACTAATTACCTTAGGTACCGATCTTGTTTAATTCTGTTTGCCGCACCATGAGTTCGGTGCTCTGTCTGTTCCCATTTCACAGATGCAGAAACAGAGGCTTAAAATGGTTAAACAACACATGTCTGCCAGACTTTGATCCCCAGTGAATTCAAATCAGAAGGAAGAAATGATGGTGACTTGGACTTGAGTCATACATGGAGAGAAATAAACAATTTTGAAAGATGTTTATGGTTTGTGATTGGTAAAAAATGGTGATTTTCTGTTGAAATGTAACTTAATTTAGCATCCTTCTACTCGGTTAACCTACTGCTACAAGGTAGTAAGCTAAGTCCTAAGTATAATCAGGTAAATATCACACTATCTCCGTCTTAGAATTCTAATAAACAGGAAAATCAATGATCATGTGAACTCTATTATATATACATTCACATGTATACAAATATGATACATGACCAAAAACTATGACACATTGTTTTTTTTTTAATCAGTGAAATGTGCAAATAATAATAATAAACACGTGTTCCACATCGTATGCCAGGCGTGGTTGTAAGTCTGATACCTGTGTGTTTGTTTTCTTGATCTTCTTAGAAAATCAATATGATTGGTGCTGTTCTCACTCCTGTATTACACAGGAGGGAAACAGCACCACGGAAAAGATGAGTATCCCCTGCAAGTTCATAGGCATGGCCGTACACTCTGAGAACAAAGATGAGGTGACGATGACTTCCACCTGGCTGGGAAGATGAGGGGGTGTGGGGTACCAACCGGAAGAAATCCTACAGAGAAATGGAATTTGAAATGGGGCCACACAGACAAGTACTAAAAACAATCGGTGGTTAGAATGAGGTGTCTCTCACCTTACCACAAACTTGCGGACTCAGACGAGTTAGCAGGGCTCTACTTGGATTCTAGTCGCACAGTGTATAAATCGTACACTGGTGGCTGTGGGAAGAGTCAAATGTGATAGAGCAGACACTGGCCCCAGCGGAGTGTTGGAGTGGAAGACGCTGTGACGGGCTGCTCAGGGCCCCCTTCTGTGAAGTTTTGGTGGCCCTGGCCATGAGGACAGACATCTGCAAATGGCTTTCAGTTCTCAGCCCCTTCAGGGATTCTCTCAGATATGGAGACCTACCCTTTGGGGGACAAAACACATCTGTGATTGATCACTGACGGAATGTGAAGCCTTGGCCGCAGATTCAGGTTCAGAACGACTCTGATGGGCCACGTAGCTTCACGGATCCCCGTGGGGTCAGGCAAGCTTGTCATTGTGGCTGCATCACAGCTACGATTTATTTTCTCTTCCTTAAATCCTGATTCCTTTCCTTCCTTTCCAAAGGTTTCTCTTCATAAAAATCTCCTATGCTAAACCCCGTTGCAAAATCTACTTCCGGGTACCTTTGATGTTCACATTGTTAACATGAGAGGTGGAGGGGATAGATGGGGGAGCCTATCCTGGGACCACATTAGCATCTTCAGACAGGTGACAAGTGCCACCCTGCTGGAAGACAGCATTAATGTGATGCTGGCTGTGTGATAAGGGGGCTTACATTGGCCCTGTGCCAGCACACAGACCCTTCAAACTGTACAAAAGCAATTTAGATAACCAAAACATTGGTACCCCTATAATATTCTGACTTTTAAGAAAATCTAAAAAAAAAGTAAATTTAAATTTAAACAACATTAATGGCTAATCAGTATTCATCCATTTTATAAGTGGAGGAATTTGGGTTCACAAGAGTGAAAATGTGTAACTGAAGTCACACAACTTCCTTCAGTAGGGCTCACTGGCTCTGGCCTCCAATCCAATGGTGCCTTTAGAATTAAAGCATCTCATTGTTATAGCCCCTGTATGTTTTTTTTTTTTTTTGTCTCAAATTCTCTGGAACTGCATCAGATTTGCAATCTCTCCACATGGAAATGATGGTGTCTACTTTACAGGACCTTGGGGTCCAGAAGAAGGTCTTTTCCACTATCAGCATTCTATTCTACCTCCAAGGGCCGTCAGCCAGAGATGGCCAGGTAAATGATGGGGCTTTAAAAGGTTAATTACCATTAATCATTATGAGAAGGTGGCTTATCATCCATTCATAAATTCAGAATAAATTTATGTTGCTGACAAGCAAAATGTCCCATTTGCCCTGTGGACCTGGTTCCCGTTTTGAAAAATAAGTAATTTTTTTTCTAGATTATAGTCTGTGTATTAAATATAAAGCACCATCTCTTCCAACATGTCATTTCGAAAAAAAAAGCTTAATTACATTCATAAAGTTGGTTAAATTATTCCACTCTCACTGGACACCTTTAGGATGATGAGCATGTGAGTGTCTGTGTGAACCCAGGTGTAACAGTCATATGTCTATAAATAGACACTCATGAGGGTTGCAGGTTGCTAACCAAGTCCTTTAAAATTGTGTTCCACAGATGACTCAGTTGAGTCTTACCACAAAAGTTGTAAAATACTTTTCATGTGCAGTATTCTATGAAACCTAGTTGCTTGTATTTTCACAAAAGATCTATCTATGAGGCAAAATAAAATGATTGTGAAGATTAAAAATTATAAAAATAATGAATATCCACCATTTTAAAAATTCTTCTTATATGACAGTTACTGTTCTGTGATGGTTAATTTTATGTCAATTTGACTGGGCCATGGGATACCTGGGTGTTGGGTCAAACACTATTCTGGGTATTTCTCTGAAGGTGGGTGTTTCATAGATGAGATTGCCATTGAAATTGATGGAGTGAGTAAAGCAGATTGGCTCCCTAAATAATGTAGGTGGACCGCATCCCATCAGTTGAAAGCCTGAATAAAACTGTGATTTCTCCAAAGACAGGGAAAATGTCTTAGCCATACTTACCTACCTGATAGTATCAGCATACTATTTACTCCGAGTCTAACTTCCTGCCCTAGTAACTAAAAAGTAGGTCCACAGGTTGATGAAAGCCCCAGTATGGAGACTTTTGTTGTGGTCAGCCCAGTTTTTATGGATGATCCTATTGGCTCTATTCCATTTTCTTTTCTCTGATTTCAGGGAGAGATCTGTCTAAGAACACCTGTATTCTATCTTCCTATTCAGGGAAGATGCGAGTAGCTCTCTGAGCTTCTCCCATTCAGTAAGCTCTGCAGAGTAACCACTGGCCAGGATGGCTGGCATTCTTATGCCCATGTAACTTCCCGGCATTGTCAGCATTTAGAGATGTTGTGTCCTTTTCCTCTTATTTTTTTTCCTCCTCCATTTCTCTTCTTTGTTCTTTCTAACCTGTCCTAGTTTTCTCCTAATCTGACCAATTCTATCTCTTTCTTGGTGGCTCAGTAATTAATTTTAACTAAAAATGCAAAAAATTATAGCTCTCATATTTCTTCTACCTATCTTATCTAGGGACAAAAAGTCTTGGTCTTCACCTGTCCCCAGAGTCTGAGTGGAATGGGTTTTCCCCAGCCCTATCCCCTGGTATATCTCCTCTGGTTTCACAGCATGAGTAGGAGGAATTTTTTCCTTCCCATTATTTACCTAACTTGAAGAGTACAAGAGATACACACTTATATACCTGGAAAAGATTATATGATTGCTAAATATGTTCCTTGCTTGAACATTGCAGATGAGGGAACTTGGACATGCAGCATGTGAGACTGGGGGAGGGGGACGATGCAACCCAGAGGCATGGTGACATTGGCACTTTTTTTCTGAGGTTGGCATCTGAGATTTTTGAAGCCCATTCTTCCAGGTGTTCTCAGCACATTACCATAATTTGGTTTGGCAGAAGACCTTGTTTAAAACTGAAATAACAACAGGTGTACTTTTCTATACTGGCTCACCATTGATACACGTTCTTATTTCCTTCAGGGGCACAGGTGCTAGGTTTCTACACTTCCTTTTCAGAGTTGATCAGGTCAGGGCAACATCCTTCTGGAAGGAACCTGCCTCACACAGGAAGGGAGAGGAGCTGGGAAGATCACTGTGGTCTCAGCTCCAATCCTCCCTTCACTGCTCATTCACACTGTGAATCTAGAAGAGTCTTCTTTCTCAGCAAGAGGATTTTCCCATCTCTGAATGAGATAAAGTGGTTGGGCACTTGAGCTTCTAAATAAATTTAATTTTAAAATTCCGTAACATCACATGCTCTTCTTCCAAATCAAAATCAAACTCACTTTGTTTATAGCATTCCTTCATTAAGAAATACACTCAAAGAACCTCCATTCACAACATAGGGGAATAAAGTTAACCAGGCAAAACATTTAATAGCTACTTAAATTGCTTATAAATATTTTTTATCAATGTGGGGGAATAGATATCAGATAATTTTGAAAGAATAGGAAATATAAATACCACGTGTACTATGATATTTCATAGGTGAAAGAAAAAGAATAAGTCAAAAAAAGAATAAATCAAAACAGAAAGACATAATTTAGACATCAAGACAAACTATTAGCTACTTCTGAATGGTGAGAATAAATGTATATTCTGTTTCTTGTTATTTGTAGTCGTCCTCAAATTTCCCAAAGTAATTGGAAATCTCGTCAAAGGAAAAATTACTTTTTTTCCAAAGGAGTTATTTTTCATGTGAGTTGGATGTGATTTTGAATCAAATCAGAATATCACAAGCAGCTTACACCATTTTAACCTCTCTATACCGTTCCTTTGAGATCAAGTTCACGTAGGAATGAAGTCCACGGTGTAAAGAAAGGCAGCGTGTACTTACCTTATGGGTGTTTCTGTCTGTATTTAGGTGTTTATTTTAAAGTTGTCTATGGAGCTGAATTCCAGATGTCCAAGAGAACAAACCAGCATAAGGCTATGCTATTAATTAGATTATTTTATTCTCTCTCATGGGAAAGAAGTGCAAAAAATATCAGTGACCTTGATTTTTAAAATTCATTCTTCAAAACATATTTCTCAACATAATTGCATTAAAAACTGTATTCTGCCCAAATTCCTCTACTCTCAGAAAACTATTGGTAATTAGTGGCCCACCACCTGAAATTCCCCGCAGCCGTTGTCCGCTAGCTGACTATCTACTCTGAGCACGGTCAGACCCCCGCTCACGCCTTTGGCCATGACTCCAACCTCAGCCTGTTTTTGGAGAAAGTGAATCATGCTTGATAAGGGTGTCTGTGTGCAGAAGGGAAGCTGAGGGAGATATTGGGGTCAGAGCAGAATCTTGCTTTGCAAGCCCATTTGAAAAAAATTTAATACATTCCTTTAAATTCATTCCTTGTGCTGGGGAAAAAAGATTTATTCGGAAGAAGCTGCTAAGGTAATAAGAAAATATAAATCTTTTGGCTGATTGTACAGATCTTTAAAAGATGCAGGGAGGGAAGCTGAGCTTGGGTTGCCAGGTGAGCTAGGAATCGAGATGGGTTATGAACCGCCACCCTCACTTCCTCTGCACAAGCATCATGTTTTTCTAAGCCTCCTTTTGCCCATCTGTAAAGGAATTGAGATGCTTCCTCTGTTGTAGGGTGTAAGAAAGCTTAATGAAATCATGGTCTTAAAGAGCTTCTGACAAAAGCCCTATTCTGGTAATGTGGTTTGGGACTAACATCAATTATCCTGCCTGGAGTCTAGAAGCAATGCCCTTCTCAGGCAGGTGCAGACAGAATGATGCAGTGGGCCTTAGTCATCTTTGCATACCTGGACTGACTCCTGTTGAAAGTGGTTTTCAGCAGGCTTGAGCTCTCTGGGGTGCGTGATATCTACCTCCGGGAATGACAGGTGATGGGCTAATCTCCGTGGCTGCATCCTGCTGTCTCAAAGGGTCTAAATTTCACCTTTCAGGCAAATATCAAATGTAGCTGAGAGTAGGCACCCTCTGAAATGGGTGGATGGGGTTTTTCCACATGCTTCTCAATAGGTAAACACACCTGGCTCATATGGCCTCTTCTAGTACCTGGGAAGTAAAGTTTACTAATCTGCCCTCCTTATCAACATCATCCAATCCTCACTAGCTTCTATTTTTGATCTTGCTCAAGAAAGTGCAAAGTGAAGAAGAAGAGATCTTTCCACTTACACTTCCTCACCCTAGTGCAAACCCTCCCAAAGCTCATTCTCCACCCATCAGTTCCCACACACATTGAGCAACCTACAAATGTCAACTCACTGACTAAGCAGCTATACCATGAAGTTAAGACTTATGATAGGGGTGTGCTCGTAGAGAAGACAGGCTATAGATTGGGTCTCAAAGCACTGGAAAGATTTCAACTCTTTAAGAAGTGCAAGAGAAAGCTAGAGGGTGTGAAAATGACCACACATACCATGGGAATAGGTGGTTTTCACTTGCCTTTCTAGAACAAGTCTTTCACTCATCCATCTGTTTACTTTTATTTCCTTCTTTCTACAAACATTTGCTCTCTCCCTTCAGTGGGTGAGAGCAAGCCACGATCTGTCAAGCCTAGTAGAAGCCTAATGCTTCAGCCACATTCTTTGCCTACAAAATCCCCCATCCAGGCAGTGCCTGTGGCTCAAAGGAGTAGGACGCTGGCCCCATATACCAGAGGTGGTGGGTTCAAACCTGGCCCCGGCGAAAAACTGCAAAAAAAAAACCTCCTCCCACCCCCCTCATGCAATTCCAAACTTGCATGTTGAGTTGATGGTAGGGCAGGCAGAGGGTGTAAACAAGCAAAAACATATCTCTGTTGCGCTGGACTTAGAAAATCTTAATGTGGAAGGTGATTGCTGAGATGGTCTTTAATTGTGTACTCATGAGTATATGTACAGAACACACATAAAGATCAGGGAAATGCTGTTGCAATAGGACCATACACCATGAAATCCAGGGTAAGTATTGCAGGTTTTTAGGCCAGGTGTGATGTAGTGGAGGTGGGGACAGGGTGCAAGGGTTGGAGATTATTGCATGTGCAACATTTGCCAAAGTAAAGAATTCTCCATAGCATACTAGATTTTTAAGGGTGGACATTTCAAGCAGGTCTCAGATTTTAAGGACGTACTGACTGCTTCTCCTCAGGACTACTATATTGCTCTGGGCAAGATCATAGACAACTAGAAGACACTGGGGACACTGAAGTATCCACAGAGGGGTTGCAAATTTTTGGAGCCTTGGTCAGCACAGGATGTCTTGGTATAAAACTTACAGGCAGTGAGACGGGAAGGTCACCTCACTGTGTAACCCACCCTGTTTTAAAAGATTATTTAGAAGCATCCCTAAGGATCTGAGTGTAATTTTGTTCAACCTTTATTTAAAAATCCACCTCTATGACGACCAAGTTTTACTGGCCCCTTAGGTGATAACTTAAGACAGATTTCTCTTTAATAGTTTTATAATAATTTAAGTCTCGGGCTCATTCATCTCATTTTACTTCCCACATCCATAAAAGAAGTCTGGGGTTCTCACCAGAGAGGAAAGAGGAAATCAGGGACCTGGAAGGAAGCGGCAGATTCTCAAGCCTCTCGAATGGGGATGTGGCTCTGCCTGAAGTTTCACTTCTCTGAGGCTCCCGAGCCTCACTCAGTATCCTAGATGTGAGGGTAGACAATCCCATGAGCAGATCCTAATTCTATTTAAAGGTTCTATGACCTCGAAGGAGTCATTAAAATGCCCTGTGAATCAATTGGTTTGGTCCTCCACAAAATAGAGATGGTCCTCCACAAAACATGGCAACTCTACAGTGACCAAAATGCAAAGACCTGAGAACTTGCCCAAGGAAGGTAGAAAACTCAAAACAGAGCCAAAAGCCAATGACTATCCAGTCCTACTCTCCTTCCTTGCCCACCATTTCTTTTTCTTCTCCTTTTTATAAGCATAAGAAAGACTTAGTTACTATATAATTCAGTCCCAATGATTCCCAAAATACCTAGATTGCAGGGACTCCAGCTTACATAGAATGGAAGGCATACACAAAACCTCCCCAGCCCAGGAACGCTCCATAAACACACTGATTTTAACTAGTATTTATTTGCAGAGATTAATCTGGATGTTCTGTAAATGTATGCCAATAAACTCAGAACTCATCACCAATGTAAAGTCTCTGAGGAAACACATCCCCAATGTGCCAGAAAGTCAAAGGACCAAAAGGAAGATAAAATTAAATTTCTACATCATTATGTTATTTTTCCATTAGCAGTAGAAATAATGCTTCTTTTCATCATTGATCAAGACACAGTCATTGTGCAGGGTTGCACGCAAATGAGTGTCCTTGTAGCATTAATTAGGGAGGGCACATCCTTAGCTGAGAAAAAGGAGACTGAAGCAAAATTCTGAGTATTTTAGAACCCAGAAAGATAGACAGTAAATGCCAGACACTGATTCTTCAGCCAGTAAATGTAGCTGAAGGCTGAATATTCAAACTCTTTCAACCCTAGCTAAATATAACTCAGAGGTTTGAATTACTATAAATTCATATTACATTTATCCACAGGATGAGGGTCACATACTAAGTGCTTTTCCAAACATAAAAAAAGGTCCCAGGCCGTGAATTCATTCTCTTTTCAGCAGATTTAGCCAATGAGTCTCCAGTTGTAAACAGCAGTGATATTTCTATTAAACTCATTTTCTCCCTTGGTGGTATATCTACTTCAAATACGATCTCATTATCTGCAAGGAGGCAGATTCCCTCCGGACCCTTCCAAATTAGGCCATCAGACCCCCTTGTTTATGCCTTGTAAACTCACTCAGACCCAAGCAATACTATCTCATCCTTTGGAGAGCAGAAACTCACCAATCCACTCTGCAGAAGATAAAGAAAAATAAAGCTGGTATTTCTCTTTGCTAGGTGGTATTTACTGCCTCCCCACAACACAGCTCTTTTGCTGTCCGCTGCCCCCTTTGATGGGTGCTAACACAGAGCCGAGGCATTTTGTTCCAAATGCTGCTTAATGTACCCACAGATAAATCTTCAGCCCTGCTCTGTATCAAAAACATCTTACAAGTCTAGGTAAATTATACGCCACCGCTCCAGTTTTGTCTACTAATTTTTTAATGTACATGAAATATTCAAGGTGATTTGTGAGGCATGAAATACCTCTCATGAATCCACCCTGACACCTCCCTCGCTGAGAGCACATTTCTGATGGCTGCCCACGTCCATTAGGGGCTGAAGTTTTCTAACTCGATTAAAGATCCACAGGCTGTACTAATAGAAAGATGGATCCTAAGAGCTCCGCAGGGCTCTCTACTGGTCTGTGGCTTCTCCCCTTTGCTGCCATTTGGAGTTCTTGTAATGTCTCCTTGAGTCTTCTACTCCATAGCATGTTTACCTAGATGGATGGATAGAGAAACTGGAACTGGAATAATTTTTCAGATTCATGGACTCCTAAGACACCTTATGTACTGAGGGTCTTTACCCCAAGCATTGGGGGTAAAAACAAAAGCATGAAAGCAAAGCTCTTGAAATAATGCAAAACCCTAAATAGCAAGAGGTAAGATCAAGTAAGATCATCATTCTCAGGCATCTGAACTGGACAGATGAAAATGGTCCACATATGTTAATGGACTAGTATAATTCAAATGACTGGCTTTTGATTTCCAGATGTGCCAATCATCAGTGGCAAGATTCAAGACATTTAAATTAAACTTTCTGTACCCCCACTGCAGGGGGAATTAATGCCACTCTCATAGGGTTGTAGTGAGGATTAAAAGAATTAATGTGTGTCTGTGCCCAGAACACTGCCAGGGCTCAGTCAAGGTTAATCTCCTTCCCTCCCTCCAAGCTCATTTCATAATGGCTCTTTCCAATACCCACCTTACTTTGCAGTTGGTGTAGCTTCCGTGGAGAGAGCTGCTTGGCAAGCCATTTACACACAATTTTCATACCTGATACAACAGTACTGCACAGTGGGTATTAGGAGTCCCACACAACCCCTTCCCTACATCGTAACGCCAAGATTCTAACCCCAGTGATTTAATCCCCCAGATCTGCCTGTGCTCTTTTAAATATGCCTCCCTATTCTTCTTCTTCTTCAGGTCACTTGGCCTTCATCCTACAGAAGGAAAAAAAAAAAGAAAATTCTCCCAAACATGACATTGTCCTCCTTCATTTTTGACTATATTTTGGGAATATGTCAGGTTGCTCTCAACGTCTACCTAATCAATGCTTTCAAAGCTACCCTATCTGTTCTCTAATTTCATAAGGGTTTTATGAGCTACTTGTTTTCTAACCATTAGATATTTCTAACATGGTATTGCGATATTACTTGCTCTCATTTTCTCATGCGCATTTCATTTTTGCTTTCTTTTATTTTTTTCATATCCATCCCTGCATTTTCATATCTTTGATGGCAGTTTAGGATTTTAGAGTCTTGCATTACTGCTCCTTTATTCCCCGCTTTACTTACTCATTTATTCTCTTCTATTTATCATTGAATAGCTCCCCCACTTTTCCAGATGCATTAAGTTATTAACTCCATTCATTTCTTTTCTGTCTTCACCTGCAACAATCTCATGGCACGTACTCATGGATTTTCAACACCGTCTACTAGAAATTTAATATCTGTGGCCTGTTTTTTTCCTTAGTTTCCATATGCTCTTATTTTTAGTCTAATTGTGAGCATAATGAAGTCCTGATTGTATTTTTCCAGGTTCCCCTTCAATGTCCTGGGTTCTAGCCTCTCTAAGCTGCCAAGGCCGATACTTTTAAAACCCCTTAGAAATATAAATTAAATATGAAATGAGAAAGCCATCCTGCTCTCCTTAACAATCTGCCAGTTACTTCCTGCTTCATTCTCCTCAATCTTTGCTACCTTTGATAATTAGAAATGAGTCAGTGTGAAGACCTTTGTCTTTTTGCTCAGTTGTGAAAAGAGATTGGTTAAGGTTCAAGTGTGCTGGTGATGTTCCGTGTCCAGCTCGCTGTGGTGGAATCAGAGAGCATGGACCCTGAGAGGGCCTTTAAGTGTCATTTTGTTAAAAAGCAACATAAAATTGTAGATTTTTTTTTTAATGGACCCTGGAAAGATCACTTACTAACTGTGCCATTTTCAATCAATCCCTTAACTTTGCTAAGCCTCATTTTCCTCTTCTGCAGAATAGGATTACAAAAGTAAATATAGTAGAATCTCCATAGTTGCCACCCCCCTGTGATATTGACTAGTTTGCCACAGTCCCTTGGGTGGTCAACTTACAGAGCTTCCACTCTATATATTTTATGATCCTGTGGTGTGGCACAAATGAGTTAACATGTGTAGTTTAGTAGTTCTACACATGTCCAAGCACATAGTATCTGTCAAATAAACATGATTGACTGTGAAATTAGTACTGGCACACAGCTGATCCCGGGCTATGCTTGAATACATCAGCACCACGGGGCCAGCCAGTCTATAATTGACCAATTTAAGTGGCAGAAACCTCACAATCTTCTAAGTTTTTCATTTCACCTCTGGATAATGTTGACTTCTACAGTGCTCTTTCTATTCAGATCCGGGCCTGAATTACAGTTGAAGGTGTTTCATCACAACTGTTCTCCATACGGAGAGCCAACATCTGGCCCTGTCCAGAGTTCACTCCTGGGTTCTTGACTCTTCTTTGTCTTCTAGGCCACTGGACACTCTCAGTACAAGCACAAGAGTTCTTCAGATTTTGAATGGAGGTCCCAAGTACTGCTCCAGTTCCTTTAACAATATCTTGTGGTTTTCATGATTTTTTGCATGCTGCCAATGCAACCCCCATTGGCAGCATCTTCTCTCACCCCTGGAATGTTCAAATATACAAGTTCCCAGGGTCCCAGACCTGAACAAAATATTTCAGGAGCAGCGTAGAGGAGAAAGGTGGCACATTTCTTGTTCTCAGCAGTTTAATTCTCTTGACAAAGCCCATTAGCAGCTATACCCACCAGCTATACCCGGCAGCTATCCCCAGAAGTAATTCATCTTAATTAAGTTTATAGTCAGCCTTCATCCTCCTTTTTGCTTTTATTTTTTAATCCACCACTACTTAGAAAGTTGATTTTAGGGATCCAGACTCAGAACCTCACATTTACTTGGGCATATCTGATTTGTCAGAACAATCCATTGTGATGACAAGAGAACAAAGATCATCCACAAAATTCACCGATCAATTTAACAAATGCTTTTTGAAGACTTAGTTTCAGATGCTGCTTCAGCCATTGACAATGAAGCTCCTCTGGTTAACAGGCTCATCTTTTCTTAATTTGATGGAATATATGGTTCCAGGATAGTAATTAAACAACTAATTCGAACAACAATGATAAAAGTGGTATCAGGGAAGCTAGAGAATTGCTTAAGCCCCAGAGTTTGAGGTTGCTGTGAGCTGTGATGCCACGGCACTCTAACCAGGGTGCAACAGTGAGACTCTGTCTCAAAAAAAAAAAAAAAAGTGGTATCAGGGAGGCTTATAGTGAGGTCCTGATTTAGTTTAAGGGGTCTGGGAAAGTTTCCTTGCAGACATAACTTTGATTTCTAAGTGATAGGGAAATTACTTTGAGTTTTAAGGAATAAATAGGAGAATTCCATGCAATGAGAAAAACGTGTGGGAAGGCCTTGAAGACAGAAGTATGGAAAATCCAAGAATAGTAATGGAGTAGGAAGAAAAGAGAAGCACCAACAGGTCCGCAGCAGTAAGTCAGAAACTTCTCAGGAAGAGATCTGTAGGACTTTGGTTGTTTTCATAAGAGCAGTGAGAAGCCAGTAAAGAATTTTGTTAATAATACTCATTTTTTATTGATACATAATATTTTACATATTTGCGGGGTACATGTGGGAGGTTTGTTACATGCACAGAATTCATAATTATCAAGCAGGGTATTTGAAGTAGCCATCACCTTAAGTCATCATCATTTTTGTGTGTTGGATCATTTCATGTCCTCTTTTCTAGGTACTTTGAAGTCTATAAAATACTGTTCCACATAGTCACTCTAGTCTGCTATCAAATAGCAGAACTTTTACCTTCTCACTATATGTTTGTAGAAATTAACCAATCTCTTTCCATTCTTCCTCCCACCCGTCCACCTTTCTCAGTCTCTGAAATCTATCATTCTCTTTTCTACCTCTGTAAGGTCAAGTATTTTAGCTTTCCATCTTGGCCTGGCCTATTTCACTTACCAGAAGGACGTCTAGTTCCATCCATGTTGCTGCAAAGGAGATTTTTTTTCGTAAGCAATAGGGCAGGGTGGGGAGCATGATTTGATTTACATTTTTTTTTTCTTTTTGGCCAGGGCCAGGTTTGAACCCACCACCTCTGGTATATGGGGCTAGTGCCCTACTCCTTGAGCCACAGGTGCTGCCCTAGATTTACGTTTTTAAGAGGATAATTTGGGCAGCTGTAGTGTGAATAAGTGGATTCAAACGGGAACAAGAAGGGCATTTACCAACTCATGACTGAACCATGGTCCAGAGAGATCATGATATCTTGAACATCAGTGGTGGCGATGGAGAGAGAATCAGGTGGACAGACCTTGAGGGCCACTGGGCTACATAGAACATAGACATTAATTGGAAAAGAGGGGAGAGGGTATACAGGTCTAGAGGATGGTACCCATCTTTTCTATTTGCACCTCTGGTGGATGTTAGCACTACTTACTAAGTTTGGGAAAACAGAAGGTGGAAAGAATTGCCATGGGAAAGCATAAGTTAAGTTTGAGAAGTGTTGAGTTTAAGTGTTCACTAGCAATATGTAGAAACTTAGGGGGGCGATATTTATTACTTTTTCTAGTCTCCTTTTATTTGCAAATATATGACCACTTTGTGTCTCTCCCCGGATCTTAACACTCAATGACGATTTATGCTAACAAAGGTCTTCTAATCGTTTGCATTCACACGTGTGTGTTTGCGTGTGTGACAAGACAGCAAAAGTGAGATGGGGGGAGGGAGACAGAGGATTTCAGATCCTTTGCCTCCATCTTGGTTCTCCCTGAGATTTTCTTTTGTGAAGTTGTCCTATACGCACAGTATAAGAATCTGTTTTTCCTGCATTAGCTCTGCCTTAAAAGTTCGTATTTCATAATACAAACCTGGCCTGCCAAGTTGATTTAACATCAAGTATCTTGATAAAGTAACTGCCCAATTACCAGATTTTTATAATTGCTACATCGCGGCATTAAGCCTGAAAAATATGCATGTTTATGACCTGAGTGCCTCCTATATTTTTCATCCCTCCATTTTAAAGTTTGAAAAATAGGCATGAAAATTGTTTTCTGACACTTCTTTTGAACCCTTAAATTATGAATCTATGACTAATAGCGATGTCTTAGGATGTTCTCTCAGAAAGGAAATCTAGTTTGAAAATCTGTCTTTTGTTTTTCATTCTGTAATTTCCTAAAAAGATCTACCCCACATCCTCCCTGCAGCACACACAGTCCACTCCTCTCACTGCTAAAATGCACTTTCTTCTATTATCATGCAGCTCGCTTTTGTCCAGCATGTTTAGGTGTTTAAAATGAAATTAAAATGAAAGCCGCAGCCAGAGAACAGAGAGGTAAAAGAATTCACAATAGGATTTAAGTCAAACCGAGGTTGCACATAGCCATATCTCAGCCATGGGTGCTATGAGTAGAGAAGGTACATTAGAAACTCTCTCTAGGTAAGGACCAAGTTGGACCTGCGCATGTCTGTAGCAGCAGCCCCTACCACAAGGTGTTGCAAAAACAGCTCCTCGCCAATTGCAAGTGGTCCCCAATACGCATTCCTGTCCCTGATTCATCCAGGCTCGGTCCAGGCTTACCTGCATCCTTGAAATCCTCCACCTTATTGCTTGCTGTAGACCTCTTCCATACAACCAGGCTCAGAAGATTCTCACACTTTCTAGTCCTTTTCCTGGGGCTTTTCCTTAGCTAGCTCTGTACTTGCGGTCTCAGCCTGCAATGAATCTGCAATCACCATATCCCACCCTCCACCTGCAGCTTCAGAGAGTTTGATTCAACCAGCCCCTAGTCTTGACTCTTAGCCCCACCACTCCCCTGTCCAGCACTTGGATACCAATGCCAGTGATGGAAGTGCTGAATTCTGCTCAGACTTTGGCTCTTGCTATGCAGACACAATCCTTCCCCACAAACTGAGGTTCCTGCAAGTTTCCCAAGCTCCACGTGGTCCCTGGACATAGCCACTGAATGCACCCATCACATACACTGCTCTCCTCAGGTCTGATTTTTCCATCCAGCTGCCTCCAAGAGCTGAATTCCTGCTTACATATTTCCCTGTCTTAGTCCATCCTGTTCCTCTGTCCTCTCTGCTCTGAGTACCACTTTTATTGGGGCAAAGAATGAGTTTCTTATCACTATACGTAACGAGACCGAGTCTGGACAACAACCTAGGACGGCAATTTTATAGAAGTGATTCGAGCATCAATCACTTATTATATTATTATTATATTATGTTTAATGCCTCTTTCAATCTTGAACTTCTGACCATACAAAATACACTGCATGAAATATGTAGAAGTCAAAGTTTACCTCAGCCATGCTATTTTATACAATGTAATTCAGTATCTACTAGAAGATCTGAGATTTCATGCAAAGGTTATATACGAGGATTTCGTCCTTTACTAGAGGGAGGCACTAAATCATTCTTTCCAGAGTGTGGATTTTCAGTGACAATGGCTGTGTGTTAAAAAGATGCCTGAGGGCCCCTTGGGCCTATTCCACAATGTCTTTAACACCACAAGATGCTTTTCCTACTCCCTGAGTCTCCTAGACAGGCTGGGGTAGTTCTCTGTGGACCATGCACCTGTTTTGTCTTGTTGGAGACTTTGTGGGGCTTTCTCTTCCCCATTCAATAATACCCACAGTCCTATGCATGCCTTTTCAAGTCCATGAGGACCAGGTCTCTTCTCATTCACCTAAGAGTTTTTGCTCACAAAGTGTCCCCTTTTAGGTTCTGGGTTTCAGCATTCCCAGCTGACTACCCTTGAGGAGCACAACCTGACAGCTCACACCTTTCCGGCTTTGTCCTTCAGATTCCCCCCTGTTTTGGATTCTCTGCGCCCATCTCCCTGTCAAAATACATCCTACCTCAACATTTTAACTCGAACGTTCTTTCCTTTTGGATGTTCCCTTTTAAACCAAATGGTCTTCCCCTATAATATGAGTTATATGTGCTCTAGCCCAGTGACTTTCAACTTGTGTGCTGATCACTGTGGGGCAATCTTAGGTGTGCTGGAAAGATTTTTGAAGATAATTAATTAAGTCCTTTTCAAAAGAAGGTCAAAGCACCGTAAGTATATTACTTCTTTTGGTTTTCACTCTTTGTTTACATCAACATAATTTAAGTGTACTGCACTTAACTATGGGTTCAAGTGTGCCTTGAGATAAAACAAGGTTGAAAAACACTGCTCTAGGCTGTCAACCCTGTGGTCTTTGGTTAGAGCTCATTTCAATCAGTTAACACTGCTTTTTGCATCTCTTTCCATCAGTGAGTTCCACACAGCAGAAGACAGGGTTTCATCTGTCTTTATCCATCCCAATTTTAGACATTATTCAACCATGGTAGATATAAATTAAATGAATATATGTTGATTTATTATATAAATAAGATGAACATAGCTATATTCATATAAGCCAACTTTCAAAAAAAATGGTTATTTTTTGAACCATTAGAATTTTGGATAGGAAAGTTCAAAAGCACACATTCCTTGCTTTTTAAGATGACACCATTCTAAATACTCAAATGCTTCCACCACTTTTCAAAATTATTTGAACTCAAGGTCTTCATAGGCTTTTCTTTATCAACTCAAAATCATCTTCAATTTTAAATGATGTCCCCAAAACATGATTTCCTCATCACCACTCTCCTAGTCCTTCAAAGTTAACTAAGCCCTCATGATCCTTCTCACTTTTACGGAGGGTGTTTCACAGAGGTCCAACATCTAGCCCCAAATCTCTAAGAGCAATAATTGGGTCATTTGAGGCCATGCAAATGGAAGTCTTGGGAAATTTCTCCCATTTCTTATATATACTTACTGGACAAAATCCTGACAAATGAAATAGTATTTTAATCTGTATTAATCACTCTAAATTTTACTTTGGCTGACATGATCTGTCATTTGCCAAGTTCTGACAAATTCACAATATTTTTCAGACTTCTGCCAAACGGCGACAGAACAATGTCATCAGAGGCCCCTCCTGGCTGGCACACGTGACCCAACTGACCCCAATCACATTCCCATTCTGGCTCCGTGATGTTCTTTCCTTTAATTTTCTTTCTACCTCCCTTTCTTTTTTCCCCTCTTCTTTCCCTTCAAGTTCCTCATGACTGCCTGGTCATCTATTCTACACTGGGAGTTTTAAGAACAAGTTCTTAGTGATGAACAAGCTAGTGGTTAATCACGTTTTATTTTATTATTTATTTATTACATCACTCTGTGTATTTTATTTAGGTTCTTATTCCTGATTGCAAGGTAAAATTATATGTGTGTGTGTGTGTGTGATGCACATATATAATTTATTTTTTAATTTTTGCCTTTTCTGGGGTAGGTATATTTTGGTCTTGCCCCACCAAAACATACATTTCATGAGACCAGAGATGTTGTTTGTCTCAGTGGCCGCTCTGTGTGAGCAATTGAAACAGTACATAGTATGTGCTCAGCTTATATTTCATAACTGAATTAACTAGTAAATGACTTAGTGACAAACCAAGAAACACACAAAAAGAGCACATTCTTCTCAACGAGCAATACTGGGTTTATTTCCTGCTTGTCCAGGCCCTGCTGTATGATCTTAGAAATGTCACCTCTGTGTAGTAAACGTGGTTATCATATCTGAAATGCTCACTCCATGGAATTGCTGTGATGTTTAAATGAGGCACCACACAACGCAACCTCTGGCATCTGGTAAGTGTTCATTTACGGTGAGATCTCTTTTATAGGTTTCCCACAATGTCTGTCCAGAGGACCATCTAAAACAGAGCCCAGACTTTCATTTGAATAAATATGAGATTCTGCAAAGCAGGAAACATCTTATTCATGGTTCTGTTACCAGCTTTTCAGAGATTTCAGAGAATAAAGTGGAGGGAGGAAAAAAGCTAAGGTGGATTAAAACCTACTATGTGGAAGGTACTTTCCTAATCATTTTGCATGTGTTTTCTCACTTAAACCTCACAGTAATTCTACAGGGGAGTTGTTATCTTCCTTTTTTTCAAAAGGTAAAAGCAAGGCTCTGAGAGCTGAAATAACTTATGATGTGAGATCTCAATGCTTATACGTGCCAGACGGAGGCCCCAGACATGTCTGTCTCCAAATTTATGTTTTATTTTTCCAAAGAAAATATGACACTGGCTATACACTAAGGCTCTCTCTCCTAAAGTATGTTCTATAGGATGTTAAAAAGGGCTATAAGGCAAAGACAGTTTCTGTAATTAACCTGGTTGTGGAAATCTAAGAATATACAAACAAAATACATCCTTTCTTTGTAGGAGTTCTTAGAAATTTGAATGAGTGAATATAGTTAACTCTAAATATGTTGGCATGTAAGGGAGCTCCTGTATTTGTTCACCTCCCATAGAACATTCTGGAAAACTCTGATTTAGGGAGATGATCTAGAAAGTAAGTGTCCATATGTTTTACTAAAGGACTCAGTATTTCAATATATTATGTAGCAAAATAACATAAGATCAAATCTGTTCTTTGGGTACCTATGAACTACCCATTACTCATTCTTATGAGACACATGGGCATCCTTGCCAAATGTCATTGTGGTGTTTAATGAGAGAGAACCCACACAAAACATGCATTTCCTAGTACCGTTTCCCACCAGCTTGTTGTACAGTGCTTGGTACCAGTGCCCCAGACATCTCGCTGCTGTAAATCACCAAAGAAAGGTGATCATTAAACAGATTAAAATGCATGGAAATTACCTAAATGTGGACCATTAGATTAAATGGAGCAGCTACTATATAATGCCCTGATGCCTCTAGGAACTTTATTTAGATTATAACTGCACCAGTATTGTGCAAATCACATGATTAAGAAGAATATTACAAATCTTATACCTCACCACCTCCCCTCTCCCACTGAAGGTTTGCAATTGAAATTCCTCCAAGCCTTAATAAACAGTTACCTCCAAGAAGGCACTTTGAAACTGACTTTCTAGACCAATCTGCATTTCGATGTGGTTCAGAGCAAAGCCTTATCTCTGTGTGGCATGTTTGCAAGAATAACAATGTTTAAATAATGTCTGAAATGGAGCATAAAAATCCTTTGTAACTCAAATGGACATATTGAGAAATCTTAAGCTTCAGCTCACATCACCTTTTTGATATTTCTTTCAAAGACTGACGGTAAGACATCATCACTTCCAGAAAGTAACTCTCCAAAAGCCCTGTGCATACTTTTGATGTAGTTTTCTCTTGCAAACTGTCCTCATAACGCGAATAAATGCCAATTTGAAGAACAGGAGTGGTTAGAGCTCTAAATTTTTCATCAAATTCTATGTGAAATTGAAACAGTCTATTTCTTTCTGTCTAACCTGATCGTTGCAAAAAGGAGGGGGAGGGACAGATTTCTGTATGTCTTCAAAAAACGCCTCTTAATTGGAGTCATTTAGGAAGCCCTGGATAAGATGCTTTTGGCAGAGAAAACGATCAGCCGAGGTGGCCTTTTTCTCTCTCGTGTCAAGTATATTTTTCTTCTCTTATTAGCTTGTTTTATTTTATTGAGGCTGAAAGCAAGGAAGGTAAGGACAGAGAAGGGAGCTTACATTAGCGAGTGACTATTCAGTGCCAAGTACTGTGCTTGGTATTTTCCATCTTGCCATATTTTATGGCATCAAATCCTCATAACAACTTTTCCAGGAAGACACTATTGATTCATTTATTGATTGGTAAAACTTAAGCTTGAAGTGATTATCTCATCGGCCATCAAGGAAGAAGCAGATTTTGAGCCTATTGCATCTTGAACAACTCCATGCCATTCTCACTCGATTCTGCTGCTTTGTTTGAGCATTAATTATTGGCCAACATGAAGCATCAACAATAACAGAGTCATAAAACACTGTGACTGCTGTTCAGCCAGGAGACTTGGTTGCAGGCATTAGCAAACGGCAGTGGTGACTAAGCCTGGATCCCTTTCATACAATGGAAGACGAAGGGGGCAAAAGCACCAACTCACAAAGCGTGTGGGTGTTTCGAGCATTCTGCTACACATTTTACCTGTGTTGTTTAATCCTCGTTACAATCCCATGACATCGACACCGTTATTTCCACTTACGAATGGAAAAATAACTGAGGCTCAGAGAGGTACAATGCCAAAAATCATAGAGATAGTGAGTAGCAGAACTGGGGTTAGACCCGGGATGTGTCAATTCAGACCCACTGTGGGAACACCGTGTACTATGGACCAACTCTATATTTTGTAACACTTATCCCATCATCAGCTGATGGATAGTTGGGTTGTTTCCATTTTTTGCACATCAGAAATAATGCTGCTATGTACATTTGTGTATTAGTTTTTGTGCATGTAGTTCAAATATTACATAGAGTGAAAGAATATGGGCTTTCTGTTTGCTCATTGATCTATTTTTTAAGTATCTTAGTTTACATAATTCACTTGCCACACACATACCATTTAAAGGTATATAATGTATTGTTCTTAGTAAATGTGATGGGTTGTGCACAGCCATAAGCACAACTGCATTCCAGAACATTTTCATCCTTCTGAAAAAGAAACTCCATACCCATTAGCAGTCACTCCCCATCCCCAGGCCTGAGCAACCACTGATTTACTTTCTGTCTCTGTTGATGTACTTATCCCAGACATTTCAGAAACATGGGACCATATCGTGGACCTCTGTGACTGATGCTTTTACTCAGGATATTGTTTGCAGAATTCATCCATGTTGCAGCATTTATTTGTACGTCATTGCTTTTTCTTCCCAAATAGCAGTCCATTGTATGGACATACCACATTTTATTTATCCTATCATCAACTAAATGGAGAGGCCATTGCAGTGATGCAGGTTAATCAATAACTTCACAGATGAGAAAACTGAAATTGTTCGAGCTGCTAGCATTACCAAATGTATGAAGAAAAAAAAAATCAATAACCAGGACTGTCTTGTATCAGAAATCATTCTGCAGAGCTACACTCATTATTTGCTTATACACAACATTATGCTCAACCAATACCAAACTGCCTGGATCCTCCATAATAACACTTTGGATATTTCCCTCTTTCATGCCTTGAAAATGTGGTTTCTGCTTCCTGACGTTCCTGACCTTTGGTTAAAATGAAAACCCATTTTAATGCCCTCTTTTACAATGACTCAAATCTTAATCACTGGATAGAGCTTTCCCCAAGCAATCCCACCACTACATACAGCTAGTTTTTCTTGTTGCTGTGCTGACACATTCCTTGAGAATAATACTTGTTACTTTACATGACAATGTCTTTGCTGTATGAGAATCATTACCTGGCCTAGAGTAGCAACTGATTAATGTTCAATAAATGGATTTAAATCAAAAAGGAAAAGGTCACGAGTTTGTGATTCTATTTATTAATGAAGAAAACAAAAACCAGGAATCTTATGCTGAAATGAAGATTAGCCTCTGAAAAATTCCCACTAGTGATACTCCCTGCTCTAGAAAGTTACCTATACTATGTACACCTGCTCAGCTCACCAACACACCAACAGCTTACAAACACCGTTCCCTGGAACGGCCTTAAATAAATTAACATTCCCATCTCTACCAACTCTTCTGGCAGAAACAAAAAGTTCACAAGTTAATGGGAACAAAAATGAGGGGAGGAGTGTAGGAAGACAGGAGGAGAGCGGAAGTCATTTCATAATTTATCAACGTGAGCTCTGGCACCTCATTTATTTAACAAAAAGGACTACAGTTCTCATATTTTTTATGAGTTGGGACTCAAAACAGGCTTCATGTTTTCCCTCCACCTTTGCAGCCTGTGGACTTGCTGCCACACTTGTTCCCCAGAATCATCCTTTTCCCTTTCTTAAGCCATCTACTGGGGACTCTTCATCCCCAGTGGCCACTTGATTGGTGCTGAAAGTCTCTTTCCTCCTAAAGCTTTGAGCCCAAATCCTCTTTAGTCAATACTGAGCACAAAAATCAGGGAAATGGCAAAGTGCATCTGCAGACTTGCTTTGAAGCTGATCATTCCACTTAGAATGAATTACATCTAATATGCAAGCCATCGCACTTAATAATTTTTGTTCTTTAGAGTTACATGTCTCAAAACATTGTCAGTAGAATGAAGACATAAACTCTTCTCTCCGGAAGTCACTGGAGAAGTATCTTGTTATGTTCTCATGATTATTACTCAAGACAAGCCCTTCTAGCTTGGCTTTCTGCAATATTAATAATAATAATAGTGGCAATATAGAAGATAAAATTAAATTGGAGACCTGAACAAAGTTGAAGATAAAAAGTCATTTCAGCCAAGTCTATACAAATAAAATGTACCTGACTATCTCCTGGAAGTTTTTTTTGTTTGTTTTTCTCCTGCCAAATTCTACTCTGTTATATGTCACCTCTCCACCTCTCTCCCTCCCAATTTGTGTCCTGAAGGAGCAGAGCAGCAGCACTTTCAAAACAATTTTTGGAACTCTACCTTCCTTTGCAAGAAACCCTCTGGGGTCTTTCCTTTCAATATCAGCCATCCATTTCATTTTTAAAACTCTCTCTCTCTCTCTCTATATATATATATATGTATATATATATTATATTATATATATAAAACAGAGTATATATACTCTCATATATATATAAAATATATATACTCTATATAATTATATATAAATATAAATACAAATTTAATATAAATATATAAAAATTTTATATATATATATATATTTTTTACATTGAGTCTGGAGTCAAAAAAGACAGAACAAAGGAAAATGTCAGATGCAGAAAGATTAGGCCAGACCAACCTAGGCTTGGAGAAAAACTACAGGTTTTAGGAATTTTTTTTCAAAATACTGGTCTTGTTCAAAACACCTTTACAAACCATAAATTTTGGTGTAGTTATTCTTTGCAAGGAACAGTGACATGAATGCGATCCATTCTTTTCTTTTCCAGAAAACAGCAACATCAAAGATAGACCTACGATTTACAGCAGAGCTACGAATGGGAATTTGTGTCACCTCTGCTTAAAGAGAAATGGCAGGACCTTGAAGGATGCCAGACACTGTTGTTCTGGAAGAAGTCTGAGAACCCTGCAGCGTTCTACTGGACTGAATTTACAGCTGTCCTTCACTAGCTACGTATTCCACTCTTGTTCCCTCTGCTCAGAGCAATGGTGGCCACCTGACAATTCAGGGGGAAGTCCCACACTGGGGGCTTCTGACGCCTGTGACAGTAGTTTCTAAGGCTATCCTTGGCTGTGTTTAAAGGCTCTCTTTCATTAGACCATCAGAAATTGAGACCATCAAAAAGTGACAGTGTTCTTCCAGATGTCTTTCTTACCCCCCCTGAGATGTTAAGATATGATACTCTTGGTCTTAGCTGGAAGTCATTTGAGACTGTGCGTACTGTTGTGTCATCAGGCACCTTGACAAGATTTCAACTCTCTTGAGTTGTAGGGTGAATCTCAGGAGCTCAGAATACCAATCCCCAACAGAATCTCTCCTCTCCCTTTGTTTTAGTATCTGAAGTCCTAAAGTTTTAGGTTGCAAATATTAGCTTTGAGATATTCTTTGGATGTCAGGTGTGGTGGCTCACACCTGTAATCCTAGCACTCTGGGAGGCCAAGGCAGGTGGATCACTTGAGCTCAGGAGTTCCAGAGCAGAGCAAGACCCCGTCTCAACTAAAAATAGAAAAAAAAAATACTCAAAACAAACAAACCGAGCCAGATATTGTGGTGGGCACCTGTAGTCCCAGTTAGGAGGCTGAGACAAGAGGATTGCATGATCCTAAGAGTATGAGGTTGCTGTGAGCTGTGATGCCATGGCACTCAACTCCAAGGTGTCTGAGACTTAGTCTCAGAAGAAAAAAAAAAAAAAAAAAAAAGAGCTTCTTTGGCATTTCCTCAAGGAGACCTAGCAGGTCCTCATAAAATGTGGGTAAAATGTGGGCTTCTTTTGGACTCACACTCCGGAATGTTAGAATTCCCAGGGTGGCATGATGATCAAAGCCCACCCCTCACTCTTCATTAGAACGTGTATGCATGTGTGTGTTTATGAGTGAGTGTGTGTGTGTGTATGTGTGAGAGAGATAGAGAGAAAGAGAGATAAATATAGAGAAGGAAAAAGAAGGGGAAAAAGAAGGAAGAAGAAGAGGTAGAAATAAAGAAGTGGGAGGAGGAAGGAGAAGCCATACTCTGCCAGAGCAATCCTGAGCGAGCGCAGACATGAATATATTGTCTCATTTTTCTTTTCCAGGCTACATAATATCAACAGACAATTTGTTTAATTTTTCTTGGCGCCACAATGAGTGCTGTCATTTATGATTGAATTTTCCAGTGGTTTTTGTCCTTGTGTAAAAAAGGCAGTGTTCCCCACCCTTGTCTTTGGAAATGACTTCAGCAAAAATCTCCAAGTAAGCAAAATGTTTCACTGGCTTCTTTCTGTATTTTCATTCAAACATTCTCTGTGTCTTTGTTATTCCCCCAACTTCCCTGCGAAAGCCTAGATATCCCAGTCCCCTGACTGGAAGCCTGGATGTCCCAGTCCCCGGATTAGGCTGCTTGAATTAATGTATTGGTCTTCTTCTAAAAAACTTCAGCTCAAAACGTTGCCATTTTCTTTTTACCCTGTAAGGAAAAGCACATGGAGAAAAGAATCAGTGTTGAGATTCCTGCTGACCTCATCCACTAAATAGCAATTTCTATTTCTACTCCCTTCCCTCCCTCCTTCCCTCTTTTCTTTCCTTTCTTTCGTCCTTCTTCCCACTTGCCTAAGAGTTACTTTGGGCAAGTTATTCAACATTCTAGACCTTGATTTTCATCAAGTAAAAATGTCATGTGCAGAAGTTGAAGATGCCAAAATATTTACAGTTTCTTACAACCATAAAAGTCTATGTTTGTTTAAAATTCCTTTCTGGCTCAGTGCCAGCCACATACACCAGGGCAGGTGGGTTCCAACCCGGCCTGCTAAACAGCAATGACAACTACAAGAAAAAAATAGCTGGGAGTTATGCTGAACTCCTGTAGTCCCAGCTACTTGGGAGGCTGAGGCAAGAGAATTGCTGAAGTCCAAGAGTTTGAGGATGCTGTGAGCTGTGATACTACAGTAACCTAGTGAGACTCTTTCTCAAAACAAACAAAAAAAAAATTCCTCCCTCTGATTTTTGTCTTTATCACTCTCATGCAGACGTCAGTGAATCTTGGTTTGGTTCCACACATTCCTTTTATCTTTGGCTTTCGTGGGTTTCATTGTAGTGTGTCTGGCGATGATTCTATTTGCATTTATTCTATTTAGAGCTTCATGAGCTTCTTGGATCTGTAAATTTATGTCTTTCACCAAATTTAAGAGAAAATGCTTCTTCTTTCTTTCTTCTTTTTTTTCTTAACCTAATCTCTTTCTCCTTTCCTCTGGGACTCCATTGACTTGAAAATTACAGTTATTTTGTTTTGCCTCAGGTTTTCGAGGCATTGCCATTTTTATTTATTTTTTTTTACCTCTCATCTTTTCCTCTCTGTTCTATAGTTGAAATAATTTTATTGATATGTCTGTAAGTTCACTGACTTGTCCCTCTGTCGCCTCCATTCTGCTATTGAGTCCAGCTAGTGAATTTTTTGACTTAAAATATTATAGTTTTCAATTCTAAAATTTCCATTTGGTTCTATTTTTGTAGTTTTTTTTCTCTTTCAAAAATTTCTATCTTTGTATTCATTTCATAAGTACCAATCCTTACTTTATTGAATGTGGTTATAATATATACATTAAAGTCTTTGATAATTCCAACATCTGTCTTCTCAAGAATTAGTGTTTGTTGGAATTTAGTTTTCTGTAGCAGGGATTAGTGCACTTTTCAGACAGTAATTATTTTAGGTTTTGTGAACCGTATACTCTCTGTTGAAACTACCCAGCTCTGACACTCTAGCATGAAAGCTACAGTGTCCAGCACAGGACTAAGCATGGCTGTGTTTCAGGAAAACTTTGTTCAGAGACACTGACATTGTAATCACATTACAGTTTCCCACTTTACAAATACTTTTACAAATGTAAAAATTTCTTCTTTCCTTATAAGCCATACTGAAACAGGTATTGGTGCAGATTTGGCCCACAGACCCTAGTGTACCAATCCACACCATGGAGAATTGTTCATTTGTTCCTTCTTTTTTGTACGTCAATTCATTTTGGATTGTATCATGGACCAGTTTACTATTACATTGTGAGACTCCAATTCCTATTAGAATCCTCCGGAGACTGTTCATTGTTTTAGGTTTGTCTTAACAGGTTTGGTGAGGTACAGATCACAGGTTCGGCCTTCCCTTCAGAAGTCCCAATATTCATTCAGTTTCCTCTGGAGTCTCTGCGATGCTGTTTGCATGTACTCAGCCATACCTGCACCTCTTAGAAGTTATTTCAATGGTAAAAATCCTCGCCACACTCTAGTGATGGCTTATATTCTAGTACAGCTCCCAAAGTCTTCACTGTGCCTCTTTGATGTGTTATGTACCTGTGCATCTTGGGCATAAACTCGGAATTTCTGATGAACAATACACAGAATTAGGAAAATCCCTTCTCAACTCTCATATTGCCAATATCTTCTATATTCTCCAGCTCTCAAGACTCATTTTCCCTATTCTTGCTTCTCTAACCAGAAATAAATGATTTTCTTAGGGCTTATCTGCTGTTGACTATGTTCACCTACCCGGGGCTGACTTTGGGAAAAGAGTCAGGAAAAAACTCCTCAGAACACAAGTTATCTGACCTTAGAGACAGGTCTGTCCTTTGGGGTAGTCATTGCCCACACCTCTGCCTTGCTGCCACCATCATGTAGTGATATATAGGCTAGCCTCTGGGTACATCCAGGATAGAATTAAAAAAAAAAAAAAGCAGAAAAAATGTACATCTGACTCATAAGGGGCCCATACTCTGGTTCCCAGGGAACTCTTCTGTCTAGAGAGAGTATCTCTGAAATTTTGTGCTATCCACATCTACTGTGAAGTTTTATTTGGGGGTCAAAATTGGGTATAGAGATGTAGATTAGAAAACAACAATAATACAATCTCACTTCCTTATTAGTCATTCTACACGTCTGTAGGACTGAGCTGTCGGCAGGGGTGTCCATCTCTTCCACAGGCCCCTTCCGTTGGAAACCTCAGTTCTCTCATACAGTGGCAGCAGGGTTCTAAGAGTTCAGACTCCCCTGTAAGTGCTTAATGAGCCTCTCTTGTGTCAATTTAGCTTAAATGTCATTAGCTAGAAAAATTCACATTAGCAAGCCTGGAGTTAACCTGGTAGAGGAAGATGGCGAGTGATCCCCATAAGGTTTGGATTTTAGGAAACATCCTTTATTGAAGTCCATTTATGTGATAATGTCCTGTAGTGATTTCTGAACTTAGGTCTGTCTGATTCCAATAGAAAGCCCTTTCCACAGCAAATAAAGTTGATGTTGTATCACTTAAAGCTTTCTTATACGGTTTTTCTATCACATCACCAACATCAGTATGATGACAATTGAAAACAAACACGCCCACAGGAAAAATTTATACACACACACACATTTCACAAATGCCATCATGGGCATGTGCAAAAATGGATAGCCAAGGTTAAAAATCAAGGAAAACCGCAATGACGGGGATATGTCAAAAATATATATTGAAATAGTTCCCATTTTGACCAAAGCTGGAACAATCTGGGCAGCCAAATAAGTAAATGAGTATTAGATTATAGCTCTACCCGGTCCATACTGATATAAATAAGTAAATGATAATAAAAAGATAAATCTTCTGGGCAGAAAAATGATAAATAACTTACGTAGACACTCTCACTTTTGAAGAGGTGGTATGTAATTCTCAACTGTGCTTGGTGACTTTCTTCCAAAGAGGACAGTAGGAGAAGAGGTGGAGGAAAAGAAACTTTGTAGGAGAGAAATCTGCAAAGCATAACCGTGGCCTCAGATCAAGGTCAACATCAACAGTGGTAAAGTGAGTCATGTTAATAGTGTGTATTCCTGATCTGATATGTTTAAAATGGCACTTCATCCTTGTGTTTGTCCCTCTCCAAACCCCAGTGGACCATGAGAAAAGCATCACACAAATTCCAATTGAGCAACATTGGAAAGCAGATGACAAATACTCCCCAGACTCTCAAGATCATGAGAATCAAGGAAAGCCTGAGAAACTGACACAGCCAAGAAGAGCTTAAAAGAGCTTAGGAGAATGAATGAAATAGGACATCCTGGGTGTGGCACCTGAAGAAAAAAGGAGCATTCAGTAACTAACTAAGACTTGAATCAACGACTTTTTTTCAATATTGATTTATTAATTATAGGAGGTGTGCCATACTCACATAGGTATTAACTAGATGAGGGAAATTTAGAATTCTGTACTAGATTTGTAATTTTTCTGTAAATCTAAAATTGTTGTGAAAAATAAAGTTAATCAAAATTAAGAGCAAAAATCAGATTAGAAATATTTTCAATATATATATACAAAGAGATGACTTTTAAACATTAAAAGATATTAAGCATGCTGATTAAAAATACATAGATCAAAAATAAAACTAAATTAAACAAAAAAAGCCCCATAGGACTCCAATACGCCATGGACAATGAACATGAAGCAATAATTTACAATAAAAATAAGCATAAGTAGACACATGAAAGTAAACCTCAATATTATTAATCAAGATGCTAATCACTGGCTCGGCCCCCGTAGCACAGTGGTTACAGTGCCAGACACATACACTGAGGGTGGTGGGTTCGAACCCAGCCCCGGCCAACTAAGCAACAGTGACAACTGTAACAGAAAAATAGCCAGGCATTATAGCAGGTGTCTGTAGTCCCAGCTACTTGGGAGGCTGAGGCAGGAGAATCGCTTAAGTCCAAGAGTTTGAGGTTGCTGTGAGCTGTGACGCTCTACCAAGGGCAACAAAGTGAGACTCCATCTAAAAAAAGAAAATAAATAAATAAAAAATAAAAGATGCTAATCACTTTAATCTCATACAACCTAAAACTATTTTTAAAATAACAATATCCTGTGTGATTTAGAAGCCTTGCTAGTGGTGGCAAACCAGTTACACCCACCTGCAAATTAATTTGAAATACAATATAAATATATTGATCATTTTATTCACATTAATGTCATTTCTACTAATCTTCTTTTAGATATTAATATGTGTGTAACATATTTGCCATAGGAAGATAATCATAATAAAATTATTTATGAACGTGCACACTTAGAAACTACTTAAATGCTCAGCAATAGGGGAGTAGTTAAACAGCCCTTGGTTTATTTTAGGAAACCTTACAAAGTAATGAAATTGATATTTAAATAGATAATGAGATAACATAAAAAATTCTGCATAAAAATGCTAAGAGAAAGGGGGTAATGTACAAGGCATCTATATAGTATCTTAGCCCTTATACTAAAAAACTCATTGAGGTAGAAGATGCCGAAAGAAGATAACATCATTACTTGCAACAATTTTATTTGCACGTTGGATCTAGTCCCTGCTATTTTTCTTAAACTCTTTTCTAAATTTCATTTTACCTACAACAATTTTATTTGGCAACAACCACCAAAAAAAGTTAAAAAGAAGATGAAGAAGAAAAAAATTCCATTTTCTGGAATAGCAAAATTTGTCATATTTGGCAGGTGGGACTTTCAAATTATTGCTTCCATTTATTTATAGTATTCCTATTTTCCTTCTATAATTGAGTATCTAGAAATATGATTTATAAGAGCAAACACGTGAAGAATTGGTATATACACATCCCCTAGACTGGATTTGTACAAGGGGAAAAGAGATGACCCTCTGTATAGATCAATTTGAGATTCTCTTGGCTTCTCTGAAGATCGGCGTGAGCACACACAGCAGATAGAGAGATCTTAGGGGGCCCATAAAAAACTTGTAAAAATTTCTTTAAATTTGTCTTCTTTAGAAGTTCTTAGGATGTTTTGCAATTCACTGGTGACAGTTTTTTTCTGTTTATACAATTTCACAATTAGAAATTGATTTTTTTTCTCCTGGTGAGAATGTTTTTGCAATTTAGTAAATGATACAGTATCCTCCAATTGTTCCCTGAGCCTAAATATTGCCTCACAACAAGATCTTGCTCTTTACAGGTACCTGGTGATTGATGGATGGGTTGATTGATTAGTTCTTTCCCAGTCTGAAGGCAAAGGGCTGACGCAGAGGCTCTTGGGAGAGCCCCGCCGCTCTAAAGGTTGAGACTGACACCAATCTTGCTGCTGTCAGCCGGCATCACCAACCAATGTTATCTCTCTGTAAGACACCCGTTGCTGTCACAGGAGCCCAGGCAGCAGCAGATAGTAGTAGCTGATAATTCTCCACCCCTTCTTCCTAATAAGGTGATCTAGACCCCCAGAAACTTCACACACACAGCATACTTTGTCTACATAGAAGAGAAAACTATTTGAAACAATCCACAATCTGTCCTGTGGTCCGAATTATTTGAGTCCAGATTTAAACCATTTTAGGGAATGAGGGAGACCGTTGGGACCAGCAGAACCCTTGGTCCAATAGCCCGAGCATAGAGTCCCGGCAAGAGGATCCAATTCTGATTTATTGTAGAGACTGAGTCAGTTTCTTAAAGATCCGAATTTGTCAAATAGGAATAATCATGACATTTCTTGCATAAAGTTGCTCTAAGGATTTAATACACATCTTTTAAAACATTTTAAAAGAAACATCTATACAGATTTCTTAACAAAGTGTCTAGCAAATAATAAATGCTTTAAAAATATGAGCCATTCTTTAGGCAGAAGTGCAGCGTTGGCCTTGATGAGAATAGATGTGCCTTTTCAGAACTTCAGGAAATTGCCGTGGAGTACAGACTAAACTCAGAGAGACAATACCTACATTCTAGTCATTTTTTAAAAATGGATATTTATTTTCTTATCTTGCTTGTAGAATGAGAATGAACCAAAAAAAAGGTAAGAAGAAATTATTGGATAAACATTCTTTATTGAATAGCTGGAACCATCTTAAAAATAAATAGAGAAATGTCACTATGCTGCAAAAAACATCTAAAACGCTTAGCAGAGATCGTATAGGGTCTTCACCCCCGCCTGCCCTTCTAAGGGCTAAAGAAACTCCAGCCAGGTTGAAGGGACTCACTGACCTTCCCACGGGCTCTGCTCTCTGGAGGCCTTTGTTCAGGCTGCTCTCCCCTGGAGAGCCCTTTCCTGGTGAATTTGACTGCCTGATTCCTTCTCATTCTTCAGATTTCCTTTAAATGTCACTGGGTCTAGAGGCCATCCTGACCCTCAGCCTAATTTACGTCCTGTTCTGTTATTTTCTTTTATGGAACGCTGTTCTTTTTCTCCTCTTCACTTAACACTTTTAATGAGTTTAATTGTGTAATTACCTACCAGTCTGCCTGTTAAAAGCCCAATGTGTGGGCCTAGCAGGGCAGGACCACATCTGCTGTGCTCCCCATCACAGGTCAACACCTAGGGACGATGTGCCTGGCACACGGAAGGCTTGGAATAAATACTGGTGAATCCATGATTGAATTAGTGAATGAACAAATGATGCAAATGGCATCGCTATCACCACCATCTTCATATGGAGCATAAGGACACACTTGAAGAGCATGCTTTGGGCAGGACAAATTTTTTCTTTTCTCTCTACTACCCATTCGTGGGGGTTTTTCCTTGGGGAGTTTCTATGCTCAGGCCTTTCCTGAATATAGCTCCTTCTGGGGCCTCCAGAGAAGTGTCTGGAGGTCTCTCCTCACCTTCCTCCCAGGGACACACAAACCACTGCACCCTCCTTCCTTCTGGGGTCCTTTCTCCCTCCTGCCAAAAAAAGTCCACTCTGGATGCCAGCTGAGTGGGATCCAGTCAGCTAGCTCAGCTATGATTTCAATTACTGATAAGGACCTCTGTGTCAGGTCCCTCCTGGGCCCATCTGCATGCTAATCCAGGCATCAACGGCACAGCCTCTAATGGAATTCCTGGCATCAGGAGGAGATTGGGAAGGGATAATCCAGGGGTGGGAGGCTGGAGAGAGGGAGAGGGAAGCCTTTTCTGTCTTCCTCAAATCACCTTTTAAAGACTCAAAGAATTTTACCAGTAAAATGAGACGAATGGTCAAGTGGGTTTATACAAATCAACAGATTAAAAAAAAAATACACCAGACCACCTGATAATATGAACAGTGTGATCTTATTATAGTAACAAAGAAAAAATTCATGTACGCAGAGATAACGTCTAGAAGAATCGATCCCTGGGAGTTTAATCAGTCTTATCGGTTTGTGATGGAATTAGAGTTTTGATATATACTATATATTTATATAATTATATATTTGCATATATTCTATCAGAAAATCTCATGGGGCTTTTGAAAAAAGGAAAATATAAATCCAAAAGTAAATTGAAAGAATAAAGGAAAACAGGAGTCTTGCAGCTTGTTGTTCAGCAGGAGGCTCAGTTCTTTCTCTCCCTGCAGAAACACCTTCAAAGCACTAAAAGCTCCACCTTGCGAGATGCTTGTATTACATTACTCTGGCTTCTCCTTCCTTACTTTAGTATGCATCTCTTAAATGACCACGCTCAGAAAGAGACACTTGAAAGACTGAGGGAGGAGTGGACAGGACTCTGGAAAGCTTGAGTATTTCCCTGAACCTGTCCTTCACTCAAATAGATCTGAGCCTTCCTTGACATCCCCTTTCTGGGCCTCTGCTCATCTGTAAACAGACAGTTCAGGATAAGACTGTCTCATAAGATCACTTCAAAAGCTCTAACCTTCTATGTCTCCTCTTCTGACCTTATGGGCCAGAAAATTGTTTATTCCAGAAACTTTTAAAGGATCTTCTGGACTGAAACTTTTGGCTGTTATTCTGCCCTGGTTTCACCTAAAAAAAAAAGCCTAGCTATAAGTCCTAGAAGAAACGTTATGAATTTGGAGCAGAGTAAGCATTGAACTGATCACCCAAAGTAGCACACTGCCTGTTAATAATTATACTGGAAGAGCAGTCGCCAGTGAGGACTGTCCTGTGTACAGCAGAACATGGTGAAGGGTCGGACTTCCTAATCCCCCTGTTGACATGTTTCTATGTGACCTGTCACTAGACTGCCAGCTCTGAAGGGAAGAGGGGGGTTGTTCTATTCACAATGGCATCTTCTCTTAGAAAGTGCCACTAAAATATGTCTCATAAGAATGATTAAGTGAAGGAGTTAGGATTCTTGTTAAGGGGAAAATTGGGCTCATGATGTATTGTCTTAAGTTTCATGTGGATCCTGACACATGCTCACAGGTAAGTACCAATCTGGGTTGCATTGCTTCCTTTTTACCTAATTTTATAGATGAAAACTCCTTGGATTAAGCAAGTGAAGTAACATGTCTATGAAGGAACGTAAGCTCTAAGAGGGCTGTGACTTTTCTCTATTTCTCTTTTTATTCTTTTTTAATCAACTGTTACTTATTTTTAACTTAGTTTTGTGGAGTGGGTATGCATATATGTGTGTATATACATATGATATATCTGCATATATTGATATGCATTCATATACAATATAATGCAATATCTATGTAGTTAATATATAAGCTCATGCTTCCTGTTAGTAGTTGGTCATGGATTTGGACTAGAACCTATGAGTATTAATTTCCATGCCGAGGGTTCACAATTATATTTCATGTGACACTTCTTTCCTGTCCCAAAGCCCCTTCCTGCATGCCTCACCTCAACGTGACAGAGAGTTTCTTATCATTTTTCCCCAGGAGACATGGATCTGGTCACACCCTCCTGTCCATCATCAAACGTGCATGCGCACACTACACGTCCCTTTAGAATGCAGAAATGTCTGCAGTAAATATTACTTTTGGTTCAAAACTAAGGTCTATCTTCCAATGAAAAAGGAAAAAAAAACTGAATAATGTTTCCTGAAAAAAATATGAATGCAAAAAATAATATGAATGCAAAGTCTCATTGTCTGAGACTTATGGGACTTTAATGGAAGTATTTATGTCAGAAAAATGTAGAATGGAAAGCATAAGGTAACCCAAATCTCCTTCTGGCTGGAAAAGCTCTCAAGTCACTGAAGATGGTTTTGCCAAAAAGGCTTGGCAAGAAGCAGTGATATTTGCAGATTGTTCAGTGGAACTGCTTTTATTTAGTCAATTTCATCCGGTGGCCAATGGGTTCCCCGCATGGGGATATGTTGCTTAGACAATGACAAGCCTTACACCGAATTGTGAGCGATCACTGAAAATATAGTAACAGAATGTCACTCCTGATTTGTTTTCTGAAGGGGAGCTACGTGGCTAGAAGTATCAAAGGGGTGATGTATGGGAGTGTCAATGCTCATTTTGAGGTGAGGGAAGACTTGAAATGACAGTGGAAATGGGCACCGAAGCAGACAGACATGGCCAGACGTAACACTGCTTCCTCCAGGAAAGGAGAGAGAGACAGTCCCCCCAGCCAGCTGGCACCTGACCAGAGAACTCCCCACCAGTCCCCAGCAGCATCATTGCCTACAGACACTGATCCAGCTTTGCGACCAAACTGCATCAGAGATCCAAGAGAGAACTGCTCCCAGAGGGCTAAGCTGAGCTCTGCAGTTTGTGCTTAGCCTGCAAGGGGAGAGCCATTCTGCACTGGCTTGCCAAGATCAAAAAGAACTTGAGTGCTCAAAGGAAACAGTGAGGAAGGGACAGGGCTAGGAAGAGAAGACTGGCTTTAGAGTCCATTAAGGCAGGTTTAGAAGCTCACACTGGGCTTGGAACCAGGGGGAAGGCACAATCCCTTCCAATCCTCACTTTGCCCATCTGTAAAATGGACAGGCTATTTGCCTTATTCAGTTGCATGAGATTCATCTGACACATGTCTAAGGGGCCAGTAAATGCCAGCACTCTCCTCCTTCTGGTTTGGAGAGTAAAGACATCTCCTTAATGATATTCCTTGCTAGGATGTAAAGGCTGCACACTCAGAGGAATCCAGAGGCTGCCTGTCATAGGACATTGCTATTTAATCAGAATCTTCAGAGCATGATGTGGCTCAACTAGGGGACAGAAGGAATCAGAGCATAGGTCCTTGCCTTGGGTGGAGTTACTGACTTGTCTTCTTTTTTTTTTTTTTTTTACTTTTTTTTTTTTTTTATTGTTGGGGATTCATTGAGGGTACAATAAGCCAGGTTACACTGATTGCAATTGTTAGGTAAAGTCCCTCTTGCAATCATGTCTTGCCCCCATAAAGTGTGACACACACCAAGGCCCCACCCACCTCCCTCCTTCCCTCTTTCTGTTCCCCCCATAACCATAATTGTCATTAATTGTCCTCATATCAAAATTGAGTACATAGGATTCATGCTTCTCCATTCTTGTGATGCTTTACTAAGAATAATGTCTTCCACTTCCATCCAGGTTAATATGAAGGATGTAAAGTCTCCATTTTTTTTAATGGCTGAATAGTATTCCATGGTATACATATACCACAGCTTGTTAATCCATTCCTGGGTTGGTGGGCATTTAGGCTGTTTCCACATTTTGGCGATTGTAAATTGAGCTGCAATAAACAGTCTAGTACAAGTGTCCTTATGATAAAAGGACTGACCTGTCTTCTAAAGTAGTCCTGGGTCCTCTGTGTAGAGAGCCTTTCTGAAGAGAGCGCCTTAATCTAATTAAGTCTGTCGGTTTTGTATTCGCTGCAACTTGGTTTGACTCAGACACAAGCTGTGTCTGTCTTCCGGATGGGGCGCATGACTGATGTTGGATCACTCTGCCTCAGCATGTAACCTGTCTTTTGTGTGGGCAAACTCTGGTCTTGTGCTCTTCAGGGTGGGTTGGAGAAGCAGCTCTGATTAGTGAGAAAGCTCTGATTAGCTTACCATCAGGTCACTATGGGCTTATGAAAGGTGTAACTTAAAGCAAGTTATTCAACCCTACTAAAACCTCAGTTTGCTCATCTATAAAGAGATGATATTGTCCTCTCACACATTTTTATTAGTCATAATGTACGCAAAGGTGTAACACTCATAATAAACTCTCAGTACACAGCTATTAAAATATTTCAATTATAAATATTCTAGGTTTTGAGAACCCTCCAATGTTCTTTGCCATATACTCAACTTAATTCCTTCTCCCCCCACACATACACCCAAACATATACCCTATTTTAAAATTGATTTTATAATTAAAAATCATGTGGGGGGGAATAAGTTCTATTTTAGATTTAAGATACAAAACAAACAACCTCCTCCTAAAAATCTACATGTTCCAAACACCTCATTGAATCACATATCTATTTTTACAGAGGTAAAAGGGAGGTAAAAGAGAAAAGTATCCAGCCTGTGTCATAAAGGGAACTAGTGACGATTTCCAGAAATACTCGGTGAATTGCTCTTTTTATTAAATGAGGCAACTTGACAAGAGTTATGTGCTGCTGTGTGTCTAATATGGGTGTGCTTCTGCTGGTCTTCTATGGACTTGGCCCAAAGGTACAATCCCATTAGTCAACATGGCGCTGACAGAGCCGTGTGTGTGCTGATTGCTAGTCTCCCAATGTTATTGTATGATGATGGAAGATCGCCCCAATTGGCCAAGATTGTGCTATTCTCACTACTTGAGTTTTCTTTTTCTTTTCTTTCTTTTTTTTTTTATTAAATCATAGCTGTGTCCATTAATGCAATCATGGGGTACAATGTGCTGGTTTTATATACAATCTAAAATATTTTCATCAAACTGGTTAACATAGCCTTCACGGCACCCTCTTAGTTATTGTGTTAAGACATTTATATTCTACATTTAGTAAATTTCACATGTACCCTCATAAGATGCACCATAGGTGTGAGTTTTAAAATAAAAGTCTCCCCTTAACAGCCAGGTGCGGTGGCTCACACCTATAATCTTAGCACTATGGAAGGCTGAGGTAGGTAGATCATCTGAGCTCAAGAATTTGATACCAGCCTGAGCAAGTGTGAGAACCCCATCTCTATTTTTTTTTTTTTTTTTTTTGCTGGGACTAGGTTTGAACCCGCCACCTCTGGCATATGGGACCAGCGCCCTACTCCTTGAGCCACAGGCGCCACCCCCCCCCCCCGTCTCTATTAAAAATAGAAAAACTTGCTAGGCACAGTGGCACACACCTGTAGTCTCAGCTACTCAAGAGACTGAGGCTCGAGGCCATGACTTTGAGGTTACTTTGAGCTACGAGGCCACAGCACTCTACCTAGGGTGACAGAGTGAGACTCTGTCTCAAAGAAAAAAAAAAAAAACAAAAAACAAGAGTCTGCCCTTAAGACCTTTATATATGATGAGACATTATCTGAATTTATAGTTAGGAAGTCATCAAAGGTGCCTGTCTTCTTGAACCTGTGACATCTTTCTGTTTCATCCAGGAAGATCTAGCCACAGCATGGAAGCTTGGTTCAACTTCTTCCATCAGTATGATCTTTATAGGTATGGACGCTTCTGTTCCTATTCCTGCTCTGCTCATTACCGGTTTTGTATCCTTAGGAACATTATTTAACCTTCCTGAACCTTATTATCCTCACTGGGAAAGGTTGAGATAGTAATCCCTACCTTGAAGAGTTGCCGTGATTTGCTGTGTACAAAGAGCTTAACAGAGGGCCCGGTGCATAAAGGGGCTTCATAAATGACAAGCATGACTATTAGCATTATAAATTCCTCAGTGCGTGTTCATTTTCTTTGTAATTCTTACATGCTATTGGGAATAAATGATGGAATAAAGTGAAATCATTCAGTAAATTCTGCATCTAGGAAACCACTTAATGCCCGGAAAATTGTCCTGCAGTTGATGACTGTTTAAAATGTGATTCATTTTTGAAACTTTGAACTATTTTGAGAAGTTAACTATATCATGCATTTTTAAACAATTATGGTAACACAGCTTTTGCCAAACAATGACATAATTTGACCTTCCTTGGAAAAAGGACAAAGGACGGGACATAAAAATAATAAAGAAGAAAAGAATAAAAAAAGAACAACCAAAAAAAGGTTTCAAGTTCAAACAATTTTAAGAATTCAGTAACTGTTATAATTTTCAGATTTTATGATTTTTCTGGCTTCCTCTCTATTTCCCCATGCAACTGGCCATCAAATCTATAACCATTAAACTTCTTGCTGGCTGTGTACTATTGGGCAAGTCATTTAATCTTTGTGTGTGTGTGTGTGTGTGTGTGTGTGTGTGTGTGTGTGTGTGTGTTGCAGTTTTTTGGCCAGAGCCAGGTTTGAACCTGCCACCTCCGGCATATGGGGCCGGCACCCTACTCCTTGAGCCACAGGCGCCGCCCCTCATTCAATCTTTTAGTACTTTAATACTATATCTTGGGGATGAGATCATGTTTACTTATAGAGTTATTAGAAGTAGTAAATAACATAATTCATAAAAAGGACTGACAACGAGTCTGTTGTAAAGTCACTTTTTTAAAAAAAATTTAAGACCAATTAACTACAGCAGATATCTTTTTTCCTTTAGACTTCCAATTTGATAAGCAAACAAGTAAGAGTTGGAGGAGCTTACTCAGGAGAATCAGGAAAATAAGGTAGTGGTGGTGGTGGAGCTGGCTACGAAAAAGTGGGTTGTGTGGAAGGTGGCAACTTGAGAGGGGAGAAGACCCCAGGCTGGCTCTCTGGATCTGCATCAGGGAAGAAGAGAGGATGAGGAAGCCTCCGTCAGACAGAGAAGGGGTCCCTCAGTTTGAGCCCGCAGAGGATATGAGACTCTAAATATCCCCCACGCAGTGATACAAGTTGCTCAAGTAAAGATGCCAGACCATTCTCTTCTAAGAAGGACCATCCCCAAAGGATACTTTAACCAAATTCCTTATGAATTTATTGTCTAAATATTCAACACATCTTTCCTGGGGGACATTCACACTGTCATGGGCAAATGTGCTACCCGTGAAGTGCCACCTCACAAGAGAGCACAGTGTTCTGATTGACAGATGAAGATGTGTGGGGCACGTCTTAGAAACATGCCTGGGATGGAATAGTGATGGCCCATGAACCTCTGTCTCTGCAGCCTGCACCTACACACCTATACACCCAGGTACAGATGCATGCTGGATGTGCTTATCCTCTAAGCTTTTAATAGAAAGCCTCTATCCTTTTAATAGAAAGCCTCCATCAAGGGATGAGCTTCCAGGGAAGTATATTTCTCTTATAAAGTTAAATATCTCCCTCGATAAGAAATGTCCTCAGCCATCACAATCTAACTCAACCAACTCACTTATAAGCTTCTGCCGTAGGTTGTTATATTACAAAGGGTGATGTCCCTCCTAACATGCTGTTGACGATGTCAACATTTGAGATAAGATCCATGTTCTCCATGTCTCTCCCTCCCCAACTATCCCTAGGATAAATCCTACCTTTCCTCATAGATACTGACCTATATGAGCTCCATAAGTAAACAGGCCAATCCCTCTTTGTAGCTCTTGCAATGCTGAAATCATGGCCACACACAGTGAATGTTTGAGTATGAGTGGGAGGAAGGATGGGAAAAAAGGGAGAGGATGATTCGTGGAGGTAGAAGCCAGAATTCCTTGATGTTGACAATTGCAAATATACAACCAGGCACATCTCCCCAGTAAATGCACTTCAATTAATATTTGCTACATAGCCACGCCTAAGACTGCTGGTGACATTGAACTCTTTGAGGTGTATGGGTATAGCATCCATTATGAGGGCCATCTCAAAAGGGGGAATACACTCTTTTTTACCACACTGATAGAACTTGGCTCATTGGGGAAAAAAAAAAAAAGGTAGCAGCATCCTGGAATCTGGTTAGAGCAGACCCAGCATTAGGATTCCAGGCTCTAAAGTGAAGGGACAGTGCTGTGTGCTGCTTTGTGTGTGTTGAAGCACAGAGGTATCACTAGGCATTTGGCTCGCGTCCTATAAATAGCAGTTAAATGAGTCACAGAGATAAAATTAACTCTTAGGCTAGCAGAAACTTTTATTATTAAATGCTTTACCTGGGAAGAAATCAAAGCTCAGAGAGGTGAAGTGCATTTTCTGTGATTACAGTGAGCTCCAAGGGCAGGGTTATTTCTACAGCACTGTCTGTCCAAATGCAAATGAATGAAAGTCATCTTACCTGTAATTGATGTGACATGAATCAGAGGCCCAGGAAAGAAGCATTAATGTGAAATGGGGCAGCAGCACATCCTTGCTTGTACTCTCAAGATCATGCACACTTGGAAGAGTCATAAAATCAGGTTTCGGCCTATCTCTGATAAAGATGAGTGCATGGTCTTGAACCTCAAAGTTCTTACTTTTTTCTCAGCCTCTAATTTCCAGTGGGACTTTCAGCACACACCTTCATCTTTTTCCCAGCTGCAAATGTTGGGAATTGGAACAATCTTTTCGACCTCTTAGTGCATTTTAACCTCTGAGTTTACTTTAAGAAAGTTTTGATCCCGCAGTATAACTCCACATTTTTTTGCCCTCTGGGATCACCATTGCCTGAATTGCTGCAGAGACAACCAATTTTTACTGAGGACAAGTATTTTATCACATTACACTGAGAAGACAGTGGATAGCGATGCACTGTGAATCTCTAAACTTCATCATAAAGCCATGAAAAATAAGGGGATATTTTGCAAATCTTGTCAGTACAGTGTCTCTGCCAGCAAGTATTTCTAAACATACATGTTGTGAATTCAAGGCAAAAGATTCATGATGCCGGTGCAGTGGGGGAGGGGTGGAGGGAGAGATTCTTCGAGTAATCTGAAGTAAAACAACATGGACCATAATTGGCATCTGAAGTTTTTTGTTCTCTTTTTCCTTGAAGCTCTCTGCTCTAGTTTGATGCTGTTGTTTTCCCCAAGAGAGAATGCAGCTGCCGCCGCATGTCTGGGGGGTAGATATCCATCACCCGAAACGTATCACAAACTATTAATAATGCATCCCTGCAAATCTACCTTGTCTCAATAAACACCCTGTCTCTGAGCACAGATAAAAGGTCCAACAGGCAGATGTTGAAATTTATTATCCCCGCTTTTCCCATTTCTCTAAGGATGGTGCCCAGTATCTGAGTTCTCCTGTGAGAATCACAGGAAGAGGAAACTAACATTTACTGAGCAATTTCTGTGTGTCAGCTGCTTATGGGTAATTGTATCAGAAGCTCTGAGAAAACTGGTTTCATCAACACCATTCTGCAGAGGAGGAAACTGAGGCTGAGAGAGAGAAATGACTTGCCCCCAAATACTCTGTACCAGTGACCAGAAAAACCCCAGGGAATCTTACCCCAGAGATCTTTGTCCTCTGTGGTACATAACTGTCAAATGATGGGGACTGCGTTATCTTTCCCGCTGTACCTATCAAAGACATAAGTGTGCATGCAAGCTTGGCCAAATTGAACTTTTGAAAAGTAAACATGAAAAATAGCCTGCAGAGCTATTGTCTGGAAATAGATGTTGAGGTGGGAGCAGGGCTATGAGGCTATAGAGCATAGAGAGATCCCCCAAGAAGTGGTTGATTCTTTTTTATTTTTTTTAATTGTTGGGGATTCACTGAGGGTACAAGCAACCAGATTATACTGATTGCATTTGTTAGGCAAAGTCCCTCTTGCAATCGTGTCTTGTCCCCAAAAGGTGTGGCACACACCAAGGCCCCACCCGCCTCCCTCTTTCCCTCTCTCTGCTCTTCCTTTCTCCAAGGAGGTGGTTGATTCTTGAGGCTGCCTCACTTTCTTTTTCCCTGATTCTTTGTCTTATGCATAATACCTATGACTGAGTTGATGAAAAGCTCTTTTCTAACCTGTGATTATGTGATGTAGCCAGCTACATGTGTCTGTATGTCTCCCCTGTTTGGTTGAACACGGGGTCCTACCTACACGTAGGCCGTACACCTTGTGTTTCAGCATGAATATTAGTGATGGGAAAAGAAAACAAGCAGACCAACAGCTTCATCCCCCTGTGGCCCTGACCCTCCCCACCTGGTGCATTTTTATCTCCTTTTCAGGAAGAAACAGTAGAGCTGTTTGACCCTCAGCAGGCCGTGATTTCTCAGTGGACAGGTCACAGTGTGCTAACAAGTAATGAGCATCTATCTATCCCTTCAGAATGACAGACCAGACCAGCCTGCCTCATCCAGGCAGCCAGTCTAGAACGAGGACACAGCATCCACCCTGGCAGCCCAACTATTAAAGATTCAAAGAAAAGAATTAAAGAAGGCAATCATAACTCCAATAATGTTCCCTTTGATGATCTAAACTGGAAATTATGGAGTAACGCCTGAGCTAAAAATATAATTGATACTATTTTTTCTTCCTAATTATTGCATCAGTGTGTGGGTGCAGCTCTTTAGATCCACCAATGCAGAATGGAAGATGGGATTGGGGTGCCCAAATCCCACCCAAATCTCCAGCTTCTCTCACTGGACCAGTATTACTTTCTCAGTGTCCCTGGATTGTATTCCCCTGGAAGGTGGGTAAAGTGTCATCCTTCCCGTCAGAGCTATATTGGCGATTCAGAGGATGCCAGTAATTTTCATTCGCACGGCATTCCAGTTAGGCCTCCTTTCAATTCCCACTATACAAGCGAGGAAACAAAGACCTGCAAAGAAGGTAACTTTCCCAAGTAATATAACTGGTCAAGGGCAACGCTGGGATTTAACAACAGCCTAGGGGAGGGAATGCCCTTCTGAGCACTGAGCCTTAGCCATGGCTGTTTAGGAGAAAGCAGTATACATCTTTAGCCCTCAAGGAAATGAAAACTGAAACTCAAATTTCCCAGGTACCAGGCGGAGCCTGTGGCTCAAGGAGTAGGGCGCCAGCCCCATATGCCGAAGGTGGTGGGTTCAAACCCAGCCCTGGCCAGAAACTGCTAAAAAAAAAAAAAAAAAAAAAAATTCCCCAGGTACTGAGGTGCCCTTGAAGGAAATCACTCATCTATTTCCCTTTGAAGCAGTTTTCAGAGATAGCCCAAGTGTTGTGCAAGGGAGTTCTCATAAAAATAGGCATTGCTCACCAGGGTCCATTTCTACAGCCGCGGGAGGATGAAAAACCTCAAGTAGTCATAAGAAAAATGAACGATTTTACTGACAAATTAAAGGTTTGGGAGGCAGCAGGGGAGACTGGTCTGCTGCAACTTCAGAGAAAGCGGCACTGAACATTTCAAAGCCTCCACTTCAATTATGAAGGGAGAAGCTGAGGTCTGGGAAGTGGTCCCCAAGGCCTGTGCGCCCAGCATTAAATATGCCCTCCTGTACTCAGCAGGGCTTGAGGCCTTTTAAAAGAGACTGAATAGCAGCAGATGAAGGTGTGAAAAAGAGAGAGAGCAAGAGAGTGAGAGAAAGAAAGGGAGTGGGAGATGGGAAGGAGAGAGAAAGGGAGTCTGTCGGAGACAAGTCAGGCCCCATTTGTCAAATCATAGAGAAGTTTTAGAGATTGCTGATTGCAAGGTGAATGCCACAGAGTCAGGGAGGAACCGTCCTACGTTCCTCGGTTTGGCAATGAATTGGCTAAATAAATGAACGAATGATAATTTATTTTTTATTTTTTTGCAGTTTTTGCCTGAGGCCGGGTTTGAACCCGCCACCTTCAGTATATGGAGCCGGCACCCTACTCCTTTGAGCCACAGGCGCTGCCCATGAGTAATAAATTTTGATAAAAAAACCTTTATATATTGGGCGATGCCTGTGGCTCAGTCAGTAGGGTGCTGGCCCCATATGCCAAGGGTGGCAGGTTCAAACCTGGCCCCGGTCAGCTAAAACAGCAATGGGAATTGCAACAAAAAATAGCCGGGCATTGTGGTGGGCGCCTATAGTCCCAGCTACTTGGGAGGCTGAGGCAAGAGAATCGCTTAAGCCCAAGAGTTGGAGGTTGCTGTGAGCTATGATGCTACAGCACTCTACCCAGGGTGACAAAAAAAAAAAAAGAGCCTTTATATATTAGAAATATATGTTATAATATATGCAATCATCACAGCTCACATTCTATTATCCACATTTTATTTAAAAAAAAAGACATGGAAGAAAATTGAAGCAAGATGTTCCACCGTTTATAAATAACAGAGTAGTTGCTCTATGTGTTTTCCTCCAGGAAGTCCTCCTGATTGCCTCCGCATCCTGGGTGAAGTGCTATCATCTCTGAATTTCTTCTCCATCCTAGCACTTGCCACTGGTATTGTAAGGTCCCACTTGCATTTCTCTCTTCCTGTCTACACCTTAGGCTCCCTAGGTGAGGCACCATTCCAGTTTTGCTTCGTAGTTTTGCTCCAGTGCCCAGCACAGTTCTGTGATAGTACAAAGGGAGGTTCCGAACACTTGAATCTTCTTTTCCATCCTTCCCTGCAGTAGAAGTTATTCAGGTTTCTGTTCTCGCATAGAGTCCAAGCCCTGGGTCTTCATCTCCACCCTCTCCCTCCACACCTTCCTTCCTCTCATTCCCCATAAAACTCTGCTGTCAGCTCCCAGTGGAGAGAAAATTACTCAATACATGACATCACTCCAAGGCATAAGTAATACAAAAGAGTTCCATTCATTTCTCACCCCAGAGTTGTCAGTGGTCTCAATAACAGAATGTCATCTATTGAGATGCAAATGATAACAGCAGTGAGGATAATGATAGCTGATATTCACTAGGAATTTACAATGCCCCCTCCTTTTGCAAGGGTTTCCTCATTTAATTCTCACAACAATCATGAAACGCATGAAGTATCACCATCCCTGTTTTATAAATGAGGGAACCGAGACTCATAGACGCCAAGTCCTCACCCAAGAACACATGACCATAATTGGAACATCCTTCTGTCTCATTGCAAAGTCCATAAAGTTTCTTTTTGCATTAACTTTCTTTCCCCCCCAAATGACAAAATATGAGGAACGATGGAAATGGTCACACATCAAACATCTATTTTATGCCTCCACCATTCTATGATATTACATGAATGTTAGTCATTGAATGATTACTACATCCAGAAACAAAGTTAGTACTGTCTTGTGGATTGATAGAAAAGGGTCTTATGGAGATAAATTAATTTCGAGACGTTGTGACAAGCAGCTGGACAAAATGACCTCTTGAATTTCATCCCACAATTCACAGACACCATTCTGAAGATATATGAAGCCACATGACAAACCACCAAGGAAAATATACAGGTCTTTAAGGACCATTTTATCACATATGAGGGCAGAGGCTCCTCCATCTTCGCCTAAGCGTCGTCCCCGTGATGTGACAAATCGGGCACGTGGCCCTTCCCATAGGAAGGTCCTGTCCCTGAAGTGGATGGGCCATGTCTCCACACAATCTCTTTGGCTTCAGGGTAGAATGGCAATTATTTAAAACTGGCTCAGGTCTGCATACACCACTGGATTCTTTTTATCCCACTTTGAGTCTTTCCCTTGGGACAGCTTGAACAACTCTATCTTTTTTAATGACAAACTATCCATCAACAGGGCTGGAAATGAAATCAAGCTTTCTCTTAGCAACCGGTCTTTTTATTTATTTCCAAGTTCATGAGTTTATATGCATGCTGCTCCTAATGGGCAGTGTATAAAAATGCCTCCTTTTATTTTCTTTTCATTTGCATTGTTGCTGATAATGGCTATTATCGAGCCATTAGAAGCAAGAAAGTACCACTTTTGCCTTCCAAGAAGGGCTGCTACACTTGCATATGTGTGTTCTATGCAGATTGGCCAATGTGTTAAACTTTCTTTTTCTCCCTCCCTCCTCTGATACAGATGGCTTTACGTCTGCCTCATAATTTTCTCACTGATGCATGGAAGTACATATATATTTATGTATGGATGGATTACACAGGACACGCATGTACATATACACACATACATGAACACTGACACCATATGTGCATGTGCGCAGACACATGTATATATACACACACAGACATCTCTTTTTCCAATTGAAATGAAAAGTCTATATGATATGGCAAGAGTGTGAAATGAGCTCTTCTCCACATCAAATTCAGAGGCAGTATTATGTAAATCTATGATACCTTGTTATGTATCAAAAAAAAAAAAAAAAAGAATCGGTAGGTCCAGTCCACACACAGCCCACTTAAGCTTTCATAGTCAACTAAAATCAGTTTTAGGTTGTGTCTGAGTGGCGCAAGCCATACGGATAAAAGCTAAGGAGTATCGTTCTTTATTCCAATGTTCCCAATAGTCTACACAGGCAAAAATTGTTGAGTTTGTGAAGTGACTTTCTAGAAAACTTCATGAAAGACCAGGTACAATGTCTCATGCCTATAATCCTAGTATTCTGGGAGGCCTAGGCAGGTGAGTCACTTGACCTCAGGAGTTCAAGACCAGCCTGAGCCAGAACAAGAACCCCATCTCTAAAAAAATAGCTGGGCATTACGGCGGGTGCCTGTAGTCCCAGTTACTCGCAAGGCTGAGGCAAGAAGTTCACTTGAGCCCAAGATTTTGAGGTTGCCGTGAGCTATGATGCCATAGCACTCTGCCAAGGGTGACAAAGTGAGACTCTGTCTCAAAATGAATGAATGAGTAAATAAATACATTAATTAATTCATCAATTTTTGAGAGTGGCAGTGGTAGAATATGGATTATTGGGGGTTTTTTTAATGGGAAAAAGAGAAGGGAGAGTTCAGTTTTGTTTATGTTAGCGTTTAAGGCGAAGTGGCAAAGAAAAGTAACCAGTGTGTGTTGAATATCATCATGCTTGTGCTGTCATCTATGAAAAAGTTGCACTTTAAAATTCACATTAGATTCTAGTTATCAGCCTTTTGTCAGATTTGTAGCAAGCAATGCCTATCAGCACATGAATGGATTAATAAACTGTGGTACATGTATACCACGGAATACTACTCAGCCATAAAACGATAGAGATTTTACATCCTTTGTATTTATTTGGATGAAGTTGAAGAACATTTTTCTTAGTCTAAGTATCAGAAGAATGGAAGATTAAGTTTCCAATGTACTCAATACTAATACGAAACCAAAAGATAAACAACTAGAAACCCACAAGAGAGAATAACACAATTAAATTTAAGTTGGGGTGAGGTGAAAGGGTGACTGGTGAGCTCTCACCTAAGGTGCGCAGTGTAAATGACTCACCCTTTACCCCCTGAGTAAATGAGTCAACTACAACTTGAACTTTACCTAAGAAATGCAAACAATGTAGCTTAATCATTTGTACTCTCAAAGTAATATGAAATTAAAAAAATTAGAAAAAAATCCACATAATTTCTCCAATGTGTCTTCATTTTATTGTTGATCAAGCTATAACAAAGAGTGATGGAAACTAGGACAAGTCAGGTTGACAGAAACACAGTGAAAAATGGTCCAAGTATGCAGTAGTTAACGGGAAATGTTAAGCTTGGTCCCAAGATAGATATCAAGGCCTTGAGTGGCAGAATGTATCATAGCAGAGTTCTCTGCTGGGGTGATTTTGTCCCCCATGCCAAGGGACATTAGTAATTTCAAGAGGACTTTTATTTTTGGTTAGCATGTGTTTGGGAACAAAAATATAAGGTAGAAGGATTGGATATAAACTATGACTCTGTTACCTATAACTTGTGCAACAAACCTCATCAGGTTTTCATAAGGATTCGATGAGATAATGGATTTGAAGGATTTGAAGAGTGACAGAGCAAAAGCTCAGCTACCTAGCCGTTATTTTTATTTTAATTGCTATTATAATCACTTCATTTCCATTTTCTGGGGAACACTCATTTTTAATACAATCCATTTGCTGTTTTCAAATTAACAAGTGTTATTTTTTTAGAGCAGTTTTAGGTTCATAGGAAAATTGAATGGAAAGTACCTAGAGTTCCCCGTACAATTTGTCTCCAGAAATTCACAGCTTCCCCCATTGGTGACCTCCTGCACAGCCGTGGTATATTTATAACAATGGTCACCTGATGCGCTCACTGTTGGTGTGGTACATCCTGTGGGTTCAGGTGAATTTATAGTGACACCCGTTATCTCGTAGTGTCATATAGCATCGTGCCATCAGAATAGTTTCATAATACTAAAAATCCTCTGTGTACTGCCTGGTCATTCTTTCCTCCACTAACCCTTGACAACCATTGATTGTTTTACTGTCTCCACCGTCTTTCGCCTTTTTCAGAATGACATATACTTGGAATCCTAGCATATGTATTCTTTTCCAATTGCGTTCTTTCACTTAGAAACATCCATTTAAGTTTCTCCATTTCTTTTCATGACTGGATAGCTCATTTCCTTTGAGCGTTGAATAACATTCCATTGTTAGAATGTACCTGTTTGTCCATTCATCTGTACTAAAGGGCATCTTGGTTGTTTCCAAGTTTTGACTGTAATGACAACACAGTTATAAATACTTATGTGTAGGTTTTTGTACATAAATAGTTTTCAATTCATTTGGGTAAATACCAAGGTGCATGACTCCTGGATCATATGGTATATGTATGTTTAGCTCTTAAGAAATCACAAATTGTCCTCCAAAGTGACTATCCCATTTTGCAATCTCACCAGCAGTATATGAGTGTTCTTATTTTTCCAAGTCCTTCTCAACATTTGCTGTGGTCAATGTTTTGGATTTGGGCCATTATAATTAGGTATATATTAGTATCTCATTATTACTTTAGTATGCAGTCCCCTAATGGCCTATGATCTGCATATCTTGTTTCAGCAAGGTGTTTGTTCAGGTCTTTGCCATTTTTAAAATCAGGTTGTTTATTTTCTTATTGTTGAGTTTAAGAGTTTGCTGTATATTTTGGATAACAGTCCTTTATCACAGATATGTCTTTGGAAAATATTTTCTTCCAGTCTGCAGTCTGTCCTCTCATTTTCTCCACAGTATCTTTCACGGAGTAGAAGTCTGTTTCTTCATTTTCTAAAAATTTCAATAAAGTCCAGCTTACCAATTGACTCTGTCATGGATCATGCGTGTCTGTTGTATTGTATCTAAAAATCACTGTCATATCAAAGGTCATTTAGGATTTGGCCTGTCTTATAGGACTTTATAGTTTGTATTTATCGTTTAGGTCTACGATCCATTTTGAGTTTATTTTTTAAAATATGTGCAATCTGTGTGTAAAGTTGTTATTTTTGCATGTGGATGTGCAGTTGTTCCAACACCATACAATGAAATGACTATATTTGTTTTGCCTCACTGTATTCTTTCTGCTCCTTTGTCAAAGGTCAGTTGACGATAGTCATGTGGATTTAGTCAACACCATTCGACCTCTCCATTCCTTTGCTTTGGTCTGTCTCTTCTTTCACCCCTACCACACTGTCTTAATTATTGAAGTCGGGTAGCATTAGTCCTTCAAATTTTCAATATGGAGTTGGCCATCCTACATCATTTGGCTCTCCGCAGAGACTTTAAAATTACTGTGAAGATATCCACAAAATAACTTGCTGGAGATTTAATTGGGATTGCATTGATCAGGTTGAAATTAACTGACATCTTGATAATATTAAGGCTTACTATTCTTGAGCATGAACTATCTCTTCGCTTGCTTATTTTTGCTTAGAAATATGGATCAAGCGACTAAGGTGCCAGCCACATACACCAGAGCTGGCGGGTTCAAATCCAGCCCGGGCCCGCCAAACAACGACAACTACAACCAAAAAATAGCCAGGTGTTGTGACAGGCACCTGTAGTCCTCGCTACTTGGGAGGCTGAGGCAAGAGAATTGCTTAAGCCCAGGAGTTGGAGGTTGCTGTGAGCTATGATGCCATAGCACTCTACCCAGGGTGACAGCTTGAGGCTCTGTCTCAAAAAAAAAAAAGAAAAGAAATACGGATCTTGTATATACACTTGGCTGTTCACCTCCATAGGTTTCACATCCACAGATTCAACCAACCTCTGATGGAACTCCTCAATACTATGCTGTGTCATTTTATATGCTATGCCATTTTATATAAGAAATTTGAGCATCCATGGATCTTCATATCTATGAGAAATTCTTTAACTAATCACCCTCAGTACAGAGGATTGACTGTATTTTTTTTAGATATATATGCAAGGATTTCATTTGGTAATTGATGATTTGTTTTTAGTTTCAAATTCCACTTGTTTCTTGTAGATATATGGGAAAACAATTGACTTGAATCTTAACCTTGCTTTTTTTAAAGTTTACTATAATTACCTATTAGTTCTAAAAGTTATTTTATTGATTTGCAGGGTTCTGTATATAGACTATCATGTCATCTATGAACAAATGTAGTTTTATTTCTTCATTCCCAATGTATATAACTTTTATTTCATTTTCTTGTCTTATTGTATTAGCTAGGACTTTTTTTCAGTACAATGTTTAAAATCAGTTGTAAGAGGGAACATCCTTGCCTTGTTCCTGATCACAGCTGGAAAGCTTAATGTTTCTCACCAAGTTTTTTTGTACATGTCCTTTATCAAGGTGAGGAAGTTTCCATCTGTTCCTATTTTACTATAATTTTTTCTCTCAATTAGCTGTTGAATATTGTCAAATGCCATTTCTGCATCTTTTAATATTCTTTAGTCTGTTAATATGATGGATTATATTTACTGATTTTTCTAACATTGAACCAGCCTTGCATACCTGGGATAAATCCCACTTGGTTGTGGTGAACAATTCTGTTTTTAATACATTTGGGGTTTTATTTGTTAATGCTTTGTTAATGATTTTTTAATCTATGTTTATGAGAGATATTATTCTGTTGTTTTCTTTTCCTGGAATGCCTGGTCGTGGCATTATGGTATTGCTGGCTCTGTTAAATGAGTTAGGAAGCATTCCCTCTGCTTTAATCTTCTGAACTAGATTGTAGAGAATTTGCATCATTTTTCCTTAAATCTTTGGTAGAATTTACCAGTGAATGCCTCTGGAGCTGGTGTTTTCTGTTTTTTTTTTTTTTAAAATCATAGCTGTGTACATTGATATAATCATGGGGCATCATTCACTAGCTTCTGTTTTGGAAGGTTACTAATTATTGTTTCAATTTTTAATAGATAATAGGCCAAGTAATATTGTTTATTCTTTCTTTTGACAGATTATATCTTTCAAAGAATTGTTCCATACAGAGTGGTTATCAATTTTGTGGGCACAGGATAGTTTATAAGATTCCTTAATTATAGAAATAAAGGGGCTTTATACTGATGCCCCTTCTCTCATTTCTAATATCAATAATTTAGGTCTCATCCTTTCTTTCTTTTTTTTTTTTTTTCCTTAGCCTGGATACACACTTTTTAATTTTATTGAATTTTTTTTTAAAGATAGCTTTTAGCTATGTTGACTTTCTCTATGAATTTCCCTTTAAATTTCATTAATTTTGTCTAATTCTTATTACTTCTTTTTCCTCTGCTTACTTTGGACTTTAATTTGCCTCTTTTTCTAAATTTTAAAGGTAGAAGCTTAGACAATTGATTTTAGATCTTTCTTATTTTTTAATATGTGCATTCAATGCTATACATTTCACTCCATAAAACTACAAATTGCACAGTTTTTCCTGCATCCACTAATTTTGATAACTTGTAGTTTCATCTTTATTCATTTTAAAATCTTTTAATATTTCTCTTGTGATTTTTTCTTTGACTCATTTGTTATCTAAAAGTTAAATTTCCATGTATTTTGGTATTTTCTAGCTATCATTCAATTATTAATTTCCAGTTTAATTCCATGTTGATCTGAGAGCAGATATTGTATTTTTTAAAAATTCTTTTGAATGTGTTAAGGTAGGTTTTATGGGCCAGAATGCGGTATATTTTGGTGAATGTTCTCTATGAACCTGCAAAGAATGTGTAATATGCTGAATGAAGCAGTCTATAGACGTCTATTATATTCAGTTGATTAATACTGCTATTGACTTCAATTAAGTCTTTGCTGATTTTCTGACTTCTGGATCTGTCTAATCCTGACAGAGGGGTGCTAAAGAATCAAACCATGCTAGTGGATCATCTGTGCTCCTTGAGTTCTACCAGTTTGGGGCTCACATACTCTGATACAGTGTTGCTAGGCTCATGCCCTTCAAGGACAATTAAGCCTTCATGGAGTACCGACCTCTTTATCTTGTGTAGTGCTCCTCTTTATCCCTGGTAACTTACTTGCTCTGAAGAATGTGTAATATGCTGAAATTAATGTAGCTACTTCCATTTTCTTTAGATTAGTGTTACCATGGCATTTCTTTCTTCCACCTTTTTCTTGTAATCTGTATGTTCCTTGATAGCTACAAGTGGGTTTTAAACTATATACTGTTGAGGTTTGATCCACTCTGGCAATCTCTGTCTTTTAATTAATGTACTTACCCATTTATGTTTAATATGATTATTTGTATACTTGGATTAATATCTACCATATTTGTTACTGTCTTATATTGTTGCCCTTGTCTGTTTTTCTATTTGTATCTTCAGTAATGTAACTGCTACTTATAATTTCAATTGAGTATTCTATAATTCCATTTACCTTCTACAAAAGTTCAAAATACATATTTACAACTAATTCAAGTCCACTTTCAAATAATATTATAAATGTACCACTTCACAAGTACCGTGGATACCTTTTAATTACAAAATATGCCTAATACCTCCTTTGTCTCTTGCATAATCCCTGTCACTCATTTCACTTATAAGTGTAAATATACATTAATATGTATATTTGAATATATGCAGTGTGTTCATAAATTTCATGTGCAATTTTAAATTGCACACTATTTTAAATTGCGCATGAACTTTATGAACACCCTGTGTCATTAACATACATTTGAATACATTGTTGTTGTTGTTATTTTTTTAAAGGTTATCTATTAGATCTATTAGGAACAGGTTTCATTTTACCTTCATTTAGTCATTCTCACAGGCTCTCCTTTTCTTTATGTAAAGCTGAGTTTCTGAAATATGTCATTGTTTTCTTCTCTCCGAAGAACAACTTTTCGTATTTCTTGCAAGGCATGTCGACTAGCAAATGAGCCCCTCAATTTTTGTTGTCTGACAATGTCTTTATTTCTTCTTCACTTTTGAAGGATAATTTCACAGGGTGCAGAATTCTGTTTCCCTCTGCTTATTTCACTCCACTCTCTTGCTTGCATAATTTCTGAGGAGAAATAGGACATAACTTAGCTTTGCTCCTCTGTGGGTAAGGTCCTTTTTTGCTTCTGGCTTTTTTCAAGATTTTTTTCCTAGATCTTTGATTTTCTTTTCTTTCTTTTTTTGTTTTTATTATCAGTGGATGTGACTTTATCACCAACAAAAATCCCATAATTTTCACATCATATTACAGTTGACTTGTTGAACATACCATATATAATTTTTAAATAATTGGAACAATTTAAATATAATTGATTTCCTTTGTAATCCTCAGTATTTTATTACATTTTATTTCATGATGTAACAGAGTGTAGTTTTTTTGGCATTTATCCTGCTTGGAGTTTTCTAATTTTCCCAAGTCTGTGGTTTGGTTCCCAATATTAATTTGGAAAAATTAGTCACTATTGGCTCAAATTTTGCTTCTGTTTCACTCTTTCTTCTACTGGCATTCCAACCATGTGTATAGTTTCTTTCTTTCTTTCCTTCTTTATTTTTATTTTATTTTATTTTATTTTCTGTAGCTTTCCCATACTTTTTGAATATTTTGTTCCTTTTCCTCAATCTTTTGTCTTCTTTGCATTTCAGTTTGGAAGTTTCTATTTTCATACCCTCAAATTCAGAGATCCTTTCCTCACCCATGGCCAGTCTACTAATGAGCCCTTCACAATCATTGTTTATATGTTACAATGTGTAGGTTTTTAATCGTTTTTTGATGTCTAGTATTTCTTTGTACTTTTTCTTCGAATTTTCTTCTCTGCTTACTTAATTCATATGTTCTTGCACGTATTCTAACTTTTTCATTAGTACTCTTAGAGTATTACTCATAGTTGTTTTATATTCCTGGTCTGATAATTCTAACATTCCTGCCATAGTCAACTCTAGTTCTGGTGTTTGTTCAGCCTCTTGACACTGTGTCTCTTTCCTTGTAGGACACCTTGATGGTTTTGGTTGATCACTCTAAAGGATGTAGTGGGTAAAAGAACATGTTCTAAATACAGTTTTGTAATGGGATGGTATGACCTGAAAAGCAGAAAGGCATTCTGTACTCTTAGAATGAGGTCCCAGCCTATCAGTGAGCCTGTGTCTCTAGACTGTGATCTTCACATGTGTTTCTCAGGGCATTTATCCCCATGGGACAGGATGGCTTGAACAAGTAAATTGCCCCCAGGTAAATTAGGCTGTGATAAAACCCCTAGCACATTAGGTTCTTGTGAGGTAGAAGAGAATATTCTGGATTATTTCAAAATGGTTCCTTTTCCTTTCCCTCTGCTAATAGCATGAGGCAATTTTTCTTCTATTATTATATTCACTGTGAAGACTTGGTAGAGCTCCTGGAAGTAAAACCGACCAAAGTTGGGTAACTTTTCTGACTGGTTCGCCCTGGAGTTTTTCAGACTTGTGCACACCCAGCGAGCCTCAGACTTCTCCTACACCAGCACAGGTTTTTCCAGAGGTGTCTGCTCTGGTGAATTGAGATCCTCTGTATCCACCTGTCTTTCCAATTTTGAGGGCAGCAGCTTGCCCTGTGACCTTATTTCTTAGATGAAGCTAAGAAGACTTGTTGATTTATTTATTTACTCTTCAGCTTTTTGCTTGAGTTTGGGCAGAAAGGAAACGTCCAAGCCTCTTACATACCATACTGGAAGCCAGCTATCTTTTCAGAGCTGGCTTTCATCTCACAGTTAGGTAGACTTGCTTTCACTCATATTTGATTATAGACTGCTGCAGAATCAGAATAAAGAGGAGAGGTTAGATCTGCAGGAGGGAGCTCTGGGCTATTTTTAAGCAAATCCTCTTCTATGAACAACTCCATACCTCCTTTCAGTACAGTGTCCTCAGTGACTTATTGACATGCTCAAAGTCACTCAAAAGTTCCAGATCCCTGTACCTAAAATACATCTGGCCTCATGTAGCACATAGGATCAGAGCTTTGCCTTCATCACAGACCTGTTTCTTTGTCATCAATGGAGAACATTAGGAGCCTGGGGAGCTCACTGCAAATGTCTCTGGTGACATAAAATCACTGTCATCAAGTATGAGAAAAACTGTACCAGAGAGGAACAGAGTGAGGATGGGAAACAGAGATAAAAAGCACGAGATGGGCTGAGCACAGTGGCTCACGCCTCTAATCCTAGCACTCTGGGAGGCTGAGGCTGGTGGATTGCTTGAGCTCAGGAATTCAAGACTAGCCTGAGCAAGAGAGAGATCTTGCCTGTACTTAAAAAAAAAAAAAAAGTATATATATATGTATATACCCACACACAGACACAAAATAGGCCAGGCATATAGGCCGAATAGCACCTGTAGGCCCAGCTATTCGGGAGGCTGAGGCAAGATCGCTTGAGCTCAAGAGTTTGAGGTTGCTGTGAGGTATGACACCATGGAAATCTATGCAGGGCAACAGAATGAGACTTTGTTTCAAAAAAAAAAAAAGCATGACATGGGTATCATTGAGTTCAGAAGGTTCAAAAATTTTGCCCAAGTCCACACTGAAAATCTGTGGGGCAGCCAATATTCAAACTCCAGAAATCCTTTTCTCTCAAACTCTGCTAATCTTCCTGAGAATAAAAGGAAATCCCCTGAGTAGAGAAGCTATAAACAGGATCCTGATCTCAGGTACTTACAAAAAAGGCAGAGAAAGGCAATCTTGTTATTGATAAAACATTGCAAAGAATGAAATTGAGTATGTTGTTTACTGCCTAGTACAGAAAACAAAGAAATAAAAAATATCCATCAAACTCTCCCACCTAGAAAAAAAAAGACTTTCTTCTGAGAGACAAAAGAATTCTTGTTTTCTTGTGTTAGATGTCACATCCCTGTCTTAGCTGTCTGCCTTCTTCCCGGAGATGGCTGGATGGCAAAACCCCTGGGCAGGCCTGGTCCAGAGACTCCTTTGCCAATTGGGAGATTAGAGTTCATCCCTTGGGGCCTCATGAATTACGGGACAATTTCTTGGTCAAATTGCCATCTAATCAATGTACATCAGTCCCTGAGAGGAATAATTAATTATAGAAGCCTGAAGAATGAACGTTATTAATGATATTCATAGAAGTAATACGGTTTTCTTCATCATTACCATTAACAGTACCGCTACCATCACAGTCATTATCTTTACACTGTTCATCACAACTATCACCACCACCATGACCACGATGACCACTGTCATTCTCATCCCTATTGTCACCACCTCCATCTTCATCACCACCACGACCACCATAGTCATTATGATGCACTGAGGACTGACTTGACATCAAATATTTCATTTAGTTCTCACTGCATGAGTTAAGTAGATGTTTTTAATTAGTGTTCTTTTTTTGTAGTTGAGTAAATTCAGCCTCCAATGGATGAAATAGCTTACCTAGGATCATACTTGGCAGGACATTCTGCAGTACACAACTCTTGTGACATCTTTCCCACTTTTTCAGAACTGATGCAGACATTCTGTTTTTCACTAAGCCTAAATCCTCATTATTGGTATCTCTTATGACAACATATTATAAGTTGCATTGTGCCTGTTGGTATAAGTTAATTGGGCATCAAATCTAGCCAAGAAATGATAAGGTAATAGAGACTTTGTTCTTTTCCAGCACCCAGTCAGCATTTAATATACTAAATAATTGCAGTATTGGTAGGCTGGGGATAAGTTTTATAATATTGTCTATCTTTTACTGGATCCAAATTAAAGCAGTAAAATATACATTTATCTATCTAATAAGGTTGTAATTGAAACACTCCCAGCTTGAAAAACACAAGATAAAGAGAGAAAAAAAATTGTGTTTAACTCCAAGGTTGACCAAATTAGATGTTTCTGTTAAAAAAAATACTTTTCAGTAGAGATAAACTTTTGATTTAGCCTTTGAAGGAGCCTTGGGCTTATGGCCAGGCAACTCTGGCCTATACCTCAACATAAGCCATAAATCCCTTGCAAGGTTAAAGCTCCTCCAAGGTTATGGTTAATTCACTTGTTTACCAGGCAGTCAGTGAGCTCCCGACAGCAAAGACTATCACTCTGCTTCCCTATCCTAGTACACAGCCTAGCATACAATGGGTACTTTACTTTATATAAATTTTTAGATGAATGAATACATTTATTTTTTTGTTTATAAATTTTTCCAGTTTTAAAATATGAGGAGGTATGCTAGGTAAGTCCCAGAGAACGCTGGTTCTCATACGATAACAGGTTATGGAAATCTACTGATACTAGGTCTGGTTCAAAGTAGTGATGGCTGAGGTGGCTTTTGTTCCTTTGTACTACCCCGTTTTCCCCAAAATAAGACATCCTCCAAAAATAAGAACTACTTACAGGAAAGATAAGACGTCCCCTGAAAATAAGATTTAGCGCATCTTTGGGAGCACACCTTAAAATAAGACACTGTCTTATTTTCGGGGAAACAGGGTAGTAGAGAAGATAAAGAAAAGATTCATCAGACTGGTTGAACCATTAATTTGGCATTATCTCTGCAAATGGAATGCATGCCTACTGGTTAGGAAAGTATTCAGAAGATGCCCCACTCTCCTTTTCCCTTTTTATCAATTCCAAGATTACAGATGAAGGTTAACTGCACTAATCACCACCTCAGTGACCCCACCTCTATTGCATTACTGCAGCAGGAGGAGAGGATAAAAAGAAGGAGGAAGAGAAGGGGTGAGCTTCTAAGATATCAGTGCTGAGTGTGAGAGCAGACAAGACAAAGCGAGGACAGACTAGCATGTAAGACAGCCTCAGCCTCTCTCCAAGACACAGAAGACGAGGAGGAGAATTAGGTCCCACCAAGCTCCAGAAAGTAGCTAATTCAACTGGCCACTCAAGCTCCTCCCAGATGCAGGCCTCTCAAAATCAGGTCATCACCAGCTCCATAGAGGAAAGGCTCAGCTGCAGACAATTGGTGGAGAAAGAAATCTTACAGCATCCAAAAGCCTGTAGATCTGAACAGACATAGATCTGGGTTCCCACTACATCTTTTTTCTACTTTAGGTGCTTTTGAAGGACACTCAGGAGAATTGTGTAGAACAAAATTGCAGCACCATTCTTTGGAGAGAATTTTTCAATGCATTATGACCAAAACCAGACGACTGAAATTTCTGTTTATGTAGAGACCAAGATAGATGGTCTCCAAAATTCATAGAACATTCAGATACAGTTTTGTCATCACTTCCTTGATTACTTCACTGCTTCGTAACTGGCCTTCTCACATTCTCACCTCCTTCTGAATCATTCTCCTCACATTTAGCAGAAGGGCTATAGAAATTCAAGATTGATTATACTGCTCTCCAGGCTCCAGCTAAAATACTTCAGGGCCTTTACAGTGCTTTTGGACTAAGTAACAAAATATCAATACACTCAACAAGGTCATGCACCTGGCCAGTGCCCACATCTATCTGCTCCCAAGTAGCTTCTCCATCTCTGTGTCCCAGCTACATCAACCTCCCTTTAGGTTCTTGGAAGTTTCTTGGACACCTATCCCTTCATCAACCTGCTCTTGACATAAATCTCAATTTTCCTTTAGATACCAGATCTAGATACCAGATTTTCACATTTCCAGGAATGCTTGCTCTAAAAAGACAGCCTAAGTCAAGGCTCTTGGTCAAATATGCTCAAAGCACCCTGTGCTTTTCCTTTTTATCACTGAAATTTAAATTTGTAAATACATATTCTACACAAACACACACACATTTAGGGTGCCAAAAATGTATACACATTTTCTGAAAGAAAAAAGCTGTATTAAATGTGTAATACTCAAGTCATGTTTGACTTCTGCAATTACAAGAAGTGCTCAACATGATTTGTATTCATCTTTCGTTATCAGTATATATTGACTATTATAAATGTAATGGATTTTTTTCCTTTCTTAACATGTGCATACATTGTTGGCACCCTCTGTGTGTGTGTGCTCATATATTTGAGTATTACTTGCAGCTATCATATTGCATGCAACATGATAAGTAATCAATAAACATTTGTTAATAGCCCAAATTAAATTTCCTTTGTAGGAAAAATATTGTGACGTACATGTTTATGCTTGTGTGCATATACATGTACATACCCCTCTGATTCTGTCTTTGGTATCCTAGTATGATATATTTAAAGTCTTCATGAAAATGGTATTAATTCCATTCTGAATATATGAGAAGAGCTCTATTTTTTTTATTAGCATTAGATCATAGCTTTGTACATTAATGCGATCATGGGGCACCATGCACTGGTTTTATAAACAGTTCGACACATTTTCATCGCACTGGTTAACATAGCCTTCCTGGCATTTTCTTAGTTATTGTGTTAAGACAATCATATTCTGCATTCACTAAGTTTCACATGTACCCTTGTAAGAGCTCTATTTTTAAGTTAAGAGACAGGGATTTCGATACTACTTCAGAGTGATTACTTACGTTACCTACATTTATTACCTCATCTTTCTGGGTTCTCTATTTTTCATTTATAATTGATGCTGCATTCACTCCTTCAACAGCTTTAAGAAGTCCTACTGTGTGCAAGGCTTACCTAGATGTTTAGTAAAAATAGAAGGCAAGCACTCTATCTCAGCAGCTGGAAATCTTCCAGTATAATGGGACATGGGTATATAAAAAAATCTTTACAATAATAAGGTAAATGCTATTTTCAAGGCGTGGACGAAGACTACAGGAATACAAGAAGGAAAGAACTCCAGGATGCTGTTTAGAGGTGTCAAGGATAGCTCTCCTGAGAAGACTGCTTTAAGAATTAAGTTAAAGAATGAACTCACCTACCACATAAAGAACAGTAATGGGCACCAGCTCTGGGGCCCGAAAGTACTTAGTGGAAATCCTATTCCACCAGGCACTCGCCGAGAGCTAGATTTCTACATAACCCTTCTAGGATCATTTTCCTCATGTACAAAATAGAAGTGATAACCTCTCCCTTGCCATTTTGGAGTGAAATTTATAGATAACAGATGCAAAGAGCTTTTCTGAGAAGGTTCAACTTGTAGGAGGTGTATAGCAAATGGTAGCTGAAGATATAATTCCCACTCAGGTCCTTACTACATCTGAGTGATCTCACGGGGTGTGCATTTGGTGGCTTGAAGATGTTTCTATGTCAAAACCTCAACAATCTTATCAATTTTCACTCATTGTTTGAAGGTCATCTCAGATATCTGCCTCCTCAAGACCCTTTCTCTGATGCCTCAGGTCAGAGCAGGCCCCATCTGTACCCCGTAGCTGTGATGTCACATGAGGAAGACTCACAACATCACATGCTGTGTCCAAATGTGTCCCTGAAGTTCACACTCTTTCCCTGACACTGGATAAATATGACAAGTGCCAGAAACTTTCTGTCTTAGCCCCTGAGAATAGTTCTTAAGTCAATTCACAGACACGCACAAAAATCCATCTCTTCAGCCAATATAATATCACTCTCATGTAATAGTCAGACTTCAATTGTCATTTGGTTGGTTGAGATTTCTCTTTCTCCCCAGTCGGAACCCAATGCAAACATGAAAACCACAGTTTCAGGAGGGGAGGCTGTGGCCGACTTCCTTTCCTTCTCTCTTGGTTCTCTGATTCTTTTCCCCATTATTTGCTAACTGAGGTCTCTGAGCCTATCCCAGTGGGATTATGAGAAAGGGCACGGGGAAGTTGCCATGTGACTCATGGTCTTGCAGTGATGTGGTGTGAGTGATGTCCTACTCAAATATGACTTTCTCCAGGAGCATCATTTTGTTCCCTTTTGTTTTCACTTCTCCAAAGACTCTGCCCCCACCCCACCCTCCTTTTCTGGGGCTCTCTCACCACTATTACTTTGCCAAGACGAAGGCTTCTTTATTTCTGTTGGTTAACAACTTGTTCTTCAGCTCCAAGGTACCCAGATTCTCTGCTGGGATCTATTCAACCCTCCAGATAGCCCTGTTGGGAAATAATCTAAGAAAATGTCATGTTAGATCTTTCTTGCTCATGGAGGTGGTGGGGACGGGGAGGGCAGGACGGGTTTTCTAAACCGTATGAAACACTCATGCAGGACGTGCAATGTCAACTTTAGCAGTATCAGCCACCCAGCCACAGTTCTCAACTTTGATCCATTATTAAAACTCCTAAAAGCGGAGGCGGAGCAAGATGGCAGCCGAGTAACAGCTTCCTTGCATCTGGGCACCGTGAGTCTGGGGATATAGGACTCCAGGCATCTCTGGCTGGTGGGATCTGCCTATCATCACCCCTGAGAGGATACAGGGAGTCAGCGAGAGACTTCTGGACCCCAAGAGGAGGACTAAAACAGTGGAAAACCGGCAAGTGGTCGCGTGTGTTCAATCCGTCTAAACCCGCCCGCAACTGTAAGTTCAGTAGCAGCGAGACTGCAAACCAGAAAGGCCTTACCTGTGAACTGTTTTGGTGTCTTTGGACTTGGCACTCAGCTGACCTGCCTTGGGGAGAGCCTGAGCGGGAGTGCAGAGAACTTTGGCCTTTGTCTAGGGCCCCAGTCTGAGCCGCTGAGCCAGACGGAGCTAATAGTGTTTGGCTCTGGGTCACAGGCAGACATTGTGAGCGATCTGCCCCGGCAAGCTCCGCCCTCAGGGTCGCAGAGCTGGAATTGGGTGGGACCCGGTAACCCAGGGACCAAGTAGCCTAAGGGCGGGGTCTGAGTCGCCTTGCAGCCCTAACCCTCCGGGGCAGAGGGAGACCAGTTTTGACACAGAGGGTAAGTGGATAGCCACTTCAGCAGTGATTCCAGCGACAAGCACTTCCCTGAGAAAGCTTCTGCTCAGTAAGTGAACAAGTTCAAAGTGCCTTTTAAGTGGGCTGAAGAGAGATTTAGGGTGTCCACCTGCTGGGGTTTGAGAAACTAGCAGCCTCCAGTCGTATCAGAACTGTGATTAACATCTCATACCCTAGAAGACCACGTGTTGCCCAGACAATATTCAATAACATATACATACTGCTTTGTTTTTGGTTGTGTGTTTTTTTTTTGTTTTTTTTTTTTTGGTTTGGTTGTTTTTTTTGTTTATTTTGATGTTGTGGATTGTTGTTTTGTTTTTTAAGTTCAACCTTTTCCATACAGATCCTTTTTCTTTCTCAATTTTTCTAGTTTAATTATAATTTCCCATGGCTGCCTATTTCAATAATTAGAACTTCATTTTTGTTAGTGTTTCTACCGCTATTATTTGGTTTTTCCAGCCAATTTTATCCCGTAAAGTTTTCTGTTTACTTGTTTTGGTTTGATTTATAGCATTTTTGTCTTTCCTCTCTACTTGGTGGAGGTGGGGTACTGTGTCTGATCAGGTTAGCAAAGAGATGCTGACTTCAAGGGAACCACCCAACTGGGCACCCCCAGAAGGTGTTTTTTTTTTTTAAGGTTGTATCAAAGTACCCTATTGTGCACCTATATTGCTCTGTCTCCCTCTCTCTGTGCCTCTCTTCTTTTTGTCAATATTCCTTTTACCCACCCCCTCTCCTTTCTCTATTTTTCTTTTTTTTTTTCCTTATCACTCGGTCATCCTTTCTTTCATCCCTTTTTTGCTCTTCAACCTTCTCACCCTTCTGGTCCTATAACCCATAGTCCACAGGCACGAGAACTTAAAGAGCAAGAGGAAGTCAAAGGAAAATTAGGGCAAGGAAACAGATAAAAGAAATCACCCATGAGGAAGAATCAGCAGAAAACTCCAGGCAACATGAAGAACCAGTCCAGAACAACCCCGCCAAGGGACCATGAGGTAGCTACTGCAGAGGATTCCACCTATACAGAAATGTTAGGAATGACAGAAAGGGAATTTAGAATACACATGTTGAAAACAATGAAAGAAATGATGGAAACAATGAAGGAAACTGCTAATAAAGTGGAAAATAACCAAAAGGAAATCCAAAAACAGAATCAAATCAGAGATGAACGATATGAAGAATATAAAAAGGATATAGCAGAGCTGAAGGAAATGAAACAGTCAATCAGGGAACTTAAAGATGCAATGGAAAGTATCAGCAACAGGTTAGATCATGCAGAAGAAAGAATTTCAGAGGTAGAAGACAAAGTTTTTGAGATAACTCAGATAGTAAAAGAGGCAGAAAAGAAGAGAGAGAAAGCAGAACGTTCACTGTCAGAATTATGGGACTTTATGAAGTGTTCCAACATACGAGTTATAGGAATCCCAGAAGGAGAAGAAGAATGCCCCAGAGGAATGGAAGCCATACTAGAGAATATTATAAAAAAATTTCCCAAATATCACCAAAGACTCTGACACACTGCTTTCAGAGGGCTATCGGACCTCAGGTGGCCTCAACTCTAACCGAGCTTCTCCAAGACACATTGTGATGAACCTGTCCAAAGTCAAGACAAAAGAAAAGATTCTGCAAGCTGCCAGGAGTAAGCGCCAGCTGACCTACAGGGGCAAATCCATCAGAGTGACCACAGACTTCTCTAATGAAACTTTCCAAGCAAGAAGACAATGGTCATCTACTTTCAATCTACCTAAACAGAACAATTTCCAGCCCCGAATTCCATACCCTGCTAAGCTAAGCTTCAAAATTGACGGAGAAATCAAATCATTCACAGATATACAAACATTGAGGAAATTCGCCACAACAAGACCAGCTCTACAGGAAATACTTCAACCTGTTCTGCACACTGACCACCACAATGGATCAGCAGCAAAGTAAGAACTCAGAAATTAAAGGACAGAACCTAACCTCCACACTGATGCAAAAGATAAAACTAAGCAATGGACTCTCACAAAATAAGACGAATAGAATACTACCACACTTATCAATTATCTCCATAAATGTTAATGGCTTGAATTCCCCACTGAAGAGACATAGATCGGTTGACTGGATTAAAAAACACAAGCCATCCATTTGCTGTCTGCAAGAAACACACCTGGCTTCAAAAGACAAATTAAAGCTCCGAGTCAAGGGTTGGAAGACAATTTTTCAGGCAAATGGAATTCAGAAGAAAAGAGGAGTTGCAATCTTATTTTCAGATACATGTGGATTTAAAGCAACTAAAGTCAAAAAAGACAAAGATGGTCACTTTATATTGGTCAAGGGAAAATACAAGAAGACATTTCAATTCTAAATATCTATGCACCCAATTTAAATGCTCCCAGATTCTTGAAACAGACCTTATTCAGTCTGAGCAATATGATATCTGATAACACCATAATAACAGGGGACCTTAACACTCCTCTTACAGAGCTGGACAGATCCTCCAAACAGAAATTAAACAAGGATATAAGAGACTTAAATGAGACCCTAGAACAACTGTGCTTGATCGACGCATATAGAACACTCCATCCCAAAGATAAAGAATATACATTCTTCACATCACCCCATGGAACATTCTCCAAAATTGATCATATCCTGGGACACAAAACAAATATCAACAGAATCAAAAGAATTGAAATTTTACCTTGTATCTTCTCAGACCATAAGGCACTAAAGGTGGAACTCAACTCAAACAAAAATGCTCGACCCCACCCAAAGGCATGGAAACTAAACAATCTTCTGTTGAATAACAGATGGGTGCAGGAAGAAATAAAACAGGAAATCATTAACTTCCTTGAGCATAACAACAATGAAGACACAAGCTACCAAAACCTGTGGGATACTGCAAAAGCAGTTTTGAGAGGAAAATTCATCGCTTTAGATGCCTACATTCGAAAAACAGAAAGAGAGCACATCAACAATCTCACAAGAGATCTTATGGAATTGGAAAAAGAAGAACAATCTAAGCCTAAACTCAGTAGAAGAAAAGAAATATCCAAAATCAAATCAGAGATCAATGAAATTGAAAACAAAAGAATCATTCAGAAAATTAATGAAACAAGGAGTTGGTTTTTTGAAAAAATAAATAAAATAGATAAACCATTGGCCAGACTAACGAGGAATAGAAAAGTAAAATCTCTAGTAACCTCAATCAGAAATAATTATTCTTAGTAAAGCATCACAAAAATGGAGAAGCATGAATCCTATGTACTCAATCTTGATATGAGGACAATTAATGACAATTAAGTTTATGGGGGGGGAAGCAGAAAGGGGGATGGAGGGAGGAGGGTGGGGCCTTAGTGTGTGTCACACTTTATGGGGGCAAGACATGCTTGCAAGAGGGACTTTACCTAACAATTGCAATCAGTGTAACTGGCTTATTGTACCCTCAATGAATCCCCAACAATAAAAAAAAAAAAAAGAAATGATAAAGGGGAAATAACTGATCCCACAGAGATACAAGAGATCATCTCTGAATACTACCAGAAACTCTATGCCCAGAAATTTGACAATGTGAAAGAAATGGATCAATATTTGGAATCACACCCTCTCCCTAGACTCAGCCAGGAAGAAATAGAGCTCCTGAACACACCAATTTCAAGCACTGAGATCAAAGAAACAATAAAAAAGCTTCCAATCAAAAAATGCCCTGGTCCAGATGGCTTCACTCCAGAATTCTATCAAACCTTCAAGGAAGAGCTTATTCCTGTACTGCAGAAATTATTCCAAAAAATTGAGGAAGAAGGAATCTTCCCCAACACATTCTATGAAGCAAACATCACCCTGACACCAAAACCAGGAAAAGACCCAAACAAAAAGGAGAATTTCAGACCAATCTCACTCATGAACATAGACGCAAAAATTCTCAACAAAATCCTAGCCAATAGATTACAGCTTATCATCAAAAAAGTCATTCATCATGATCAAGTAGGCTACATCCCAGGGATGCAAGGCTGGTTTAACATACGCAAGTCTATAAACGTTATCCACCATATTAACAGAGGCAAAAATAAAGATCACATGATCCTCTCAATAGATGCAGAAAAAGCACTTGATAAAATCCAGCATCCTTTTCTAATTAGCACACCGAAGAGTATAGGCATAGGTGGCACATTTCTAAAACTGATTGAAGCTATCTATGACAAACCCACAGCCAATATTTTACTGAATGGAGTAAAACTGAAAGCTTTTCCTCTTAGAACTGGAACCGGACAAGGTTGTCCTCTGTCATCTTTACTATTCAACGTAGTGCTGGAAGTTCTAGCCAATACAATTAGGCAAGACAAGGAAACAAAGGGAATCCAAATGGTAGCAGAGGAGGTCAAACTCTCCCTCTTTGCTGACGACATGATCTTATACTTAGAGAACCCCAAAGACTCAACCACAAGACTCCTACAAGTCATCAAAAAATACAGTAATGTTTCAGGATATAAAATCAATGTCCACAAGTCAGTAGCCTTTGTGTACACCAATAATGGTCAAGATGAGAAGCTAATTAAGGACACAACTCCCTTCACCATAGTCTCAAAGAAAATGAAATACCTAGGAATATACCTAAGGAAGGAGGTGAAGGACCTCTATAAAGAAAACTATGAAATCCTCAGAGAGGAAATAGCAGAGGATATTAACAAATGGAAGAACATACCATGCTCATGGATGGGAAGAATCAACATTGTTAAAATGTCTATACTTCCCAAAGCAATCTACCTATTCAATGCCATTCCTATCAAAATACCAACATCGTACTTTCAAGATTTGGAAAAAATGATTCTGCGTTTTGTATGGAACCGGAAAAAACCCCGTATAGCTAAGGCAGTTCTCTGTAACAAAAATAAAGCTGGGGGCATCAGCATACCAGATTTTAGTCTGTACTACAAAGCCCTAGTGCTCAAGACAGCATGGTACTGGCACAAAAACAGAGACATAGACACTTGGAATCGAATTGAAAACCAAAAAATGAAACTAACATCTTACAACCACCTAATCTTCGATAAACCAAACAAGAACATACCTTGGGGGAAAGACTCCCTATTCAATAAATGGTGTTGGGAGAACTGGATGTCTACGTGTAAAAGACTAAAACTGGACCCACACCTTTCCCCACTCACAAAAATTGATTCAAGATGGATAAAGGACTTAAACTTAAGGCATGAAACAATAAAAATCCTCAAAGAAAGCATAGAAAAAACACTGGAAGATATTGGCCTGGGGAAAGACTTCATGAAGAAGACTGCCATAGCAATTGCAACAACAACAAAAATAAACAAATGGGACTTCATTAAAATGAAAACCTTCTGTACAGCTAAGGAGACAATAACCAAAGCAAAGAGACAACCTACACAATGGGAAAGGATATTTGCATATTTTCAATCAGACAAAAGCTTGATAACTAGGATCTATAGAGAACTCAAATTAATCCACATGAAAAAAGCCAACAATCCCTTATATCAATGGGCAAGAGACATGAATAGAACTTTCTCTAAAGACGACAGACGAATGGCTAACAAACACATGAAAAAATGTTCATCATCTCTATATATTAGAGAAATGCAAATCAAAACAACCCTGAGATATCATCTAACCCCAGTGAGAATGGCCCACATCACAAAATCTCAAAACTGCAGATGCTGGCGTGGATGTGGAGAGAAGGGAACACTTTTACACTGCTGGTGGGACTGCAAACTAGTACAACCTTTCTGGAAGGAAGTATGGAGAAACCTCAAAGCACTCAAACTAGACCTCCCATTTGATCCTGCAATCCCATTACTGGGCATCTACCCAGAAGGAAAAAAATCCTTTTATCATAAGGACACTTGTACTAGACTGTTTATTGCAGCTCACTTTACAATCGCCAAAATGTGGAAACAGCCTAAATGCCCACCAACCCACGAATGGATTAACAAGCCGTGGTATATGTATACCATGGAATACTATTCAGCCATTAAAAAAAATGGAGACTTTACATCCTTCGTATTAACCTGGATGGACGTGGAAGACATTATTTTTAGTAAAGCATCACAAGAATGTAGAAGCATGAATCCTATGTACTCAATTTTGATATGAGGACAATTAATGACAATTATGGTTATGGGGGGGAAACAGAAAGAGGGAAGGAGGGAGGTGGGTGGGGCCTTGGTGTGTGTCACACTTTATGGGGGCAAGACATGATTGCAAGAGGGACTTTACCTAACAATTGCAATCAGTGTAACCTGGCTTATTGAACCCTCAATGAATCCCCAACAATAAAAAAAAAAAAAACTCCTAAAAGCATTTCTGTTGTTGTTATTATTGTTGTAGTTGGTGAGGCAGACATCTGCTGTGCCACTGCCATTTCAAATGGCATATGTTAAATTGGCAAAGTAGTCCTGCCAAGCCCTTTGTGAAGGTTTGCAGACGGAAATACCTTCCTGCCCGTCTCATTGTGGAGAGTTGGGGAGATGCAGAGTATAACAAGAGCTCTCTCTGATATCTGCCTCCTTTAATTTCCCATTGCTTTTGAAGCGATGGAATCATTTAATAATGATTACCTAAATCTTCCAACTTATGAATGTCTGTTATGTTGAGGTCTCTGCTAACACTTCCATGATACCACTGCACTTTACTGTGATTATTGATTATTAGGAATTACTCCACAGGGAAAGGAGTAATTAAAAGGAATCATGGCATATGAATTTGCTCTTGGTAAATAGCTTCCTTATTTCTCAAACGGGAGAATACACAGTGTTTTAACTTCTTTGGAGGAAAATAATATCGAAAGAAAAAAAAGGGAAAGAAATCCAGGAGAGTTTGAAATAAATAAAACTATGCAAAGAAGTTTGAAAAATACTCCAAGAAAAGTGTTAAATATACATTGTAAAGTGTTCTAATCATCCTGCAGCTCATAGACCCTCATTGGCCAAGTGTATGGTGTCCATCATGTTCTGCGTAACCAAAGTGATATAGATATGTGGCTGACAGACCAGACACAGGCTTTAATCCTCTTAATAAGTGTGGTCAACAGCAAAGCAACATGAATTTAAATGCTTCTCAGTAACGTTGTATGTAAGGGATTGTAATTGGAAGGTAAACATTTAGTTAAATTCTTGAAATGGGAACATAGCATTGGTGTCACTTCTCTTTGGTTCTCTGCTTCTCTATGAGCTTTCACACATGAAATGCTATAAATTAATACATTAGCATATTCCTCAAGCATGAACAATGGGGGATTCAGGGCCATGACATTCATTTTTAGGAACAGAACTCTAGTCCTTTTTGTTTTTTCTCACTAAACTTGATACTATTATTTCTGTTGCTCCTGATGCCTGAAATAAAATACATGTTTAATAAAAAGTTATTGAATAAGAAATTAAAGAATGAACAAGTGAATGGATCTCTATACTGGCCCCTGAGTGATGTCCGTCTTTATCAGTTGGGACTGTTATAGCAGAATACAATAAACTTGGTAGCTTAAACAGCAACTCAAACATGAGTTCTGAAGGTTGGAAGCTGAGATCAGGGTGGGCAGGGTCTTGGTGAGGACCATCATCCTGGTTTGCAGACAGCTGACTTTTCCTTGTGTCTTCACATGATGGACAGAGAGCTCTGATCTTGTTGTTACCGTAAAAGGGTACTAATCTCCTCAGGAGAGACCCCACCTTTGTGACCTCGTCTAAACCTAATAACCTCCCAAAGGCTCCACCTTCAAATCCTATCACATTGGGATTTAAGGCAGGGATGCCCAACTTGTTCTTTCTCTGCTATACATTGAAAGAATAAGTGTTGTCTTGGGTCACACATTAAATGCACAAATGCTTATGAAAGCTGGTTAGCAAAAAAAAAAAAGTCCATGCATACTTTTTGTAATATTCAACACCACAGGTAAGCAAAAATAGTGCCACAAAATCAGCATGTAGCCTGTGGGCCTCAGGTTGGACATGCCTGATTGAGGGCTTCAACCCTTGAATTTTGGGAGGGAGACACATTTAATGTATAGCACCTACAGACTGAACTCAAGAACCTCAAACCTAAAGGAAAAGAGGGATCAATGTTTTAGAATACTGAAAAGACAAGGCACACAAACGTGAGGCTTCATGAAAGGAACTTACAAACCTGTAAGATGATCTTTTCCTATTTCACCTGGAGTCAGTTCTTAAAATTCAATTCCTGACTCCAATCTGGAGCAACAGGATCCTGAAAGACTTCAGTACCTTTCTGTTAAAACACTGAGTCAGTCCCTCCCTGGGGAGTTTCGCTGGAGGATGGCAAAGTGAGGGTAGGAGAGTCGTCTGTGGCCCGGCCATAAGCCCAGCAGTACCTGGGACATCAACACAGAGAAAAATTCATCCGCATCACATACCTGCTCATTTTTTAAAGCATTAATTTAGCATCTGCTATAGGTCAAACTCAGTTGACAAACAAATAAAAGTAGACACAGTCTTTGCAGGCAGCTTACATTTCAGTAGAGCAGAGGAGCACTAAGCAAGTGCAGAAGTAAATGTAAAATCACAACTCATATAAATGCCCTAAAATACATTTTCAGACTGCTAAGAGAACGTCCAAGTGGATGAATTTAAATCATCTGACAGGCAATAGGGGGACACCAATTTTTCTGACCCCGAAATCTAAACCATTTCTAAGGCTCATTTTAGCAAAATTGGTAACAGCTGCAAAGCCTCTATTTTATTTCTTTCTTTTTTCCTTTTATATCTTCTCACCCTCATTCACATTTCTGGCTTATGTTTCTGGGTAAACACGCTTTTCCTGATTTGTGCCAAATGTTGTGATGGTTGATCTCATTTTACAGAAACGCCATGAGGGATTAACAAGGACAGAGGAATCAAAACAAGCTGTAATCTGAATCCCAGCTCTGTCTCTTACCCCCTGTTTGCTTTAGGGAAAGTTGCTAAAACTTTCTGAATCCATTTCCTTATCTAGAATCACTTGTTCTGAAATAATTTTATTGCATAAGCCACATAAGATGAACTCCGGATAGGATTCCGAAAAATAGAAAGGGAATTTACAAACTCATCACTCTAATCTGTGAATTTTTATCAATACCTCTTGGCTTTCCATCTCTGCAATGTGGAATACCCATGTATATAACTGGGGTTATAATCTCAATGTGCTTAGCATTTTGAATTCTATAGTCAAAGTTGCTGTATAATTTGCCCAGTTAACGTAGAGCTTAGTCCCTGCAACTTTTGAATCTTTTTAAAGCTCATGTTTTGGTAGAGGACAGACACTTCCAACATTTGAAAAGCAGGTCCCTGAAACACTGAGCTAGGACCTAGAGCTTTTTCTGTATTATTGAGGAGTGTGAGGAGTGAGGGGTCTGGGGAGGAAGCTCTGGAGGAGCTTTCAGTTGGCAGAGAATACATGGTAGGCAGGGTCCTTTATTTCAGTTCCAGACTGGCCAAAGGTTCTTCCCTGATTCTGCCTCTGTACTCTCAACTGGGGGATTTTCCTTTTATGAGAAAGAGGGAAGAGGAAAGGAGAGAGAGGGTGATAGAGAGTGAGACAAAGACACAGAAAGGATTGGCAACAAAGCTATGCTAGGACAAGAGAGGAAATAGCCCCGGGATTGGGGGTGAACAGTTGGTGTGGGCAGCAGCCTCCATAGGGTTGGCTTACCCCTCTGGGATAACCGGGGCCTCCTTTGGCTATTTCAGGTCTTTCCCTGGCTGAGAATCGTTTCATCCAACAAAAATAAATTTCATATTTAACTTTTTGGGTTTAACAGTAATTCATTTATTGAGTAATTATTTAGACTTTGTTTACTAACATATAATATGAAGTCTGGAAGTTGAGTTTAAATGAAACCTTAACTTTGAAAAATAATTATTCTCTACTTTAAAAGTAATACATTATATTAAGAACCACGTGAAAGTGACTGATTAGGGTGGGAGGAATGAAGAGAGATTAGCGAATGGGTATAAATGTACAGTTAGATAAAAGGAATACGTTCTAATGTTCAATAATACAGTAGAGTGACTATCATTTACAATAGTGTATTGTGTATTTCATAATAGCTAAAAGAGAGGATTGGAAATGTTCCCAACACATAGAAATGATAAATACTCATGCTGATGGGTACCCTAACCCCTGCCTTGATATTCACACATTTATTTGCATGTAATAAAATATCACACCTCATAAATATGCACAACTATTACATATCAATAAAAAATATTTAAGAAGAATAACACGGAAGTATCCAAAAGCATTAATAGGAAATAATTATATTTATAATTATAATATACATAAATATGAAACGAGAAAATATAATTATCATTGTATTACAGATAGGTAACTGACAATTTTACTTTTGCACTTGCATACTTGATATATAGTTATTTTATGTAAATGTGCTTTTATTTGAAAACTTGGGAAGTGCCCTTTTATCATTTTTTTTCTTTTCACATTTGAGATTATATTGAGAGTATTTTCCCCTGACAGTACATATTCTTAGAGTATGATATTTTTAATTGATGAATTTGGATGCATTATTCTTTTTTCTTGGCCCAGGCCAGGTTTGAACCCACCACCTCCAACATATGGGGCCAGCACCCTACTCCTTTGAGCCACAGGCACCACCCTAGATGCATTATCCTTTATGGAAATATTTATCAAATTTTCCTCTGTTGTCATGTATTTGGTTATTACGGGCAGGTCTCTGCTCTAAGCCACACCATCTCCTACTATCTTGTACACGTGACGCTGCTTGCAATTCATTCTTTGGATAGGTTCCAAATAGTCTGTCAATTAAAATATATGGGTCTTTTAAGGCTCTTAATACTGGATGCTAAAATAATTTTTGTAAAAATTTTTATTTTCACCAAGAACATAGGAGCATCATTTCCCCTCAAGGGACCCTTAACCCCCATGAAATTGCATGTGTATGTGTATAATCATCACTCTCAAAATAACATCTCTCTTCAGTGGGCTAAATCTCAATACTTCTTATGTATTTTTTCCACTTGTACATTTTTTTCTTTTACAAATTTTCTTTTAAAGTCCCATGCTCATTCGTGAAACATTCTCATCTACTGTCTTTTTCCTATTTGTTTATTTATTTTTATTTTTTATTAAGTCAGATAACACATAGATCATGAATTATTTATGCATATGTGGGGTACAATGTGTTGATTTTTTTTTTAATACAGTCTGATGTGGTTAGATCAAGCCAATCAACATAGCTTTCTTTTTCTATCTCTATCCCTTACATTCTACTGACTTTCAAATGCATTGTATATACCTTACGGCAAAAATTAGAGATGTAGTCAAAACATTAAAATATGGCCATCTGAGCACGGTGGCTCATACACGTACTCCCGGCACTTTGAGAGGCAGAGGCAGCAGCACAACTTGAGCTTTGGAGTCCAAGACCAGCCTGGACAACATAGGGAGACCCCATCTTTACACCAAAAGAAAAATTAGCTGAGTGTAATTAGCTGGGACTTGTGGTCCCAGCTACTCAAGTGGCTGAGAAAGGAAGATTGCTAGAGCCCAGGAGTTTAAGGTTGCAGTGAGCTGTGATGATGCTACCATGCTCTGGCCTGGGCAACAGTCTAAAATAAAATAAGACCAAACAAATCAGACCTCACACATCACAGGAACACTGTAGCTTAATAAACACGCTCACATGCATCCTCCCATTGGGGCTTCACGAGACGTCTGGGAGGTCTGGATGATTATAATCCTTGTTATAAAAATGAAGAAACTGAGGCTTGTAGAGGGCAGTGTTAGCATGGGAGCAGACAGCTGGGCTCATTAGCACCAGAACTGGCAAGGCCACCTGCCTCATCTCCAAGCCACACTGTCACCAGATCCAGTTAATCCATTTAATAAATACTTACGGAGCACTCAATATATACCAGGCACTGTTCCTGTCATTAGGGAAACAAAATAGACAATGGATTGCCTTAAATGTTGGAGCAGATGGGACAGGTGACAAGCAATGGTATGTACTGTGCTACTAAGGGGACAAAAGACAGGAAGCAAAAGGAAAGGGAATGAGGGGTAGAGAGTGAGGTCGCAGTGGGGAGCACAGCAGTGCCATTTCCCAGGTGCTCTGACCTGGGCTTCTGGCCATCACCCAGCGTGGACTGGGGCTGGACTGGGGCTCTTTAAATGAAAAGAGAGAGAACCGGATGCTGGTCTTTGTTCCTCTCTCCGAGTATCACACAGTCAAAATATATTCCTAAGTCAGAAGTGAAATTGTGCAGATCCGTCATCAGCACTGCCTTCAAGGTTACCTCGGGGAGGAGTGGGCGAGCCGAACGCACCCCACCAGCAAGCTGGATGGATGATGATGGGGACAGAAATTCCGGGGGAGTCGTGGACGACAGTGGTTGCTTCTATAGGAAACCCAGAGGAAATACAGCAGAGAGAGAGATGGCGGGGAGGAGCCACGGCCCTCTTGGAGGGTTCAATGTCATTCTGTGGACGGAACCAAATCACTTTCCCTTCCCCGCTGCTCCTCCACCTGTAGTGACAGAACCCCCCCTTGCTTTTTCTTTCGTTGTATAACTGATTACAGACTTAGCCGAAGGAACCCCCAGGTATTACAGCAAAGCTCAGAAGTGCCTGAAGAACCAAACAATGGGCTCCACAAAAATCCCAATTCCTGGCATGAAACTGGAGCACAGAAACCAAAGGGGCATAGGAAGGTGTGTGGATTCATGTCACACAGCAGAGAGTCCAGAGCTGTGTCTGACGGCTGCAAGATCTCAGTTGGAGATGCTGATTAGTTTTGGAAGGCTCGTCTGCTGGTGGACCCCCCCACTCCTCACCAGGGATCCTATAAGATTGACTGTGTTAAGACTCCAGCTAGCCATCTGGTCCTCACAAAGTAAACTACCTGGGTGGAAGGGACTTTTACTGAACGTTTCCAGGTCTGACCCTCACAAAACAAGAGAATGTATTACAAAAATTAAACTCGATGCTCCAGGTTCATCATTTCTACATCTTTTTTTGCATTCTCTAATATTTTAAGAAGCAGCAAATATTAATTGAGTCCATTCTGCATGTCAGGCATTATATAGGACACGGCCGCTCACGAAATGCACATCATAGGCTGGGGAGGAAAAGAGCTTCAGTGAGAGCCTTGTCATAGCTACCACCGTGACCAAGATCATGCAGCTCAAAGATCTCTCTGGGTGTGCGCACACACATAGAACATAAAGAGTCAGAGCCCTGAGTGTGCAAACTTCCTAGCAAGCTGGACAGAATAAATGGGGCATGGACCACCAGAGTCCCCAGCCAATCTTGTCCTATCTGAGGGCATGGCCCTCACTACCTCCCTACAGCCAGCAACTCTCAAGATTCTAACTTCAGGGCTTCCCTACTGAGATATTCAGTAATTTTATTCATTTGGGTATCAAACTATCTATCACTCCAGACATTGCGCTAGAGCAGCGGTTCTCAACCTGTGGGTCGCGACCTCATTGTATCAATGAAAATACATTGCACATTAGGAAGGTTGAGCTACAGACACGAGATCAAATAGGTCAGATACAATCCCTGCCCCTTGGAGGGTGTAACTGCATTTTTGTCAAGCTGAGACAGCTAGGATTATAGGACTCATTTTAATATATTACCTGTCTTCAACTAGAGAAGCACATGATGTTGTGGGAACAGAAACAGACATGGAATTCTTGGGAGGATCTGGGCTCCAAGAAAGAATCTTTGAGTGTGTGGGTGTGAGACAGAAAGAGAGAGAGGCACGGAGATCACGCATTTAGAAAGGAGAGGAAACCCACAGGCTTGCCCTTAGTCACTAGAGGCTGCTGCAGAGAAGGAAGGACAGGGCCCCTCTTTCCAATGCAAACTCACTGGGCATGGCTGGCTCAGCGTGTGCGGAGCCAATGGCAGGGCCCAGGCCCCCCTGCTGGGTGTCGCTGACCTCACTGTGGTCTCCTGCTCAACCTGCCCAAGAGTTTGCTCCAATACAGACCGAGGCCCAGAGTCTGAATCTCACCACTTCAGCTTCCCCAATCAGATTTTTATCTATGTCAAAAAGGAAATGCTGAAAATGGAGCCTGTAGGGTAAAAAGGGCGAATGTGGGTGTTGAGTGAACACAGATGGTCCATATGGAGTTTCACTCCAGAACCATCTTGTTTGTTTGTGAAAAGAGATAGGGACCCATTGCCATCAGGTGCTCCAGGACAGCACCAGACCTGCCTGCGCCCAGCTGCACCCCCTGTCAATCAAGCTCAACTCTCCCCGTCTCTGCCAGCCCTGTGCTGCCCCCATTCCAACCTTTTCTTTTAATAGAAAAGACACAGAAACTATAATGTTGTGTCCTGTGCAAACCGTGGCACAAGTCCTTTGTTTAATCTTCACAACATTTCTACATTGGCAGCATTTACACTATACTTATTTTACACAGATGGAAATTCTTGGGGGAAGGAGCTTCTTACCCCAAATTCCCAGCCTTGAGAATATCAGAACCATGATTCAACCCCAAGGCTAAGGCTGTGCCCCGTACTACACAAAAATACAGAAGTTGATCAGGGAAGACATGAAATAATAATCCAGAGACTTAACTCTTAACAAAGTAATGCATTTCTTTCCAGACTTTTCCCCCCCTTTTGACATAATTTTCTTTTTTGCAGTTGACATCTATCTGTCTGTAAATGGGTATAACTTTGCATTTTTTGTAAGATACTTTAATTAGTGCTCCTCTTCACCCAGTACTTGATAGAAAAGACAGCCGTTTGCACTGAGTGAGCACCTTCTCTGCGTGGGCTCTGTAGTAAATACATGGCACATATCAGCTTCACGATTCTTTACCAACTCTTTACCATGCAAACGAGAGCTCCGGAAGAAATCAGAGCTCACGATGAAGTAACTCCCAAGATGATACGCCCAGGGCATAATGAGCATCTCAATAATTGAGATACCTCAATAATTTCAGATTTTGGAAGCTGTCCCCTCCTTTGGCCACGGCATACCTCCCATTCTGGATCACCCCCCCAAAACAAATCTTGCGTATATGAACCTGAAATGTGCACCATACGAATACATTTACACTCTATTTTAGTGACCAGTCCCACATAGTTCTTTCTGCAAGGTTTTTCCCAAACATCTTCACCCCCTGATGGAGATGTTTCCTCTTAGCACCCTGCATTCCTGGCTTCATAGACGTCCAAGGCCCAGTCCTCCTCACTTTGTTTTCACTTCAAGATTCCCCTGCAGAGATCTAGGGAGGGGGCCTGTGGCCTGCTGGGCTTGGCTGTGGTTTGTAGGGAGGGAAGTTAAACCGAGAGGCGCCCGGCACTGCTTCAATTACACTTCGCTTGTTCCAAGGGCTTTAATCATGACCTCTCTCTCAATAGATTCTTTCAGAAAGGCCAGAGGGAGAATAAGCAATTGGAAACCCTGGCAGTAATCAGGGTCCCAGACCTCCAACTTCACTGAGCAACATTCCTAGGACATAAGATTCCTTAAGGAGAGGGGAAAAAAAAATACCCTGAAAGTGATTAGCCTTTCCTAAAGGAATTCCTAAGTGTTGGGAGCAGGATCAGGAGGCCCGGAACTCATAAACAATGAGTAGAAAAAGTAGGTGACAATAATTAGTTTGTGGTTTTAATCAGGAGGTCTCTGAGGCCAGATGCTCATTGAAGAAGAATGAATACCCCTCCTGAGAGATGTAATGAAACTTAGACCCCCGCGGCTGGGGAAGGGATGTGGGATAGACTTATAGGCCTTTAGCCTGAAGCTTCTTGTGTTTGGGAAAAGGAAGGGGTGTGAGTGTTTGGGGGGGAGCCTGCCCCCATCCCCCAAGCTCAGGCATTTGTATTCTCCCCTGAGCTGCCTGCCTCTGATTACCATGAGGAGACAGCCAGGAGAGACCACTCCCTGCCTGGGCTGAGCTTGTCTGGGACTCATTGTCCCCAGGGAAAAATGGGTAGAGGCATCTCACGAGTCCTTTCTGTCACTTCCAGCCAGCAGGCCTCTGTGCCTATTTCCACCCCATGTGGGTGTAACACATGGCTGTCTCATCCTGTGAAAACAGTGGGTGGTCCACATGTGTAATTCTGCCAACCTCCTCACTCCCCCCACCCAAGACATCTCCCTGTCCTATAATTTGTTGATCATGGACCAAATCATTTATTGACCATGAGCTACCCACGATGAAGTGCCAAACTCCTGAATAACAAAACATGGGGATGGACATTTGCCCAGAGGGATGAATAAAGAAAAGGACAGTAATCGCCATGGTCGCTAACATCCATGGACGCTTTCTAAGCAGTTTCCATGGAATATCATCCCATCGGAGTCCCCAGAGAACACAACGGGGTAGGTCTATCCAAGCTCATTTTCCAAAGAAGAAAACTGAACCTCGGATAATTTATGGGACTTGACTAAGCTCACACTCCGAGTGAACGGCAGAGCCAGGATTTGATTCCAGGGAGAATTATGGGCAACGATTGGTCTCTATGTTCTCATAAAAGGAATTGAAGGGAACATTATCAAGGGAAGGTGAGAACTGGGCAGAAGAATCTGGGTGCTGAAGGCAAAAATAAATGACTTTTCTCTCGGCCTGGAAGTCAGCCAATTTTTTCTGTAAAGACTTGGATAGGAAATATTTTGTGCTTTGTAGGTCATGTAGTCCCCCTTGAAGCCACTCAACTCTGCCATTATTGTGCAAAAGTAGCCATGAATATTAGGTAAATAAATGAGTGTGGCTATATTCCTCTGTATCTTTATTTATAAAAATAGGTGGAGTTAACCCATGGACCCCTCTACGTGAGGTCATCATCAGAATAGGAGACTAGAGTCCACCCTCACTTACAGATTCATTGAAGTTTCTAGAGCCCAGGTGTTGGGATCCCAGAACCAGTACTCCGTTCATTCATTAACAAACTTGCCCATAGATAACACAGTGGACAAAAGGCAGATTCCATACCTAAATCCATGAGTCTGATTATAAAACCTTATCCTTGCCAGATAGATTCTACTGACTCTGTTAATCTAACTAACTGAAGTGAATGCCCAAGTGGACCCTTCTCTGGCATGTTCCAATGTCAAGCAGAAAGTTATCAATGGTGAACAACACTCTTATTCATTTCCCATTGACTTTAAGACCTTGGACGAGAGGTCAGGTTCTCTGAGAGGTAGCATCATCCTCTTGTTACTAGGTGTGTCAGCAAGAGCAGCAACTCTGTATCCAGACAGACTTTGTTCTGACCCTGTGCTTTGAGATCTGTAGCTGTGACAACTAGGTGACCATCATACTCTCCCAGCGATACGTAACACTGCCTTCTACCCACATCTTTCTGAAATAACTCCACCTCTATTCCTTTTACCAACCACAATCTGCACATCTTCCAAACTAAGACGTCTCACATGCATCACTTTGCATGCTCAGAACCCTCATCATAGTTCACTGGATCTGATGCAAAGAAAACCAGTCCTCTGGCTTGAACTAAACCAATTAGACTCTCTCTAAAAACATTCATACTGAAGAATTACCTTGAGAATTGCTAGGTGTGTTTTATTAACACGGCAAAGACATGCAAAGACCCAGAATCTCTTGATGGTAAGGTCTCTGAGGGCACACTACCTCTTGTCTATGCTAAGGATTTATTTATTTTTTTAATTTCTATTCAATTTTTATTTTTTTTAATAAATGTACTCAAAACCACACATTTTCCTACAAATACTACTTTAGCAGTATTCCAAAAAAATTGACATGCAGTGATTTTGCTACATTTAGTTCTAAGTATTCCACAAGTTTTCTTATATTTTTCCTTTTATTTTTTTTTTAACAATTATAATGGGGTCAATTTATTAAGAGAATACTAAGGACTTCTGTGGTTCAGCTGTTCTTTGGCTTTTGAGTCTTACATTTTGGACTAGTTTGGTTGTATTTCTACTTTGGAAGAGCGAATGTGTCCTAAGACATCCCATCAGTAATACAAAGATAATGGATACATACTACGAAAAGTTTATACCGAGGATAGAGCTAACGTAAAGAGAACAAAAAGCTCTGACACATAGCCAGCGAGGAAACAATTGTTAATCCCATCCTAGCCATTGACTTTCTGAAATGATGATTTGCGGTCTCTTTTCAGGGAAGAAAAATATGACAGCTATGTTGGAATCATAGGTCCATGGACACTTAAGCGAAAGAGAGTGTGCAGGCTACCCTGAGCAAATGCTGAATCCATTGGAAAAGCTCCCTAGCCTAGCAGGCTTATTGACAGATATCCTTTCAGTTCATGGTTAAATAACCCCCAAAGGAAAAGAGCTCATGCCTAGCATGGTGTCAGACTCCACCAACACATGGCTGTGATCATGTGGACCCTCTTATTTGCAGTGTGCCCAACATGCAGACCTTTTTATTTGTAGCATGTTATACATGGCCTCCTAGCAGTTTTCATCACTGGCCCACAGATTGAATTTTGGAGCCTCAGGGAAGGAAGGACTGGAAGTACTAAGAGGCAATATGCAAAACACAAAAACGGGCCATCTGTTGGAACAATGGAACCATGAAAAATTGTGTGCTATCTATTCTCAGACGTTCTTGAACTTGGTCAAAGTAGGCGAGATCCACTTTAATCCATGCACTTATTGATTGATTGATTTTTAATGACTGTGCCTAAAGATTCGTTATAGCCAATTAAAATATATTATGGGCTAAAAAAAAAAGAGAGAGAGAGAGAGACCTTTGTACGGAAGCATCTGCAAGGAAGGGGCTTTGCACCTCATCTTTCTTCAGTTATTTATTCTCAAGTCGAAATATTTCTAAGTCCTGCCATTGCCTCTTTTGAGATATCACTTCCTCCTTTGGATTTCATCCCACTTATCAACTTCTTTTGAAAACATGAAACTCAGAATAAATACAATAATCAACCCGCGAGCTGACTGGGTTATCACTTTTCTTTATTTTTCTACCTGCTGAGTGCATGGAGGAATGTGTTTCCCCCCCACCCAACACTTTCATCCGGTGGGTGATTGCAGTGGGTTGTATCTGTAGAAAAATAATAGTTTGTGGAAATGGTCAACGGCCTTTGTTTTAACAATCCCTCCAGGAAGCCTGTGGTGCAACTGTATCTGAGTCTATTGGGATTCCACCCATGGGTAATGGACTTCACTGCATATTTTCCTAAAAGTCTCTCCCTCCTTCTAAGCCTTTATAATCATTCTGCGACTTCCATTTCCTCCCAGGATTTGGCCATGGCTTGTACACCAGCTAGTACCCCAGGACCCATTAAAATATTTTTAGCTCAAATTTCCAGGTTCTTAATTCAATACTTTTTTTTCTTTTTACAAAACTCTGGAAGAGATATTAACCTTTTAAACATCACATTTGCCCATGTTTATAAAATCTTCCAGCTGCTGTGTTCTAGAGTTGATATGCTCGTGGGGGTGTAAAACAAGTCCATATGTAAGAAAATAAATTACCAGACTGAACAGAACTCGTTGGCCTCAGCAGGACCCATGATCATGATAGGAATGATCCAGGCCATGGATCAATGAGCAAACACTCATTGACTGTGGTCCAGGAGGGGAAACATGCATTTGCATGGTGAAAGATTATCAGGTGGTTTCTATCTTTAAGACCCAAGCCCCAGCATGACTCACAACTCCTCCTTCCCCAGACCGGTGCCTGGTGAGAAATTAATGCCCTATTCTGGGATGTGCCTGGTGAGAAGTCAGCAGGTGACCTGCCCTCAATGCCTAAGAACTTAGCAAGTCAAACAGGATTTGGTTTGCTCAAAGCACCTTCCCATGTTTGCACCTTGGCCTCTTTGCATCTGACCACCTGCAGCTACTGACCCAGAGAGGGCCAGGCTGACCTATGTGCAAAATGATTTTACAGGGATTTGTGTTCATTAAAGATAGCCACATCTCCCATGGCCTTGCCCAGAAGACTCATACAGGGCTGCTTCTCTGTTCCTGAAAACTGGATCCTTAATCAGGATGGAAGAGACTAGAAACTCTCTAGAGCAGTGTTTTTCAATCTTTTTTTTATCTCATGGGACACTTGAACCTATGGTTAAACTTCTGCAGCACATTTAAATTACATTGATCAAAAAAAAAAAGAGTGAAAAAATATATTTACTGTGCTTTGAACTTCTTTCAAAAATAATTAATGATCTTTAAAATTTTTCACAGCACACCAGTGGATCTCAGCACACCAGTTGAAAATCACTGCTCCAGAGACTAGTGCCTAGGGCTCACTCAAGGGCAGCAGCTCCGTGTAAGGTCACGTGCATCCAGATCAGCTGGAGGGCTTCTTAAAGCACAGCTTTCTGGGTATTGAGTAAGCTCCTGCATTACGGCCAAGGGATTTACGCTTGTAGCAAATTCTCAGGTGATGAGAATGTGGTCCAAAGGTATAAAGGGAGGGAAAGGTTCAGAGTCACTGTTACAGAAGCTCAAGTTCACATTTGTCTCATAACCCTGCAGCCTTGGCTGAGTCACTTATCCCCTTTGAACTCTATAGAGTGTTGCTGTTTTGTTGTTGCTGCTGCTGTTTATCAAAGGCTGTACTAGCCCTTGGGGCAAAAATCGTGGCCCCTGAGAATGAGCGAAATAATGTGTGTGAAAGTACATCTGTGCACACAGCAGAACTTCAGCCAGCACCTGGTCCCTTCAGTGTCTCTGTAGCCCTCTGCACCTGCACAGGTGGGGCTCAGGGAAATGATGCTATCATTTTCTTTTGCAACCACTTCCCTGACCTTTTAGCTTAGTAAGACCTTCTCCACACAGCCTTCATCTTATGCCGAAAAAAAAGCCCACAGTGTCCACCACAGCAAAGAACGCTCAAAGCTACTAGCCAGGCCAGTTGGAGACAGGATGTCCCTGTTGTCTCGACATCTGGCCTCTTCAGCAAGCCTGTAATTTTCTGTGGTTCTCTCTTGGCTTCCTTCAATGTGGGCGGGTGGTGTGGATAACGTGCCCCATCTGTGAGGCAGCTGGGCTCTGGAGGCACCCCTTCTCCGTCCCTTTGAAGGTCCATCTATGTTCTGCCTTGAGGTCTCCCACTGTGGCCAGAAACTCTGTTTCCTATTAGCAGTGGGGGTGAACACCAAAACGTAAAAGAGGAAAGAAATTATTGCCCTATTCTGGGATGTGCTGAAATATAACTGTAGAGAGGACAGTGTTACAGATGAAAATGTCTGAGACTCAGATATTGATGAGTTTGCATCCCAATGAATATTGCTCTCCTCCCTCTGCAAAGCAGGCTAGTGTTGGTAGATGAAAAACCAAGTGACCTAGACTCAACGTATTGGGGTTTGAATTCAAGCTCTTCCATGCATAGGTCATGGTGACCGTGAGCCCCAGGCTGGTGGAGAAGTCACAGAAAGGTGTAGAAAGAGCTTTGAGTAATAGCCCTGCCCTAAAAAATGACCTTAACATTATTTTTAAAAGCAGAAAGTTATAATCAAGGAACCTTCAGCTTACTTTAAGATGTTAAAGTGGACCGATCATTTTAGAAATAAAGACTTGAGCGTTTCAATAATGAAGCACACAAATTAACTCCCTTTTGTCTAATTGTTACATTCATTTGTAAAGTGACTGTCTTGAAAATCCCAGATGGGGCTCACCTGAAATCTTTCCTGAATCTGCATTTATTCCAGCCTCTGTTTCCATCTGAATGGTTTGGGCTGAATTTTGTGTGAACTCAAGGGTGTTGGTTTCATTCTATGCCTGTCACATCTGCCCAATGGGACAAAACATAAACAGTGCTGACCTTTCAGATAGCTGTTGAGCAGTGCATCTGCTTCTTATCAGTTCCGTGAGTCCTAAGCCTCAGTTTCCTTATACGTAAAATGGGGATAAAACTTACCTTTTTTTTTTTTTTTTTTGGTTTTTGGCTGGGGCTGGGTTTGAACCCGCCACCTCCGGCATATGGGACCGGCGCTCTACCCCTTGAGCCACAGGCGCCGCCAAAACTTACCTTTTTAAACCTGTGGTGAGGATTGCTTGGGAAAACATGTATCTGTTACACAGAAGATGATGGACCCCCTGACAATCTGCCAATACTTTGCCTCATTAAACCCATCCCTTCCTTGAACAGAATTTTTTTTTCCCTCACAAGTATTGACTATAAGTGAGCTCTTTCAAAGATGAATAGTCTAATCTCATGGCTTTTAAAACTATTCAAATGGTTTAAAACCATTTAAAAACACTTATTTTGCCCATGGTTGTTTTAATTTAGAGAAGTTTAGTCATACCAATATTCTACTCAAAAAGTGGTCATAGCAGTGGTGTGCTGTTAAATGGTGACAACAGGCTCTGGGAGTTGGGACAGCTGTGATTTGTCACCTTTGCTGATTTCTATGGTGTAAATGCTCACACCAGGGGTGATTTGAAGCTACCAAGGAGACATCACTGATCACAGAGTTGAAAAATGAGCACCAGGGCTTTTCTAAGCCGGTAAGAACTGGCTCAGTTCAACAGAGGGTAACGGGATAGGGATTTGACCATTTCAAGACAGTTACTGTACAAGAGGGAAAGTGGCAACAGAGCACAAACTACAAGACAATTAGAAGGAATAAAAGAAAAAATGAAGAGAAAACAAAAAGGAAAAGAAAAGACAGGAACAAACACCTTAGATACCATCTCTTTCAATTTTTCCATTTTGCAGACAGGAAAACTGAGGGTCTAAGAGGAGAAATAAGTTTTCTAAGCTCATCCCTCACAGCAACAGTGGGCTTGGAAGACCAGCCCAGGGGCTTAATATGTAGATTAGAGATCAAGCCTTCGGGAGGGAACCTAGAATTAATGAGTGTAACTGAGCAAATAACACAATAATTTGAACCAAATTAAGAAGTGCCCCACAGTTAAATCTACAATGCAGTAATGACTTCTCTGGGTAAATCCCATCACTCAGTCACTTCAAACTCAACTAGGCAAAAAGATTTGAAGGCTGGTCTTAAGGAACAGCCTGTGTGGGTGGAGAATGGGCAGAATGACCTGACAGGAGAAGCATCTCCAGCCCCCAGTGTCTGTAATTCTGCAATCGAAGGGCCTGCCCTTTGGCACCTCGCTGCCCGACAGGAGCTAGCAGTGCTAACCTGCAACTATAAACAATTACCATACACAGTCTTGTGAGAATTGCCGAGAAAGTTCGCGGAATTACTCTGTGATTTCTCCCTCTAGCATTTGTTTGGCAAAGGGAAGACTTTCTGTTGTGTTTCAGGTTTTATTCCTTGTGATGTCAACATGCATTTAGAGCAGATGGTCCAGCCATCTCAGGAAATTCAGAGCTACAGATTCTTCTTTCCCAAATTGAAAACCTCAGCATCCCAGTTAATGACACCACACTCCTATCTGTCACAATGGCATGTCATTATTTTGAAACTGAGAGAAAAAAATGTAGTCCTAAGGATCCCCAAGAGTTGGACTCCCTAGTTAGGCTCAGCCTTCCCAGAATTCACAACTAGCTCATGAATCTTTTGCACCTCTTCTCCACTCCTCCCATGTATCAAGTAATATTGAACTAATCCCTAAGAGTTTATTTACTTATTTTATTTTACATTATGTATTTATTTATTTGAGACAGAGTCTTGCTCTATTACCCAGGCTAGAGTGCTGTGGTGTCAGCCTAGCTCACAGCAACGTCAAACTCCCAAGCTCAGGCATTCCTCCTGTCTCAGCCTCCTAAATAGCTGGGACTACAGGCACCTGTCACAATGCCTGGCTAATTCTCAGAGTTTACAGTTTACAACAAGAGTTCCAGAACAAGAGCATAAAAACTGACTCCTGGCTCTGCCATGTAATTGCAAAGCCATCCTCCATAATGGACTGAATATCTTGAATTCTCAGTTTCTCATCTGGAGCAAAATAAATAAATACATTAATTAATTAATTAATTTAAAAAAGAGGTTTTTGTGAGGATTAAATAAGATTGCATGTGTTAAATAGCATTCTTGCACCTGGCACAGAGTAAACATTTAATAAACGTTGTATTTAAAGGCTCATAAATACTTTTAGTAACAAAACTGACATTTTTTGATTGCATCATGGACATGAGGACACTGATTCAATAGCTTGTCTAAAGACACATCACTAGGATCCCAACTCACTCTCTGTGTAAGTCCAATTACTGTATTTTTTTTTTTATAACATATGTCTTGCAAGCCATCTCTCACCGGGAATGGGGAGTAGGTTTTATTAATAATTATTAAAATAGGCAGGGCATGGAGACTCATGCCTGTAACCCTAGCACTCTGGGAGGCCAAGTGGAATAGATCATCTGAGCTCAGGAATTCCAGATCAACCTGAGTAAGAGCAAGATCCCGTCTCTACTAAAAATAGTAAAACTATCTGGAAGTGGTGTTGGTGCCTGTAGTCCCAGCTACTCGGGGGGCTGAGGCAAGAGGATGGCTTGAGCTCAAGAGTTTGAGGTTGCTGTGAGCTAGGATGCCACAGCACTCTACCCAGGGCCAGAGTGAGACTGCCTCAAAAAAATAAATAAATAATACTTATAAAAATAGCTATTTCCCCCTAACTTTATGATTGGTCATTCTTGAGCCAGATGGAATGTCAAGTACCTGAGAAGAAAGAACCTTGAAAGTTCTGGAACAAGTTGCCTAAACATTCTTTTGCCAGTAGAATGATAGGGAGCTGGGGTAGAGTTTTTTATCACCATTATTGCCATCTTTCTCAAAGGGGAAAGGACAATAGATATGGATTGGGGAAAATTTTCAAGATTTCAGTCTTTAAATGAACAGTCTCATGTTATGGACAACTGCAGAGAAAGGTAACTAACCCTGTGTGAAACTGCACCAGTCAGGGTCTTCCACAGTCCGTGATACCTGACAACAGGTCTAAGCCATTTGCTTATAGAGGAGACAAAAATTTCTGTTGAGAATTATTTTCTAGTTTAGCAATTTTATTTTAGTGTTACTTGATCTACTTTGAAGCCTCCTGGGAAATCTATGCTACATTTGACTTCTCTGCACGCCGGCCTGTTAGCTATTAGATGGCTAATTCGCTTCACAAGATACACTGATAAGAGAGGCACTCGGCTCATGTTAGGAGTAGAATTTCACCACTCAGTGGTCGGGTCTTTTGTGATGAAGACAGAAGAGCCATCCAAACACAGCCGCCAATGAAAATGCTCCCTAATCACCTGTAATCACTGCTCCTGGGTTTCTAATGGATGTGGTCTCACTTAGCCTCCATCAAGCAGCTTGAATTTATCTTAAAAATAATAAGTTACTTTGCTTTGGAAGTTGAGAATAGAAGATTCTAGAAGTCTCTCTCTCTCTTTCTCTCTCTCATGCTTGCTCTCATTTGTGTTGTGTGTATGTGTGCGTGTCTCTTCTCTTTCCCCCCTATTTTTCCTACATATTCTTTATGTGTCAAATGAAAAACTAAATGAAGGTAGACCATGAAAATAGCCATATGTGAAATCTAAAACATTGTTTCCTAAGGAAGTTCAGTGCAACACTCCACCTGTGGGATCAGAAATCCTGGATTCTAAATTCCTCATTTGCTATTTATTGGCCACACAATTTTCCACTCATTAACACAATGTCCTAAGCCATTGTATCCTTACATGTCAAAGGTAAATATTCAGAGAGTTTTTGCAAGGAACAATAGGAAAAATGAATGAATAGCAACACTAACATGATGGGAGCTGTTAGAATAGCTGTCCCAAATGTTTTTGGCACCAGGGACTGGTTTTCTGGAAGATAATTTTCCACAGAAAAGAGGGAAAGGCTTTTTAACTGAGTCTGATTCATGATGGTCACTGTGCAGTCAGACTTCTCTGCTTACGGTGATCTGTGTTTGCAGATGCTCCTCAGCACTAGCATCACCACCTCAGCTCTATCTCAGATGGGCAGGCACTAGCAACCTCCATTCCCTGCATGCCCAGTTTTAATGGGTTCCTGCTCCTATGAGAATTTGATCCTGCTTGCTGATGTGACAGGAGGTAGAGCTCATGCAGTGATGTGAGAAATGGGGAGTGGCTGTAAATAAAGATGAAGTTTTACTTGCTCATTGCTGCTTACCTCCTGCTATGCAGCCCAGTTCCCAGCAAGCCATGGACCAGCACCAATCCACTGGCTGGGAGTTGGGGACTGTAGGACTAGAGGAACTTGAAGGAGGAAAATTCAAGGTTGAGCTGAATTTTGAAGAGAATTCCTAAGGAAATATATCAACTTAATCATTTTTTAGTTAAGTAGAATGAAATGACACAAGGATGAGGTGACCCTTAACTAAAGCAAAGCTCATTTTCAGACAGTAAGACCCTAAGGGATGGAAGAACATGTATTTTAGGACATTTCATGCCTTTATTTAAGAATGAGGGTTAGCAAGGATGGGAAAAACCTAAACTCTGTGTTCATAAAACACTCCTTCAGAGTCTGAAATAGGGGAGAACTTCCACGTATGTGTGTATGTGCATACAGGTGTGTGTGTGTGTGACTATAGGGTGACTATAGGGGTGTATGTGTGCACATAGGTGTGTGCATGTGCACTTGAATCTACAAGGGAGAAGGTACTCAGACAGGTAACACTGCACTCCACTCTTGCCCCCAAACAGAGGCTGCCTATGAAGAGGAAAAAAAGAAGTCACAAAAAATGAAATAAATCCTAGTGTTCTGAAATGATCCAAATCTCATGAGGCCTTAGATGAATTTTCTATCTTGAGTGTCCTCAGGTACCCATTTCATAAAATAAGAATTTTTCTGTGTCCTTCCCAACTGTCCAACCATATACTTTCAGGAGTAAGGTTAGAAAAAAATGTACAGAAACCATTATGTATCTTGAGTAATTTTAGAAGCAAAGTTCACAGATCTTTGGTGGAGAATCCAAGGAGACAGAATAGGATGTTCTATATGCCTCACTCATAACTTTGTTCTTATCCTCCTAAGCTTTGTGTGAATATCATCTGTGATGGGAAAGAATAAAGTATTTAGATTTTATTAGAATAAACAATGAAAATTAATTGCAAGAGGACAATCTAATACACACCCACATAAGAGAAAAACTTAAATAAATTCAAGGTGGAGGGTGAGGGAACAAGAGGGCACGGAGAGGGGAGGAGGGAGAGGGAGGGGTGTACTACCACTTAATGGCACAATGTTAAGTGTATGACACATCTCTTGGTGGGAGGGACACATTTATAAGAGGGACTCTACCTAAAAATGAAAACTTTGTAACCTAATCCCTTGTACCCTCAAATAACCGGAACAATTAAAAAAATTAAAAATGAACCTGTTATCAAAGAAAACAAAAATAAAGAGGACATCACCATTAGAAAAAGAAAAGTGAATTTGTCTTATAGCTACTTTACTCTGAGGTTTCTGAAAGACTTACATAATAAGGATGAGTCAGGGTCCTGGGATACAGTCAAAGGTGGAGAATAAGAGCCAGAGTGATCATGGTAGAGGAGAAGAGAGAGGAAAAATGCAGGATAAAGAGGTGTTTGGAACATTGGTCTGACATGTATCCATATGGCTTAGGAGAATAATTCATGAAATATGAAATATGATATATGAAAAGGCATATTTTGTAGACATTCTTTAGATATTTTGTGGATAAAAAATGCATTTTTTCTTACTAATTAGACTTTTACTCTGATAATGAAATATACCTGCAACATCCATCCAAATGTATATGCATTACGAAAGGATTCATCAGAATTTATCACAACAGCGTTGGGCTGAGCCATCTCATGAGTGGGCAGCCAGAGGAAGGGAGCGAGTAAAGGAGCATAACTGGGTCATAGCTGAGGTAACTCATCAGAAAATGATGAGCTGAATAAAATGAAATACTGGCAGTGGGGAAGGGCTCTTCCCTCTGAGTGGAGTATCCAGAAAGAGTCATGCTTATATTCATAATTTAAACTAGCATACCAGACAACATTGGGTAAATAATTTGGTAGGGTGGAAACCAAACAATCATCCAGTTAATCACTTAGTCAGTGTTTCAACGAATGAAATAAAGTTCCTACATTTAGCCAGAATGCAAAATGGTTTGAAGAGATGTCTGTAGTGCTTTTCTGGTAAGGACTTAGTAAATGCTTAGGAGTTGAAATGTCAACCAAGCAGACCTCTATTAAGGAGGTGATATGATGGATTGCAAGGTGTCTCTAAGACCCAGAAAAAAGGAAAAGAAAAATGTTTATGAAAGAGTGGATGCCAGTGAAAACTAGATATGCCCCAGAGACAAACTATAGGATAGCTAGACTAATTGCCACTTGACGGTGGTAATCAGTTTTATTGGATATTCTTAGCCTGAAGCATTATTAGTCCCCAAAGTGAGTGGGAGTAGGCCAGGCTAGCCTGGACAAAGAAGTTATTGAAAAAATGGTGTTAATATATGTTGAAGCATAAGCCCTATGGATATGTTATCATGCCCCAAACAACTACTGGGGAAGAGAAAAACAAATGAACAAAGATAATGTGTTCATAAAGAGAAGCTATGCGATTAACCATACCTACACATCATTTGAGTTGCCTTCTTCTCTGGGAGACAAATTGTCCAGTACTCCAGAGATGGCTAGGGGACAACACATTTATGCCTACTTGGGCAGGAGTTCTGAAGAAGCTATGGAGCAAAGTAACATGACAGTGTCCACTCCACTCTGTGTGGTGAGGCTTTGAGGAGGAGAATAAATCGATTAGTGACATTGTAGAGGTGTTCATTGTCTTCATTCAGCCACATAATGCAATTATTTAGTAGTTCAGGGTTCTTTTAACTCTGTTTGAAGAACATAAGAGGTTAAGAGCTTGAATGATAAATGGATTATTAATGTTGTCTCATAGAAACATCTAAGTCTGTAATTTCTGAGTTAAAAAAAAAAAAAACTAATAGGCTTTTACTCACTCCCTGTTCCCCTGGTAAATTAACCTACAGGACCTGTGAGAAATAAATAAATTAGATGTTATTAGAGAAAGTAATAATGGACCAAAAACCTTCATCTGAAGGTTTGAGTCACTAGCAAGACTCATGTGTACAACTTTAGTTTGGGGGTTTCTTTTTATACTAAATCCTACTTGGATAGAAAGACAGGGGTTAACAGTAAGGGAAAGGTGAATTGTGGATGAGTTCACACAAGTAAGGGCACATTCTTCTCTATGGCCTCAGGTGATGCCCACAAGTCTATGTGATAGTCACAGAAGGCAAAGCATATGGTAATAAAGAGTCTGGGCTTTGTAATACAACAGACCTGGATTCAAATACCATTTCCACCAACTACAAATTGTGTTGCCTACATAAACCTGTGCTTCATTTTCTTCATCTTTAAAAAGAGATATAATAATTTTCCATAGAATTTTCATGGGAATGAAGTATGTGGGTAAAGGTAAACATGTGGCCAGAACATTATAAACATTTAGTAAATGAAAGACACTAGCATTACCTTAGTATTAAATTAAAATTTATATTAGAGTTAATATCAGTTTGAGTGTCAGCCTATTAATAATTGTAGGAACTAAGCTATCGATTTCTTAGAAAGAAACATGAGAGTAAATCTCTATAAATTTGAGTTAGACAATGGTTTCTTAACAAAATCAACAAATGAGTAAATAGATAAATTGAACTACATTAAAATTAAAAATGTGCTTACAATGACACTATAAAAATTGAAAAGACAACCGAAAGATGAGGGAAAAGTTGCAAAATATTTCTTCAATATTTGGTTGTTTGTAGGCTCAGCACCCGTAGCTCAGTGGTTAAGGCGGCAGCTCTGATGGCCATCCCAGAAAAAGTGTTCCAAGGTTGCTCTGAAGAGTGGGCTAGGCACTGGCATTGTTGTATAGCTTCCCAGGAGGAGTACCTTCAAGGTATTCAGCAATGAGGTACGTAGCACTTTTTGTAGGATGAGTTTGCAAACTTAGTTGTCCATCCTCATATGTCAATAGGAAACCCTGTCTCATTCCCACTATAAGATATTCTGAGTGTAACTGCTCATGGTGCAAGAGTTATGGCTGAGTATATCTGTGCATGTCTTCCCTAGCTTCTTCCAGGTGGGCAAAGACATCTCCGATGGGATAAAGATCTTCTCAGAATGAGAGACTACTTTGATACAGACCTGGGTCCTATCAGCCACCTATTCAAATTTTCAAACTATTTTGTTTCACAAGTGTTCTTCAAGCACTGTCTGTGTCCTAGATTTGGAGGTAGTTTCTATGTATACAGGTATAGATGTGATCAGGATCATTGTTGACGGTAGACCTACAAGCTGCATAATAAAATCAAATTGAAACATGATGTTTTACACCAAAGTTCTGGGGAAAATGGCATGAAGATTGATACTACTCATAAAATGGCAATGTCTGAATGCAAATCAAACTGTATTGCAAACTTTACCTAGTGTCCTGGTTTGGGCCACTTATGCAAGGTGGTTTACAAATACTACCACCAGCAACCTCAGGCATAGTTGAAACAGATACATTTTCTCCCACCTCTTTGTTCTCTTGTTTAACACATAGTCACAACAGGTACATTCATTCCCTTTCTTTTATTTTGTCTTATAGTATTTTGCCACGTATAATGTGCTCCCACACTTTTGGCCCAAACTTTTAGGAAAAAAAATCTTTCATTGAAATTGTTTAATTCAAATTTTTGTTTGTTTATACCCTGTTTCCCTGAAAATAAGACAGTGTCTTATTTTAAGGTGTGCTCCCAAAGATGTGCTAGGTCTTATTTTCAGGGGACGTCTTATCTTTCCTGTAAGCAGGTCTTATTTTTGGAGGATGTCTTATTTTCAGGGAAACAGGGTATTTAGGTAATGTATTTGTATTGTAAACGAATTTTAGCATTTATTTTTAAACATATCATGGTACAAGAAATTTTATGTACCAAAAATTTATAAAGCACAACAACATATACAACAGTTACAAGGAACAAGAAATTTAATGTGCCAGTAACAAATAGTACTACTCATTATAATGTGCATATTTACTTATTCCCTCAAAAATTTGGACAAAAAGTGTGCATTATACATCACTATACATAGAAAAATATGGTATATTCCCTATCCCTCTCTATGCTCATCATAATTCTTCAGCCTACCCAGGGTTAAGGCAATTGCCACTACTAACTCTAACTTTACTTGATACTGTCCATATATGAATCCTGTCTATACCCCTCAATATTTTTCACCTCCATGGGGATGGCTACCAACTGCAAATGCCTACAATCTTTGCCCAAAGATTTTTTTTTTTTTCCAACCACTACTCTCATCTGCTGGGGACTTACCTGCTCAAGGGAGCATCCCTCAATCAATGACCAACAGGACTTGGAAAGGAACATCCCATCTTTCTTGCCCAAAAGGAATATTAACACTGAAGATCATTTTACACTGTGTTCTGGAGTTCTCCAGGGAGAATGAACACCCATTGCCTTCAGCAGTAAGCTGGGAAATACCATACCCTTTAGTGTCTTCATTCCCTTCCCTAAATTACTTCCTTTCTTCTCCACCTGCGCTTCTGGAATTATCTACCTAATCGACCACATGGGGAGAGACAGTGGAAAACCATATCTGACTGCCTGCAAAGTTAAGAGTAGGATCAGGGGCTGGCAATACAAAGCAAGGAAATCAAAAGCTGGCCCTTTCAAGTGTCTCACCCAAGGATCTAGAACCTCAAAATGTCAACACTGAAATCTCCAGAAGCCAAGTTCTGGGAGTTATGTAGGAGCTCCCGGGCCCCTAAATGGTCCCCTGAAAGTCTTTGTGATGAGCTTGTGCACAGCAGTAAGTGAGGTGCCTCCGGCCATTGGTGATTTGGAAGATCTTATGGAGGAAGAATTGCAGATACTAGATAATTTGTCGGCCTCCAGCTGTACCCAGTTCTTTAGACAGCATTTGTTTCTGGAGTATTCTAATCTAAAATAATCCCAATGTGCAGGCAGAGTAGACTGTTCTTATAGTTTACAGTAAAAAAAAAAGGAAAAAAAATCAGACAAATTTAGATTAGTACCCAATTCCACCTCTCACTATATCTGTGTGAACCTGAGCAAATTAATGACTCCAGGCCTATTTTTCTGTAGTCACCTTTATTTCTCCTGGACATCACTGCCACACAACACAAACTATTCTCAACTAAAATGGGATTTATTTATTTATATACATAGGAAGTTGGGGGGTTTATATAGAGTCGGTCACATATGACTTGATGACTCAGATAACGTTCTTACTAATCTCTTTGTTCTGATATTTTCTTCTCAGCTCAGTTTCCAGTTGGACTCTATTTACCAAATAGCTAAGACGCCACACATCAGGTTCATACTTAGCTGTTCTTCAAGCATCTAGAATCTGTGGAGGGCAGAAGCCTCTTCTCAAGTAGTTTTAGCAAAGCTAAAACGGTGTTCCGGAAGGAATGATCTCTGGTATGAGGGGAAAAAAGTGAACAGATGATAGGCAAACAGAAACGGATGAGTTCTGCTAATAAAATGACTTCCAAAAGGTACTATGAGAATTAAACGAGATCATTTATTCAAGCTTCCAATGTGGGTGTGGGCTAATCAATCGTTGATGGCTGCCATTATCAATCAGATTGATATAATTTTCTGATATATTAGTTCACACGGAAGGGCACAACTCAAAAGGTTGATGGGAATGTTTTAAATGAGACCTGAAATCTACATAAAGTTTAGTCTTCTTTCCCTAGGTTTTATTCCTTAATTCTTCACAACCCAGACCTCCCACTCCCCTCCACAATGCTAAATATTTGTGAAGTGAATATATGAATAAATGAATGAGTGGAATCTCAAAATGCAAGGTGACTTTCATGTGGCTCAAACTACTTGTTCATGTGTCATTCGCCATCTAGAACAGATTTTATTTTAGAAAAGTCATCTTTCCTGTGGTTATGTCCAATTTGGGGCTTATTTCCAAGGGCTATCCTGCATGGGAAAGTAATATGGGGGCCAAGTGACACAATTTCCATTCTCAGGTTAGTTTCCTGTGAGGGAAAATAGCTTTCAAGGCCCCAGCTGGAGGGACTCGGAAAGGCAGGAGTCAGGTACCCTGGGAGCCATGGAGACTGGCCCAGTGGTGGTTCAGGGCACCATTGCTCACCTCCATCCCCATGCACTCAGCACCAATACCTGTCTTCACTGTATTCAGCTGGTCACTGGAACACAAGCAAAGAAAAATATAAGAGTATGGTTCACCCTTTTCCTTTGAAAATAAGATACATTGGTTAGGTATTTCATTTTCATAAAGCAAGTATGCTTGTCTCAAAGAACTCAAACGATCACCCTCATCAAACAAGAAGGGAAGGCGTGATTTGTGGGTTGTGAGGATGTGTTTTCCGTCTTTTCCTGGGCATAGATTAATTTTACTTAGGCACAGCAAGTTCCGCTGATGACAAAATCATTTAGCCTTATTGCTTCGCGCAAAGAAGGGAGAAGCAGAGGAACATGAGAATAAACAGTACAGGGTAGGCAGACGACGTTTTTGGCGATGACTCCTTTTGGTTCTGACTTCAATGCCATATCATCCTGACCACATGGTCCTGGGTTTCATAAACGTCTCCAGTAAGAGGAGTACAAATATTGTAAAGTGATTACAGGAATTGGATACAGACAAAAAATCAGCGTAAATTCCTATCACTGTGACTGTGTAAAATGTAAAATAATGTGTTCCTCCCTCCCTGCCCCGAACTCATGTGTCAAAGCCCTACTCCCCAGTCCTTAACGATGTAATGTATTTGGAAACAGGGCCTTTGTAGCAGTAAGTTAAAATGAGATCATTTATTTGAGTGCGTTCTAATCCAGTCTGATGTGTTCCTATGGAAGGAGGAAATTTGGGAAGATCCCAGGAGCCTGTACACACAGAGGAAAGACTACATGACGCCCAGCAAGAAAGTGGCCATTTACTAGCCAAGGAAGAGGCCCCCTCAAAACAGCAACCTTGCCGACACCTTGATCTTGGACTTTTGGCCTTCAGAACTATGAGAACAGAAATTTTTGTTAGTTAAGCTTCCTAGTCTGTGGCACTTTCTATGACAGCTCCAGCAAACTAGTACGGTACGTACCAATTTTTGAGCACTTAAAGCAGTCTAGTCACTATATTAAGTGCTTTTATAGAGAGACCATTTAAGTCTAATGACAGTCTTAAGAGGAGTTACAAGTTTACATATTTTATAGATTGAGAAACTGAGTTTGAGAAAGAGTGAGCCAGCCTAGTCAGGGTCATACTGAGAATCTATAGTTCTGATCAGATTCTCCTTCCTGGGAATATCTGAACATGATTAAAACCAAACCCTCCCCAGGGTCCATTCACAAAACCTGGTCTTCTCATCTGGTGTTCTCACCAGGAGACATTTCGAGGGGAAAGGCAGAATCCTAAGAATCATTTTATTACCAAACCCTGCCTCATCCTTCAAATGAAATCCATCATAAAATCCTGTTTATTTCACTTCATCTTCTCACCCAGTGACTAACACAATAGACACCCCATTACAGATTATTAACTCTGTAAAAGTAGAATTGATATGACTAGCAAGGGAACAGATGAGCATCAGATGCATTGCAGGGGAGATCAAAGATTACACCAAGATTTAAATTCAAAGCTCAAACGGAATCTTGGGGGAGTTTACAGAGATCAGTGCAAGGAGAGCTCAGCACCCTCCACCGCACTTTTCCCTGTGTTCTATCCAGGCCTCACCACTGCTCTCCATGCCCAGGGCACTTGCTCGGGGCCTTTCTCACCTGGGTTAGTAAAATGCCTCTCTGGTCTCTGCTCCGCTCCTCCAATGCACTCTCCAATATAGTCAAAATAATCAGTTAGACCAGTTCCCTTTAACGTCCTTCATGGACTCACTCACTGGATAACTATCAGATGTATGACTCACACATTCTTATTAACTTCTCACTCTCACCCTGAGTAATGTCCAGGGAGAGGACTGGACAAAGAACTTAGTTAGTATGCCAAGGCTGCAACTCCAATCATGGCTCAGTTGCAAACCCACAGACTGTGCTTTTTTCTGTGACTCTACGTTGCTTCCCAGGAAGCCTGGTTCAATGTAGCCATGATAGCCAGAATCCACTTTCCTTCACATGAGTAAGGAGGAAATGGGCCTAATAGGAGTCCCAGAGGCCACGTCTTGCTTGTGTTACTGACTGTGAGTTTTAAGATGAGCTGAGCCTCCATAACTTGGTTGCTGTATCTGTAAGATACAAAGGTTTGGGGCACTGACCTCTGTGAGCCTTTTATGTTACATAAGGAAATTATGATACCATTTGCCACATCATTGAGAAGAAATACAAAGACCTCAAGATGGAATGGAGACAGAAGAAAACAAAAGACTCTTGCAGTGAATGATTTGCAAAAAATAATGTACCAAGAAAGGACTGCACACATGCATTGCCTTAGAAAACCGGGGGGAAACACACTTGGATCCCCCCCCCCATCCTCTGAGTTTTCTAGAGCTGAATTATTTCCAGAAGCAACGGAAGAGAAACGAGGCCTCAGACGCAATTCTTCCCATGCAGACTGAGCCGGGAATCCACCCAGGGGGTGGTGGCTGCTATGAGGACTGGGCAGTCAGAGCCAGAGCCCCTCCTTCCCATCAGCATAGTTGCCCTTTAAAATCATACTAGGCATGGTTGGTTGGGAAGAAGGGGGAAGAAAAAACTGCTTAAAATCTATAATCAGTCTCTGTAAACAACAGGTTATCTTGCAAAGCAGCTAGAAGTACATACCCATTTCTCAGATCAGAAATGGAGGCAAAGAAGGGCAGAGAACATTTGGGGAATATCAGCACCTCTTTTCTCAGCATGCGTATGAGTTACCTTAGAGTAGAGGTGCAGTTTCCTGCACTGTTCTGGTTCTTCACTGAGAGATTGGGGCTCAGGTCCTTCACTGGGAGATTGGGGCTCAGGATTAATCCTCTCCAACCTTGGAATAGCTATTTTCTCATTTGGCAGCAGATACTGGTCACATCAATAATTAAACAGAGAGCAGGCAGCAGAAAAGCTTCATAGGTGGTTCACACTTGTACCTGGCACTCTGTGAGGCCAAGGCAGGAGGATCTTCTGAGTTCAGGAGTTCTAGATCAGCCTGAGCAACAGGGAACCACCCTCTATTAAAAATAGTAGTGGCGCTGTGGCAGGCATCTGTAGTCCCAGCTACTTGGGAGGCTAAGGCAGGAGGATCTCTTGAGGCCAGGAGTTTGAGGTTGCTGTGAGCTAGGCTGATGCCATGGTACTCTAGCCTGAACAAACAGAGTGAAACTCTATTACTCAATCAATAATCATAGAACAAAAAAATGGAAAATAAGAATTTGAGTAACTTGATGCATAATTTCTGTTAATTCTTTCTCCTCTCTGGGTATCAGTTTACCCATCTGGGACAAGGAGAGATACAGGTATAATTAGATGATCTTTAGGAATCGTTCCAGCACTAGCTGTCTTTGACAACAGAAAAAACATTCTACAGGCAGTTAAATGGGGTAGCCCAGCCAAGAACTTCGGTGGCTGTGCCCCCTGGGATGAGGGGCCACTGTATTTCTGAAGTAAAGTCCCCCCTCCCTTACACAAGGCCTGGGTATTCTCTTTAGCCAAATAGACACAATTGAGCATTCTGGACCTGTGCTAAAGAAGAAATTAGGCCATTCTTGCCAAACAAGCTGACACTGGCAACAAACTTACCCATTGTGGCTTGGTATTAATAATTTATTGATGAATCAATCAACCAACCTTTTCCATTTAAACTTGTTAGGCCCTGCCACCATTAATTCTCAAATAGTAGATGTAAAATTTCACCTTTCTCTACTAAATTAAAAAGAAATTAAAGCTTAATAAATATTAATATCTTAACAATCCAAACACCTTAATAATCATTAGTAGCTCAATAATCATAACAATAGCTGTCATTTATTAAGCAGTTACTAGTTTCCAGGTACTTCATAAGCCCTTTACATGAGTTATTTTGTTTAATCCTTTTCAACCTTAGGAATTAGATCACGCCGTGATTTCCATTTAACATGTGGGGAAACTGAGGCTTAAAGAGATTAATCAACCAGCCCACCATAACACAGCTAGGAAATGTTAGAATTAAGAGTCAAACCCAATTTGACCTGTCTCTAAGACTACTCTTTAAACTTCCCTGCCTTTTTATGGTACCTTAAAATTTGCCTGCTCGGAGAAAGAAAATGCTTTCTTCTGTTTGGTGTTCCTATTTGCGTTGGAATGAAATTATTTATTGACTCTTTTCACGTGCATTGGCCATGTTTGCAAGTCTTCACATTTTCTGACCTGGGATCTTGCACACCCATCTCTTTTGCCAATAACCAAAGTTGGGAAGCACCTGTCAAGTTACTTTCTAAGAGGATGGGGTCAGGTCACACAGGCTGACATCTCCTGCCTCTGGAGAAATGGAGCCTCAAACTTTTAAGAGACTGAGGCTGAGTTACCTCTGAGAGGTGAGGAGGATCCCAAAGGCAGGAGAAGTGATCCTGGTAAGCCCTGGGTGGCAACTTGGATTTGAATCTGGCAGGGCTGATTTATTATCAGCTATTAGCAGTGATTTTCAACTGGTGTGCCATGGCACACTTGCGTGCTGTGAGAGGTTCTTTGGTGTGCTACAAAAATGTTAAAGATCATTCATTAAATTCTTTTTGAAAGAAGTTATAGGCACAATAAGTCAGTCTTTTTTTTTTGCTCTTTTTCTATCAACAATATTTAAGTGTGCCCCAGAAGTTTAACTATAGGTTCAAGTGTGCTGTGAGGTAAACATGGTTGGAAACACTGAGCTGTAGTGTCGATCTATAGCTATCGTGTTTTGTGGGCTCTTCTAGTTCCAGTGGAAGCTGGGAAATGTCTGAGCCACCAAGGAAGCCGATGTGGAGGAGAGACCAGGAGAACTGTGAAGCGACTCTGTCTGGAGTTTCTGCGCCTCCCTTTGACAGACACCTTGATAAAGTCCTCACTTAATGAATGACATCACCCATGTGTAAACATGCCCAACCCAAGGAAAAGTCAGGAAATGGGAGGCTAAGGGAATGTGGGAAGGTATGCAGTTATCAGGATGCCCAGTGGGTATCTGAGAATGATGTAACTGCTGACTTATCTGACATCTGAGTACAAGATGCAGGGTGATCTATCACTGGAAACAGATGCCTACACCAAATCACTGACAGTGAGAAAGGGCAGGAAACAGCCTGGGTTATTCCCTATTATAAAGTTCCCACGTCTTGCAACAGATAGAATGTGTCCTGCACTGACAGTGCAGAAGCTAAAGGCCACTTGTGTAGTGAGTCTCCTTGCCGAAGTGAAACTGGCCTGGTGGACTTCCCTTATTGCATCCTCTGAGGCATCCCTGATGTGATTGGAGGTGTGTGTATGGGGGGTTATTTCATCATCTTCTTCTAAGAGCCTGAGAGTAGCAGTTCTCAAAATTATCTCACTAAGCTACCTTCTGAAGTTCAAGTTGACTTCCCACATACCTGAAGTAGCTGATAGGTACATCTTGTTATGGGGGGAAAAAGGTTCTACAGTTGGAATAACTAAATTATGATGGAGTTTATGTATTTTTTATATTAGAATCCTGTAAACTTGGTTGGCATGAATTCATTTCCCAAATATGGCCAGGTCTGGATGTCATCACAAAGCCCAAGGCAGTCCCTTGGACTTTGCTGGCTTTGTCAGTTGCCATCTCTGACTACACACACACACACACACAAAACAAACAAACAAAAAACAACACATACACATTTGGTGGTTTTGTTGGTTTAGCCAATTAACCTCCCGAGATGATAGGTCTTTAGGCTTGATTCTTCTTCTAATTGCATCTGGAGACAGAGTCAAGCTCAGAAATAGAAGGGAAGTCTCTCTCTCAGTCATAGTTACCCCAAAATGAAATGCATTGCCTTGGAGGCCTGGGGTTATTATTCATCCCTTGCCATAGACAAGCATTGTTAGGATATCCTGGAAAGATTCACAGCACACAGGGGTGAAATCCCTGCATTAAATCCCTTTTGTCTCTGAGATCCTTAAATTCCCTGCATTTTTTTTTTTACCCTCATACTCTTTGAGTCCATGCAAAATTCAGGAGCACTTAGAGGGGTGTATTCATTCATTGACCCAGTCAGACACTCCTGTTTATTTTTCTAATAACTATGCACATATAGTTATTAGATCAGCATGGATCATGTTATGTGATAGGAGCTGAGGAAACCCCTAGAACTTCTAAGTACTCTCCTTCCCTTAAGGAGGTGATTCTGATCCTTGACAGTGCTAGCTAATGAGTACTCTGAAGGCTGCACACATACATGCACTTGGCTGAATTGAGGGAAAATATATTAGTGGGAAAGATTTAAAAATTTTTAGTTAAGAGAAGACATTTGTTATTTGATCTGAAACCTTCTGTGCAGTTAATAAAGCTCAATAACACTGTCTTTTCACACACAACAGTTATACTCCAGATCAGTGATTTTCAACCAGGGAGCTGCGAGAGCATCTTAGACGTACCGCCAACATTCTTAAAGATCATCAATTAAATTATTTTCAAAAGTGGTTCAAAGCACAGTAAGTACACTCTTTTTTAACTGGTTTTATTTTTTATTAACATAATTTAAGTGTGCCACAGAAGTTTTAATATAGATTCAAGTGTGATGTAAGATAAAAAGGTTGAAAAACACGGGCATTTGGTCTTATCAAGACACTGTAGGTTACCAGAACCAAAATGTTTACAGAGGGTTCATCATATCTATTCCTGTCATGTGTCATAGATGGAAACTTAGGCCAGGGGAAGTCCTATACTTTGCCCAAAGTGCCACTGTAATTTTGTGGCAGCCAAAGCAGGACTCAGGCCTCAAAACAGACTCAGACTCTGTGTCTGTTGGACTTGTGCGATGTCAACTTGACTTGTTACTTTTCATTTTTGATGAAAATGACTGTTATTAACCTTATTAAGTGCTTACCACATGCTAGATAGCTCCCAAAGTGATCTGAGCACTTTCCTCCTAGAATGCCAAGAATAAGCTTAGAAGGTGGGTGTTACAGCTCTTGTTTTACAGCTAAGGAAACCACAGGCCAAATGAATGAATTACTTTGTAAAGACACAGAGCTGTGATGGGGCAGAGGCAGGATATGAACGTAGGTCCATCCAACTCTAAAAGCCCATCAGTTCGTATCATACGTCATGGGCTCCTGGGTTGCTCAGTTGACCTCGGGTCAATTTGCCCTTGACAGCCAGGATTATGAAATAGAAAACACTGCTTTTGGAAGTCTGGGTAAATCAGGCTGACATTTGTTCATGGAGTCTCAGAGAGAGAGCAGGAGGTTAGTGGATGCTCCATAGCCTTCCCCTCCTCTTCTGCTTGTCATGAGAACACTCTGGGGCCAAGGGAAAAAAACACTGAGCAACAGAGCAGAGACAACTAATGAAAGGGCGTGACCCGCCCCACTGGAGATGTTGCCATAACAAGAGCAGGAGCCATGATAAGGAGCTGGGAAAATCTGTCCCAGGGAAGGCTACGCCCAAATCAGACTGTAGACGTAGAGCAGAATCAGCTCTGGAACTCACTGCGTGGGAGAGAGGGCACGGATCCCAGGGCAACAAGTTGTGTTTTCTTTTCCAATGTGCTCCCGGTTCTTGGCTGAGGCTTGGGCTTTGTTAAGGGATCTCTTTCTGAGATGGAGCCTGGCTAACGGTCTCACTTCTCTTTTGCCTCCAACACCTTCATCCTGTCCAACACAAAGGACTGTATTAATAGATCCCCAAATACTCAGCACCACTAGAGATACTTCCTTATGTAATTTCCTTCTCCTCCTCATTTCTTTTTAATGACATTGTCCATTCACTCTCCATGATGGATTCAGTAAGGCACTTTACCTAGGAGATCTAAGAACTCCATAATCCATCATACCTCCCTCATTCACCTGAGAATGGTTTTAGCTCCTCTCTGGAGGGCAATCGCTATACCCTGGGAATATCTCTATAGAAACACCCCCTTTATTATATTAAAATTGTAGTCTCATGTTTTTACCTTTCTCAAAAAATTGCAATCATCTCGAGAGCAGGGACTATGTTGTACTCCTCTTTATATTTACAAGATGTAGTAAAATAAACACTCATGGCAGATTTTTAGTAAATACTGGATGGATGAATATACAGATGTACAAATAAACAAGCTGGTGGGGTCAAATTAATGTTATAAAAGAAACTCTGGTCTCGGGTGGTGCCTGTGGCTCAAAGGAGTAGGGGGCTAGCCCCATATAACGGAGGTGGTGGGTTCAAACCCAGCCCCAGCCAGAAACTGCAAAAAAAAAAAAAAATCATTTTTTATATACCTTTTGCGGCCTTGAGCCAGGTACCAGAAATATAAAGAATAGTTCTAGAATAACCATAAAGCAGAGGCTGGAGAGAGGATCCACAGGGTTGCTCCAACTTAAAATCACCATGGAGATGTGGAACACTGACTCAGAGAAGCCAGGTGACTTTCCAGTCATGATCCATTTTAGGGCTGGAAGACCTTCCAGTGAGCATTGAGCCCAGCCCATTTCCTTCAGTCACCAAGTGGTATTGTCATTGTCTTACGGACAAAACACACATATCACTTCACCAGTGTTTACTGAGCACTTATGAGGGGCCAGGTCCCCTGTTAGAGCTGGGGGGAAAGCAGACAGGCAAGGTCCCTGTGCTTCAGTGTTTACAGCATGGGTGTAGGGAAAGCAAATGAATAAAAAACTGCAGAGTGTGGGGAGGAGAGGAAGAGACCACAGAGGAAAAGTCAGGCTAGAATTTAGGGATTTCTTCGTGTAGACCAGTGTGACACCACTGGCTTCAGTTATGGCTGCCTAGTTCATTACCAGCTCTACTTACCTATTTGCTGTGGAACTACTGACAGCCAGGCCTATGCAGCATGTTTTACATCTTCTCCTATTTAATCTCACAGTTGCTCCTAAAGTTTAACTTGATTATCCCCATTTCGCAGATAAACAGACTAAGGCCCCTGCAGATAAGTATTGATAAAGTCCTCCCACCTACAAGGGGTAGAGTCAGATTATAGACCCAGGTCCATCTTTGTCTAACTCTACACCTGCCCTCCCGATCTGCCAAGGCTTGTTTTGAATATGCACTCTGTCCCAGACGTACAGCGGTTAAAAAATAGCATCTCCCAGATTTCTGTGAAATCCCTGCCTTTCCTGTAGTTATTGAGCATATACTAAGTGCAGACATTGGTTCTGGGCTCTGGAAAACAATATGAGGAGACCAAGAAGGGCTCTAGTTGCTAAAGGGCCAACAGTCTTATGTGGGAGTGGGGGAAGGGAGAACAGTTTATATGCAGAAGTGCTAAGACAGTGTCCCCAAACCTGTGGGACACATAAAGAAAGCGGCTCACTCTTGTTCCTAGAGATGTCAAAGAGGTGAATCATGATGGTCAACTTCTGAGGTTTAATGTAGAATAATAAGTGAGTGTCCCTGATGAGCACATAACCAGGAAGTACAAAATCAGATCCAATAGGTGAGTTATAACAAGACTGAGATGTTGGCAGTCTCTGCATTTGCAAAAGCTTCCTCCCCCGACCGTGTGCAGCTGAACTTTATTGAGGAACCGGGTGAAGTAATCACTTGGTAGCTCAGGGGTTGGTGGTGATCTCAAACCCAAACGCACATTGGAAGAGGGGAGCTTTTAAGAAATACCCAGGCCAAACTTCCAACCAATTAACTTGAAATTGTGGGAGAGAGGTCGCAAATTGGTAGCCCTCACAGTGACTTTAATTTGCACCTAGTTGGGAAACTTAATGCTCTGTGGAAAAATTCAGTGTGGCATCCCTAAGGCTATAGACAGGTATAAAGAAAAACAAATATCTCTAAGATAAATGAGGTAAGCAGTGGCCACTTTTGCCTGCCCCACTCTCCACAGGGCCTGTGCACATTCTGTGCCTTGTGCTTGGATCATCAGCACTCATGTCCAACCACCCTCCCACATTTAATTCACTCATCACCATCCTATCTCTCATCTCAGGGTCTCTTTCCCTTATGGAGACCACCAAATCAGGTCCCTTTGCCATGTAACCTCACACAGCTTGTTTCCCTACTTCATAGCCCTCTCTTCAGCCTACAATTGTACAATTGGGAAAGCATAATTGTGACTAAAGTTCATCTTCTCTACTAGACTGGAAACGTGCAGAAGCAGGGATCATAAAAACTGTGATATCTTTGTCCATAACCAGGACAAATTCAGTGACTGGTACTGAGGGGACCCTCAACTGATAGTCATTGAATGAATGAATGACCAGATAAATGAATAAATGGAGGCGAGGATTCACCTGTACTCCAGACCAAAACTCAAAGCCTAATCAAATCCACTGTTGTTCTTTCTTTTTCTAGCTTTTGTGCTTCTGTGTTTGCTGCTTTGCTCAGTGTTTCAACTTTAAATAATCTTTCCTGTTGGTCTGCATTTAAAAATCCATCTCATCCCCTACAGTCTCATTCCACACCCTCATCCTGCATCATGTGTTTTAATTTTTTTTTTTAATTTTTTTATTAAATCATAACTGTATACAATGATATGATTATGGGGCATCATACACTCACTTCATAAACCATTTGACACATTTTTATCACAGTGGTTAACATAGCCTTTCCGGCGTTATCTCAGTTACTGTGCCAAAACATTTACATTCTACATTTACCAAGTTTCGCAAATACCCCTGTAATATGCACCACAGGTGTGATCCCACCGATTCCCCTCCCTCTACCCACCCACCCCCCTTTCCCACTTCCCCCTATTGTTAAGTTGTAGCTGGGTTATAGCTTTCATGTGAGAGTCCCAAATTAGTTTCATAGTAGGGCTGTGTACATTGGGTATTTTTTCTTCCATTCTTGGGATACTTTACTAAGAAGAATATGTTCCAGCTCCATCCATGTAAACATGAAAGAGGTAAAGTCTCCATCTTTCTTTAAGGCTGCATAGTATTCCATGGTATACATATACCACAATTTATTAATCCATTTGTGGATCGATGGGCACTTGGGCTTTTTCCATGACTTAGCTATTATGAATTGGGCTGCAATAAACATTCTGGTACAAATATCTTTGTTATGTTGTGATTTTGGTCTTCTGGGTATATGCCCAGCAGAGGAATTACAGGATTGAATGGCAGATCTATTTTTAGATTTCTGAGTGTTCTCCATATATCTTTCCAAAAGGGATGTATTAATTTGCATTCCCACCAGCAGTGCAGAAGTGTTCCCTTTTCTCCGCATCCACGCCAACATCTCTGGTCTTGAGATTTTTGTGATATAGGCTAGTCTCATTGGAGTTAGATGATATCTCAAAGTAGTTTTGATTTGCATTTCTCTGATGATTAAAGGTGATGAGCATTTTTTCATATGTCTGAAGGCCGTGCGCCTGTCTTCTTCAGAGAAGTTTCTCTTCAAATCCCTTGCCCAGCCTGCGATGGGATCCCTTGTTTTTTTCTTGCTGATGCATTTGAGTTCTCTGTGGATTCTGGTTATTAAACCTTTGTAAGAGTTATACCCTGCAAATATCTTCTCCCATTCTGAGGGCTGTCTGCTTGCTCTGCTTACTGTGTTCTTAGCTGTGCAGAAGCTTTTTAGTTTGATCAAGTCCCAGTAGTGTATTTTTGAAGCTGCTTCAATTGCCCGGGGGGTTCTCCTCATGAAATACTCACCCAGACCAATTTCTTCAAGGGTTTTCCCTGCATTCTCCTCTAGTATTTTTGTAGTTTCATGTCTTAAGTTTAAATCTTTAATCCAATGAGAGTCTATCTTAGTTAATGGTGAAAGGTGTGGGTCCAATTTCAGTCTTCTGCAGGTTGCCAACCAGTTCACCCAGCACCATTTGTTAAATAGGGAATCTTTTCCCCACTGAATGTTTTTAATTGGCTTGTCAAAAATCAAATAGCGGTAAGTAGCTGGATTCATCTCTTGGTTCTCTATTCTGTTCCAGATATCTACTTCTCTGTTTTTGTGCCAATACCATGCTGTTTTGATCACTATCGATTTGTAGTAAAGTCTGAGGTCTGGTAGTGTGATTCCTCCTGTTTTGTTTTTATTTCTGAGTAATGTCTTGGCTATTCGAGGTTTTTTCTGATTCCATATAAAACGAAGTAATGTTTTTTCAAGATCTTTAAAATATGACAGTGGAGCTTTAATAGGGAGTGCGTTGAAATTATATATTGCTTTGGGTAGTATGGACATTTTGATAATGTTGATTCTTCCTAGCCATGAGCATGGTATGTTTTTCCATTTGTTAACATTTTCAACTATTTCTTTTCTTAGAGTTTCATAGTTCTCTTTATAGAGATCTTTCACGTCTTTTGTTAGGTAAATTCCCAAATATTTCATCTTCTTTGGCACTACTGTGAATGGGATAGAGTCCTTAACTGCTTTTTCAATTTGACTGTTGTTGGTGTATATAAAGGCTACCGATTTATGAATGTTGATTTTGTAACCTGAGACGCTGCTGTATTCCTTGATCACTTCTAGGAGTTTTGTAGTAGAGTCCCTAGTGTTTTCCAGATACACAATCATATCATCTGCGAAGAGCGAGAGTTTGATCTCTTCTGACCCTATATGGATACCCTTGATCGCCTTTTCTTCCCTAATTGCGGTGGCTAAAACTTCCATTACAATGTTGAAAAGCAGTGGAGACAATGGGCAGCCTTGTCTGGTTCCTGATCTGAGTGGAAATGATTCCAATTTAACTCCATTCAATATGATATTGGCTGTGGGTTTGCTGTAGATAGCCTCTATCAGTTTAAGAAAAGTCCCTTCTAGACCAATTTTCTTGAGTGTTCTGATCATGAAGGGATGCTGGATATTATCAAAAGCTTTTTCTGCATCAATTGAGAGAATCATATGGTCTTTGTTTTTTAATTTGTTTATGTGCTGAATTACATTTATAGATTTACGTATATTGAACCAGCCTTGAGACCCTGGGATAAAACCAACTTGGTCATGATGTATAATTTGTTTGATGTGTTGTTGGATTCTGTTTGTTAGGATCTTGTTGAATATTTTTGCATCTATATTCATTAGTGATATTGGTCTATAATTTTCTTTTCTTGTTGGGTCTTTTCCTGGTTTGGGGATCAGGGTGATATTTGCTTCATAGAACGTGTTGGGTAGTCTTCCTTCTTTTTCTACATTTTGGAACAGGTTGAGTAATATAGGTACTAATTCCTCTTTAAAGGTTTGGTAGAATTCTGACGTGAAACCATCTGGTCCCGGGCTTTTCTTTTTAGGGAGGTTTTGTATAGTTGATGCTATTTCTGAACTTGATATGGGTCTGTTCAACATTTCCACTTGATTCTGGCTAAGTCTTGGAAGGTGGCGTCTTCCAAGTATCGGTCTATTTCCTTCAGATTTTCATATTTCTGAGAATAAAGTTTCTTGTAATAATCATTAAGGATTTTTTGGATTTCTGATGAGTCTGTGGTTATTTCGTCTTTGTTGTTTCTGATTGATGATATTAGAGATTTTTCTCTTTTTTTCCTGATTAGGTTGGCCAGAGGTTTATCTATTTTATTGACCTTTTCAAAAAACCAGCTTTTTGATTTATTGATCTGTTGTATTATTCTTTTGTTTTCAATTTCATTTAATTCTGCTCTAATTTTGGTTATTTCTTTTCTTCTACTGGGTTTGGGGTTGGAATGTTCTTCCTTTTCCAGTTGCGTGAGATGTCCCATTAAGTTGTTAACTTCCTCTCTTTCTGTTCTCTTGAGGAAGGCTTGCAATGCTATAAATTTCCCTCTTAGAACTGCCTTTGCAGTGTCCCAGAGGTTCTGATAGCTTGTGTCTTCATTGTCATTTTGTTCCAAAAAATTGGTGATTTCTTTCTTAATCTCATCTCTGACCCAGCTATCATTCAGCATAAGGTTATTTAACTTCCATGTTTTTGTATGGGTATGCAGATTCCTGTTGTTACTCAATTCAAGTTTTATTCCACGATGGTCCGAGAAGATGCATGGAATAATTTTTATTCCTTTAAATTTACTGAGGTTAGACTTGTGACCTAAAATGTGATCAATTTTGGAGTAAGTTCCGTGGGCTGATGAGAAGTATGTGTATTCAGTTTTGTTGGGATGAAATGTTCTGTAGATGTCTGCTAAATCTAAATATTGGATGGTTAGGTTTAAATCTAAGATTTCTTTGCTCAGCTTCTTTCTGGAGGATCGATCCAACACTGCCAAGGGAGTGTTGAAATCTCCAACGATTATGGAGCTGGAGGAAATCAAGTTACTCATGTCTGTTAGAGTTTCTCTTATAAATTGAGGTGCATTCTGGTTGGGTGCATAGATAATAATAATTGAGATCTCGTCATATTGAGTATTACCCTTAACAAATATGAAGTGACCATTCTTGTCCTTCCTTACTTTTGATGGTTTAAAGCCTACTGTATCTGCAAATAAAATTGCAACACCTGCTTTTTTCTGATTACCATTTGCCTGAAATATGGATGACCATCCTTTCACCCTGAGTCTGTATTTGTCTTTTAAGTTGAGATGTGACTCTTGTATGCAACAAATATCTGGCTTGAGTTTTTGTATCCAGTCAGCTAACCTATGCCTCTTTAGAGGACAGTTTAAGCCATTCACATTGATGGAGAGTATTGATAAGTCTGGTGGAATTTTGGGTATCGAGTTTTTCAAAGGTCCAGTGGACATTTTTAATCCTTTCGCCAGTGTGGAAGTTGGAGTTTGATCCGAAGTTTCTGAGTGAGTTTACTTTTGTGGTATAGGATTGTGTTGGTCATTGTGGAGGATAGGTCTGAGAACATCCTGAAGAGCTGGTTTACTTATGGCAAATTTTTTCAACATATGAATGTCATTGAAGTATTTAATTTCTCCATCATAGATGAAACTCAGTTTAGCTGGATACAAGATCCTGGGTTGAAAGTTTTTTTGCTTTAGGAGATTAAAAGTTGATGACCAGCCTCTTCTTGCTTGAAAAGTTTCAGCAGAGAGATCTGCAGTTATTCTAATATTCTTACCTTTGTACGTTATAGTTTTCTTTCGCCGGGCTGCTTTGAGAATCTTCTCTTTCATGTTAACTTTAGTGAAGCTAATTATGATATGTCTGGGAGATGGCTTATTGGGGTTGAATCGTGCTGGGGTTCTGAAGCTGTCTGCTATCTGAATTTCAGATTCTCTAGGCATGTCTGGAAAATTTTCTTTCATAATTTCATGTAGAAGGGCCTCTGTGTCCTTGGCAGCCACTTCATCATTCTCCAAAATTCCTATAACCCTTATGTTGTTTTTTTTCGAATTATCTGAGAGCTCTCTGAGTGAGTGATCCGTTTTTGCTCTCCATTTCTCTTCTTCTTTGAGAGATTGGGAGCGTTGGAAGACTTTATCTTCAATGTCAGAAATCCTTTCTTCTGCTTGCTCCATTCTGTTACTGAGGGATTCTACTGTATTTTTCATATCTTTGAGGGCCGTAAGTTCTTGTTTCAGTGTGTCTAAGTCTTTGGTGGTTTTGTCTTTAAATTCGTTAAATTCTTGAGAAAATTTTTGAATTTCTCCTCGAATTCCTAATTCCATTTTATTAATCTTGTCTGCAAACCAAATTCTGAATTCGACTTCTGACATCTCAGCCAGTCGTTTATGAATGGGATCTTTAATCACATCTGCTGTATCTTTTCTTGGGGGGGTTGATCTATTCTGGTTATTCATGTTACCAGAGTTTTTCCGCTGATTCCGCCCCATGGTTTACTCCCTTTGGTTTTTCCCCTGGGGTTTTATCGAGGGCCCGTACAGTGTTGTGGCCTGAGAAACTGGGGCCCTGTCTGGTGTGGTGGAGCAAAGTGGTTCTGTCTTGTTTTCAGCTGGTTTCTGTTCGATCCTATTGCAACTTCTACTCTGGCTTGAAGTCTCAGCTGTGTGGAAAAATCAGCAATTAAGTCACCCCGCCTGCCCACCTCTGGCCCCAGTTGGAAAAGGAGAATCAAACCTTCCTACAATCGCACACCCAGGGCACCGCCTGAAGAGTCCTCAGTCTATTAGCCCAGTTCAAAAGGTCCGAATCAACTGTCTCAATCGGCACTTGTCTCGGGTGGAAGGGTTCAAGAGGTCTCTGGGAACTGGATCACAGGGGCCTGGTGACTCCTCTGACACAGCTCACCCCAGTGCAGCGTGGAGTCAGGAGGAGCCACCCAGCAAACAGAGCAGTCTGGGAAGGTTGACGTCTCCTTCCCCACTTTGCCCCTCCGTCGGACCCAGTCACTGGTATCTCTGCAGATGGCTAACCCAGTTGCCTGCAGTGAACACACACTCCAGGGGTTTGCACCTGCCTGAATCGCAAGGAAGTCTGCCAGGCCCCCGCAGACTGCCGCTATCTAGCAGGAGGAGATGGGGCCTGACATCTTTGAGTGTTTGATGCAGGTGATGGGAAGGAGGTGTTCACTCAGGCTTAGCCCCGTCCCTGATGCATGCTGCTAACAGAACAGAACAGAACAGACAACTTTGTGAGGTTCTGTCTCTGTTCCTGTCGTCGCCTACAGGAGACGGGCTGTTTTGAGTTCAAACGTCTTTGCTGCTGGAGAATTGCGTCTGAACACCTCTCTGGGTCGGCCCGCCCTGGAGGCTTCCGGGTTTGTGAGCCGTGTCACCGGTGGCCTCCTCTGGTTGCCCAGGGAGACAGGGGGTGTGGCCTCAGAATATCCAGAAGTGAGCGTTCTGCCGTTAAAGAAAAAACGGCTGTTGATCTACCTCCAGGGAACTGCTGCTCTGGTGTGGGCACTCAGGCGACCCTTTTCTCCTCTGTCCCGCACCCCAGAGTCAGCACTGAGCGGCCGCAGTTTGTGCTGGGTCCACACCCCTTAAGAGATCCCCCAAGAATCAGAACTCTTGGGGGATGGGCCCCCAGACCCCAATTGTGAGTGGGGCGGGGGGAAGCTAGACTTTCATTCAGTTTCACGCAATACTACGGTCCAGGGAGGGCTCCTGCACTGCACCGCAGGGAAGTGCCGCCAAGGCTTGATTTCCCCTCAGCAGAGTGCCCTCTCCTCGCTCACGTATCCCAGAGTCAGCGCTGACCTGACGCAGCTCAGGCACTGTGCTCTCCCCTTGAGAAATCACCCAAGGAGCCGAACTCCTGGGGGATAGGCCCTCAGACCCCGAGTGAGAGTAGGGGCTCTCAGCTCTCAGCGGGGAGGCCAGAGTCTGATTCAGTCTTGGGCCCCGTATGCCCGGGGAGGGTTGCTGCACTGCACCGCAGGGAAGTGCCGCGAGGTGTGACTCCCCCTCAGCCCGGTGCCCTCTCCTCACTCGGCGCGCCTCAGAGTCAATGCTGACCAGTCGCAACTTGGGGACTGTCCACTCCCCTTGAGAAATCACCCAAGGATCCGAAGTCCTGGGGGACAGGCCTCCAGACCTCAGTGGGCGGGAGGGGAGCGCCGGGGATTCAGGGTTGCCGGCAAAGGATTCCCAAAGTTTTATTCAGCCCTATGTCCGGCAGGAGAACGCCACGGCACCCCAGTAGGGGAGGTAGGTCCAGTTTTTAGAAGGTCTCTCCCGTGGAGTGTAGTGGGAGGGCCTTTAATTTCTTCCCGCTTGTTCAATTGTGGGGCTCCAGAGCCGGTCTCATGGGGGAGGGGGACTCCCGTCCGCTTGGTGGTGGATTTTGTACCTTTTGTTTGCATCCTTGTGATCACAACTTGTCTCAGCGGTGTTGATGTGAGTTCTTCAGCCTTCTCTCTTGGTGAGGCTCAAGTCCACCAGGATACTTACTAAATTCCTGTCCCTTAACTCTCCTTCTGGACGGGAGCCTTTGTTGAAAGCTGGCTTCAGTCCGCCATCTTGTCTCCCCCTCCATCGTGTGTTTTAAAATCATCCTGCAGGAAGTGAATTCTCTCTTCTGTACACCACGTGGAATCTTAATTGGAACGTGCTACTCCATGTTGCCTTGGGAACTTATTACCACTTTCAAGAGATTATGAGCAACTTAAAGGTGGTACCTTCCTAATTTGTTTCTGCCCTTTTTCCTACACTGCCCAGTAAAGTGTCTGCCTTATACAGGGTATCCTGTAATTATTTGTTGTAGAGTCCGTCTGAATAAATGAGTGCATTACGGGTAAGTGAGCAATCAACTTCTAGATTCATTTTTCAAACACAAGCAAAGGGATAGTCACACAGATTTTTAAACTCATATGTATTCCAAGGATTTAGTTCAGAGAAAAATTACTAATCAGCCTCCTCTTCTCTTTTACTTCATAAACCATGCTCTAATGTTTTCTTTTTACTGGAAGAGAGAATGAAGATACGACAGTGGCTCTGCATGAGCTTGGATAATTATATTTTTCACATGGTTTGGCAGTTAAGATTGACAACTGCTGATTATCTAAGGCCCTGAGTGTTTTTCAAAGTAATTCACAACACAAAAGTAATAATTAGATATAATTGTGAAAGCAATTGATACAGTCCAAGCACACACTTGAGTTTATGGGCCTCAGTTTCCCCATGGATAAAATGAACGAGGATGGAATATATTTGTGTGTCTCAGCGTTCACTCTCCCAACATTCACACTGTAGCTCATACAAGATTTATTTATTCATGATAAATATTTAAGGAGCACCTACCATAGTAAGTCAAAAACACCTTCTCCTAGACAGGAGATAGGCATTTGTCAATAATCACACACAAGCATGTACTATTCTTTTTTTCTTTTTTACTTTGAATTAATATGAGGGTATAAATGTTAGGGTTACATTGATTTTTTTTTAATTTTGAATTAGTATTAGGGTACAAATTCTTGGGTTGCATTGCTTTCAATTCTAAGGTCAAGTTCAGGTTGTAGTTGAGCACTTCACCCAAGGGACGTCCTCACATCATGCACATTAGGTAAGATCCCACTAATTGCCCGCCCTTCTCTCTCCTCCCTCCCCTTTACCTTTCCTCTCCTCTTTGCTAGACTATATTTGTGTTTTTTCTTTTGGGTGGATGTGTAGTTGTTTAGATATTGATTTCATATTAGTATTAAGTATATTGGATACTTTTTTTTTCATTCAGCCATAAGAAAACATGGAGATTTTCTATCTTTCATGTTTCAACTCCATCCAGGAGTTGGGCTTCTTACTAAAGTATCTCAGTAAAGTGCTGGGTGGAAAAACTCATTTTCTTAGTAAAGTATCTCAGTAATGCATGTACTATTTCTATGCTTGGTTCTAAAGGTATATAGCATGATAAATTCAACTGTTCGGGAAGGTCAAGAATAACTACTACAGTGGAAAACATCTCTTCCTAGAATATGGGCAAGTATTAGACAAGGTTCTCCAGAAAAATGGAACCAATTGGATATTAAAAGCAAGTTATTTTAAGGAATTGACTCACACAATTGTACAGACTGACAAGAGATCCAGGGAAATGTTAGATGCTTCAGCTCAGGTCCAAAGGCAGTTTAGAGACGGGTGTCCCTCTGCTCCAGGAAACCTCAATCTTTCCTCTAAGGATATCAACTGATTGGTTGAGGCCCAGCCATCCTAGGGCAAACCGGCTTTGCTCTAAAGTCTACTGATTTAAATGTTAATCTCATCTAAAAATATTTTGTGATAACACCAAGACTGAATTTAGCCAATTATATGGGTACCACAGCCTAGGCAAGTTGACACATAGATTGATGATCAGAGGGCACATGTATGAAGGACAAAAGGAGGCCAGGGAGGAAGTTGGAGTGACCAGGGGAAGTCTCAAGGGCATGGCCATGCGGGGCCTACTGGGCCACGTGACTGAGATGCTTCTTTTCCCTATAAGTAATGGGAAGTTTTTCAGGAGTTTGGAGCAGAGGTTTGACATGATCATACATGTTTTCCAAAAACCAGGCCTGGGGTGAGGGGCTAAGCTGGGGGGATGGGGCAGGGTTGGGAAATGCAGATGGACAGGGAAGATGCCTCAGACTAAAGTTGGAAGCACCTGAGGATGGACTGGACAGGTATGGTGACCAACCGATAGTCCCAGTTTCAGCACTGAGTGTCCCATGTTCCAGCACACTCCTCCATCCCTGCAAACAGGGATGGTTAGTCACCCTCAATGGAAATGTCAGTGATGATATTTAGGTGTCTGGGAACATGGGGGCCCTCCTAAATTCTCTCTGATCTGCTAAGTGTTGCATATAGAAAATCATGTGTGATGAACCCATAGTGGAAGGATGCAGATGGCTGGACAAATGTCTTCCAATTCCTCTTTTAGCCTCATATTCTGGGTCCTCTAAACCCGGAACAATGTCTGCAAAGGCAGCCTCTTCAAGAAACCCATTCTGAGACCAGACACCCCAACCGACTGACCTCTTCTATTTGAGGTAAAATTTCAAATTCCCTTGATTTCATTATGGTGACCTCAACCACATCATTTCCTGCTGTCACAAGAGGGCATTTAATTTATTCATTTTATACATGATTAGTGTGGTGAAAGTACCAAGGGTGACATATCCTTGCCTTCACCTGATGAATAACAACTCAATGAAAAATTCTTTTTTGTCCCGTTTGTGTACTCTTTCACACTCTCTTTCAAATATATTTTTCTCCTAAATCATTTGAGCATTGCCTGGAGACAATATGCTCCTTTACCCCCTATGTATTTAATGTATATCTCTTAAGAACAATGACATTCAACTTGAAGGCAATACAATTATCAAATCCAGTGGTTCTCAACTTTCCTAATGCCATGAACCTTTACAGGTTGGAGGTGACCACAACATGAGGAACTATATTAAAGGGTCATGGCATAGGACGGTTGAGAACCACTGATTAATCTATGGTCCATATTCAAATTCCATACGTTCCCAATTCACCACCCCTCCTCCACTGCCCCCAGGACCCATAAACCCTTATTTACACATTAATTTACTTATTCTTTTATCACTTATTTGTTCATTTTAGTAAATATAGCATAAAGTAAATTATGCTCACAAAGAGAAAGAGAAAAGAGAGATAGTCACTACACGAAGTCACTACCAAATCCATTCTTTTTAATATATATTTTAATTCTTCTGTGTAAATCACTGTATTGCACATTCTATACACATACAATATTGAATATATTGTTTTTCTAACCTCAGATCTTGTCTTTCCACACTGGAATTCTAACATTTCCTGGGTTAGGCCTCACTCTAAACAGATTGCTTGATAATAATATGGCAGCTCAGCAAACATATGTCACACAGTTTATCTAATCATTGGTCACCATGGGCATTCACACTTTGATTTTTGTAAGTACAGACATGAGACAATTAACATTTGTGCATAAAGCTGTTCTGTATTTTTGATGATTTTCTTAGGCTAGATTCTCCAAAGTGGAAGTTTTTGTCAAAGGTCATTGGCAGTTGAAAGCTCCTGATACTTATTGCAAAACCGCCTTTCATAAAGACAGTAGCTATTTCTGCAGCTGCCAGAATTTGAGGAAATGCCTAAGGAATATGTGAAAACCTAGACTGGAGGGCTCATTGATTAGATGGGATCGTGTGAGGGGCTCTTCCCCAGCATTGGCCCAAAGAGAGCATCAGAATTTGCCTCTTCCAGCCGCACCAGAGTTCTCACCAGGATAAACACCATTTGAGAACATTTCCCAAGGGAAATATAACAGTCACTGGGATCTATGGGTGAGTTTCATGGAGTCTTTGAATCCTTTGATTTCTTATGTAGCCCTTGGCTTTGGTTTTGATTCTGTGCTCGTTGGTACATGTATTTATTTTCTAGGAAAATGTGCACTATCTTCTGACTGTTGGGTAGGTCTGTGGTTAAGCCTTTGTTGTTCTGCTACCCACAGTTTTCCATTCTGCTAGTAACACAGTGTCCAGAATTTTCTTTGAGGAATAACCATTCCCCCACCGTTAGCCCATTGATTTGAATGGAGGGTAGGGGACAGACCGACCTGAGTTATTGTCCCTTTTTCTGCCCTCAGACTTGACCCATTTTAGGACAATGAGATTCAGGGACAGAGTGCTTGTTCAATGTTGGGGTAGGAGAAGTCTTTTTTTCTTCAACAGAAGCTCTAGACCTACTGTGCTAATCTGAATATTTTATGGGATTTAGAACCGACACACCTAAGGAAAGGCTGTCAGATGGATAGGACACCCTGGGCTCTGAGCACATCATCTTTGGTATCAGGACCAGCCATGCCTGAATCTACATTCTGTAGATGCACTTGGCCCCTCGGTTTATTGAGACAATGAATTTAAGTTTCACTTCAGATGTTTTGGTTAGGGATTTCTGTCACTCACTGTCAAAAGATCCCAGCCTAAGTAATCTAAGATACATACGGAAAATAAAGTTAAGACACTCTGAATTTTAACTTTTCAATTTTATATCTGGGGTTATGCCAGCCCAGAGAGGGACACTGGCTTGGGCGAAGTAACTTGGAGATGGAATCAAGACACCGAATCTTCTTTCCAGTACTATCAAATGCCTGATTCCCCTTGCATTTCAAAGGAAGACTGATATTTTCACAAGAAGCATTTTCTAATTTTGTCTGTGTTATCTACAATGCAAGTGGTCACTGTGGAAGACTGTACATCCAGAAAATATGTACATTACAGTGATTGGAAATGCCATATTTTAAATTTTACCCATGTTCTTTGGGTAATCATAAAATTTTCTTTAAAAAAAAATTCTTTTAGGGTGGCGCCTGTGGCTCAAGGAGTAGGGCGCCAGTCTCATATGCCGGAGGTGGTGGGTCAAACCCAGCCCTGGCCAAAAAACCACACACACACACAAAAAAATTCTTTTAGGGAGGCCCCTGTGGCTCAAAGGAGTAGGGCGCCGGTCCCATATGCTGGAGGTGGGGGGTTCAAACCTGGCCCTGGCCAAAAACTGCAAAAAAAAAAAAAAAATTATTTTAACCACACAGAGCCCAAATCCAAGTGGGTTCTTTGGTGCCCTGTATTTTGAGTTGAAGAAAAAATTTAAAGGAAAATCTAATAGTTCTTTTACGTCTTTGCCAATGGGTTGGGCTTGATTAGAAAGGGATTCAGTCCCCCGGGAGCCCCAGTTCTATCTTGAGGACATCCTTCAACATGGTTCTCTTGGAAAAGCTTCCAGCACATGACTCAAGCCTCAGGAACTTTGTAGTTTTCAGTGCCATGACTTACTGCTGACTGTGAAAACTTTAATTTTCAGGGTAACCTGGAAAACCTCATTAGTTACATAACTCACACAGACTTACCAGAAGATGTCCCAAGGACAGGAATCTTGACTGCATTTAATCAACAAAGTGCAGCCTACATTATCAAAAACTGAGAATTTCAGAGCTGGAAGGTCTAAGGGAATGCAATAATAATATACCCTCCTCATTTTTTCAGAGGTGGAAACTGGGGTTCTAAAATAATAAAATGACTTCCTTAAGGACACACAGTGAGTCAGTGGTGGAGCCAGAGTGATTTTGTCTTTCTAACAGTCCTTTCAGGGAATGGTCTGTCATTTCTCACTTACTCCTTTCTGCATTTGGTAAAGAAAGGATCTACTTTGGGTTCTGAAGACATACTGTGAAGTGTCACGACTTCTTGGGTTATGGTTTAAGAGTGTAACCATCTCGTACCACAACCCGTTGAAATAAGGTTTAGCAGTGAATGATTATAACCATTTTTCAACTTTCTCTTCCTGTGTGAGCACAATTTGAAATGAGATAGGCCCAGCAACTTACCACGATTCTCATTACCCAGTCCCCAGGGGCAGATTTTTACCACCTACACAGGCTGATCTGTTGTGATTCATCAGACTAGTGTACAGTAGAACCAGTGCTTGAAGCCAACACTCTCCTACACGAAAGAGGCTTTGGGGGGGATACTCTCTGCTATTGTCCCTGATTAAAATTCTTCAATCTTGTTTGCTATTGCCTTAAACTCCAGGGTTGCAAATTCTAGTCATATATCTCAAATGCTATGGCTGAGGTCCTTCCTTTATTTGCCCAGTTATGTTTGAGATTTGTTAAAGACCTGTACATACAACAGGAGGAGTTGCAGGTGCACATTTGAACATGCAAATTCTATTTATTTGACGCTAAAGTAACTTTGCCTAGAGATGTCATAAGGTTAGGGGGAGGAGGTGATTCCCAGATCACTGGGGCTCCAGTAACCCTGAGTTCCAGGGAGTGAACACCCTGGGGTCTGGACTGTGTCCTACCTCAGAGCCCCTTCTATCTCCTTACGACTGTTGCTATGGATCCTCAACTTTAAGTGGATCCTTCAAGACATTCTTCTAGGGTTGTTGTTAAGGGATCAAAACAAAAATGTGGGGGAGAAACAAAAAGTGGAATGATTTTTAAAAGCCTTTGCAGGTATACCAAAGGCCTGAATGCATTTCGAAGCTTGTGTTGACTAGCTGGTTCAAAGCGTGAAAAAACCTTACCCTCCCTAAATTTGTATTTCTCTGTCTTCAGTGAAGGTTTTTGGTAGGTTTTCGTTCAGGTTAAAGTAATTGATTTCTAGAGCTCGAAAGAACATTAAACTCTACTACACTGAATTCAAATATAATCCTTAAAGTGTCAGTTTTATCAGTCTAATTCCAGAGTAGCTGGGAAAGAATAGGTCCTGAGAGATAGAAATTGTCAGCAATAGGTGATAGGCAGCTCACTCCTTGGGGACCATAGTAGAGACACGGCACGAGGGACCAGGGTCACATCTCAGCTAAGAAAGGCGCAGAGACAGTGTGGGTCTCAATTGAGGGAGGAAGGTGTTGGTGTAATTATCACCCCCTCCACCTTGAGGATATGGCTCCAGGCCTCCAGCCCCCTCCACAAAAGTCAGCTTCTTCCCAGACCTTATTGGTGGGTTTGGGTTCATTTCTCCCACATCTTTTTGTATTTGCATCTCTTTGCAACATAGCCATGTTGCACTGACACAGGAGATCTCCCCCCTACAATTGTGGAAGAGAAAGAGGATGTAGAGGATATAGGTTCAAAGAACTAGGATGTCACAGGTGGGCAACTGGGCGCATAGGTTCCATACCAGGAGGGAGTGGTCTTCAGCATGTTCACGTGGGCTGCAGGCGTTCTTTATGTGGTCATCACAGTGCTCCAGGTACAGATGGGTCTTCTGTTCCCAACACCTAAACAGCATCCCACAGATACCAGAAAAGTAAAGAAAAACTGGAAGCTGGATTACTCTTTGAGAGACATAATCAAGAAGAACCAGGGAAAAAACAATCAGCATCACTGCCTTGCAGGGACTCATTTGAGAGGGCAGGAGAAAGTGAGGAAATTTACATGCACTTAATGAGCTATGGCAATTTGGGGGCGGGTGTATTCCGTTCTCCTAAACTTGTCATTTGCTCAACTCCGAGCTGCAACCATGGCCACTTGGCCTCAATCTGATTTGCTCTGGCTACAGAGGAAACCTCTTCTTCAGCTCTCCTCTCTGTGCCTGCTCCCCTCCTTCTGAGCCGGCACTCCTGGCTCTTAAGGGTTTGATTGCCCTGTGATTAAGGAGGTTTGTTGGGGTGGACACACTGAGAAAAGGGTGGGAGGAAGCAATACATATTTAATGAGAATTTTGCTTCTGGCCTTCCTCTTCCAGGGGGAAATGGAAATCAAAAGTCTTCCCTGGAACCCCTGTTGTTGGAGGACAAAGCAATGTTCTCTCACTGCTGTGAAAATGAGCCTCTGGCACCTCAGCCAGAGGCAGCTCTGGGAAGGGGGAGTCTTTAATGAATCACAGAGCAAAAAGCCCTTTCCTGGAAGGAATTATCCCCAGTGCTTTGGCTAATAACACTCCCAGGCCTCGGCTTGATGGATGTGGAGTTATGGTCTCGGAGTGGAGGCTCTCAAGTTATAAGACTGAGATTTATGCGGCATTCCCTATCACTTCCCTCCACCCTGTTCAGAAAGCAGAGATTTTAAGCTGGGGCCTACAGTTCACTGGGCCGTGTGAAGAGGCTGTGTGGGACTTCAAATACCAACAAAGAGACAACCTAGAGAGCAAAACTTTCTCAGAATAAGCTTCAGAAATTTTAGGGAGTTGGATGTGTGGCTTTGTATAGGCCAATGTACCTTTGTATAATTTCGATTTCCAAACCTACAAAAAAGGGTTAATAATAATAGTATCTACCACATAGGGTTATTTTTGAGAATTTGGTAAGATAATACCGTTTAAAAATACTTAGAATGACTGACATAAAAAGGTTAGTCTATAACTATTAGCTATACTAATTGTAATAATCATTATTATTTTTTACTGTCATTGGGGTGGTGTTGCTGACAACTGTTACGGAGGAAGTCGGGGCTTAGAACCAAAGTGTTGGACCAACAGATGTTTATGTGATAAAGGATAGAAACGCAGTTGACCCAGGGAAGATTCTTTGTCTTTTTAATAGTCATAGCTGACACGTGTAGATTGCTTACCATGCTAAAAGGATATGGTATTCATTGCCTCACTTATCCTTACTGTACCCAATAATAAAAGCATCATCAGCACTACCACCATCATCATCACCACCACCCTCATCATCATTATGAGAGGTTGAAACAAAACCAGCTCTAATTGACTTCAAAGCCTATGTTCATTCTTTCTTCTGTAGCCATCCCTACTGCCCTCCCTCCTCAAGCTTCTCATTTATTCCAATATTGGAACCCCAGGACATTTTCTGCCTTCCAGTTTGCCCTCATGGAAACTTCTATTCTGCTCTCTCTCTCTTTTTCTTTCTTGTTTTCTTCTTTTTAGTGTTGGGGATTCATTGAGGATATAGAGAACCAGGTTACACTGATTGCATTTGTTAGGTAAAGTCCCTCTTATTATTGTGTCCTGCCTCCAAGAGGAGTGCCACACGCTGGGACACCCCCCACACCCTCCCTCCTTCCCTCTCTCTGATACCCCATTGTCCTGCCCTCCACCGTGTACTGGGTCTTCAATTGTCCTCATATAAGAATTGAGTACATTGGATTCTTGCTTCTCCATTCTTGCGATGGTTTACTAAGAAGACTGTGTTCTACCTCCACAGGTTAATACAAAAGATGTAAAGTCTCCGTCTTTTTTAGTGGCTGAATAGTATTCCATGGTATGCATATAGCACAGCATTTTTTTCTTTTTTAGTTTTTGGCCGGGGCCAAGTTTGAACCCACTACCTCCAGTATAAGGGGCTGGCACCCTACTCCTTGAGCCACAGGCACTGCCCATATATACCATAGCTTGTTAATCCATTCTGGGATTGGTGGGCATTTGTGTTGATTTCAAAGTTCCGCAATTGTAAATTGAGCTGCTCTTTTCCTGAGATAATCTGACCAGACCCACTGTCATAGCCAGGCCAGCAAGTGTCTCCTGGTCATGGACCCCAGCTTTCCAAATCTTTGAGCAAACTCTGGGCATCACATCCTCCTTGTCCTTCTCCTTGCTCCTCAAAGCTGGCACCACTTCTGGACTTTGGCCTCAGTTTTTCTTCTTAGCAATACTGTATCTATTCACACGTGTCTTACCCTCTTGTGGAGATGCTATATCTCTTGACCTTGTATAGGAAAGCTGAATTTTTCCCTGGGATCTAGTTTTCATCCATCTGAAATTTCGTACTGTTACTGACCTTTCTACCTGCTACAGACCCTGCACTGGGGCCCTCTGGGTGGTGGAATGTCCTGAACTAGGCTGAGACAACTATGCCTCAGAGGCCGCCATAAATCAGGCTGCCTCAAATAATAATAATTGGCCTTCACTTTACTGCTTCTGACTTCAAAGCACGTTCAACTCTAAGTAGAGCAATGGGCTGGTTCCCTCACTTCTCTCCGCTTTATCCAGATTCAGAAGAATAAAAGGTCATATTTCCTGATAAGTGAATGCACTCATTTGCCTTCATCAAGTTTTTGTCTGGCTTCCTTTTTCCTATTCAAAACATCTTGTTTTAAGGAAGCTTGTCCATGTTCCCTCAGCTTTTCTGATTCTCCATGATCCTCCCCTCCTCCCCAGGGAGCCCCCTATCATTACCTTGCCATTCAAATATCAAGAGAAATAACCAACAACTCTGGGCAGAGGAAATCCACCTGGGCCCTGCTTAGTTCCTCTGGGCTGTGACTTCACTAATTCCCATTACCTCATTTCTCAAGGGACCTCTTTTGCTCTCTGTGTTCAAAAGTTGCTTTGATATGGGAAGATGAGTGGAATGTCTTCAAGGATCTCATCTCTCCCTCCCTGTAGACATCTCATATTGTTCACATAGTCATGTGTGTTGGACTGTGAACTATTTGAGGACAGGGTCATTGATGGATCCATCTTGTGTCTCCAGCATGATGGACAGTGCCCTTCACATACAGGGGTCCCCATTCCCCATTCTTCCCAGGGCCCACCAGTGTCATGGGGAAAGGGGAATGAACTGTGGATCTATCAAGAGGGCCTGAGATGATTAAAAATCCCGGCCTCCTTTTGTGCTGTTTGACTATTCACAGGTGGCTTTCAACATTAGGAGCCCCATAAGGGATTCTCCACTGGTGATGTCCTTTTCTTGATAAGGATGGCTCCCTGCCTGATTGGAACTTTGCTGTAAATAAATTAATAAGTGAGAAAGTGAATGAACCACAAGTGGCATGTACATACATCAAATGGTCAAAGAACCCTCTCTGCTTTAGGAGTACTCCCAAACGTCATCCTTGAGGAGGACTGAAAGCTTGAGGGTCTTATGAACAGATGGAGATTTGAGGGGAATAGCTACAAGGCCAGGAAGGTCCGAATCAAGATGCTCAAGACCTCTTGGCTGCTAGTGGCATTCAGGGTGGCTGCAACTATACCCCCTTGCCAGAGATGGTGCAAGGCAACAGAGTGCATATCCAAGTTCCCCTCTCCTTTCCCTCAATATTCCTTTCCCCCATCTCTAAAGGATGAGCTGGACCTAGTCCAGAAGAGCCAGGAGCCCGTATTGTATTCATTTTTCTTTCCACTACAACAGCTGGCTGATTGCGCTGGGTTAAAAGGGGTTTTGATGACCCTGTTAATTGATGCACAAAACAACCCTTCAAAAGGTAAACTGATCCCCTCGCTCCCTGAGGCAGCAGGAAACCTTAGTCTTCGCAGGCTGCCTTCTGTTACTTTTTCTATACCTGAGGTAATAACGCTTCCCTAGTAAATACCAGCAGGGAAACAGTTAAGCATCGTGTGGTATATTTCACTCCAGGAGGGCAGTTCAGAGTGTGATTGAACATTCCATCATCATTTGCCATCTTCAAATTGCCCATAAGAAACCCCAACATCTAGATGCAGTGTCAGAACAAAGAGGCTCAGTTACTTTGCATTGTAGGCAGTGGGCAGAAATATTTGAGCAAAGACATTAGGATAAATGCCATGATAGGAGAGACGAGAGAAAGAGATTTTTTTCCACAGATTGCTTTTGCTGGCAATTTTTCTTTTTCATGTAGAAAGGCCATATTTTGTGGAGGGGTGGGGGGGAGGGAACAAAAAGTCAAGAAGTGTTGTTTTGAATTCCAATCTCATTTGATAAGTGTAGCATTCAGCCTAGCACCTTCCTGCATGTAATGTCAGGATATGCAATACATATAGGTACTCGAGAAGTGATATTTTCTTTTTATTTATTTTTTATTGTTAAATCATAGCTGTGTACATTAGTGCAATCAAGGGGTACAATGTGCGCGTTTCATATACAATCTGAAATATTCTCATCAAACTGTTCAACGTAGCCTTCATGGCATTTTCTTAGTTACTGTATGTAGACATTTGTATTCTGCATTTAGTAAGTTTCGCCTGTACCCATTCTAAGATACCCGTTACTTTTAGGGGAGAAGTGGAACAAGTTTTTGTTTTTTAGGTGCATGTGTGTTCCAGTGCTATGCGTTTTATAGTCATTAGTTCATTCAATCTTAGCAAATAATACCCCACATAAATACAGTAGCACTTCACCCGCAGTAACCACCTCCCTACATTGACCACCTCCTTAGATGGGACACGCACCACATGTACATTATCAGCCCAGTAGGCCTACTTCCTTATGTTGACCACCTTTGTTGACAAATTCATTACAGTCCCCCAGGTGGTCAACTTGCAATGGTTCATCTGTATTTTAAAACTCATTTTATAAACAGGGACACTGAGGCTCAGAAATTGAAATTGCTCACATTGAGTCATAGGGCTGGTACATTTCAGAGCTGGGCTTCTGGACCCGGCAGAGTTAAGTCAAGGGCTCAGTGAAGCAGAATGAGAGAGTTGTCAAATCACTGGATGTCTGACCAGGTGGAACCTTGCTGCTACAACACACCAGCTAGCTGATATTAGGCAGTTTACACAGCAATGAAAGTAACTTCCCCGCGGAGTTCTGCATTTATTAAATGAGGTGCATACACTGTGCACCCAGGAATACTTCATGGCTGGGGGTTCACTGTTGCTCCTATCCTGCTCTTGGGATGTCTGGAACCTCAGTCCCTGGAAGAACCCTCTTCTCTGTGGGTCTTGTATTAGAAAGTTTAATGCTAGAGATGCCCACACTTGAGTGGAAAATGGTAAAAATTCATGGCCTCCTGTACTAGGCCATGTAGGAGGGAGGAATGAGTTGAGGGCAGGTACAGGTTGGATCAAGCTGTCAGCTGGTTTGCCATTAACCAACATGGCATAAACAGCCGGAAGAGGGGGCAATAATGATGTGTCTGTGGGACCTCTTATCTAGACAGGCATATAAGTATGTATCCAAGGACCATCATTTTATGGAGATATTAATCAATAACTCTATCCCCAACCGAACTTATATTTTACTAAAAACAGAGAACAATTAGAATCTGGCATCCAACAACAGCAGAAATTGCTCTCAGCATCAGTCACTCAGGAGAAAACACTCAGGACTTGGGGAGTTTTTCTCTTGACACTCTTTATTCCTGGAGCCTTTAGATGCAATGGTTCTTATTAATATGAACCGAAATTCACCATATAGTTCTTAGATGCCAGTTTGTAAAATCCTCCATGTCATCAAATTAGATTTGCTTTTGTCCTGCAAATTAAAGTCAGAACAAGGTCAGGCTTGGGTCTGTTAGGGCAGTCTTTTGATGACAGCAACAGCTAACTGTGTCCCTGCCTCCTGTGTGCAGTGGTGAATATGAGTCAAAATCCTTTTCTTGCAGTTTGAAACTTAAAAACGATACTGAAGTCTCAACAGGCCAATGGGATGGGCACAGAAGCAAGGGATGGGCCATGTTTTCAAATCATGAGTTTCTCAAGCAAGGGTTTTAATAGAAACCCTTCTTTCGGCCACTGTTCTAGAAAGACACTTGATTTGCATCCTTAGGGAAATGTGCTGGACTTTGAAATTCTTTGTTTTCTTTGAGCAGCAAATAATATTACAAGAATCAGGACACTGCAGACCACTGAGCTTCTAAGCATTGAGATTTTGCTGAAGGATGGCAGGGTCTCGGCAACAGGCATCTGCTGGTACCAAACATGAGAACAGGTACTGAACTGAGATACGTTTTTCACCATCTGTGATGGAACCTCTACAAAATGCCAAACATTGTTACCAGGACTGGGGACACAGTTACCTGCTTTTATAGAATGTATTAGGTTAAGTATAAAATGTCCTATTTCCTAAGTTTGACGTCAGATGTCTCTAACGTCTCACTTTGGCACTTCTTATTTTGCAGTTTTATTTTTCTTGTGAAGGTATTTCCTCATTCTTTCACATGCCTATTTTGGCTTGTGTTCATCTTTCAAATCTCTTTTTAGAGCAATTTTTGTGAAACCACAGATAAGTCAAAAAGTTAAGTGCTTTTTTTTTTTTTTTTTTAAGAGACAGACTCTCACTTTGTTATCCTCGGTAGAGTGCTGTGGTGTCACAGCTCACAGCAACCTCCAGCTCTTGGGCTTAGGTGATTCTCTTGCCTCAGCCTTTTAAGTAGCTGGACTACAGGCATTCACCACAATGTCCGGCTATTTTGTTGTTGTTGTTGTTGCAGTTTGGCCAGAGCCAGGTTCGAATCTGCCACCCTTGCTATATGGGGCCAGCGTCCTACTCACTGAGCCACAGGCGTGCCAAGTCAAGTGATTTTTGTATATGAGTTCCACTGTGGAACAAATGCAGTGCAGGCATTTGAAATAACAAAGGAGCATTTGGGAAAGATGTGGCTAATGAACACACAGTACATTGATGGTTTCAGAAGTTCCCTTTTGGAGATTTTAATCTTAAAAATGAGCCATGTGGGTGACCTGAGACAAAGGTAGATAATGAAGAGCTGAAAGCCATGGGGGAAACGAATCCATATCAACTTACATATGAATTAGCCACAAGGTTTACACCATTATTCCAACAATATTGGACAATTTGAAACAAATCATTGAGGTAAAAAGCTGGATAAATGAATTCTGCATGAATTATATAGAAGAAGAGAAATTGTCTTGAAGCTTGCCTTTTTTTGCTGTCACAACATAAAGGTAAACCATTTCCACACTGTATTGTTATGAGTAATGAAAAATGGATTCTTTCTGACAGTCCCAACAAGCATTTGGCACAGGGGTTGGATAAAGATGAGGTGCACAAACATAGTCCAAAGCTAAATATTCATTGACAAAAGCTAATGGTTTCTTTTGATAGTCCAGTGCTGGTATTATCCACTACAGCTTCATGAAACCTGGTCAATCAATTACAGTGGATGCCTCCAGCAACCAATTGGATGAAATGATGAGGATGCTAGCAATTGGGTAGCCGGGATTGGTCAACAGAGGCAGGCCAGTCCTCTTGCAAGATAATGCTTGACCACATGTTGCACAAACAACCCAACTCAAACTATAGAAGCTGGACTTGAAACTGTCATCCACCATGCTCATCAGACCTTGTACCAACTGGCTACCATTTCTTCCAAGATTTGGACTACTTCTTGCAAGAAAAAATTTCAATTCTCAACAGGCTGTGGAAAACACCCTTCACGATTTCATCATCACTCACTCTGAAGACTTCTTTGCTGCTGGAACACACAAGCTATGCTTAACGTGCCAAAACTGTGTCAATAGTTTAGGTACATACTTTGGTTAATTGCACTGCTTCTTGTTTGAAATGTAATAAACTAAACTTTTGATTCACAATTGAACATTTCTTTGGTGAGGACAAGGAGAACCTGTAGCCCTTCTTTTCCTTGAGCTCACAGTTTGAGAGATGGTTGTGATCTTGCACATGTGATCTCAAGTAAGAAACAGACAACAACCACCTTAAGTGAGGACATAGACTTTGAAATTACATAGCCATGGTTTGAATTTTTGATCTGCTACTTATTTGCTAAGTGGTCCTGGGTAATTTACCCCAATTCTCTGAGTCTCAGAGTCCTTATTTATGACCTAGCGGTGCTAATGCTCATCACAACATCTTTTAGGAGATACATCTGAGAAGACCCAGGGAACAAGATACTTCACAATATGTGCTATATATTATGTATGCATAAATTAGATGCTATTATTATTAACACCATCATCTCTAGCAAGTCACTTAACCTTTCTTAACCTCAGTCTTCTTGTCTGTGAAATGGAAATAATAATACCTCTGACAGGAATGCAGGAAAGATTGCAATTGACATTTTATGGAAAGCACCTAGCTCAGAGTTTAATAAATGGTAAATATTAGTGTGAACAAAACACAAGTTGCTATGAGCTAAATGTTCCAAAGTCTGTGTTTTTTGCCCCTCCGGAGACTACAGGAAGTTTAGGAGGGGATTTTTTAAAGTCTTTACAGTGGAACATTCTTTTGAAAACCATCTCCTAGACTGTTGCTCAAGACATATTTGGATGAGGACATAAACAATTCATAGACCAAAAAAAAAAAATTCCATTTCCCTTGTGGTAAATGTTATCCCAAAAATCTAATGGGAAAAAGCGCTTCTACAGACACTCAGAACACGTCCACTCAGAGAGTAGAGAGTTGTAATAAAAAAACATCATCTGAGGGAGAAAATGACTGGGGTTTTCTTTTCGAGGAGAGAAAGTGCTATTTTTTGACACATGTACCTGTTTCTCAGAAAAGCGATATCAAGAAACTCCCACTTCCATTTCCAAGAAAGCAAAAGAGGCCCTTTTAGCCAATAACATTTATGAGTTGGAGATTTTGCATTAAAAGAATCCTGTTACTGCAAACCCATGCGGGCCAGTCCCAGGCAGAGCAGAAGCCAGAACCGGCTCAGGGTCTCCGCAGCTGCCCACCCAGAGGACTTGGCAGCACTGTGGTGACAAGTTACTGTGGGGTGACTGGGGGTCTCTCTTGGTTGATGTCAACTGGTGTGTGTCTCTGTCCCTGAATCTGTCTGTATCTCCCCGTGTCTTCCTGTTTCTCTTTGTCTTTTCCTTTTTTCTCTCTTTCAATTGTCCATTTCTTCCTTCTCTCTCTCCCTCTGTTTTTCTGTGCTGTTGCTCCTGGGTTTCTGCCCAGTCTTTTTCTCTCCGATTCAGTCTCTGTATTTCTGACTTGCAATCCTGTTGCCCTGTTGCTGATTCTGTTTCTTTCTGTCTGTCTGTCTCTCTGGGATGTTGTAGTCCTCCCCTCTTATTCTCTTATTTCTCCTGTCATCTTTCCCCTACTCTTTTTTCTGTTTCTCTCTCTTTTTTTTTTTTTTTCTTTTTTTGCAGTTTTTGGCCGGGGCCGGGTTTGAACCTCTGGCATATGGGTCCGGCGCCCTACTCCTTTGAGCCACAGGTGCCACCCCTGTCTCTTTTTCTTTACATTTTTCTCTCTGACTCTCAATCTTTCTTTTTCTCTTTAACTAAACATTTTAGGGATCTCCCCCCCCAAAAAAACTATCTGCTCTCTCTCTCTCGCTCTCTCAATGTCTTGTGCTTTCTCTCTGCCTCTCTCTTTCTCTCTTGCTATTTTTGTTTTTGTTTCAGACTCCCCCCCCATTTTTGAATCTTCTTTTATTTCTTCCTCTTTCCCTAGTTCGCTGCATTTTTTATAATTTTTGTCTCTTCTCCCTCTCTTTTCCTCCCTAGCATCACGATATGGCAGACCTCTCCACCGAGAGCAAGTTGTACATGTCAAAGGATTCCGTAAGACCATTGGGGTTTTGGTTTATGGGGCCTTCACGAAATCACAGAAATGTAATTCATTCTAGCAGCTATTTCTTCCTCATTGAGTCAGCGATGTACTCAGCACAGGGATGTCCGTAACACGGCCACACACCCCATCCCTTGCCACCACCATATTTCCAAAGCACCCCTGCCCAGTACCCTGGATGGGCTCGCAGTCTGCACTGGAGGAGTTTCCTCTCTCAGGGACCAGGCCGCAGGCTCCAGAGGACACGCAGCTCAGAAGCCTTCAGGACAGCCTGGACTTCGTGAAGTCAAAGGAAATTCAGGTTGAATGAGTCAAAGGGAATAAATAAAAAGGAGTTTTAAAACAAAAACAAGGAGGTGTGGTGGAGAGGATCTTCTCCTGAAAAGTGTGTGGCCTTGAGGGTGGCAAGCTCGGGGAGACAGCACATGGAAGGGACAGGCAGAGTCAGGACTGCCTGAGTGGGCCCCGTCCCCTGCCCTCTTTGCTTTGCCACTCTGCCTTTGTCCATGTGTGAGACACTTTCCCAGGATGCTGGTGGGCAAAGAGGATGGGATTTGACTTTAGAAGGACTGCGCTAGAACCCTTTCTCCTTCTCCTCTATGAACTATGAAGCCTGAGCACTTTTCTCAGTGGATTCTGAATCTCAACTTGATGAGATCTGGAAACAAATTCCAGATTCAGCCCCATTCACTGAGTGGACCCTGTGTGTCACGAGGCGGGCTAGGAAGCCACGTGTCTGCTACACAGGCCCATCCTCCTCCGAGGCCCGTCTGCCAGCCAGTGTCCTCCAGCACTTTCCCCGGCAGGTTCTGTGTCCTTCGAATCTCAGTTTCAGTATTGCCTCTTCTGCAGGGAGATATTAGCAGAATAGATGCTGTCCCCTTAAATCTCAGCCACAGCAATCTGTTTATCACCAGTTTATAATTATGTATTTATGCATATTTTTATTTATTTGTGGCTCATTTTCCCTGGCTAGACTTTACGCTTCATGCAGGGAGAAACCGTGTCCATGTCATTCTCCATCAGGCATCCGTGCCTGGGTGGTGTTAGGGAAACTGTCAGGGAGATGAATGGAAGCACTTGGATTTGAACACACGTGAGTCTCTCTTACAGGTTCCAGCTATCCCTTTACCCTTTTGCCTACTGTTTGCTACCTAGAAGCCATATCAGAAGCAAATGAGACAGGCAAGTTCTGACAATGAAGTTTGCAAACTTCTTCTATGAAAAGTGCTCCAGGCCTCACTGCTGAATATCACTATCACTAGGGTCACCTTCAGTCACTCCCCTCAGCCTTCTGGTGACCTTAGTGATACTCAGCACTGAGGTGTGCAGCACATTTTCTAGAATGAGTTTGCAAACTTATTTGTCACACCTCATCTGATGACAGCTGTCATGGCCATTCCGAAAAAGAGTTCCAAAAGTGCTTTAAAGGGTGGATTAGGGGCTGGTTTCAGTGCTTAGCTTCCCAAGGGAGGAATACTTCAAAAGTGACCAGAGTGGTGGTCAACAATGAGGTATGTAGCACTTTTTCTAGGATGAGTTCACCAACTTAATTGTCTAAGCTCATACCCACTCAGGTGTGTGCATGCACACCAACACACACACACACTATGGTGCTTTATATATTTAGAAATCAAGAATCAGATGAAAGTGAACTGTTCACGTTCACATAGCTCAGGGCAAATGGAACCTGATTCAAACCTGGCCAGGCTGACCCCTGAGACTACATTTTCCAAGGCCTTCTCTGAGGCATCTTTCACTCCTATCTCTGCTGCCTTGTAGGAATAATGTATCAATTGCCTCTGAGAAATCCTCACAGGGCTTTCAGTCACTGACTCAGGTAAACAAAACTCTGAAGACATGGGTTCACACCTGGGTCTAGCTGCTATTGGAACGTGAGATTTTGAAGAAGGTTTGTTCTTCTGGGTCCAGATTCCAATGAACATATAATTTTCATAGCTACTATATATTAGAAAAGTCCCTATATAATCCTCACAATAGTCCTGTGCAATAGGCATTATTATTCTTATTTTATAACTCATTAAAATAACAATGGAGTGACACTTATCTGAATGAGGGCATGTCCCTTTCAGCACTGCTCTTTCCCCTGATGAGACAGTTTATGGGGATGTGTTTTACATGTGGAATGGGCAGTGCAGCTATTGCTGTTTTGCAAGATGGATAATCAAAAGAGTGGATGACTGTGACCTTGACGTGGCCTTTCAGTGTGGGAATTAGAATTTAACCACCCTGGCATTCTTTGAGGTATCACGCTGCTAAGACATAAGCTAGACCAGTGTATTCAGGTTCAGGGCATGTGGCTGTGTGTAGCCATAGGTTCTAGAAAAAATATCCCAAGGGACAGGGCATGGGCTCCCAGCTTCTGGGCTATGAGCCAGTTGTCCATTTCAACAATGAGACAGAGACAGCAGGGCAGGAAGCCAGAGTTGGGATTCCTGTCCCCACCTACCTAACTCCAGCTTAGTCTGGGCTCAGAACAGCAGCCTCTAAACCTCTCACTTATGCCCGAGAAACCAATCGGCCTTCCCAGTGTGTTTTTCTAGCAGACTTTCAAGCCTGGCTATTGGTTTTCTGTCACTTCTTTCAGGCCTGATTAACACCGTCTAAAATTGAAGGGTTTTCAGCTGCTCTTCAAAGAGGAGGAATCAGTTTTCTTTGCTCTCACTCTGCAATAGGCAATTGCATTACCTTCATCTGAATGGAGGTTGGGGAGGCAAGGAGATAAGACATCAATACACAGAAGGAAGGCGGGAGAGCTGAAACAGGGATAAATACAGTGCATTGCTCAGGCTAAGTCCTGGAATCAAGGGAAGATACGAAGGGCGGATGCCTGGTTTCTCTGCCTGCCAGTAGGGGGCACAGTGGGGACACAGGTGCAGGTAGATGGGGATTGTAATCATGTAATAGCTGTCATCTATTAGGCATTTGCCACATGCCGTATTGTGTTTGACCTTACGTGATAGGGAGTATGGATGTTCCATTTCACAGATGGTGGAAACGGAGGCTCTGAGAGGTCAGCAAATTGCCTGAGGCAGCACAAATAGTGCCGATGAAGTTGTACTAAACCCCAGAGCATGAGAAGCTTCATCAACACACTTTAATGCATCCAGGTTGAAGCCAGAAGAGCTTACTGATTGGGCCTATTAGCTTAGCCTATCACTCTGACAGACGGATAGAGGGACTATCAGAGACTCGGTGAAAGCGGCTCCCTAGAGGCCAAGAAACAGTCTTTCTTGCGGATAAAAGTCTAAATTCAGAAGTTCCCACAGGGGTTAGCCTGCAGTAGGGGAAAGAATATGGAAAGCAAGAGGACTCAATTTGAATCCCAGCTGTATTTGCAGCCTTGGGACTGTAAGACAATAACTTGATCTCCCAGAGCCCAGATCTCCTGACCCATCTAATGAGGATGGGGATGCCTGTCTTTCAGCAAAGTGCCTGGCCCATAATAGGTGATTAATATCTGTTGGTTCCCTTCTCTTTTTCTGGGGGCCTAGGTATCCTGGGGTCTCTGAACATGTCTATGAGTCTATCCTTGACTTTGTGCTTTTGAAGAGCTTGGCAGAAGTCATCACTCATGCAAATACTTTGAGAAAACACTCCAAGTTGAGGGTCTTTGCTTTGGATTGGAATTGTGCATCCATGCTTATTTCCTATTGAGACGAAACTCCACCCAGCAGACAGAAAGGCTTATGATTAAATATTTTGGTGGAAAAATGCATTTTTGCTCTGAGAATAGTTTTCCAACATCAAATTTATAGGGCCCATAGCAAGAAAAAAAAATGGTGGAAAGTTTTGTGAACTACCAAGTGGGCGATTTCTTGCCTTATTCTCATGCATCAAAGATTAATTCCCTACTGCTCTTCCCATTTCCCCGGAGGCTTTCGGGCCTCCTTGCTACCCTTCTGGAGAATTCCAAGTTTGGACACATGATAGATACATTACCTCCTGCTTTGACTTGGTTAGTCAAAGAATTCAGGAAACCTACTTGTGAAGTAAATAACTGGAAACATCAACATTTCTGTGATTTAAACATTGGTAAGTTGACCCATTTGCCTAAAATGATCTAAATAGTGAAATGAGAATGTATTAAATAAGATCTATCTGTTGATTGACCAAACTCATCTTTTGTGAAGGCTGGCAAGTGAGCTTGACTAAGTCCTAAAATAGTAGGAATTTATCCTGCACCTGAGTTGTTGTTCATCACTCTCAGGCCGAAATCTACAGAGGTGACTCTCAGCATAAATGGCACAGTAGGATCACCTGAGTAGCTTTGAAAAATCCTAAGCTCCTCACCAGATCATATGAATTTCATTTTCTGAGGGAGGGACTCAAACATCAGATTATTTGTTTGTTTGTAACTCCCCAAATGACGCCAATGTATAACCAAAGTTGAGAAACTCTGATTCATAGAGAGAAGACTGAATAATTCAGAGGAGGATTGAGTGTCCTAAACCCTACTGCTCACCTATTCCCGTGGTTCTGGGTTCACTGCTAACACCAGCTTTCCTAGAACCTAATCAAATGTTCTTGTGGTTTCATCTCTGGAGTCCTGGATGTTTCAGGCTGTCAGCTGGCTGACCAATGATGTGTGTGCTCACTGACAGTAATTCAACAGCTTCTCTTGGCTTATTCAAGCCCAGAAACCTGAAAGAGAAAGACCTCACAGGAAGCTAAGGGATCTTGCTCTCTTTCCTCCAATCTTCCAAGGATGATAAACTATGGATAATGAAGAACATGAGATTATGTGCATAAAGCACTTGGCACTTGCCTCCAACACTGCACTTTCCACCAAATCTTAGGCCCAGTGAGCATAAAATCTGCTTGGTGGTAAACCAAGGCCCTCTTGGAGAATTCTTTGATGCTATCAAGTTACAGGGGAGGGAGGAGGATGGGCGGAGGGATGGTGATTGGTGGAATTACACCTACAGTGCATCTTACAAGGGTACATGTGAAACTTACTAAATGTAGAATATAAATGTCTTAACACAATAACTAAGAAAATGCCAGGAAGGCTATGTTAACCAGTGTGATGAAAATGTGTCAAATGGTCTATAAAACCAGTGTATGGTGCCTATGATGCATTAATGTACACAGCTGTGATTTAATAATAAATAATAAAAAAAGAAAGGAAAAAAATTCAACTCTAGAATCAATCTCAGTGTTGGTTTTCCAAAGGCTAAAGGGTTGGGCCAACATGGGTGGAGTTTCTCTCTCTTCTTCTGAACATGGCACTCCTACCTCTGCCTATTTCTGATGGGCACAGCAGCAAAGCTCCTCAGAGGAGCCCATCCAATGCTGAGCTCCTTAGAAATCTTGTATTGTGTTTTTATCCTTATAACATTTATCATGCTCATCAAAGCCTGTGTGGTATTCATTGTGTTCAATCGTTCTGTTTCTTCTGCTAAGAATTTAAACTTCACAAAAGAGACACCTTGTCTGTTTTGTATCCTTTGTGCCTAAAATAGTACCTGGCACCCAGAAGGTGCTCTGTAAATAGAGATTGCATGGATGCTGAAGGTTTTACCTGCAGCACGCATTTTACCAGAATTTCAGGGCATGTTTTGGCTGTATTGGACATATATACTTTATATCTTTGGGAGAAATTCAAGTCTTTTCAAAGGTAAAAGGGTGGCATGGAGGCTGGAGACAGCATTTCTTCTTTACTGGAAATGCAAATTGATAAACAGTCTAACGCTCACTGAGTATGTGGCAGTACAGTCTTTGAAGAAGTGGTCTCCTCCGTTGTGTGGACAAAAGGGGGATTCTACTGTGACCCTTCTGAGCATTCTGATGTTTCATTGGGACAAGGTGGCAGAGGGCACAGACCCACGAGTGATCCTGGCATGTTCCTAGCATTCTCTGGTGGCATGAACTAACCTACAAAAACCAAGAGCTCAAATGCGAACAACTTCAAGTGCAGTGTAGACTTTTGGATCAATGGTTTAGCCTCTGCAGGTCTTAGTTTCCTCATTTTTGAAATATCCTTGTTTAAGTCAATGGGTTATTAGGACCCTTATTATACACAGTGTTTCACAAAGTATGTTTCACATCTCCAAATGCCTTGTAGATGAAGGGTTTTATTGATAAACACCATACACTCTAGGCTCTTTGATACAGTCAAGATTCAACAACATTTTTTTTTTTTTTGGCACCTATTATGTGACCCATACTGGATACATCAGTAAACAGAATAAACATAACTGCCTGTCCTCATGAAGCTTACCTCTTACTGGGGCAAGATGGACAGTGAACAGATAAAATCACATACAGGGTTCAGGATGATGGTAAATGCTACGGAGAAAAACAGCAAGTATAGGGGCTGTAGAGGATTGGGGTGAGGACAAGGAAATGTTTCTCTCTCTTCATTTCTGATTAACCTGCATAACTCATACATCTATCCCTTGGATCAATTGCTATTGACGAAATGACATGGACTCTGATTGACCAGGAATGGTCATGTGTTCACTCCTGGGATCAGGAGACGGGACAGGATTCCAGAAGGAAAAGAAAGGCAAAATGTAAAGTGAAGATTATGTCACCTGCTCTACAGGGCACCAGAACCTTCCCGGAAGACCAATCTTTTCTCGTTGTTGATAAATTTAAAACTCTAAGAAATCCTGTAGTAACTAAATGTATATCGCTTTGCTTACACCAGTAATTCCCTAATGTGTTTGACTGCATATAATTTTTTAGAAAAACAAAAGCTGATTTTCACTTTATCATCAAAAGCCATTCTTTTATTTACTTGTTCATCCATCTTCCTTCCTTCCTTCCTTCCTTCCTTCCTTCCTTCCTTCCTCCCTCCCTCCCTTCCTTCCTTCCTTGGCAGTATCTTAGTTTGGGTTCAGCCCTGGGTAGAGTACCATGTCATCATAGCTCACAGCAACCTCAAACTCCTGGACTTCAAGAGACCCTCTTGCCTCAGGGTTCTGAGTAGCTGGGACTAAAGGTGTCCACTGCAATGCCCAGATTGTTTTTCTATTTTTAGTAGAGATGGGGTCTTACTCTTCCTCAGGCTGGTCTTGAACTCCTTAACTCAAGCAATTCACCTGCCTCGGCCTCCCAGAGTGGTAAGATTACACTATGCCCAACTCATCAACAGCCATTCTTTAAACATGAACATATGTATGTAATATTATGTGCAGATATCACCGTTTTCAACATTAATTAATAAAGGTTAAACACACAGAAAAAAAATTAAACACACAGTATACATCCTTACAAAAAAAGTCAAAATGCAATCTAAGACTTTAAACAAAAGTCTTACTAATTTAAAAAAAAAAAAAAACAGTTCGTGTTGGGTACCAAATGGATTGCATAGTTTTGTTTGTGAGCAGGGCACATTTTGATAAACTCTTGCTATAATCTTATATACTTCCATCAAGGCTCTTTCCTGTAGTTAATTGAGCCTCACTCACAAATCTAACAATGGATTTGGGTAAATTCTTACATTTGTAAAGGACTTGAGGAAATTTATTCACCCGTCTTTTTTCCTTTAATTAAATGTATGTCTTGGGGCTCAGCGGTTAGGGTGCCAGCCACATACACCAACGCAGGTAGGTTTGAACCCAGCCTGGGCCTGCTAAACAACAATGACCACTGCATCAACAACAACAAAATAGCAGCGTGTTGTGTTGGGCTACTTGGGAGGCTGAGGCAAGAGAATTGCTTAAGCTCAAGAGTTTGAGTTTGCTGTGAGCTGTGATACCACAGCACTCTACCAAGGGCAACCTAGTGAGACTCTGCCTCAAAAAAAAATAAAAAAGTATGCCTTGGCACAAGCATTGTCTTTTCTCAAACATAATGAGAAATTGTAAGGAATTAGCTTCTACAGCAGAGTGGCCTCCATGGTTTAGCAAAGGATCTTCAAAGGATGAAGACATGAATCAGAAACTGGTGGGCATAGCTGTGACGCAAGAAGAAACCTTCCAAACCACCAGTCAAATTAGTCCTGTTTAATGAGAAACTTTCACAGTGTTTTATAGAAATGTTTGCAAAATCACAACCCTGTAAAATGTCATGTCGTATTCCTTGTGACTTTGGAAAATGTCATGAAGTAAGCTATCCCGCCAGGATTCTTAATGCTTGCAATAAAAACTCCTCATGGAGAGGGAAACAGATACTTACAATTGCTGGTGAGCCACAGGTCATCAAACATAAAACAGCTGGTTGATGGACAGAAGCAGAGGACCCCAAACTATTCATAGCAGGTGTCCGTGATCCTGGGTAGAGTCCAGAACTGACCTCATTACAAAGACACGGTTTTACCTTAGCAAGTTATTTCACCCTCTGGGGCATCTGGATTCTCTCTCAGTGGATGCTGGGATAATAGTAATGCACTCCTGAGGTTTAGGAAGAAAGGTCAGTGATTTTGACAACTAAGAGACTTTGCAGCATTCTTTCTTTTTCAGATAAGTTTTATTTTTTCAATGACTTTGGTATACTTTCATCTTAAAATTAAATGAATAATCATTTTTGAAATGTTAAAAATTATGCAAACACAGGCCGGGCACAATGGTTCATGCTTATAATCCTGGCAGTCTGAGAGGCTGAGTGGGGAAGATCCTTTGAGTTCAGGAGTTCGAGACTAGCCTGATCAAGAGCAAGATCCTGATTCTACTAAAAATGGCAAAAAAATTAGCCGAGTATGGTGGTGGGTGTCTATAGTCCCAGATACTCAAAAGGCTGAGGCAGGAGGATGGCTTGAGCCCAGGAATTTGAAGTTGCTGTGACTAACTCACAGATTCTGTCTCAAAAAAAAATGTATCAGGAAAATCATATTCATAATTCCTCAGCTTGGAAATAATTGCTGCTAAACTTTTGGTGAAGTGTTAACTTGTATGTGGTTCTTTCAATGTTCCTATCATCTAAATATGCAAACAATTGGGCAGTGTGTCCTGTTTCTTGGTACATATGCAGTTCTTTATACTGATTTCTCTTGGCTTTATATTCCAAACATTTCCCTATACCCTCAGAAAGTCTCCATATGGCTACCTAATATTCCATCTATCAAGCACACTGCCACTTATTAACCCTTCTACTATATTTTGAGGTAAATGTTGGACCCACATTCCCACATCTCTGTGACTATAAATAAAACTGATGACAAAATTTGCACGTAGGGTGTACTCATCTGTTAAAAGTGGGCAAGACTCTATTAACCAAAGAGGTAGGAGTAATCACTCCCCAAACAATGTGCTGCTTCACACATTTGATCCATTTGCCCAATGAGGCTAAGAATACAGCACACATTGAAAGGTAATGGAGATTTTATGATATTTGTCAGAACGTAATCATTTCCATGTGTGTATACTCCCACACATGAATTCTCTTTTATATCGTATGTCTTTTCAGTAAACTTTTAATAAGACATTAGTAGTAGTAGGACTGCAGTTCATTTATGTACCACACAAGTGTATCAGGTGGGCTAATGCTGCCGGTGAGATGTGCTTCTCTCAAAGATCAACCCAGGCCATGTCGACATTCTAAACAAGTGCACCAAGGAACCTCATAGAAAAGGTGCACGGTGATAAAACTTCTGGACAGAAGTTCATTGGACTGGTTGTCCAAGCAGGTGGCATCTGTTCATTTAGCTATTTGGTTGTCTGGCAGATCCTGTATCTTTCCATGGAAGGAACAGCCTTTTTAACCTCTGTATTCTTCAATCAATAATCCACGGTCCCTCAGGCAATCCCACATCATTCACCTGGTGCTTTCAAAGATTGTCACTGTGGAAAACGTATCCCCAAACTTAGACAAAATGCATCAGGATCACTTACTCACTGTCCAGTTTCCAATTTAGCTAAAGCGAAGTCCATTAATTATCTTGGAAGAACAATTCCCAGATTTTTTTTTTAAAGCAAGGATCCTTTCATCTCCCTAAACCCCAGTGGGGGTGATTTTGATGGGTGGCCAAACATTTTAGTGTGCACTAAAATCTAATTTTATTCTCTGCTCATGGAGTAACATAAGCTCCATTTCCTTGCATGGAGGCTGGAAGGCGTCAGAGTGGCGACCTGGCCGATTTCCCATTGATCCTGTCCTCTTCAATGGGAGGACAGGATCCTTCAGTGGGGAGGGAGAACTGACCTATGTAAACCTCTGGCTCAGTGCCTTTAGAAGTCAGGGTGTCGGTTTTCAGACTCTGACAGACAATGTGGCCAAGGCCAAGGGTGCTCTGTCAAATCTATCCATTTCAATTAAAGACTAGAGAGTTGGGAAGTGAAATAATCAATTTTGCAGGCTAAACTCAATCATCCTGTTGACACTTTATCTTCGCTCCGGATACACTTGTGCAGGATACGTTTAATACAACCCCACGGCATTACTCACTGATGACACTTCTGGTTAGAGACTGATCAAAGCTACTTTGTAAAAGTTATCAAGCTAAGGAAAAGTAGCAAAAGTCATATATACAATGTATATGTGAATATGTATATATATAAGATATATAACATATATCTGTAATGTGCCTATGAACATGGCATACAAACCTTCTTTATACTGAACCGTTCCTGTTTGTCATGCAAAGATCTCCATGATCAAATGACAAGAACTATTGCCAATTCAGCTAAATTATTTCTGAAATTATATTCAAAGCTTCAGTTAACTGTGTTGATCCTCATCCATCCAACATATGCCAAATTATACTGCCCAAAGATACAGAGTTTTACTAGCACCTTTTGCTTTAACAGTGAAAATTCCAACCATTTGAAACTCTTACATCTCAAGGGAAGATGTTGGTCATTTGTTGGGCAATTATCACATGTCAGGTGACGCATTTAGAAACTTCCATACTTTATCTGATATGATCCTTAATTCTTTGGAATGAATATGCATTCTAACAGATAACTGTGCTCAACACATTTTATTTATTTATTTATCTATTTGTCTATTCCCTCCATTGTCATTACTTTTTGCACTGAGAAGTGATACATTCATGAAGGCAATGACTGAGTTAGCATTCCCCCCCCCCTTTAGAGTCCTGCAGTGTGTGTGGAACTGAGTAAACTTTCAATATTGGCTGCATTAGAGAATTATAATATTATTATGACCCCCTCGTGCGAAATGAATTTCTATATGTTTAGTGAGTTCAGGTCATTTGAACAAAAGTCAAACATTTTGTAAGTGTGACAGCTGGTATTTAAATCTGGAATTGTTTGACTTTATTCTCTGCCTAAGCTCATCTCTGACAGATCTTCACCACTGCTGTATGCCAAACATGATCCATATCTCGCTCTAGAGTTGTTTTCTGCTCCTCTAAAAACGGGAGGGTGAGGGTGGCGCCTGTGGCTCAAAGGAGTAGGGCGCCGGCCCCATATGCTGGAGGTGGTGGGTTCAAACCCAGACACGGCCAAAAACTACATAAATAAATAAAATAAAATAATAAAAAGGGGGGGGGCAGAAGCACTTGAGTTAAGAGATGACCCCATCAAAAAAAAGTGAGGTCCTACTGATAAGGGAGAACAAAGGTGGCGATACAGGTATTAGATAAATTGCCACCAGTGCCTCCTGAGTAAAACAAGTAGTGAAACAATTCATAGGAGCTACAGGATGAGGGTACTATTGAGTAGCCTCAACTACTATTTTAATAACAATTCTGAAACTTTATTTCTTATTAAGGCCTTTCTCCTTATCTCTGTGTACTTGACTATTCAATGGATCATCCACACTTAAGTAAACCACAGGTTTTCAACTCAAGCAGCCCCAAATTGAATCAATCATCTTCCCCACAATATGTGTTCCCTACTCTGTGGTCCAATTCTCTTGGTCCACTGACTCTACTTCTACCAGTTAATTGAAAGCTTAAAACTAAGTGGCGCCTATCATCTTTCTCCACTCCAACTGTTACCTACACACAAATGCATGCATTCCAGCATTGAGTGCTATCAATTCTGAGATCCAAATATCTCTTACGTCTGTCTACTCAGCTCCATAGTCACCATTACTGGCCAGGCTTATATGGGTCAAGTGCCCCTGATCCAAATGCTTGAAACCAGAGCATTTTGGATTGGGGATTTTTTTTTTTTTTTTTTTGTAATATTTGTAGGACACACCAGTTGAGCATCCTAAATTCAAAAATCCAAAATAAAAAAATGCTCCAGTGAGCATTTTCTTTGAACATTATTTTGGTGCTCAAAATGTTTTAAATTTTGGAGCATTGTGTGCTTCAATTTTTGTATTTTGGATGCTCAACCTGTACTTTCATGGTGTCTTGTCTGTCCTATTTCCAGAGCCTGTCTTTTGTATTTCCTATCTCTGGTTCCCCCTACTCAATCAAGTCTTGACTATACCACCAGTCAAGTTTCCTTAATTATAAATCTGCTCACAACTCACCAAAACATCTTAGTTGTCATTGTTATATGACTCCTTTTCATCTATATAGACTTAACTCTCGTTTCTCTGCCCTTTTCATTTCACTCATCAAAAATCCTGGCTGGGCAGTGTCTTAAGGCCTCTCTCCTTATCTAGCACTGTGGGTGGATTGCTTGAGCTCAGGGATGGAAACCATCCTGAGAAATAGAAAGGTATCATCTCTACTAAAAATAGAAAAATTAGCTGGGTGTCATGGCAGGAGCCTGAGACAAGAGGATCTCTTGAGCCCAAGAATCTGAGGTTGCTGTGAACTATGACACCATGGCACTCTACCCAGGGCAACAGAGTGAGACTTTGTTTCAAAAAAAAAAAAAAAAAGAGCTGAGTTTCAATAATACGCCAAGAATAATTTGTGCTTACAGTTTACCTTTAACAATTAAACCACAAGACGAAATATATGAAACAATTATTTTCAGACATTGATCAAAATGCAGCTCATGGAAGTAATTTATGGAAGAAGGAAATCAAAGGAGGTAAGACTTCTAGTTGCCTGAAGCTTACTGCCTAGAATGTTTCTATGACACAGTGAAAAGAAAAGAAGCCCAAAGGGAACTTTGACCTCCCAGAATGGAGGACATGGACTCGAGAGATTGGGGGAGGCAAGACAACTAGATTTTATAGAGCAGAGTGTGAGGAGACAGACATAGGAAGAGAAGAGAACTACATAAAGACAGAGCTATGGAGACATGCAGAGGGTCTCCATCTGAGTGCTGATTAGTGCATACATGTGAGAAAATGTGAGTCTGGGGAAAGAACCACCAGTTTGAACCATCCACTGTACTCACCAAGGCTAGAAATAGTTGGTGCTTCTACCAGCCAGAGCCTAAATAAATAAATAAACAAACCCTTGAGAACCTAGGGGACGTTAAATAGAGTACACAGAAAGGGTATTATCTCAAAGCAGGGTAAAATTAGCTAGTTTAAAGGCTACTCCAAACCTATAACACAAAGCTGAGAAACAAACCTTGAAAGGATGTGAATATTTTCAACTAAATTATTTGGATCTTGAGAACAAAGATTAGATGTATTTAAAGTCATATAAAAATATTCATACCAGCAAGGTAAAATCTACAATGTTGTCTTCCCAACCACAATTGGCTAAACTTAAGAAGAAGTAAGTATATTTCATATGTTCAGGGGGGTAAAGAAATGTATAAATATGCTTAGGGAAGATGTGTAAGATTTGAAAAGAAGGCCCAAATTGAACATGTAGTTGTGAAGTAATAGATACTATTTGAGATTAAAAATGTGCCAAATGGGATGAACAGCACATTAGATGCTGAAGAAGAACTTAAGTGAAATTGAATACAGCAAAATATACTATCCAAAATGAAATGGAAAGAGAAAAAAATACGAAAATAGTGCTTCTACCACCATGAAAGGAAATGTAGGAAAAGTTAAGTAGTGTAATATACATTTAATTGGAGTCCACAAAAAGTGGTAAGGATCACATTTGAAGAACTAATAGCTAAAAAATTGTTCAACCTTGATAAATATCATTCAACTATGGATTCTAAAATCTCAACAAACAAGTATAGGAATCATGAGGAACATCACCCTAAAGCCCATTATAATCAAAATTGCTTAAAGATAAATAGAAAATCTTAAAATATCCGGAGAGGAAAAGAGACATTGTATGATTAGAGGAACAAAGATAAGATTATATTAGAAACAGCCCAAGCTAGAAGATAGTGGTGCAACATTGTTAAATTACTTGCAAGTGGGGGAAAGAGAGAGTGCCAACCAAGAATGCTAGACTCAGTGACAATATCTGTCAAAAATAAAGGCAAACCAGGACTTTTAGATAAACAAAATATGAAATAATCCATCAAGAGTTGATCTGCACTACATGAAATTTTAAAGATATTTCTTCAAAAAGAAGGCACATGGTGCCAGATGGAAATCTACACAGAAATCAAATCTACACAGAAATGAAAGAGTCCCCAAATTGTGAATGTGTGGGTAAATAATAAAATGTGGGGGGACACAGTGGTGCATACCCATAATCTCAGCTCCTGGGGTAAGGGGGTGCTGAGGAAGAGTACCACTTGAGCCCAGGAGTTCAAGGTCATGGTAAGCTATGATCACACCACGGCATTCACACTCACACCTGGGTGAAAGAGCTAGACCCTGTCTCAAAAAAAAAAAAAAAATGCTTTTAAATAAATAATAAAAGTTTTAAAATAAATTTTGTTTCCTTTTATTTATTAAAAAATCACTTTTGAAACACTTGATTTTTAAAGCAAAACTACAAACAAATTGTTATGTGGTTTATAAATACGTATAATTAAAATATATGACAATAGCTTAAAGGCCAGGGAGGAAAATGGAAGACTACTTTTATAAGGCAAAACATAGCTGCTATAAACATTAAAGCAATTGCTAAAAAGGGAAATAAAAGTGTAATACTGCCAGTAAGTGAATAAGGGTGATCATCTGACTCTTTAAAAAAATACTCAGTCCAATAACACACTGCCTTCTCCTTGTTCCTATGCCTACTGACATAAGTTGTCTCTATTTCTATTCCAGCATATCTGGCAAATTCCTCCTCATCTTTCAAACATCAGCTCAACTAAGCCCTTTTCTGGGGCGCCTCTGATGATGCTCACAGTCATATATATTTTTAGGAAAAGAGTTATGTTATAATCTTCTTACTGTTTGTTTCCATGGCTGACTTCTCATTTCACTTTAAGTTCTGAAGATCAGTGGTCATCCATTTTTTTACAGTTTTACCTATCTTCAGCAAATAATATAACCTTGCCCCATAGTAGGGCCTTAGTAAACATTTATTAAACGATCAATGATTTATTGAATATTTATTAAATATTCAATGATCTTACTAAGTCTGATTTCCCTTTGGGTTTTGCCATCCAAAACATACTTACTTTGCTACTGCCGGTGACCTCCTTGATTGTAGAATAATCACTGGGAGACTGACAGCCAAGGTTACGTTGTTAGCCCTGAGATCAGGAGGTCCAAACATTTCAATAGTAAAATAATAAGACTGGCTCTAAAAAGAATTCACGGTCTTACCTTGTTTCAAGAAAAATCCAGAAGACCTTTGAGAAATTCTACTATGAAATTCCCTCCTGTCAAATTCTTCAAGTTTCCACTCACATGTTCCTTTTTCACAATGTTTTTCTAGTATTCCCAAATAGAAATAACATTTACCCCTTTAGAAGTTCCCTTGACCTTTTTTTTTTTTTAATTTTTTTTATTAAATCATAACTGTATACAATGATATGATTATGGGACATCATACACTCACTTCATAAACCATTTGACACATTTTTATCACAGTGGTTAACATAGCCTTTCCGGCGTTATCTCGGTTACTGTGCCAAAACATTTACATTCTATTGCATATCCATCTGGACATTGGGTATATTATTTTTGGATATAAACTAATTATTTGTCCTTCTAATTCATCTTCCTAGACTACAAGCTCCTTTTACTCATCCATTCATACCTCTCTGGAGCAAATTGTCAAAGATAATGTAAGTTTAATTACTCTCTTAAAAAAAAAATTCAAATTGTATATAAAACCAGCACGTTGTACCCCATGATTGCATTAATGTACACAGCTATAATTTAATAAAAACAAAAAAGATTTAAAAAAAATAAAAATTTAGAATCTAAATTTTGTCACAACTATATGAAATGGTTGGACGCAATTGAGCTTAAGATTTCCCATAGGGGAAGCTGAAGCATAGACAGCGGGAACACAGTATCTTCACAAAATATTTTTATTTATTTATTTTTTTATTGTTAAATCATAGCTGTGTACATTTGTTCAATCAAGGGGTACATGTGCTGGTTTCATATATTTTTTAATCAAACATCTATAATTCCATATCTATATTATGAAATTCTACAAAGGTATTTTTTTCCTGCCATTTTTCCATAAGGAACCAAAATTCTGTTTTTACCTTTGCTTTTTTTTTTTTGTAGAGACAAGTCTCACTTTTTCACCCTCTGTAGTGTGACGCGGCGTCACACAGCTCACAGCAAACTCCAACTCCTGGGCTTAGGCGATTCTTTTGCCTCAGCCTCCTGAGTAGCTGGGACTACAGGCGCCCAACACAACACCTGTCTATTTTGTTTTTGTTGTAGTTTGGCCGGGGCCAGGTTTGAACCTGCCACCCTCAGTATATGGGGCCGGCACCCTACTCACTGAGCCACAGGCGCCACTCACCTTTGCTTTATTTTTAATATCTTATTAGAAAGCTATAATATTTTTCATCCCCAAGTTTTTCCATTATTCATTCACTTATTTATTTTTTTCAATAAGTATTTATTCCATGAGACACAATTATAAAAGGACTTTAACAAATGCAAACAATATAACCTGGTTCTTTGTACCCTCAATGAATCCCAAACAATTTTAAAAAAGGGTTTATTGCAGGTTATTATGTACAAGGCACGATGATTCTTCAAAAGGACGAACATACAAAGAGAGATACAATCACAAATCCTGCTGCAAATGAATTTCCGGTGATTTAAATGATGGATATAAACAAAAGATTAAGTGGCACATAACAACTAAAAGACAAAGGAATGCACAGAGAAGGGACACCTACCCGGAAAAATGGAGCTGGGGGGTAGAAAGAGCATCGTGGATGAATTGCTACCTGAATTGACACCTGCAAGAGGAAGCAGAGAGATGAGGAACGGGGAACATCTTGTGCACAGTAACAAGTTGAGCTTCATTGTGAAGATAGTAGAGAATCAGTAAAGTGTTTTAAGTGAATAGCATACGGGGTCTGCATTAAAGAAAATCAGAGGGTGTGTTGGAGTAAGTGGGTTTCCAACAAGAAAGCCAATCAACTTGGACAGGGATTCATTTTCTTTATCTAGAGATTGAGAGCAAAGGAATGGATGATTCCCAATGCTAATCATCGATGGGTTTTGAAATATGATTTCGCTTCTCTGACACTGTCCAGGGATCTCAGGTATGGCACTTTGCTTCTCAGAGCTTCTAAATGTCATCATCTCTAAAATGAGGAATTTGGGCAAGGCAGTCTCTGAGGTCTCCTTTCACCTAGACCTGCCCACAGTCCTAACACCATTTTATTTCTCTCAGGTAATAAGAAAAGAGTCAGAGTGTTGAAAACAATGTTCAATAATTTCACAATTAAAAAAAAATGTATAGGGATATTGCACTCAGATGTCTACTCATTTTCAGCAGTTAGAAAGTAATTACATGACAAGTTTTTAAAAAGTCTTTCCAAACTCAATGGCTCAGCAAAAATTATTAATTGAAACTAAAAATAAACATGCAACTCTTTTTGAGCTCCCCTTCTCTTTACACTGGTGTGATGTTCCCTCTGAGCCCCTCTCCATTTTGGCAAGTGAGAAAATACGCAATGGCCCTTATGTTATTGATTCTTTATTAGAATCATGAGTCTTATTGGAACAGCCGATTCTGTGGGTGCCTGAGAACTCCTGCTGCCCACTGAGTAATTAAGCCTGGGATTATGAAAGTTGGAATTACTTACTCTTGCCCTGGAGCTCCTGGAAAGAGATCCCCACAGTTGACTCGGTGCTCTGGTTACCATATTTTCCTAAATGTAAGGGCTATATATGTCAGCTGCCAATGGGACAGGATACATAAATTGAAATGTTCAGAGGTCTTGGCTCTGGAGCAAGTTTACCTATGTTTGAATCCAGCTCCTCCTCTTAAGAGAAGCATGATGTTGGCATAACCCACAGACATGTAAGGCTCACAACATTCCCTGGTATTTATTAACTCAAATAGTTACTGAATAAATCAGTTCACAGTGAATTTGCCATTGACTATTGGCATCCAGTGAATGTTAGATTAAGTTATTGCCATTGACATCAACATGATCATGAAATTCCATGTAATTTGGCATTTTCCGTAATTATCAATAATTACCTTATGGATTCTTTTTTCTTAAATTTTCTCACCATTTTTAGCATTCAAGTTTACATTTGTAGGAGAGGATGAAGTCAGATCTAGGTTTTACTTCTGGTGGACACAGCCTGGTTGATTGCCTGCTGTGCCAGGCACCCTGCCACATGCTGGGAAAACAAAGAAACGAACATCTAAACCCCAGCCTTAGAAGTTCACACAGGTAGTGATTATTATCTTGAAATAAATGAACTGACTCTGAAGCCCCCAATGCGTTTATTTCTTATTGCTTATCTAATTATATGACCTGGAATCCTCACACACACGGATAAATGGTGGTTTCTTCTCCTGGATCCTCAATCCCCAATTCAAGAACTAGGACCCCATCCACGGCTCAGAAAGCAGCAATGAACAAGGGACAGCAAGGCTGAAGTATGACTTGTTGCTGTCACAGGACTAGAAGGAAGTGACTGAGGAAAAAAATGGAGGGGAACACAGGAGGGATGTGGCTCAAGAAAAGTGAAGAAAATCCAGACACTACAGTGGTCTGGATGCCAGAGTGGAAACACGCATACATGTTCTCTTTGATCTTCTCTTTCTGACTCCAGTCCTGAATTTTCTACTTCCCTTTAAATGTAGGGTGACCTAGAGTTCTATCTAACCTTGACCTCTCCACCTGCCCAGCCCACCTCATTCATCCCAACAGTTTGAATATCCACTTTAAAAATTGCTCATTGGCTTCTCTGCTTCCTTCATTTTTTCTGTTGTACATGCCCATCAGTCTGGCAGAGAAGGACACAGAACCGTCATCCTAAATCTACTAGGCGCCTGTATTGCACTGTATGCATCAGCTTTGGGTGGGACCAACTCTCTGCAAAGAACCCTGATCACTACTCACCTGCAGCTCCTTGGCCTCCCTCAGGGCTATTGAGAAGCAGAGACTTGAACTGGGAGAAACCTGAGAAGCCATCTCCTCAATATTCTGTTTGATTTTGGCTTTGGTTTTTCCTTTATAAAATTGTTTTATTTCCATCTGTTTGGGGGATCCGCAGGCAGAAATGAGCCCTCTGAGCTAGATAGCACTGAGAATTAAGTAGACTTTCCTTAAAAAAAAAAACTCATATGAAAATAATAGAGATAAATATTTCCTGAAAACCCTGGTCATGAAGGTCCCAATCTACAAATGAGGAAACTGAGGCAAGAAAGATGAAGAGACATCACCTATTTCTAGCAGATGGTCTTAGAGTTTTGTCTTCTATTAAGTCTCTTAAGTTTTTGTTTTCCTTACTCTATCATAAAATAGGGGGAAATATTTAAATATTATATATATAAGAATATTAATTGTAAGCTGGTATGTTATCCACCTTTTATACCCTCTCAGATCAAAACAGAAATTACAGTTTTCTACATGCATTGTCACTTTTCCACAAAAATTTTGACTCTGAAGCAAAGCTCAAGTAGCCTCGTAAGACCTTACTGCTGCAATCTACTTGGCCAACATCTAAGGAACAAAGCTCTCATTCCAGCCAGCAAAAGGCTGCTATTGCCAAATTTATTTTAATTGTTGTAATTAATAATATCATTTCTAAAATGCATAGATTTAAATATCAACAATATCATAAGATATGCAAGAGCAGTGGTAAAATATTTGATTTCTCCATGTGGCCACCATATTCCTAGGCATCCTCTTACTTGTTCAATATTTAGTGAGTCCCTACTATGTGTCCGAGCTATTATAAACTCTAGGGATACAATCTTGAACAAGAAAGGTAAAGCTTGCTTTTGAGGGAACTTCAGTTGTCACAGGCTGTTTCCTGGATGGATAATAAAGAAGTAAGGAAATTAACAAAATAGTGTCAGATGATGGTGAGGGCTAAGAAATCACTGAAGCAGGGGAGGGAACTAGATCATGATTAGATGTTATTGTATAGAGAGGTGTTGAGGAAGCTGGTTACAATGCACAGATTTGATAACAAGGAGGCAAGAATGAACCTGAGACCTATTAGGTGGCTATTGCAGAAATCCACGTAAGAGAATAGTGGCTTGGAATAAATTGGTAGAAGACAAAGGCAAAAATGGGATACATTTGGGGAGACAGAGCTCACAGGGGCTGGCTGATAAATTTAATGAGAGAGTGGAAGAAAAGACTCAAGAATGATTCATACTATGCACTGATTAAATCACGATAATTAATATATCCATCACCTCACATATGTACCATTCTTGTGATGAGAACTTAAAATCTACTCTCTTAGCAACATTCAAATAATGCTACACATTATTGTTATAGTCACTATTCTGTACAGTAGATCTTCAGAACGTTTTCCTCCAATCTAACTAAAACATTGTGTCTTTTAACCAACATCTCCCTATTCCCCTGGTAACCACCATTCTACTCTCTGCTCCTGTCTGTGAGTTCTATTTTTTTTAATCCAAGATATAAGTGAGATCATGTAGTATGTGTCTGACAGAGCTGAAGAATCCAGGGAGGGAGACTTAAGAATTGTATTTTAGATGTAGTCAGTTTGAGGCTCACAGAGAGACTTGACTTTCATCAGGTGAGTTACATACAGACATGCATGAATTCAAACACACCTGAACAGTTTCTGCCCAGGAGATCCATACCCAATTCCCTTATTACCTAATTATTGTTTGCATATCTGCTTTTGCACTGGTTTCTATGCTTTTAAATCCAAATTTGAGTCTAAAGATGTTAGGGACTCTAGAATCTCAATATTCTTACCTGGCATTTTGAAAAAGAAAAAAGAAGTGTGTGTGTGAGGAAAGGATGCTTTTTTTTTTTTTATTGTTGGGGATTCATTGAGGGTACAATAAGCCAGTTACACTGATTGCAATTGTTAGGTAAAGTCCCTCTTGCAATCATGTCTTGCCCCCATAAAGTGTGACACACACTAAGGCCCCACCCTCCTCCCTCCATCCCTCTTTCTGCTTCCCCCCCCATAAACTTAATTGTCATTAATTGTCCTCATATCAAGATTGAGTACATAGGATTCATGCTTCTCCATTTTTGTGATGCTTTACTAAGAATAATGTCTTCCACTTCCATCCAGGTTAATACGAAGGATGTAAAGTCTCCATTTTTTTTAATAGCTGAATAGTATTCCATGGTATACATATACCACAGCTTGTTAATCCATTCCTGGGTTGGTGGGCATTTAGGCTGTTTCCACATTTTGGCAATGGTAAATTGAGCTGCCATAAACAGTCTAGTACAAGTGTCCTTATGATAAAAGGATTTTTTTCCTTCTGGGTAGATGCCCAGTAATGGGATTGCAGGATCGAATGGGAGGTCTAGGTTGAGTGCTTTGAGGTTTCTCCATACTTCCTTCCAGAAAGGTTGTACTAGTTTGCAGTCCCACCAGCAGTGTAAAAGTGTTCCCTTCTCTCCACATCCACGCCAACATCTGCAGTGTTGAGATTTTGTGATGTGGGCCATTCTCACTGGGGTTAGATGATATCTCAGGGTTGTTTTGATTTGCATTTCTCTAATATATAAAGATGATGAACATTTTTTCATATGTTTGTTAGCCATGGAAAGGATGCTTTTGATCATTAAATGAGATAAGGAAAGTACCAAAGGATCCAGGAATGTCGAGCCCACTAAGAGAAGGGTGCAGAGCTCATCAAAAACATGACTTTTGAGCAGGCAACTGAGCAGAAGGACCAGGACCACAAGCACTGAACTTGGAGTCTCAATTTCCTCTCTCCAAAATTTAGGCCTGCTGTGCAGCCTTGGGGAACATCTAGCTGTATTCCTGTCAGACTTTTGATTGCCCTATTTTCACAGGTGAGATCCTGGAGTGGTTCATAGAACTATGTCAAGCTCCTGTGATTATAGGGTTCATCTATGTGAACTTAAATAAAATCTTAAACCCCACAGATGACTAATGGAACCCCTTTTGGCCATGGGGACACCAGAAATACCTCACAGCTGAGTTGCTGGATTTCATAAGAAGGGAGGTCAGGCTATGCCTTGTCATGCCCCTTTTCCCTTCTTGGAGATACTGTTTGTAACTCAGTAACAGGTCAAAACCTATGCAAGACAAAGCTTAAATCACACCTGCAGGCCATTGATTTATTTAACCGACCACTTGAGTCTGGTGGTTTATCTCTGATTAACAGATTTGTGATAATCTTAAAACGTTACAAGCCTGGCCAGGTGTAGTGGGTTACACCTGTAGTCCTAGCAATATGGAAGGCTGAGGCTGGAGGATTGCTTGAAGACAGGAGTTCAAGACCAGCTGGAGGAAGAGCAAGACCCCCTCTCTACTAAAAATAGAAAAATAAGACAGATGTCGTGGCATGTACCTATAGTCCCAGCTACTCAGAGGCTGAGGTAAGAGGATTGCCTGAGCCCAGGACTATGAGGTTGCAGTGAGCTTGGAAGGTGCCACTGTACTCTATAACAGAGTGAGACTCTGCCTCAAAACAAAACAAACAAACAAAAACATCCCAAGCCTTTAGGCAAAACTTCATTTCTTTAACCAATTACAAATCAAAGAATCTTTAAATCCATCTATAATTCATAATCCCCTACTTCAAAATGTCCTACCTTTTCAGCTAAATCAATATATACCTTCTATATGTTGATTTATGTATTTACATGGAATTCTTACCTCCCTGTAATGTACAAAACCAAACTTTCAATGGCAAGACCACTTGCTCAAGCCTCTTGGGCATGGTTTTCTGGGCCATGGTCATACATATTCACACTAGAATAAACCTCTTTAAATTATCTTACCAAGTTTGGGTTCTTGCCCATTGATAGCTAGCATGCAAAGAAAAAATGTGCCTGAGATTTTTCCCTGTGAAATATTGAACAGAAGAAACTCCAGGTGTTCAAATTCTAGGGGTGTGGAGAAACTTCCCCTCCACCCTGGAAGGTGCATTGAAAGATCAACCCACAATAAGCCAGATTAACAAGAATAAGATATTCCTTTTCTGTGCATACAGGGAGAATCACAGGGTGGTTATCTAATATCTCAGTGGGGGTCAGAGATTATATACCCTCATTTTAGAGGAGAGGGGGAGATGAAGAATATAGGTAATTCTGTTTAGGGACAATGAATGGTTATGAGGGAGGATGTTTAGATACTAGGGAGAATGGATGAGGGGAAGCAGATTGACTAGTAAATGATTCTTTTTAGAAATTAAATTAACTTGAGAGACAGGTATTATATTTAAAATGATTTGGTCCTGATCTAGTTGCATACTTGATCTTCTTTCCTATAATGTATTGAGTTAACAGGGATGGAAGGGAAGGAAGGAAAGAGATGGGAAGGGAGGGGAGGGAAGATGCTCCTTCTTGATGGGTCTGTTTCTTTATGAAGAAAGAGAGAAAGTTCCTTCCAAGGTCTGTTGATCTCTGAGGGCTTTTAATTCAACATACTCTTCATACCAAGGATTCAGATTTGGGGGTGAATTTTCTTGAGCTCCTTCAACATAAAATTCAAATGTTTCATTTCTGAAAAGCTCTTTCAAGCTCTCCACAGCCTACCAGAATTAGGACTAGTGGTGGAAGGATGGTTTCATTTCACTGTCTCTCACTCTCTGCTCTACATCTACAGGCCACCACATGCAAACATGGAAGGTTTCTCGCCATACCTTCCCTTGTGCACAAACTTAAAAATTCAGTAGGCCAAGTGTAGTTTTCATCTGTAATGATAAGTCTTAAGCCAGACCTGTATGTGGTAACCGTGCAACACATCAGTCATATTTTCCAGCAATTTCTGGGTGACATCACTGCAGGTGGCAATTCTCATTTATTTCTCACAATGATTCTGTGACATAGCTGATTCTCATGGAGGCAGGCTTATCAACAGGGACATTTTAGGGAAATTGATTCAAACTTCACTAGGGTTTCACCTCTGTGAAGCAAGGCCACAGTTTAACTTGGTTGGACAAGTATTTCTTTGTCCCATTGATATTTAGGTCAGGATCTGATGCACACATTTCATCTCTTCCATTTCCTGATTGGAGAAAGAGCCACCAATGGTCATGTCCATTCTCTTCTATCTTATATTTGTTTGCCCTTCCCTTTCTCCAGTTTGGTATGTGAGAATTATACAACTGAAATAGTTGCTTATTCAGCTGAAGGTGGCCATTAAGAAGCCAACAGTAAAATAGGGATCAAGCATTGTCCTTTCAATCAAGGCACTGGGATTGCCTGAATCCATATGAAAGTATTTTGTGCTTATGGATCAGCAGCTGTACTGTGAGTCACAAGAGTCTGTGAATTAAGTATGCCAGAATTAGAAGACAAGGTCACTGGGGACTAAGATCTCCAATTTATGAATGAAGCCTGAACTGTAGCTCTCCTGCTCATCTCAGGAGTAGTCCAAATTCTTGGCACAAAATTGAGATTGTTGTGTGTTGGAAAAGAGCCAAAAAACAGTGACATGTTATGCAAATCTTATATTTTGGATTAAAAGATTTCAGACTTTAGAATTGTGTGCTCTTTTGAGCCAGGGTTATGGTACTCCCTGGAATGTTTCCACCTTATCAAGTGGGCATCCATGAAACTAATCAATATGTCTGAGATTCTATGAGCCAAATGCATTCCCTTTACAGAACCATTTATATATAAAACATGTTTAATTATTATTGTTGATCCTTTTCAATAATTTCTAGAAGTACTATGGCTAAATTGTTTATAAAAATTTAATAGGGTGGTAAATTAATATAGGTTCCTAAATAACATATCTATTTTGCAACAGAATTTTGCTCACAATAAATCTGAATCAAACTCTAAATAAAAGTCACTTTACTACTTAATGACCCTGGAACGAGGGGTGGGGGTGGGCATTGGCTGCTGTGGGGAAACAATAGGCTGCTGTGGAGAAACCCAGAAACCTGGTTTGTCTGATAGTCATGTCATTTGTCTGATAAATGGGGAGCTCATGGGAAAATTGCCATTAATCTTCAAGAGGGTAGATAGCATCAATCATATCTGTCACTCAGAGGAAATAGTCAAATATCACAATTTCTAGGTAAACATGTTTGAATTTGGTAAAACCACGATAACATTTAAACATAATATAGTTTGCTGAAGTAGCCACAGCTAGGAATATGGAATCAATTATCTCACTGTTGGACACATAGAAATCCAACGGAATCAAATTAACTTTATTTTTAATCAAGATTAATCAGGCTGTAGAAATGAAGGGGTTGATTCAGTCAAAGGGAAGTTTCTTGAGGTGGTGGTTGATTGAGGAATAAAAATGTGCTGATAAGAAAACACAGGGTCTTTTATCTCTGAATGAAGGAACAGCAGTTCTCTTCCCCCAGGACTCATGCCACATCTGGTTTGCAGTTCTAAATCAGAAAATCGTAGAACAACTCTTTGTAAGTGAAACCTCTATGCAAGAATGACATAACTATAATGATGCTTATGGTAGCAGCAGCAGCAGTAATGCTGATGATGGCAACAGCAGTGGTAATACCCATAATGGGAATCAGAGGGGTGGAGCTAACAAGGGAGTAGCCGTTCCAGCATAGAACCATGGTTGGGAAGATTGGGAGGGTTGCTTAGGGATGGTTCAGTTTTCTCCTTCCACCCATAGATTAGGAGATGCGGTTACAAGAGAACAAATGGTTTATACAGGATCTTACAGAATGTACAGAAACAGAATTTAAAGTTCATAATGCTAGGCTGGGCATGGTGGTTCACACCTGTAATCCTAGCACTTTGAGAGGCCAAGGCAAATGCATTGATTGAGCTCAAGAGTTTGAGACCAGCCTAAGCAAGAACAAGACCCCATCTCTACTAAAATAAGAAAAACTAGCCAGGCATTGTAATGGGTGTCTGTAGTCCCAGCTACTTGGGAGGCTGAGGCAAAAGAGGATCGCTTGAGTCCAAGAGTTTGAGGTTGCTGTAAACTATGATGGCATGGCACTCTACCCAGGGTGACAGACTGGGAGACTCTATTTCAAAAAAAAAAAAAAGAGAGAGAAAGTAAATTTCATAATTCTTAGTCTTGCAAAAGATCTATAATTTTGTGATTCTCAAGGCTGGTCTGGAGATAAAAAATCTCGAACTCAGTCTTTGCAAAGCACTGAGCCATATTCTCATCGTTATAGCTCACAGAAACTAAGAATTGCCCCAGCAGAGAACACAGTCCAGCTGTTTCTGTACCTCATTTCTGTTTTCTGTACATCACTGTCCTTTTTCTGTCCATAAATGTTAATGTTACCCAGCTATGTGACAGCCCCAGCAGCTCTCCGAACCTATTCTGGTTCTGGTGCTGCCTATTTCAAGAATCATTCTTTGCTCATTTAAACTCTATTAAAATTTAATTTGTCCGAAGTTTTTCCTCTTGCACTGTAGTACAATGGGTTGTAGGATATTTAAACAAAAATAATCTTGAGAGGTTGCATTGGGAAGGGTTATTGGCATGTCAAAAGAACTGTCACGTGTCAGTACACGTGTTTACTTGGAAATTCATTTGCAGCTTAGACCCAATTTTAAAAATGTTCTTCACACTAAAGTTTTGGGGCTATCTCTGGAAGAGCTTAGAGACCAGAACCTATAGTTCTCATATGTGAAGGAAAAAAAAATTCCTCAAGACTCAAGGAAGAGAAAAAAAGGCTTTCCCCAAGATGACAGGATGCATTTGCAAAGCCCACTGGATGGAAACAAGATGCCTAACTAGTGTAATTGACAAGAAGGTATTTTAAATTAGCCCTACAACAGGGCTTAAAAATAGGGGTTGACTGAAGACGTCGGCCTTCGCAGCCCTGAATATGGGCCTAAATCCACCAGGAGCATATGGAACCCTCAGAAGATGCACAAGCTAAGGAGATCAATTTTCAGGCTTCTGTAAGCAATTCCATGGTGAAGAGGGATTAGAATTTAGTATTAGGAACTCATAGGATGCCATCTGTAGAGTGTTGTGCATAATTATGCTTCAGTTAAGTACATTAAATCGTGTCTGGTTCTCATCCCAGAGTGTGGTTCAATCATTCCCACCTAATCCCATCATCTCCATGAAGTCTCAAATTAAAAGGATTCCTCCCAACATGACCACAGACAGGGAGGTAAGCTACATGGACCTAAAGTGGCCATCGAAGTCAAGATTCACGTGTGCAAACCAGTAAGACCTACAACCAGCAAGAATGTTCCTCAGCCTTTTCTTAAACGTGCAGTAATACTGTAACATAGTACTTGCCAGGAGAGAAATAAGAACAAATGGAAATGTTTAGGGAGGGGAGAAAGAACAAGAAAAATAAATTTATTATGTTACCTTATAATTTTTCCAGGGCAAAAAAATTGATCCCTGTTATTCCATATTAGCTCTCTAAAGTCACAGGACTTGACAGTTATGGGACAGGATTATGTACAGGTGACATTCTAAGTCATCAAAATGTCTTTCTCATTCCCTCTCCTCCACCACTCCACTGTCCTCCACTCTGTTTACACTTTACACTTCACCCTCTGCTCACTCTACAACCACTGTCTTAGAGCCTGGTTTTCTGAACCAAGGGCTGTGGCCTATGCTGTCATCACGGAGTCCCACAGCACTAGGACAAGGTTGCTTTCATGCTTTTGAAATGAGCAGCAGGGTACCTAGCACATTTAAAGAGAAGTCCTATATGCAAACATTTGGAAAAAGATTCCCTTCGCAGACTTGGGAAATGAAGAAGAGTGAAGTTGTGCCTTGCTTTACCCAACAGGACAGACAGAGAAAGAGGAGAGGGTCTGTCATGGTTGTCTTGAGGTTGACCACAAAGACTACACCAGTGGACCTTTTGAAAGAGACGAACAAAGGTACCTTGAGCCATTTTTGCTACTGTAATTCTGCCCCAGGCTCTGCAGGCAGCTTAAGTAGAAGTCTAAGCCATGCTAGAGCTCTGGCTAACACCACTATTTGGCCTCAGGAAAAGCTTCCCAGCCAAGTTTAAACCCCTGGAGACTAAGGGTGTATAATTGAAGCACTAATATAAGCTAAGAGAGAGAGCAACAATACTAGAGCTCCCATAATGGAAAGATCATTATTTTTAGTTTGTATAGAAAGCAGAGCTGGCAGCTGTGAGGGAAAATGTACCCTTTGAAAAGAACCTCCCATTGTTGCATTTAAGCTGTTGGGCTACAGCCTTTGACTCAGAGGCAATTGTCATATGCTCAGAATTACCCCATGAAAAGTCAGAGGTGTAATGGTTTTGGAAAGTAGCAATGTACAAACAAAGGAAGGTGAGGGGCCAAAGCTGAGAAGTGTTTTATGACCCATTACTGCTTTCGCCTGCTAAAAAATTCGTGACCATACTCAGAGCTAATGGGAGAATGATAATACCATTCCCCTCCCCCCCTTCTTTTTTCTCTTTCTTTCTTTCTTTTTGTTCATAAATATTTGCCTGTTTTTTTTCTTAGGCAGGATAACATACAGGTTAAGTACTTGGTCAAATAGACCTCATTTAAAATACTAGGTCTCCTACTGACTATGTGTCCATGGCTAAGTTACTAACCACTTTCAATTTCCAGTTATTTATCTAATAGACGTAAAAGGGAGATAATGACAGCATATGTCTCCAAGGGACAATACATAATGTTTCATTCATTTTGCACATATTTCTTGGCAGCTACTCTGTGTCTGGCAACATGTTGGGGTCCAGGGACACCACAGAGAATCAGACAGACGTGAGATCCCTGCCCTGTTAAAACCATACAGTCTGGCAAATCAGATGAGCTAATGTGTGTGTGCAACTGAAGACAGTGTCAGGCAGAATTGCAGGGAGTTAACAAATGTTAGCTTTTATTCAATGGTAATTCCCACAGTCAAAGCCACTGGGCATGGGGGTTAGGTTGGCCAGTTTTCAGCCCACTTGTACCAAATGTGAATGATTTCGCTGGGGTAATGTGTGCAACTTCTTTGAGTTGGGTTCCTCATCTGTAAATTGGGGGTAGTAACTACACCTATGTCCTAGGGTTGGAATGAGGATAAAATGAAAAAATGCATCATCCTGCCTTTCAGAAGAAGCTTGTGAATCTGACACTTCTCGGACTAAAATGTTAACAAGTTGGTATGGGCAGGAGAACTTAAAAAACTGAGTGAGTCAGAAAGGCAATGAAAACAACTGACCGATTTGGCCTAGGTCCCATTTGATTATCTTTAATTAGTATTTGCTATATTCCAGGTTCTGCACCGGGGTGGCTGTGAGGAAGATGGAAGTAAGAAGCATAATTGTCTATCTTGGGGGGCAGGCAGTCTCCTGAGTGGTAAGACTGAGAGATTCCAGTGAGTGCTATTAGGCAGGTGAGAGTGATGAGGCCTGGAGTTGAATGGGGAAGGAATCCACAGGGAATCGACAGGAAGCCAGGCGCTGGACCTGCTGCATTAAACATTATCTCTTTTTTTTTTTTTTTTTTTTTTTTTTCTTTTTTTTTTTTTTTTTTGGCCGGGGCTGGGTTTGAACCCACCACCTCTGGCATATGGGACCGGCGCCCTACTCCTTGAGCCACAGGCGCCACCCATTAAACATTATCTCTTTTGATCCCCCCAACAATCCTGGGAAGTAGATGCTATTTATTATGCTCCATTTTATAGGTGAAGGAACTACAATTGAGAAGTTCTAATTCACTTGAGCAACATCATACAACTAGTAAAAAACAATATTTGCATCACCAGGTCTCATTGATTCTAATGTTCTTTTTCCTACCATACAATAATACTTCTCACTAGTCATGTATAGATCACAGTTTTCCTTCATGGGAGAACTAAGTCAAGGAAGGTGTTACGTATGTCAATAAATCGATTCCAAGTGTCATCCAAGTGCAATGCACTATTATTGTCAAAGGGCCAAAGGAAATGCTGGATTTATCCAGAGTCATTTGTCAGGGAAAGTGAGGTCTATTTCAGGTCCAGCGTTTAAGTTATTTTTATCTGTTGATTTTTTCTTGTTCCCTTTATGGAACATAATTTACCATGACAAAATGCAGCAAACTTATAAAGGGCATGAGTACAGGCATAGAATTTGAATAGAGACCCAGGACCTGATCTTGAAATCATGATGGTGGATAAAGAACATATTAAATGGTCACATCTTCTAGAACTGTCCATGTATTGCTTATGACTGAGTCAATAGGTGGATATTAAAAAGAAAATGGATTCAGAGAGACATGCAAAGTAACTAAATAAGGTGTGGTCAAAGGCCAATGTAGTGAAAGAGAAAGCATAGTTGTCTGTTTTAGAGAGGAGAACTTCAGAATTTATGAGATTAGTCATCTGGAGCATTTTTCTTGATGGAGTCGATTTATCACAGTTCAAAGGCACTGTGTTGGTAAATACTGGGAGTGGGAAATTTGTGAATAAAAGGGGTCTGTCAGGCTTGTGGTTCTGCAGGCTGCATGAGAATCACAGACTCAGCACCTGCTTCTGATAAGGATTTCAGGGAGCTTCCAACCAAGGTGGAAAGTGAAGGGGCAGCAGGGGTGTCACACAGCCAGAGCAGCCAGGGAAAGGAGAGAAGGGGCCAGGCTGTTTACAATGACCATCTACCAGGGAAACTAATAGAGTGAGAACTCATTCATTATCTCTCAGGGAGGGTACCAGGCCATTCATGAGGATTCATCCCTATGACCCAGGTAGCTCCCACCAGTGCCACCTCCAACACTAGCAATCACATTTCAATTCAACATGAGATTTGTAGGGGCCAAATAGTCAAAATATACCAGGCAGGAAAAGATGTGCTTAGATATTCAGTCAAGGCTTGGCAACAGGTGAAAAAAAAAAAAAAATCCTTCCAGAAGGAACGTATTAGTGGGCGTTCCCACCAGCATGTTTGGAGAATACTTAGAGACCTAAAAATAGACCTGCCATTCGATCCAATAATTCCTTTACTAGGTTTATACCCAGAAGACCAAAAGTCACAATATAACAAAGACATCTGTACCAGAATGTTTATTGCAGCCCAATTCATAATTGCTAAGTCATGGAAGAAGCCCAAGTGCCCATCGACCCACAAATGGACTAGCAAATTGTGGTACATGTATACCATGGAATACTATGCAGCCTTAAAGAAAGATGGAGACTTTACCTCTTTCATGTTTACATGGATGGAGCTGGAACATATTCTTCTTAGCAAAGTATCTCAGGAATGGAAGAAAAAGTATCCAATGTACTCAGCCCTACTATGAAGCTAAATTATAGCTTTCACATGAAGGCTATAACCCAACTATAGCACAAGACTATGGGGAAAGGGCCAAGGAAGGGGAAGGGAGGGGGGAGGTTTTGGTGGAGGGAGGGTAATGGGTGGAGCCACATCTATGGTGCATCTTAGAATGGGTACAGGCGATTGCACTAATGTACACAGCTATGATTTAACAATAAAAAAAAATCCTTAAGCCTTAGTTAACAATACTCTTTAATATGATGAGTAAGTATATTAAAAAGAGGGGAGTGAAGGGGTTCCCCATCTAAGAAGAATAAGGGAAAAACAACACTTTGTCAGTGTTGATTCAGAGTTGTCTAGGGAGAGGATGATTAGATATCATCCTCTAATATATATCATCTAATATGTATATATATCTTTTTTTAGTATATAGATTAGATATCTATATTCGGGACACTAGCAATAGTTCTAGACACATCTCTACTACCTAGAGAATATTTTTTCTCAGTATTTATCATTCTTTGCCGTAATTGCTGTCCATGTTGGAATAATTAAAATCTCTGACCTGGATTGCTAGGAATTCTATATATCCATATTCTGATTACTTTCAATGATATAACCTGTAAATCTGCCACTGCAAATTAGTATGATGGCCTCCAGGTTCTTCTTCAATCTCTTATGATCTTAGTCACCATGAGTCAATTCCAAGTGGTAACTTATCTTTGCATGTCCTGACATTATTTTTGTACCAATGATGCTGAGGCAAATCCACAGTCATATTCATTACACCCAGAACTTTAGTCCAGAGACACTCTGTTTGGACATCTGGCCGGCACCTGTACTGTTGACACTCTAATTTCAGCATATGGTGAGTGTTGAAACAACCCTTATTTTTCCCATAGAAGGTTATTCCATGGATCTTGAGCTGGAACAGAGTGGGTGAAGCTCTTTTTTTTTTTCAAATTCTGTTTGGCATGAGACATTCACCAATGGTCATTATTATCTTTACTATGTTAAGAAGTACTGAAATTGATCAGACAGAAGCCCTGCCCATCAAGTCCTGAGCCAGGTAGAGGAAATCATTCATTCCTTCATACGTTAATTTTCTTATACTTGCATTCAATCATTTATTCATTCACATACCCATTGAACAAATATCACTGAGAGTCTACTCTATGCTGGGCACCAAGGATACAAAAGCAATGGAAACAGACAAGTTCCTTGACTTTATGGTCCAATGAAGAAACAAGCAAATGGAAATAAATAGGTAGTATGTCCACTCACAATCAGTTCTGTGAAAATGTTAAAACAGAGTAAGGTAGAAAGAGAGTGCAAGGCTCAGGGTAGGGACAGAGGTGCTAACTATTTTAAAGAGGGTGGCAATGAAGGCTTCTAGAAAAAGAGGAAATTTGAACAAAGATTTAAAAGAAGTGAAGGAATGAACCAAGTGGATAAATGAGGAAGAAATGTTCTTGGGTAAAATAAATACTGAAAGTGAATGCACACTTAGCAGGGACTCCACTTAAGCAAGAATAGTAGGAGGCAATTCAAAGGATTCATAGGGGCAAGATAACCCAAGACTTCATGATGAAGATTTTACCTGTTATTTGAAGTAGAAGTGGATGCCAGTGGAGAGACCTGTGCAGAAGATTGATGTGCTCTGACATGTGCAAAAAATTATTTATCTGCTATGTGGAAAAGGAATAACACCACAGAAAAAAACTGCAGTTCAATGATATGAAGGCTTTTCTATTCCATCAATCTAGGAATATTTGGTCCATGTAGAAAAACCTGTCTATATCCTCAGAGGTTGGGCTCGTGGGATGACTTCCTTTCAGTGAGATGGCTGGCCTAAAAGAGGAAAAAAAAAAAAAAAAAAAAAGCAGTGGTACATCATCTCTGGAAAGAATATCTGTAGAGATTTTACCTGGAATCTACTCAAAGTTGATTAAGTTTCTAGTTGTAAGCAAGTAGGGATAAAGGTGAGCAAAGATTCTGTGCAGTACAAAAAAAAAGGAAACTCAAGTGATTAATCCCTTACCCCATTGCTGACCCCACTCTAATTAGGGAGCAATATAAATGGCTTCCAGAGTACTAAAAAAGATAAAATTCCCGGCTCTTCTTACTCTCCAAAGAGCTAAGAAGGAAAGAAAGAAATGATAAGAAACTGAGGCACCTCTCTTGGGGGCATTTTTATCTTTCTTCAAAAAAAAAGGTATCTCTCTCACTGCCATCTTTAGGAGAGAGCAGCAGTGGCATTGATGCTGCTGCTGCTATCCACAGTCATGCTAGAGAGGAAACCATTTCTTAGTGGCCTCGGGGATGTTATAAGAGATGGCAGGACAACTCTGATGTGGAAAAAATAGCAAAGGAACCTCAGTGGTAAAACAGTGACTGACGAAACCACACATACAGTCAAGAAAGAGAGAGGTCAGCAAAACCCTGACTAGGGACTTCAAAGCCATTTCTGACCACTGACAGGCAGTGAGGAAGGTAGAAGCTGCACTGGAGATGGTGAGAGTAAGAGATCCCCGTGGAGGAGGATAATGTGTTGACCAGAAGCTGACTGGAGTTGGTGGAAGTGGAATTGGGAGCACAACACAAAGGCAAAGTGAGGGGCATCCCAGTCCCCTCACTGATATAACATATTTGCCTAAGATGCTTCCTTCTAAGGGTTTGGACTTACCTAAATGTTAAACTAACAAAAGAGATATTTATTCCATAATCTTCCCCTTGGATTATTTTTTCATCCTTACTTGTGTAACACTAAAACTGATGCCAGGGAAGGTCTGTGATGTGATACACATGGCACCTGTCAACTCCCACTGGGGCTTGAAAACAGGAAAAGGCAAACGGCATCATGAGTAGCTCTGACTGCAGAAGGAATCATGGTCTCAGATAAGATGCAATGCAATGAGTGAGACTCTATAAGTAAGACTTACATAGAGACACAATAAGTGAGACTCTAAGATATTTTACCATAAAATAGCTGAAACCAAAAAAATAAAAAAATAAAAAATCTGAGAACAAAGAGTTTGGTAAAGGAGGTAAGTAGAGAAGCAAGGGCTTTTAAAAAATTCCTTCACTACTGGGCATCTACCCAGAAGGAAAGAAACCCTTTTATCATAAGGACACTTGTACTAGACTGTTTATCGCAGCTCAATTTACAATCGCCAAAATGTGGAAACAGCCTAAATGCCCACCAACCCAGGAATGGATTAACAAGCTGTGGTATATGTATACCATGGAATACTATTCAGCTATTAAAAAAAATGGAGACTTTACATCCTTCGTATTAACCTGGATGGAAGTGGAAGACATTATCCTTAGTAAAGCATCACAAGAATGGAGAAGCATGAATCCTATGTACTCAATTTTGATATGAGGACAATTAATGACAATTATGGTTATGGGGGGGAAACAGAAAGAGGGAAGGAGGGAGGGGGGTGGGGCCTTGGTGTGTGTCACACTTTATGGGGGCAAGACATGATTGCAAGAGGGACTTTACCTAACAATTGCAATCAGTGTAACCTGGCTTATTGTACCCTCAATGAATCCCCAACAATAAAAAAAAAAAAAATTAAAAAAAAATTCCTTCACATACAAGGCAATCAAGAGAGCCAATCACAGATCCAGAGTTAGACAGATTCTCAGAAAAATCCCAACTCTCTAAATGTGTCACCTCTAGCTGATTTTCACACTCCACACAAGCAAAAACTGAAGACCGAGGCAGAGTTGGAAATACTCTGGCTAAGCACTGAAGGAGTGCCTAGCACAGGGAACCTTTGCAAAACCTGGGAATACATGTTTTTTTTTTCTTTCTTTTATTTTTGTTCCTCCTCATCCCCCCCTTTTTTGGTCCCAGGTGTCTAAGAAAACTCCACAAAAACTTTAGCTGATCCATAGGCAAATGGAATACAGACTTCAGTGGCCACACATGATAAATAATGCAGACTTTACAAAATTAGTGAGGAAAAATTATTAAAGGTAAACAAAGGACAATAAACGACAGACACAGAGAGTATGTGATTTCTAGAGTTGCCACATTATACTCAAAATGTCCACTTTCAACAAAAAAATTATGAAGTATGCAAAAAATTAAGAAACTTTGACCCTTCAAAGGTTTAAAAAAAAAAAAAAAGAAATTAATAGAAACTCTCCCAGAGGAAGAACAGGCATTGTACTTAATAGATGAAATATTTAAATCAATCATCTTGAATATGTTCAAAGAGCAAAGGAAAACCATAGACAAAAATAAATAACTAAAACTAGGAGAACAAATTCTCAACAAATAGAAAATACCAATAAAACATAGAAATTGTCTGTAGTCCCAGCTTCTCGGAAAGCTGAGGCAAGAGGATTGCTTGAGCCTAAGAGTTAGAGGTTGCTGTGAGCTATGATGCTACAGCACTCTACCAGGGGTGACAAAGTAAAAATAAAAAAATATATATATATATAAATTATTAAAAATAAAACAGTGAAATTCTGGAAATTAAAAAAATATCATTAAGGAGGTCCTGCAGCAGCTTTAAGCAGGCAGAAAAGGATCAGTAAATTTGAAGATAGATCAATTGAGATAAATCAGTTTGAAAGGTAAAAAGAAAAAAGAATGAAGAAAAGTTAACAGACCTTAAGAGACCTTTGGAATACCAACAAGAATGCCAAAATACATGTAACCAAGTTCCAGAGGAAAAAGAAAAATAAAGGGGTGGGAGTAATATTTGAAGAACAAAGGGCCAAGCAGTTTCTAAATATAAGACATGAATCTATATATTTGAAAGACTCCATGAAATCCCAGCAGGAAAAACTGAAAGGGCGTTACTCGGATACATATTAGAATCAAATTGTGAGATCGAGACAAGAAGAAATTCTTGAAAGCAGCAAGTGAGAAAGAAGTCAGAAGGGAACAAGATGCTACTTTTAAAGTGCTTGAAGAAAAATAAATTGCCAACCAAGAATTTTATAACTGGCAAAACTATCTTTCAAAAATAAAGAAAAAAAAATTAAGACGTTCTAGATAAATGAAAACTGAGGAAGTTTGTCACTAGTAGACCTGTCCTACAAGAAATGCTAAAGGGAGTCATTTAGGCTGAAATGAAGAGACTAGACAGGAAGGGAAAGCCACATAGAGGAAACTAAGCCCTGATCTTTAGCATAAGACTCACTTTCTGCTTGAGAGACCTAGAGAATTATGAGAACAGCATGCGAGTTATGTATGTGCGAGAGAGCAGAAAACTGGCCTCCAAGGGAGAATGTGTTTGTGAGGTGTGGCAATGCCAAGCCTAATGGTTACAGTAAAGGACTCTCTAAATTCCAAAGGTCTCTTGACACTGGAGGCAGAGATCTTGCTTAAGGTCTGATATTTCGCAGAAGCAAGTTGGAGACATTCTGTCTGACACTTTCCATGTTTCTCCTTTTTAGTGCTTATGTCTGATAAGTTACTTTTAACTACTTTTTCCTGCATTGTGTTAATAAGTACCAACCCAAGGTTAGCTCAGGAGGGCTTCTCCCACAGTTCCTCAGTCCTCCAACTCAGACTTTGTGTCAAGCCTTTTCATTCCTTGCATTAAAACCCCTTCATCTGGTGACCCCTATCCCCTTCAAAGCCATATAATTTATTTTTTTAAAAGGTAAAGGTAGCTACTAGATAGATACAAAAATAACTGTTATTTTAGTTTTGATTTATAACTCCTCTTGCTTTCCCTATATGACTGAAAAGGTGAAAGCATAAAACAATAATTATAAATCGATATTAATGGACAACAAAACTGTACAAAACAGTTTTGGATGGTATTGAAACAATTTTGTTACATTGATGTAGTATAAAAACATTACGCTAGAAAAATCAATTACACAAGAGAGACAAATTGGAGGAATTGAGGAACAAATCAGATATACAGAGTGGACATAAAGTTAGTGGGCAATTTAAAATAGTTTAATATAGTAAATTGCACATGAACTTTTTGTCCACACTGTACAGAGCAATAGAGCCCTTATAAGACACATACAATGCTAAGAAAATGAAGACCAAAATGGCAGAAGCAACTCATTCCTTATCAAAATTACTTACAATAGAAAAAGATGAAAAATTTCAATTAAAAGAGATTTGAAAAATAAGTTAAAAGAGAAAACCATGATCCAACTGTATATATTCTGTCTACAAGAGACTCAGTTTATAATCAAAAACACAGAGTGCAATGAGATGATGAAAAATATGTTCCAAGACTATAGTAACCAAAAAAGAGCTGGAGGGGCTATGTTAATACTAGACAAACTAAACTTTAAATAAAAATTGTTACTAGAGACAGAGAAAGACTACATATTGATTAAAGAGTGAATTAAAAAAAATATTTAACAATTGCATACATATCAAGCAATAGAGCCCTAAAACACACAAAGAAAACACTTATAGACTTGAAGGGAGAAATGGACAGACCTATAGTAATAGTTGGAGATGTCCGTATCCTACTTTCAATAATAAATAGAACAATTAAATCAATAAGAAAACAGAGGATGTGAAAAATGCTTTAAACCAATGAGATGTAACAGACACATATATAACACTCTACCTAACAGCAGAAGACACTTTTTTTTTTTAAGTGTGCATAAAACTTTCTTTAGGATATACCATCTGTTAGGACACACACAAATCCCAACAGATGTATAAAGATAAAAATCATATACCATCTTTTGAGCAAACATCATACTACACATTGCTACCACAATTCATTCCAGCTTCGAAAAGTAATACATTAATAACATCTTTTAAAATGTTTCTACTCTTTTTGCACTATATTTCTACAAATGTTTCTACTCTTTTGCTCTATATTTTCTGCTTAAAATGGAATTCAGTTAGAAATCAAGAACAGAAAAAAAATGGAAAATGTATAAATACATGAAAATTAAACAACACATTCTTGAACAAGAATTAGGTCAAAGAAGAAAATACCAGTAAAATTAAAAGTGCTTTGAGACAGAAGAAAACAAAAACACAACATACAAAAGTTACGAGATGAAGTGCAAGTCAGCTCAGAAGATGGTTTATCCTTGTAAACACTAAAATTAGTAAAGAAGAAAGATAGCAAGCTCATAACCTGTCCTACGACTTAGGCAAATACCAAAAAAAAAGAACTAAATTCAAAGCTAGGAAGAAAATATTAAAGATTAGAATGGAGACAAATAAAAATTGAGAATAAAAAAGGAGAAAAAAAATAAATGACTCCAGAATTTGCTTTTAAAAAACAAATTAAAAATGTAAACAGACCTAGAGAAAGTTCATATGAAAGAAATAATATTAATCAAGGCACAAACCTTACACTTTCTACAAAATTAACCCAAAACAGATCAGAGATCTGAATGTAAAACAAAGCTACAGCACTTACCAAAAAAAAAAAAAAAAAAAAAAGAGAGAGAGAGAAAAAGAGTCCTTAGGTTTTGTTGTGTTTTTAGATGCAACACGGAACACACAATACATGAAAGAAAATATAAGTTGGACGTCATTAAAATGAAACACCTTTGCTCTGAGAAAGATAATGTTAAAAGAACCAACATGACAGGGGAAAATATTTATAATACTAATATGTAATAAAGGTCTTATAGTCAAATATGTTTAAAAAAAATCTCCTAAAACTCAACAATAAGAAAACTTCCCAGATTAAAAAAAAAAAAAAAAAATGACACAAAACCTGAAAAGGGATCTTATAAAAAATATACAGATGACAAATAAGCATATGGAAAGATAAATAACAACAATTTCCCTTAAGAAATTACAAATTAAACAATGTGATACAACTACACATCTATTAGAATGACTAAAACAAATAAAAACTGACACCACCAGATTCCAGTGACAATGTAGAGCTACAATTTACAGCTTGTAGGAATGCAAAATGGTGCAGTCTTATTCGAAGACAATTTGGCAGTCTTTTTACAAAGCTAAATGTGTATTTACCAGACTGATCTGAAGACGTTTGCCATCTAAACAAACCTGTGTGTGATTGCTCACAGTAGCTTTAGCCACATTTCTCCCTGACTGGAAGCAACTCATATGCCCTTCAAATACATGAACGGATGAATACGCGTTCATGTAATATATTATTATTCGACATTAAAGGAAATTAACTATCAAGCCACAAAGAGACATAGATGAATCTTAAATACCTGTTACTAAGTAAAAATAGCCAGACTGAAAAGGCTGTGCAGTGTTCTGTATCCAATTACATAACATTATGTAAAACACAAAACTAAAGACAACCAAACCATTAGTGGTTGCGAAGGGTTTGGGTAAAGGGGCCGAAGTTGAAAAGGTAAAGAACAGGGTTTTCCAAACCCATTATCTTTTAGAGATAAATACTAAAACGTTTACCAATAAAATGAGAAGATAACCTGAGTTTTGCTCACTGATGGGAAGAACAAGATGGGACAAGAGCTGATGATGGCTCTGGCCTGGGTTTGGGGACCAAGTGGTTCATCAGACCGTTCTCTCTACTTTTGCGAATGCTTAAAATTTTCCAGAATTAAACAGATTTGTTCATGAAGTTTTTTTAAAAAAAAGAACAGAGTTTTCTTAGGGCTGCAGAATGCTTCTCTATGATGCAGAAAATTCACGAACACATGAAAAAGGTGGTTATAGCACACTATGTACTCGTCAGATGCAATAGAACTTTACAACACAGAGTGAGCCTCAATATATAAAATTAAAACTACATATATTTAAGAGTTCAGGGATCCCCAAGATAGAATAAATAATGTGATCAAAGAATGGAACCATTTTACAAATGCATGAAATATCATTACTGAAGAGGGCAGAGGAGAAGGAGAGGAACTTAAGTAACTCTGGAAATTAGTAGAAGCTGTAACAATAAAGCAAAGGGGGCTGATGTCAGCACTGCACTCTAGTCAGGAAAGTTGTTCTCTGGTGTGGGGATGTGTTATTAATTCCGAGGTCATTATCTATGTGTAAATGGTTCTATATGGCGGCAATTGGATTTCTTACGGCTAGGGTAGACATCGCACAGAAACAAGGGCAGAAGGCTGGGATTATCTATGTGGGAATGGATTATATAGCTACGAATGGTTTGATATGTATGTATATAAACATTTATATATACACAGATGTAGTATGTGCATATACATACTAAATAAACATACATGTATTTTCTGGCTCTGCCCTCTGAGTAGGCCCAGAAGCAGTGATGTGCCCTTAGTAACCCACATACCTAACATCCAGAACTTGGTTTCTAACACCATTCTCCAACACAAGAAACCAGGGCTTTGTAGGAAAATAGTTTATTCTAGGATTGGGGCAGAAAGGATTATTCCAGGATTGGCTCATTCCAGGATGACTTTGGAAGATGTTGTAGGGTCAGAAAGTGCCAAAACAAAAAAAAAGTAATGAAAGTATATCAAAGGTGCATTGAAGCTGACTGAAAGAGCTTCCAATGACTATATGACCAAAGCTGAAGCAATTTAAGCAAAAAATTAAGTAGTATTGAATTAAGATTCTGAGTGTAAACATGGATGAATCTATACTAATACATATAAGCCATTGAAAAAATAAATCAATATCTTCTTCCATTCTGAGGGATGTCTGCTTGCGGTACTTACTGTGTTTTTAGTTGTGCAAAAGCTTTTTAGTTTGATCAGATCCCAGTAATGTATTTTTGGTGTTGCTTCAATTGCCTGGGGGGTCTTCTTCATAAAATATTCGCCCATGCTGATTTCTTCAAATGTTTTCCCTGCATTTTCTTCTAGTACTTTTATAGTTTCATGTCTTAAGTTTAAATCTTTAACCCAGTCAGAGTATCTTAGTTAATGGTGAAAGGTGTGGGTCCAGTTTCAGTCTTCTGCAGGTGGCCAGCCAGCTCATAAAATAAAATAAAATAACAATAATTCAATGTGGAAGAAAGGACAAATCTCCCATGCAGAAGAATTTCATTTAATTGATATAGATACTCCAACCTCAAGAAGGTGAGGCATAAACTTCCAAATTCCCTCATATGGACTGTGTATAGTAACTTCCATGCAAAGGCTATGGTATGAACAGTTGGGCATAAGAATAACTTTACAGTGGAGTAATCTACCAAATACTATCTCGGCCAGGTGACCAGAATTAACATTATCAGTGATAAGTCATCTTGAGAACATATACGCTTAATATGATGTGATAAAATTGGTGTTTTTTACCATTCACACCACTGGAGCCTTCCTCTCAGCAAAACATGTAACTCAAATCATGAGAAAAACATTGACCACCCTCAACTGAGAAATATTTTTAGAGAGCTTCCAAATAGTACTTCTCCAAAATATTAAGATCATCCAAACACAGAAATTCTGAGAAATGTTTGAGCAGATTTAATATGCTATACTTAATGGGATCCTTAAACATTTTAGGGAAAAACTAAGGAAATCTAAATAAAGTATGAACTTTAGTTAAAAACATACCAACATTACTTCTTTGACTATAACAGGTACATCACATCAATGTAAGATATTACTATAAAACAAGATGAGTGTAGAATTCATCAGTGGATTTAAAACTACTCTAAAATGAAAAAAAGGAAAAATTTAAACAGAACAATGACTAAAATCATTTCATGGTTCCCTTGAGTGTTGTTTTCTATTTATTTTGTATACATTTACATTCTATTTTAGATGTTCCTACATATTTTTCCAATTTTTAAAAAATATATGTGTTTCCCCTTGTTACTGAAAACTACTTAAATCATCTCCTTGGCAGTAAATATTATAGATGAAGGTACCATAATTTACTCAGTCCTGCATTTCAACTCTTTTTAAAAATCTCTCTATAAAACATCTTCCTCTTACCAGAGTATTCCTTAAGAATTTGAAACAGGTTTCTTTTTTTTTTTTTTTTAACACTAATTGCCAAATTGACTATCAATGACGTGGGCATTTGAAGGGCAGAGATTTGGGAACAGTAGCATGCGCTAACCCCTGTGTTTCTCCCTTTTCCACACCGGGAAACTGGTTTAGGTTAGTTAAAATGTCATTTTCAAGTTAGTGGACCTAGGGTGGCATTTGGGATTCTGTCTTTGCAACAGACGCCTAGGCAATGCTGATTCTGCAGGAGCCATGGACCCTGCCTTGAATAGCCAGGCTGTGTCCGGATCCAAGTGAACTAGATTAATCCTCAGCTTCACCATTTTTGTCTCTTGTGTGACTTTCAAACATCACACGCTATGGAAGAGATACCTGCTCTGCTTGTTCTACTTTCAACCTTTGGCTGCTGTGAATTAAATCATGAATATACAAGTTGTCTGTGAACTCTGAAACACTTAGTCTAAGTACATTTGCTCCCTGGCTCTCTCTTTTTCTCCCTCTCTCTCACTGCAAAGTTCACTGAAGTAAAGCCTCCCACATGGCACCTTTTGCAAAAATGTCTCAATCACAAAAATGGCAACATTAGCCACTAAGACATGCAAGAAATAGCTGCGATACTACTAATGTTCTTAACAGTCCTTGTTGCCAGGAGTCAGATCGTTTAATCCTCATTAGGACCAATATCATTAAGGAAAGGAGTTAGGAGATATAATGGCAATAAAACCTGAGCCTTGTTTTCAAGGAAATTGACGTTCTTAGCAGAGCTGGGCAGGGTACGGGTCGTTAGGAATGGTGGAATCATCATTAAGCAATAGCAAGTCAGTCACAGTGAGGACAGCAGGCGAATCTTGTGTTTTCCCAGAAACGGATGCTCTCAGCAGCACGCTCCCATCAGGGGTGCATGACAATATTCTCGCCAAAATAAACAGGCATGTTGGCCTTGGCATTTTCTGTCCCTGGGATGTGATCATCAAGTGGTCAAGTAACATGAGAACCAAGAGTCATAGAGTCTACTTAGATCTAACGTAACCTCACAGCAAGAAAAGCACACTTTATTTCATTTATTTAATTGACTGGAAACTAATTAAGTGAAGTATATTGTCTTGTTATAAAGCTTTTGCCAGTACTGATAAGTGGGTGGATGGATGGGTGGGTGGATGGATGGATGGATGGATGGATGGATGGATGGATGAAGGGGTTAAGAAGTGAAAAAATAAGTACATGAATTAAGGTGTGGATGAATGAGGATTTGATAGACCCAATCGCTTGGGATTTGGTGAATAATATAATCACATTTTTAACATTCCAGAAACTCCCTTAAATCTAAGCTTCTAACTAGTACATGCAGAATGAGAAACCTAAAGAAAAGTAGGCAAATCGAATTTGCCTGCATATGGATTTTAAAATTGGGAAATGAATGAAAAAAAAATGGCAAAAGACTAGATTGAAAAATCTGAGGGTAGATGTCAGTCTGTCTTATCTATAACTCTGTATCTAGCACCAAGTATAGTTTTGGACACACAAACACAATAAGCACCGAAATTATTGAATGAATTAATGAGTAGATAATTATGATAGCTGTGCTAAGACTTCAGAGTGTGTAAGAAAAATTTATGAGGTATGTGTGGAGACTCCATTTCTAAAAAGTCTTCTGTAGGTTTGGGTGAGAGCAAGATATTTGCTTCTTTGGCAAATATCCCTGGATGACCTGAATGGAGTCCCACAAAGAAATCCCAGCCAATGCTTTATAAGTTATTTCCAGGTGGCTTCAATAAGGCCCTTTCACTGTGACTCTGACTGTTTAAAAGCTCAATACTGAAACCAGATCCTTGATTTCAAGTTCAGATCTTTGTTGCCCCTGGAATGCTAGGTTTGCCAGCCCACTGCTTGAGTAGATAATTCTGTAAACAAGTTCCATTTCAAACTATACTGTATGTTCAGAGATTTTGATGCCCCAATCCTTTTCTGAGATATCATTTAGTACGGCTGTTCACAACCCTGGATCAATGCTGATGGAAAGGTTGTAAAAAGAACGATGCCTGGGGCATACATAAGTCAGTTAAATTACAAATCTGCAAATGGGCTAAGGCAGCGGTTCTCAACCTGTGGGTCACAAACCACAGGAAATATATTAAAGGGCCATGGCATTAGGAAGGTTGAGAACCACTGGGCTAAGGGATTGGTATACAGAACAGGTGTCCTCAATACAGCTTGAAGACCTGCCTTTTCTGCACCTGCACTGCTTCCAATTCAATTTCACATATCCCCTTTCTGCTTGGTTGTTTTATTTTCTAAAATCTGCTGGATGGATTTTAAACAATTTCTATCATTAATTCCAGTCAAAAACAGGAAAAAAGTCCACTGCATTAAAATGAACCAGAGCAGAAGTGAACTGGGAAAGAATCCATTTTTAAAAATGTAGCTTCATGCCATTTACTTTTATTTACTAATTTAGTTCAGCAAGGCCAAAGTATGTTCCATTGTCACACAGCTTCGAATTTGGGAGGGAGGGGAAAAGTTTTGCACATCTCTTTTTTTTTTTTGAAGAAAAGATACTGCTCTCTTGCTAGTCTGCCCTTGAGCCTTAAAGCGGCACCACTGCCTGGATTGTATTCTCAGAATGGTGAGGGGGTGTTCTCAGATCCACAGCCTCCATTTATTAATCATATATGTGTATGGGCTTTATATATCTCCTACCTTGCTCCAAAACAGATTGAGGAACCATTCAAATGTTAACTCATGACAGAAAGGGAACATACATTGGAAGCGGATGACAACATTAAGGCAAAGAGAAACAAGGACATACCCATAAAAGTGAAGCTAAGCATGAATTCACTTACCCACTTTTAATCCACCTTACAAGAGGTTGCAAACCCCTCTAGCCAATCAATCCAAGACTATTGTCTCTCCCTACCAAACCTTTGAAAGGTATTGGACACACCACTGTGTCAGCGTGGGGTTACATGGAGGAGTGAAGCCATATGCTTTACAGCTGACCCAGAGGAGACACCTGACCCTCAGACAGTCTGCCCAGGACCTGGTGGGTTAGACAGGCTTACATCTAGGATCATGTTAATATTCAATTCAATTCTGGCCTCCCTGATCTCTAAGCTTACATTTTTTGCCCTCCAACTTTGTTATAGAAAGCACCCGTGGATGCCCAAAGATAAGTGGAATGGGGAGAATATGGGCTGAGCACAGATCTCATTAACTAGGTTCAAATCCTGCCTCTGTTTTCCTTTGAGGAAATTATGTAAATCAGCCTGCTGTATACTCTTGAGTAAATTACACAAAACCTCCAACCACCCATTTCCTCAACTGGAAATGTTACACGTATTTTCAATAAATAAGCTAATGTATGTATAGTACTCAGCTTATGAAGTATAATAAATGCTATGTTTGTTGTCGTTCATCATTCAAGATTTTAAATTGCCTGTTATTTCAAGGACCCAAAGCTCAATACACCTCCACAAAGTGATATAACTGGAATTGTTATTTACGAGGCAAAAGAGATTTGAGGCCAGGCCAATCCTGGCTACTGGCCTTTGTTCTTGTTCCCTCATATGCCTTGGGAAAGACCCAGTGGATGATATTTGAAAAATTTAAGCAGAAAAAAAGAAAAGTGATTCCCCAGAGTCTGGTGGATGACAGGGCTCAGAAGAGTCAGGCTGCTGATTGGTCCCCGCTGGGTGGTGGCAGGGCAGGCAGGTGGGGCCCACCTCAGCAGCTTTTGTTCACAGCTGAGCCCTGCCACAGGAGGCTCTCATGAACACCTTGCAACCCAAGGATTAACCTGGCTTGCTGAGCTGCCAGAGCGTCTCCCCGGTGGTTTCTGCAAAGAGTTTTAAGTTTGTCAGCTCATTTTTCACTTGCAGTATCTAACTCCAGCAATGGCAAATGGTCTTGGGTTGTCCCCAAGTCTGAGGAGCACACAGAATGTTTTGTAACGAAATCTTCCATTTTTAATATTGCTTGGAGTCAAACAGCATTTAATGGGCATTGGGAGACACCATATTGACCTGACTCTGCCCCTCCAAGGGCATTTAAGGAGAGGGAATGGCATACACAAAGTTACAGAGGCGACCAAAGGACCTGGGGTGTGCAGAAAACATTCAGAAACTCTGCCTGGCTAGAACATCTGCACTATCAGGCTAGGTAATGGGGAACGAGGTCAGGCAAGGATGTCAGGGCCCTTCTTGTTCCAGGGTTGGTCTTTCTTTCCTAAGGCACAAGAAATCAGCACATGTGAGGAGGGCAGAGAGGAGCTGGGACGATCTGATCATGTTCATGAAATCACTTTATACTGGCAGTCTTTGTGAAGGATGGAGATGATATTATAGACGGAATTAAACAAAACACCAGTTAGGAGTTCGTCATGGAAATTTAGGTGTTTTAATTTTATACATATATATATACTTTTTTCTTTATGCAAATTTCTAAACGGCTTTAATTGTGCCTATGCATGCGTGTGTGTGTGTACATGTGCAGACACATGGCTCAAACAGAGAAATCAGAGTGAGACTAGAGTACAGTCATTAAACTGAGAAGGCCATCATCCCATGGAAAAGTCAACTGGAAAAGTCAACTGGTGGGAAGAAAAAATGGGAACAGGGCAGGTCTTTAATCTGCTGTCTAGGTGGGTGAGAAAATTATCATGAGGGATGCTTTAAACAAATGCCTTTCCTTGGCCAGGCATGATGGCTCACGCCTGTAATCCTAGTGCTCTGGGAGGCCGAGGTAGGTGGATTGCTTAGCCCAGTTACTTGGGAGGCTGAAGCAAGAGGATTGCTCAAGCCCAGGAGACTGAGATTGCTGTGAGCTATTACACCTAAGCACTCTACCCAGGATGACGGAGTAAGACTGTGTCTCAAAGGAAAAATAAAAAAGAGGCTGAGGCAAGGCTGGGATCCCTTGAGCCCAGTTGTTTGAGGTTGCCGTGAGCTATAATGACACCATGACACTCAAGCCAGAGCAACAGAATAAGACTCTGTCTGAAACAAACACACACACACACACACACCACACACACACACACACACACACACACAAATGCCTTTCCCTCCAGGATCTTGCTTTTACCATTTGTAATATTAAAATAATGGAAAGTAGAATAATATTGGGGTAGAGGGAGACTATTTGATCTCTGGTACAATCCCAGTCATGGCTGAGGTGGCCTCATCACCAAGAAGCAGCGACATTTTGGGGAGGAGCAAGCTGGTGATTTGAATCTGCAGCACAGAGATTTACATGCAAATATTTTAAAACCAAGGCTCGTACTTGCAGGCATGTTTCACCTTTGAATACTGGAATGAGACTAAATAATAATAAATGAAATAATTCCAGAGCCCAGCTTCTCAGTGTGCCTATTTAATGGAAAATTTAACCAAACACACCATTCCCCAAAACGTTGAGTTCTCTGCTGCACATATCCCTGAGCTGGTCTTATGTCCTTAGGCAATTTACATAAATTTTCACAGTTGTCAGTTCCTCAGATCTAAAATGGGGTTATTAATGCTGATCTATTCAGACTTCAGTGAGGATAGAGTGGAAGAAAGTGAGTAAAATTACAATCCACAGAGCGTGACGTTTCTTCCATTCTTCTGTTTGGAAGATGCATTGATTTGGAGTCAAATAGGCCTGAAGTCTGTGTTGCGAATCTGAGTAATTCATGTTCCCTGAGCCTCAATTTTCTCATCTGTAAAATAGAGCTAGAAGGAGCTCCTTTCCATGGCTGATGAAGTACAGACAATATTCTGTTTTCATTTCTCCTTCTTCAATATCCATCGGCTTTTATGAAAAGAGCTTTGATACAAAGCAAGGCCTGGTTACAAGACATTGGCTCAGACAATAATATTCAACCCAGGAATGGAAGAACCAGAACAGTCTCTTTTTAACTAAGTTAATTGGTGAGGAATACCTGGGAGAGCATCTTTAGCTCTAAAGAATCGGGAGAGGCGCCAAGTCTACATGTTTTCTTTTTTGCATAATTTATTACATAATAAGATTATATCACTGCAATTAACAGCAAACGATATATCTGAGCATTGATTAAATACTATGCTGCGGATACAATAGTAGGTTTTGAAAGAAATAGAGGAAGAAGGGGAAAGAAAATAACAGTCTCTCACCTAATACCATCCAGGAGACGCAACCCACTGGTAAATAAGAGTAGGCAGTTAAATCAATCATTAAAAAGCATATCAGTGCCAATGTACAAAAACCTAGGGCTTCCCTTTATTTCTTTTCCTCAGATAGCTAATCCTTGCCTCTGCAAAGAGTTAATTCTTCCGTTAGGAATACACCCAACAACATTGACTGTTTGAAGAAAAAGTAAACCTCAGTGTTAACGGAAGGCTGTGCTGTCCAAGAGCAGCCCACACAGGGCACAAAAAAGACCTTGGGCCCCTACCCAGGGAGGCAGAATCCATTTTCTATTTCTAAACAAACTTAAATATTTTTCATCTGGAGTTATTTCTATACTGTCAGCAGAAAAAAAAAAATCTTTGCATGTGGTTGTGTATTTATGAGTGAGTTTTATCTCTAAACAGATTTGTAACTAAAAACAGAAATATCTTTTTATGGGAGACAGCTGGTTGGAAGATTAAAGATACACATGGAGAAAAAGGGGCTCAAATTAACAAACATTCCTAGACATAGAATGTCTGTGAGTATTAGGAATTTTCTAACTTGTGACCTAAAAAACATCTAATCCCCACCAATTTCCCAGCATAGATTTCAGCCTATTTGGCATTTACAAGAAAATAAATCTTGGAAAGCCTTCGGCAGAGCTATAACTCTTCCAGATTTCAAGGAATCATAGATAACTATAAATACTATATGAACAAAAAAATCCTAAATATATACCTTCATTTATGGGATTCAGAAAAAAAAGAATATTAACTAGTCAAATCAGGCCAATTCCGGGCTCACTTTCTCCCTCTTGGAATACAAAAAGATGTATGTCTAAAACTTGGATTTGCTCTCCAGATTTTTAGCATCTGCCACATGTTTGTGCTGAGATTGTGCTGTAGTTGCAATAAAACTATTCCTGGGTTTATTTTCCAAAGGGCACTAGCAAACATGCCTTTATAAACAACATTTTACTGAGGCTGGGTGTAACCCTTTGAATCTGGTAAACCAATTCCTAAATTGGATTTACGACACCAACAATCAAAAACATCTTCAGTTAAAGTCTTTCTACTTTAGGAATGGAATTTTAGATAAATGGCTAGAGCTCAGGTTGACTTCAGCTAAGGCTGTGGTCACTGCCATGAGAACTTTGACGGAAAGGGTTTGAGGGTTTAAAAGCAATGGCTCTCATGTGGTGAGAGCACGCTGTCCCAACTCAAGTCATGTGTGTTGTTAAATTGATTTAATTCCTGGAATCATCTGAACACGGCATAAAGTTGGCTATACTCAGTGATTTGGGTGGTGAAACCAAAGTTGCAATCATCAGGTTTGGCTGATCCTGGAGATATGTGGTCAAGTTCATTTCCCACATTCTTTCTTCTCGTCTAGCTGGCTATTTCTCAAAGTTTTATTGTTAGAATTGACTTACATTAAAAAAAAATTAATGGAATTTTATGCCTCTCTCATACGTGGAAAGCCATATCAATCACCACAAGTAAAATATTGTGTGAACATACATACATTCAATGAAAATAAGAAATTGTTGCTTCCTGAAGATTATTACATGAATCCTATGTACTCAATTTTGATATGAGGACAATTAATGACAATTAAGGTTATGGGGGGGGAAGCAGAAAGAGGGCCGGAGGGAGGGGGGTGGGGCCTTGGTGTGTGTCACACTTTATGGGGGCAAGACATGATTGCAAGAGGGACTTTACCTAACAATTGCAATCAGTGTAACCTGGCTTACTGTACCCTCAATGAATCCCCAACAATAAAAAAAAAAAAAAAAAAAAGAATGATGTCTACTCTTTTGTGGTAGTGGTGATGGTGGTAGTTTCCAAGGAGGTTAGAAGGGCTTAGATAGGTGTTAAATACAAATTAATAAATTTAATGGGCTGGTTCTGAAAAAGTTATATATCATCAGGATTGATGGTACATATTCAATATGATGTGTTCATACTATCATGAGCACTCATCTTTAATACCATCAGGGGTTTGTATTATAAGCTTCAAGAAATTCTTGTCTAGTAGACAGCTGCCATTATTATACTGAAGCCATATCACTTGATAAGTCCTAACTCTTTAAGAGATTATCACTCATTAGCACCTAGGAGTGGATGTATTCTAGATCCTTTTCTGAGTTTGTTCCTGCCATCAACCCTGTCTGTTTCATCTTCTTCATTCTGGGGCACAGGCAAAGGGAAAACCTTCACTCTCTTATATCTCCACACTTTTCCATATTTTGGTTCCATGGTCTAGAAAATTATAGGACTCCTCAAAGCTGTCCTCACTCCTACAAACACATCTTGGTCCATCTAGACAACTCCCACTCACCCAGCAAGTCTCAAAGACTCTTTAGAGGACAATGTCATGCTAGATGCTGAACATGTAACTCTTTGAAGAATTTATTAATCAAAAATATTTTCTTAAAGGAATAAAAATATGAGCACAAGGGTGATTATTTTAGCATTGTTTGAAAGAGTTAACACTGGAAATAACAGTAAGTATACCTAAATGTGTGATGGACTAAATAAGTATGATTTACCCATAACATATAATACTCTAAAGTGGTTTAAAAAAAGGCACCATTGCTATACTTGTGTGAGGAAATAGTCACTTTGTCTATATCATACACTGAGTGTTCTTTACTCAGATTGATTAATCTATTTCTTGAATCTTCAAAAGATTGATGAGGGGTAGAGGTATTACCCCATGTTATAGAAGAGGCACTTCAGGACACTTCAGTGAGGTTATTTGACCAATTCTGCCTTCTTAGTGGTCTGGTCAAATTGAACCCTAGGAATTCTGATACCTTAGATAATTCTTTTAAATTGCAGACTGTATTGTAGGTCTTGAAAAATACACCTCTAATTGTGGATGTTGTTTACCTTGGAACAAGTAGCAAGTCTTATAAGGCATACCTCTGTGTGCCTTAGAGGGTGCAAGGTGCTTGATTCCCTGGTGACTTGTTCTCATTGCCTAATTGATGGCAGTAAGTACTAATTAGGGAGTGGAGACATGAAAGGGACATTTCTATTTACATCTGGGTCCAATGTGAACCTCAGTGTCTGACCTAAAGAACTTTTGAAAGGACTCACCTCTGCAGAGAAAGACTTTTTTTGTTTTATTTATTTATTTATTTATTTTTTATTAAATCATAGCTGTGTACATTAATGCAATCATGGGGCACCATGCGCTGGTTTTATATACAATTTGAAATATTTTCATCAAACTGGTTAACATAACCTCATGGCATTTTCTTGGTTATTGTGTTAAGACATTTATATTTTACATTTAGTAAATTTCACATGTACCCTTGTAAGATGCACCATAGGTGTGGTCCCACCAATCACCCTCCATCCACCCATCCTCCCTCTTTCCCTCCCTTCCCTTTCCCCTCTCCCCATATTCTTGGGCTTTCATATGAAAGCTATAAATTAGTTTCAGAGTAGGGCTGAGTATATTAGATACTTTTTCTTCCATTCTTGAGATACTTTGCTAAGAGAAAGACTTTTGAAAAGAACTTGCCCCTGCATGACTGGGTTTTCATAGCTGTATCCCTGCTGATCCCGTTTGGGTTACTAGCTCCCAGCCATGACTGCTTGCCGTTTCCTGCCTCCTTTACTTTTAAAGTCCAGCAGTTTTTGCAACCAGCTCATTTCTACTCAGTTGCATTATTGCCTTTTATAATATTTGGACTCATTGCTAAGGCCTTCTAAAAACTGAAGTTCAATTTACCCTCCCTTTTGTGGTGAGGACATTTTTTTTTTTTTTTCTTTTGCAGTTTTTGGCCGGGGCTGGATTTGAACATACCACCTCCAGTATATGGGGCCGGCACCTTACTCCTTTGAGCCATAGGTGCTGCCTGTGGTGAGGACATTTTTATTTCCAGGTCAGTGCTGAACTTGCACTGATGCCCCCAAGTTAGGATGGGTGGGGACTAAAAGTGATTACATCTTGCGGTTTTAATCTTCGGATCTCATGTGTCTTTTCAAGGTAAAGCACAGAATATATTCCGGGAAGCTGTTGATGAAATCACTGAGGCAGCAGTTGGCTTATTTTTAAAGACATTATACTAACAATTGGCAATTATTCCAATAATCTCTCTTTGAAAACGAAAGCTCTGGGCGACATGACAAGTGTCGTGAAGTACCACCTTCCTACTGACAGCAACATAATTATTATTATCATTGTTATTATTCCACTGAGGTTTATTTGCAAACTTGAAATAGCAAGTGTTTTTAATCTGGTTTGCTGCCAAATGCCGGGTGTCCCTCCCTATGTCGTGGTTAACAATGACATGTTGGCTGGAAAATAGTCTGTCTTGCCGGAACCATTTATGTGACACCAAGTGGCAAAAGATGAGTGAAAATCAAGGGGTTGCACTGCATCACAGGGATTGGCATCACTGCTGTCCTTGCAACATCTGTTGTGATTATTCCACTAATGGAGGGTCTCCTGTGGGCCAGGCACTAATAAGTTCTTCATATCCAGAAACTCTCATCTTCTTAAGAAAACACCAAGATAGACATTTTGACCCCATTTTGACTCTTCTCTCTTACAGACATACACACAGCCATTTCAGAGATTAAGATACACAGCATTGAGGGCATGAGAGGTCACGTGATTTGACCAAGGTCATCAGCAAGTGGTGGAATGTCAAGATGTGTACTTCCCTGACTCAACACTCTAACACTTGGTCTCGTCCAGGCTTCCATGAATTGACCCCTGGCCTGCTCTTGGTGACCTCCCACCTTTGAAATGTTAATGGCATTGAGCATTTTGAGGGATGTTTTCACCAATTTCTGTGTTGGGGTTGCCATGGAGAGGCAGGGACATCGGGATGGAGAGCTCCTTTCCTTCTGCCTAACCACAGCTATGCATTTTGGAATCCATGAGACCTCCACACTGCGCCGCTCAGCACACAGCTGTGGGATGTTTTCCAGAGAACCAGAGAAGATGTTTATTTTCACTGACCTTTCCTCTCCCACGCTTTCGCTTTTTTTTTTTTAAATGGGTTTAAGTGTGAACGATCATCATCCACATGAAATCTTCCAGCTGCTTCTGAAGCTCTCAGGACACCAAGAGAAATGAAAGCCATTGTCCACCCTGCCCTGCTGGAAGGACGTGCCAGGGGGCAGGGGCAGGGGCAGGGGCAGGGCTGAGAGAGAGCAGAGGGCAGTGAACACCCACACCAAAGATGCCTGTTGAACCCTGGTGGCTGAACGAGGTGGCTGTTGGGATGAACAGCAGATACACAAAGTCTGCCTGGCTTTGCCCCTGATCATTTCCCAGCTAGATCTGTCTAATTTGGGGACTTGCTTCCAAATTATTTTCACTAAAACTGAAGCAAAAGGGCCCCGAGTTTTCTGTTGGGAGTTGCAACTTTTCCCCTATGAGAAGATACTGAGAGCTCCTGAATGCATGCCAGGTGTGTGGGGCTGTGTTAAACACTTCGTTTAAACTTTTTTTTTGGAGAGAAAATTCACATAACCTAAAAGACAGCATTTTAACCATTTTTAAAGAATGCAATCCAGTGGTTTCCAGAGCACCCACAATGTTGGGCAACCGTCAACACTCTCCATTCTTAGAATATTTCCATCGTATCATCTCACAGCATCCCATCAACAGTGCTGTGAGGTAGGGGGGCTCTTGTTTGCATTTTACAAGATGAGCAAATCGAGTGTCAGAGAAACACAAAGGTTACTGAAGTGTGGAGTGGTGGAACTGGCATTTCAAAACTCAGCAGAGCTGTTGGTTCACCTGAGGCCGCTTGCACTAAGGGTTCCTGGTAAGTGGCGAGGCTTAGGGGCAACAAAGCCTGTGCCTCTGAGTAAGAAATCCAGAAAAGCAGGTGGAGGAGAAACAGTTGGTGGCATCAAGCTCAAAATAAAACCCTACCAAGGAAAAATTAGAGAGCTAGCAGGAGGTTGCAGTCTGTAAATTAGGGAGTGTGTATGTATGTGCTGGGTGGGGGCAGAGGGCAGGTCTTTATTGCAAATGCAGCAGTTTGCATAAATGAAAAAAACAAACAAAAATATATCTGACTCTCAACCAGAATGCCTACATTTACACCCACACGGGGATCAGCATTTCACTCTTCTGATTTCGATCGCTCCTCTGCATATCCGCGCCTTTCTCTGATGGATGGAGGTGTACCACACTCTGAGCCACATAGCAGCAGTGGGGCCAAGTAGCGCATGTTAGTTGTCAAGGCACCAGCTAGTAAGGATGGAAACCATGAGTTAGGAAGAATGTCTGGAAGAGTGAGGAGAGGTGATGCTAGAATAGTGATCACCCAGCATCAGGGGAGATGGATTCAGGTAGGAAGAGCAGACAGCAGAACTGAATATGGAGCATTCATTCTGCTTTTTCACATTGGACATGGCTTCAGGCAGGATCAGCCCTGAAGTCACTCCCACAATGTTTGTTCTTGGAGCAGAACCCTTTCTTAATGCTTTCTCACTCTTCTCTCTCTCTTTTTTGTTTATTAATTTTTTGTTACTGAGACAGAGTCTCACTTTGTCACCCTCTGTAGAGGGCTGTAGCATCAGAGCTCACAGCAACCTCAAACTCTTGGGCTTAGGCGATTTTCTTGTCTCAGCCTCCCAAGTAGCTTGGACTACAGGCTCCCGCCACAAGGCTCACTGTTTGTTGTTGTTGTTGTTGTTGTTTGTTTGTTTGTTTAGCAGGCCTGAGCTGGGTTTGAACCCACCAGCCCTGGGTGCATGTGGTTGGCACCCTGATCACTGTGCTTCAAATGCTGAGCCTCACTCTTGTCTCTTACACATACACACTCACACACATGCTCACAATCTGCCTATCAAAGGTGCTGTCCCTTTATTGTAAAGACTTGTTCACGTGCATTTCCAGCCCAAGAAATTATCTTCTCCTTCTGCTCCTCATCTCTTCTGGAGGTGAGAACTGCCTGTGGTCCTCCCTGTGGAGTCTACGTCTGGAGACTGGAGGGGTGGCATCAAGGTCACAAGTGTGGCTTCTTCTTTTCTGCCATTGGTCAGTAAGTTCCCTGGGATTCTCTTCCTCCAGGTTTATGTTGGTTCTGGAGTACGGGGTGTGCAGTGGAGCCCTTCCACTCAACTCTCCATTTGCTCCGTGACTCACTTCAGTGACATGAGCTTCCTTTTAATTCCTCATTTCCTGAAACTGCTGAAATCTCCTCATTAAAAAAAAAAAAATGTTTAAAAACATTCCCTTGAAGAATCAACATAGCAAAGATGTCAGTTCTGCCTTGAATTCATCTGTAGGTTTAATGCAATTGCTGCTAAAATCCCCTGAAGGATTTTTGTAGATATACACAAGATATACACAAGTCATTCTAAAATGTGCATGGAAAGTCAAAGACTTAAAATGGGTAAAACAATTTTGGAAAAGAAAAAAAGAGTCATGTGACCGATGCTAAGGCTTATGACAAACCAGCAGCGATTGGGATGGCAATGGCATTGACAAGGGGAGAGAAGCACAGCAGTGGACTGAATGAATAATCCAGATACAGACCCATATAAGACACCTGTCCCATGTTTCACAAAGGCACAAAGGGATAGGTCTGAATGTAGCATTTGAATGTCCACAGACAAAACAACCACCATGACAAACTGAACTTTGACCTAAAACTCAGAACTTGCACAAACGTTAACTTGAAATACACCACAAATGTAAATGAAAAACATTTAGGAGATGTACTGTATGTGGAGCAGTGTACAGTGAAGCGGAGACAGAGTGGCTCCGAGAGCTCTTCGTCACTTTCCCATAGAGAAACCCTGACTGGCTGCTGAGGGCGAGCCACACACACACCCTCACCCTCATGCCCTGCGAGCCCACGAGTTTTTTTGGCCCGCCACCTCTGGCATATGGGGCCGGCGCCCTACCCCTTTGAGCCACAGGTGGAGCAAGATGGTGGCCGAGTAATAGCTTCCCTGCAACTAGGCATGGTGAGTCTGGGGAGATAAGACACCAGGCATCTCTGGCTGGTGGGATCTGCCTATAATCATCCCTTTGAGGATGCAGGGAGTCAGCAAGGGACTTCTGGATCCCAAGAGAAGGACAAAAACAGTGGAAAACTGGCAAGTGGTTGTGTGTGTTCAATCTACCTAATCCCTCCGGCAGCTGTAAGTACAAGCAGCAGTGAGACTGCAAACTGGAAAGGCCTTACCTGTGAACTGTTTCGGTGTTTTTGGACTTGGCACTCAGTTGAACTGCCTTGGGGAGATCCTGAGCAGGAGTGCGGAGAACATTGGGCATTGTCTAGGGCCCCAGACTGAGCTGCTGAGCCGGACAGAGCTAATAGTGTTCGGCTGTGGGCCACAGGGAACCACTGTGAGAGAACTGCCCCCGCAAGCTCCGCCCTCAGAGTGGCAGAGCAAGGATTGGGCAGGAGCTAGTAACCTAGTGACTGAGCAGCCTAAAGGCGGGGACTGAGCTGCCTTACAGCCTTAACCCTCAGGGGCAGAGTGAGACCAGTTTTAGCACACTGGAGCCTCGGGCTGTTGCCCTGGGTAGAATGCCGTGCCATCACAGCTCATAGCAACCTCAAACTCCTGGGCTTGGCACCGCCCAGACCTACATAAGAGCTGTGCTGCAAACCCTGACCTGTGACCCGTGCCCGCAGGACCTCCGCATGCCCTGACCAGGAACTGTGGGAGCCGCACAACCCTGCGTCCTCCCTCCTATACCCTCCCTGACTCCACACCAGCCTGCTCGTCTGGCCAGGGACTCTGGTAGCTGCATGCTCCCCAGAGGCCTCTCTGCCTCTGTGCAGAGCCCTTCTCCTGGTCAGAGACTGCTGGAGCCTTGGGCTGTCTGTGCCAAAGTCACTGGGTGCCAGGCACTCCCAGAACCATGAGCACCAACTCCCGCCCTGTTGCTGGATCCAGGTGTGGAAAAGCCCTGGGAACTATACCAAAGTCAATTTCCTAATGCCCATATTTTCTTTAGTTATGCAAGATGTCACCCCAGGACGGGGGGAACTGGGTAGGAACACATGGGACCTCCCCATACATTCTTTTGTAACTTCCTGGGAGCCTATGATTTTTTTCAAAATAAAAAGTAAAATAAACAAACAAATAAATAAAAATTCTCTTGGGCATACCCCTACCAATGGTCCCCATTGTTTTCCTTCTGTGAAGGAGAGCCTACCCTTGCCTCCCATGCTTCTCTTAGCCATTAATTCTACCCCCTATGCTCTCGCTTCCCTCCCACCAATTCATTCCAATTATTATCCTGGTCTCTGATGCTTTGGCCTCTTCTCGGTCTTCTAAAGGGATTTCATTATATGGTTAATATTTACCAAACTCTGTTCTGAAGAACTCTAATTTGATGAAAGATGTCTGAGTCAGAAAATGGGTAGCAATTTTGAAACCATTGATTTAAGTGACTTGCTTTACTGCTGAATTTCTGGGAGCCTTTGATAATGTGATTTACTCTGTGAATCTCTAAGAAGTCTGTTAGAACTTGAAGCAATCCTCCAAGTTTTCTTTGTATAAGCCTTTCTTTAAGGAGCTAATCCATGGCGATGGTGTTTCATAAAAGACCAAACTTTTGAAATGTTTCTATGAAATATATAGTCTCCCACACCCCATTCACCCCCCCCACACACACACACTTACACATCATTTTGTCAGAGCATTTCTTCTCTGACCTCTGCGTTTCCTCAGGATTCTTGTTATCTGTCCTATCGTGTCCCCCTAAAGGCACATTATATCTCTTCCTTGAACTTTCCCATTTCATTTCACCAACTATAATCCTTATCATTTCACGAGACTTAGACTTCAGAATTCACCTCCTTTTATTCTGCTACCCTCCTCTTTGTGTCCATTTTCACTTATCTCTATAAGGCGTCTCCCAAACTGATCACATCAGGCAGACACTGCCTCTCTAATTCACACTCACCTATCTGATCAATAATTAGGACTCTCCAGTTAGGTATTTCACAAGTAATTCTAAACCAACTTGTCCAAAATTGAATGGTAATTTCCTTGATTCTTCTTCCCACTTTCCTCATCCTAGCAAAACCTACCTCCAGCGAACCATGCGTCTAAGTAAGATGTGAAGGGGTCACTGTGGAGTCTCAGTACTTTCCATGTGAGTTAAATCTTATATATTCATACTACTAGAAATTGAGTTAGATTTTTATATCACAACAAATGCAGCAGTGGACTTCTGTAGTAAGTAAACTTTTTTCACTTATGTTCTCTACCTCCTTCAGATTTAATCTTTCAAATACATCTAATATTCATTAGATGGATGAATCCCTTTTCTCCCCTTTCTCATTTTCTCTGCAAATACTTAGGCTCCTTTCCTAAACATTTTCAATAGTCTCCCTAGCTCACTTTTCACCTCAAACCTTCTCCTTCTCCAATTATTATTTTTAAACAGATTTTCATGATCTTCAGAAACAGTACTGACTCTCATTGGATTCTGGATTAAGTTTACAATGTTTAGCCTAGAATTAAAAGTAATTTACAGAATGTACCACCCTCTATCTCAATCTGTATATGTAAAATGATACTATTTTTTTCTAATCAAACCCTTTCATTTATATTTATGCCTTTGGTTTATACATTTATTTAGTGGCATTAAAAGTCTCAGGAAAGGAAGCCCTGGGTCCTAGTACCAGACCTAGTATTTAGTTTGTCTTGCTAAATACCTTTTAGCAAATTGTATTGACTAGCCTAAAGAACTGTCAATAACACATTGGGGAGGAAATCAGATGGGAAAAGGTAGGTTAACAAGAAAAAATTGATGTGAATTCAAATGATTACCCACATTTATATCTAGAAAGAATTGCAAAAGGATGGATAGAAGACAGGTACACAGATAGAAGTATATGCAGGTAAAGAGCTGCAGGATTGCAGTGTGTGTTACAGAAGACCATTTGAAAATGTAGGGAAAAAAACGATCTAACTTCCTGCATCACCCAGCCTGAGAGACCAAACAGGGAGAATGTCTTTGGGGAAGCTTCTGCTCATAAGGGAATAAAGACTCTAAACAGGGCTGTCCAACCTTTTTTCTTTTCTGCTGCACATTGAAAAAAGAGTTTTCTTGGGCCATACATTAAATACACAAACACAAACAAAAGCTGATGAGCAAAAAGAAAATTCATACACACTTTTCAAAATATCTAGCATGACAGATAAGCCAAACAATCCTCAAATAATCTGCATGTGGCCCTCAGGATGCAGGTTGGACACCCCTGCTAGTGCTGCTTCAGCTCAAAATCTCATCTCCCCTTTGTTCATGACATCATAAGAGTAACTATTGCCTAACTGCTCCACATGAAACAAAAGGATACGCTGAAAGATTGTAAAGCCAACGGCAGGATTTGTTTTACTACCTCATCAATGGTTTTCTACAGACCTTCATTTCCTTGTCAGTAAATTAAAAACATTGGATGAATCAATAAAATTTTATCACCCTTGTCTCAATATGCTAATTCTCTAAGCCTCCTACACATGAATATGTTCTGAGTGAGTCCTTTTTGCTGGTGTTACTTTTACCAGATTGGCCTTGGAGAACCACAGATCACTTCTTGCATGGGCAGGATGTGACTCTGTATTCTTTGCCTCTCTTGGAGCTTCCCTTGGATGGCCTCCCTATATGTCTATTTTTCTTGCACGGTTGGTTCCTGGGATTAGGATTAATACTGAAGGAAAGTTATTACTGACCACTCTTGGACTCAAAACCTATGAAAATGTATAGGAAAGGAAGAATTGTGCACATGGAGAAGTTAAGCTGCAAGGTCACTAGATTTGTCTCTAGTTGGAGTGAAGAGATAGTCTTTATCCTCTCGTATCCCTCAGACGCATACTGCCCTAGTTGGACAAGGCAGTTCTCTTTAGCCAAGGTACTCCATAAAGAGGATTGACTCCTAAGAGCTCTTTGCCAGCAGCACTTTTAGTAGTTGGATAATGGGCTCCTTGTCCCTGTGGGGTTGTCTGGGTGGCCCATCACAGTGGTAGATTCAATTTTCAGGTAAAGCCTATTTCCTGGAAATCAGTTATTGCCTGGAAAAGACATTGAAAGGCTTGGACTTTCTTTTTAAGGGGTGTTGGGATTTGTTTGTCTTTCTCACTGTGTGGAGGATCATCTGGTACCACTTATACCTATTTGAAAATTCCTTAGTATGTTAATTGGCATTGACCTGGGTAGAGTCATTTACTACCTGGTGACTATACCTCTTTCTTCCAATCCTTTCTTGCCTGGTTAATTTTATTCTTCAATTATTAATTTGTCTTTTGGCTGGAAGACATTATTTTCACTCTTTTCTGAATTACAGATCCCTTGTTCTTTTATTTTAATTTTTTTAAGTATTTTTTATTTTTCATTTCTTTTTTATTAAATCATAACTACATACATTAATACTTTTATGGGGTACAATGTGCTGATTTTATATACAATTTGGAATGCTTACATCAAACTGGTTAACATAGCCTTCACTTCGTTTACTTAATTATTGTGTTAAGACATTTATACTCTACTCTTAATGGGTTTGACATATACCCTTGCAATATGCACCATAGGTGAAGTTCTACCGATTACCCTCCCTGCACCCAACCTCCTCCCTCCCCTCCCCCTCCTCTTCCCTCCTTCATCCTGGAATATAGTTGTGTTTTATCTTTCATATGAAAGTGTGGGTGGTAATATATTGGTTTCATAATAGTACTGAGTACATTGGATACTTTTTATTCCATTCTTGAGATACTTTACCAAGAAGACTATGTTCCAGCTCCATCCATGTAAACATTAAGAGGTAAAGTCTCCATCTTTTTAAGGCTGCATAATATTCCATAGTATACATATACCACAATTTGTTAATCCATTCATAGATCAATGGTCATTAAATGGAAATTTGTTGAATCAAATGACTTTATGGGTATACGAGTTGATGGGATAAATGGGAAAATTGGATAGATCTATGGAATAGTGGATGAGTGAAGGCAAAGAACAGCACCTTGTGGTCAATTGTCTTGAATTCCTTCCTCTGTCCTTTCTTTTCTACAGCAAGGAGAAAAAGATGAGGCTAAAACTAGAACTTTGGCTGAATAAAGAGGAAGAAAGTAAAATGAAGTGCCAAAGGGGATCAATCTTGCTTATCTTAATGCACCACACTCATGTCCACCTCTGTTTTTTTGCATATAAAGATCTCTCCATCTTCAATTTTTTAGAAGACATGCTCTTATTTCATCCAAATCCCGCCTATCCTTCCTGATGCAAAATAACTCCCTTAGAATACTCTGTCTTTAAGATTCTCCCTTGTTGTCTGAGCTAATTTAATACTCACTGTCAGAATAATAGCAATCAATGTAAGAAAAAAAATGTACTGATCACATATTCATACAATATACCAGGGACTGTGTTAGATCTTCAAGATTAAAAAATTAAATAAATGGTCAAAGCTCAATTCCTTCCTCAATAAGCTCTTTTTTTATTCTTACATATTTCATAGCAATACTATATGGTAATCATTTACCACAGAAGGTGCAATATATATCAATAGAAGAATGAATATAGTAAATGCTCAATAAATACCTTCTGAAGAAATGAATACATGAATAATCAAATGCAATCCAGTCAGGATGGATAGATAAAGTTATGATGCAGGAAGACGAGGTGGAGAATGTTCCCTGAAATAAGAGCTTGACCAGGAGTAGTAGCAAGGAAATCAAAGAGTTAATTGGATAGTCAGGAAAATAGTGTCCCACTTAGGGACAGAAGACAGAGCCCCCTTTACAGTTCTGTCATCAGAGCATGTTGGGTCAATGAATGAACAATTGAGATCTGTCATCAGAGCTTGTTGGGTCAATGAATGAACCATCTGTCATGTCATGTTCATAATAATAAATCCACAGATTTAAAGATAATATTCTTCCTTTTTATTTGTTTATTTGTTTTGGTTAGTTGGTTTACTATTGTAGGGCTTTATCTTGAATCTTGACATTTTTCCTTTTTCCTCCAATGTGTAGCAGATGTATTTCTAGTTTCATTTAAATAATGGCACATTTTTCATAGTGATCTCTTCACATTTTAGGATACTCTCAGTTGTTTTCTCTAGGAAAACATTTATATCCTGACATTTGGGAGTAAATTTCTAGTCAATTTTCAAACATTTCAAACAAATTTCGAACAGTTGGATATCAAACATATATTAAAGCTGAAGTTTAGCAGTCTATCAGTGAAATAAAACAGGCTTAAATCTGAGATGTCAGTTTGTTAGTTTTGGTTATGAGCAACTGAGGAAGTGCAGGCTTTGTCCCAAGCTCAGTGACACAAATTAAGGTGCCTCATTTATTGCTTATTTGTTTAATGTGTGTAGTTTTGAATTTGGAATTTTAAAAATTATGTCTCTTCCCCACCCTCTTTCTGTACATGCATACTCTCTTTAGGCTTGAGCTGTAAAAGATAATTCATTTTACCTGAAACACACCATGTATTTTTCATTCTTTTGGCTTTTGTTTCATGCTTACTGTAACATTGCTCTCATGGTTTCTTAACTCCCCTACTTCCACCATGAGAATTAGCCCCTGCTTTCTCTGCTTAGAATGAATCATATTAATATTTGTCATTATTAATGTTTGGCACAAGGGACTATTTGATAAACATCTATTGAATTCAAGAAAATCATAGATTGCAAGGGACAATACAAGACCAGAAAAGAAATGCTTTTGTAAAAATTCAATGAATGGACACTTTGGATTTCTGCATTTCATTATATACACATCTTTGCATGAAAGAAAAATGTTGTAAATAAATGATCAACTCTAGTTAGTAATGTGCACATTTAAGTAGGGTAATTGTACAGGTAGATGCAATTTACTTTGAAATGTATTAAAAATGGATTGATGAATGGATAGAGGGATAGATATGTAATTTTTAAAATGAACATAGTAAAATATTCATGGTAGAAAGTGGGTGGGAAATAAGAGGGTGTTCACCATAAGATACTTTGACGTTGCTGTATATTTGAAGAATTTTATAATAAAGTGTTCAGGATAAAAAAAATAAGGTGAAACATAAAGATGAAACATAGAATGTATAAATGTAAACAAAGGGATCAGTATGATTTCTTCTGACTCTGATATTTGGCATTAACTTTAATTTTTTAAACTTATTTTTCAGTATCTCATACAGTTCATATAATCATTCAGATAGGTTCATATAACCATTCATACAATGTTATGAACTCTTCAGATGCCTCCTTTCCCAAATATTTATGAATCAATCTGTGATATCAGCACAACTCATAAGTTTAGAGATTAACGATGGTTTATATGTTTTCTAGGTATGTGCAGGGGTGTTTTATCACACACTAACCCAAGATTTGTAGCAGGAGTATCGAGAGCTCTGGCCTGAAGCCATTACATCATTCATATATAATATTTTATTTACTTGGATTTCAAGGAAATAAATTAAGGATGTATTTGAGGGATGAGCATTAAAATTCAGAAATCACATATGTCCTTCTTCAGACTTTAGGGTTTAGAGAAGACTCATAAATTAGGGGCTGGAACATGGTTGGTTAGATCTAAGGAAGAGTGCATAGCGTTCATGGAGAACCAGGACTGAAGCCAGAGTCCACTATTCCCTTGGAGCAACACCTAATTCACAAGGCCATCCATTCAATTTAGGACTTTAAGAGTGCTACAAACTCCCAAAGTGTCTCATCTGTGAAATAGGATAATAATCTCTTCCTAGAGTTGTTGACTTCCAGCTAAAAATGAGTGATGAAACACATGAGTTTGTCTCACGTCCCTCCCAATAATTCACTAAAATGATAATAAATACTAAAAGAGGCAAAAGACTAGAAGGGCAAGAAAACCAAGAAGGCAATCCAAGCAGAAAAGTGATAGAAAGACAGATTTGGAAGCTAGAAAGCAGATGAAAGAGTGAGAAGTGACTTCCTAGAATAGAGATAGCTGGGGGAACCAGGAAAAGTGGGTCATTTTGTGTGTGAGAATTTGAGAAAGGCTTCAAAATGGGATGCTTCCATTATTTCAGGAGGCAGAATAAGTTGCAAGACTAACTCAGGGAAGTTTTTTACATGACTTCTTAGGTTTCTCAGATCCTTGTATCACCTCTCCCACTCAGTGGGAATAGGTAACCACCACTTGCCAACTTACGAAGAAGATTTCAGTGAACTTAATATCTAGAAAAACTGAACCAGAAATTCTAACCTCAGGTTGCCAGGCACAGACGAGAGTATAAATGAGGCATGATGCTAAAAATGTGTGAAGGTTTTTACTAGTGAATCTGATGAGCTCAAGGAAAGGGGTACATGTAAATAAATAAATGGCTAGATGGATGACTACATGGAAGGAAAGGATAAAACAGGAGAGGGTACAATACAATACATAGAGACATTTGACATCCTCTCAACAAAACAGCTGTATTTTTTAACCTTAGTTTTTACCTTTTTATCTTAAAATGAATCCCATAAATTGACCCCCCCAGTACACCTAACTTTAAATAAGCTTTCCAATTTTCCTTTTTAACTGTGAATAATGGTCAACGAACATTGACACTTTAATACTTTAATAGCTTATAGTATTAATAATTAATACTTTAATTAATACTTTTAGCAGAAAAGTATTCTTGAAGCAAACAGAAAAAAGTTGTGAGTAAAGAATTTTTTTTAGATCATATCCTCAGGGAAACAAGAAAAGATATTGAATTAATGAAATAAGAACTAGATACTACAAAAAAATAACGTACACAGTGATGAAAAATAGCTTGTATTAAAAATTCCATATCAGAAGTAAAATTAGAAGGATTGCAAAAATTGAGGATTCTTTATAAAAAGAGAAGTAAAGCTACAATTAGAATTTCTTACCTAAAGTTTAATATTTAATGCATATTAGTTTCAGGAAAAAATTAATAGCAAAAATTAAGTGGAAAAATCATTAAGAAAATTTTCCATTACTAACTGACTTTTTTCAGATCAGAAGTTACATTGAGTGTCCAGCATGTTCAATGGGAAAAAATACAAGGAACATCATCATGAAATTTTATGATATAAGGACAAAGAAATAATCTGCAAATCTTGAGGGGTGGGGTGGGGAAGGAGCACATGTAGACTTTAGAATAATAACCCAGTATAAGTTAAGATAAAGATAAATGCCTTCAAAATTCTAAAGTAAAAGTTACAGTCAAGCTAATATTCTATAACCAATCAAGTGTGAGAGAGTTTTAAGAAAATACTCTTAAACATGCAACATAAAAATATTACCTGCAATTCATTCTTTTTCAGGAAGCTACTAGGGGACTTACCCACCAACATGACAGATTAATTCAAGAAAGATGAAGCCTGGAGAATTGACAGATCCCTAACAGGAGAAGGCAAAAGGGAATACTGAGTATAAGGGTGAAGGGACATCTCAGCTAGCTGCACAGCAGTCTTTGAAAGCAACCAGTGTTTTGTTGAATGCTTTCAACAAAACAGGTGATGGAGAAAGTGGAGGAGATTTGTGGCTCCTTTAGAGAGTTGGGGGATGTGTCATTGATAAAGTGGCAGAAAAATAAAGGACACATCTCTCAAAATTATAACAGGCACCTGCTACTATCTATGTGGCACACTTTTCAATACAGGAAGTATAACTGTTGTACATTGTGAACATTATATACGAATGTTCATCAGTAAACATAATGACTACTGTTTCTACATTTTAGCGATTGTAAACTGAGCTGCGATAAACAGTCTAGTACAAGTGTCTTTATAACAAAAGTTTTTTTTTCCTTCTGGATAGATGCCCAGTAATGGGATTGCAGGATCAAATGGGAGGTCTAGCTTGAGTTCTTTGAGGTTTCTCCATACTTCCTTCCCAAAAGGTTTGTATTAGTTTGCAGTCCCACCAGTAGTGTAAAAGTGTTCCTTTCTCTCCACATCCACGCAGGCATTTGCAGTTTTGAGATTTTGTAATGTGGGCCATTCTCGCTGGGGTTAGATGATATCTCAGGGTGGTTTAAATTTGCATTTCTCTAATAATTAGGCATGATGATCATTTTTCATGTGTTTTCTAGCTATTCGTCTGTCTTCTTTAGAGTAGGTTCTGTTCATTTTTCTTCTCCATTGATGTATGTAATTGTTGGGTTTTTTCTTGTGGATTAATTTAAGTTCTATATAGATCCTAGTTATTAAGCTTTTGTCTGATTCAATATATGCAAATATCCTTTCCCATTGGGTAGGTTGTCTATTTGCTTTGGTTGTTGTCTCCTTGGCTGTACAGAAGCTTTTCACTTTAATTAAATCTCATTTGTTTATTATTGCTGTTGTTGCTATTGCCATGGCAGTCTTCTTCATAAAGTGTTTCCCCAGGCTGATATCTTCCAGTGTTTTTCCATTCTTTCTTTAAGGATTTTTATCATTTCATGCCTTAAATTTAAGTCCTTTATCTATCTTGAATCAATGTCCTTCAAACCCAGGAATGGACTGGCAAGCTGTGGTGTATATATATACCATAGGGTACTATTCAGCCATTTTTACAAAAGGAGATTTTGCAGCATCTGTATTAACTTGGATGGAGATAGAACACATTATTCTTAGTGAAGCATCACAGGAATGGAGAAGCATGAATCCTATGTATTCAACTTCGATATGAGGACAATTAATGACACAGTGGGGCATGGGGGAAGGGGAGAGCAGACTGAGAAGGAGAGAGGGGGTGAGGGAAAGGAAAAGAAAAAAAGAAAAGAAAAAAAAAGAATGACTAATTCTCACATAAATTGGATTTAATTTTGACCAAAGTACCTTACTTAAACACCAATTTTTAATTCAACTTGTTAATATGTTGTTTAGGATATTGCATCCTCATTTATAAGTGAAATATGTTTGTAATTTCCCTTTACAATAATATATTTTTTCCAATTTTAATATCAGGTGTATCCAGATGAAGTAGAATGATTTTGAAGTATTTCTTCTTTTGCTATTGTCTATAAGATTTGGCATGATCTGTTTTTGAAATTATCTTTTATTTTTATTCATAAATATTAGTTGTCTATTTTAGGAGACTTTGGGGAAAAAAAAGAAGAAGAAGTTAACTGATGACTCCATACTAAACCTCAGTGTCAAAGCATTCTATAATAGACATACTCTTATTTGACAACGTGAATGTTACTTTCTTTGCATTATTATTATTATTATTGCTCAATAAAAAAAAGAAGAAAGAAAAGACTGAACAACCGGCTGTTCCCCCTATATGGAGAGCTGCCCAGGCCACCGGTAGAATTCAGCTTATATAATGTGGACTGATGCAATCTTGGGTGAGTTTGCATGATTAGAAAATTGCAGAGGCAGGTATTGTTTAAATGCTTACAGGGTATACAATAAAAATAATCACAGACATTCAAAAAAAATAACTTGCAGAGAAAAATGTCAAAACAAATAGAAAATTTGTTTTGGCTTCCTCTCAGGAGTACCCATATGTACTGACTGACCAAAATCATTATCCAGAGATAAAAATTCCTTTAATATTGGCATCACATATTATGTTGTCAATACGTCGTAATCTCTTTCCTGCCTTCCTTCTTAAATGTTGCTATCATGTTCCCAAATTCTACCAATAATTTCTTTTAATAAATTGGTCTCAGAGATGCTGGGGAAAAAAACAAACATAATGAATACTGAATGCTGATTTGCACATGATATTATGTCACTTTTTAGGAACATGGAGCAAGAGAGGAGAGAGGGGGAGAGAGGTAAGGGAAGGAGAAGAGCAATGGAGAGAGAATGGGTCAGAAGAAGAAGTGAATGTAGAAACACTGAACCTCATCTTCATGCTTGGAACTAAATAGATGGTATTTAAAACCACAAAGAGCTTTAATTTTTTTTCAAGATGGCTGTCTGGAAGCATTTCAAGCAAGCCCTATTCATGTAGGAGAAACAAAATACCTTGCAGACAACCACACTTTGAATGATTTATCCAAGAGGGAACATGGGAGTTCAACCAACAAGTGGAAGAAAACTAGAAATACTAGGGAGGAGAAAGAAGATGGGCAGCCTGCATCCTGGGACTGGCTGGCAACTGGGAGTGACTCCCCGGTACAGGGGATGGTGAATGAATGTCTTTCTATGTTCCACTTTCCCCGAAAGGGAAAAAACTCCACTTTCCCAGAGGAGTTGGACAATCCAGGCTGTGGCAGAGCCTCTTTAGCTCACTGAGTCCTAAATCTAACTTAGAGCGTGGCCACACTAAGGAGGAAACACACCCTGGGTCCCATCCACTTCCCGAAATGTAAGGCATGGTCTTGAGTTGGGCTCTGAAGGCCAAGGGCTGAGTTTCGGGCTGGGTGCTTATTTTGTCAACAAATGGGCATTGAGAACATACTAATTTGTTCTGTAATAAACAAGACTCAGTTCCTGATCTCAAGAAGCTTAAAGTCTAGAAGAGGCAGTGGGCACTTCACTGTACAAAGGCATGGATGTGACCCTCAGCAGAGGCAAACACGGGTAGCTCATAGACATGTATGGGGAAGAACCGCACCCAGACAGGTGGAGTTCTGGAGAAAGGACCCCACATTTATAGCAGTTTGGGGGGGGCTTTTGCTTAACTTTCTATCATCTAGTTCTCCTAAAGATAATTTTGAGTTGCATGAGTGTTTGAGAACAAAGTTGCCTTGTTTAATCTTTTAACAATTACGTGTTTAACGCCCAGTCTCACATAGCAGCTGTTCTGTGAATACCAGTTGAATAAGTAAATAAATGGGCTGGGTGCAGTGGTTCAGGCCTGTAATCCTAGCCCTCTGGGAGGCCTAGAGTGGATCCTCTGAGCTCAGGAGTTAGAGACCAGCCTGAGCAAGAGGGAGACCCCATCTCTACTAGAGAAAAAAAATACAGTGTAAAACTAGCCAGGTGTTGGGGTGGGCACCGATAGTCCCAGTTACTTGGCAGGCTGAGGCAAGAGGATCGCTTGGGCCCAGGAGTTTGAGGTTGCTAGGAGCTGTGATGCCTTGGCACTCCAGCCTGGGGTAACACAGTGAGACTCTGTCTCAAAAAAATAAATAAAATAAGTAAATAAACAAATAAATGAGCTGTAGAAAATATTCACTGGATGTCTTTTTTTGTTCTTTCAAATGAAAGTTTTTGATGAGGTGGTTGCCAAGCTCTTTCAACTCAGATGCTTTAGTTATGTCAGATGGAAATTTTCATAAAACTGTTGACCTCCAGGGGCTTTCCTTCTACTTGCCTTTAATTTCTTAAAGAAAAAAAAAAGATGTCAAATAATATGTCAAGTCAGGGCCTTAGGATCAAATGTATATGGACCAAAGGCCTGGTAGTGTGAACATAGACTCTAGGGTCGAACAGATCTTGGTTCTGATTTTGCCACCTCTTCCTAATTGCAAAGACCAGGGGTAACGGAGACCCAGTTTCTTAGACTCTGCTTTTATTCTCTCCAAAAGAGCAATAATGACGTGTGCATGCCTTAAAGAGAGCACCTAGTAGATGCTTATTGAATGGATGAACACAACAGATGACTAAATGAAATAACCTATCTGTATAGCCTGACATAAGTTTGCCGTATCCACTTCCTCCTTCCATAGGTTAGACAATCAAATACAATGATCGTTCCTCTGATTTTGCAAGAAAGTGTGCATCATGTCAAATTCTTAAAGAAATACCCACCTACAGCTGCATGACTTTTCCTCTTTCCCACAGAATTTAAATAGCGAAGAACCCATGAAACGAGACAAGCAATTTATTAATCCATTTCACAAAGGACCATATTACATTATCGTTAAAGTCCCTTAACAAACAAAAATTAATTTCTAGACTCATAAGTTGCTGGCACATTGATAGACTCCTTAATTACAGGGTCTTTGGTTTAGAAAATAATGATTGATTATTTTAGGCTGTATTTCACTTAGTTATGGATGAGACCCTGAATATTTTCACAGAGAAATTACTTCAAAGTTATTATGATTCATATGCATTATGGACAGGATGTCTGAGTTATTGCAAAATCTCAGACAATGACAATCATTTTTTAGAGTGTCTGAAAGTGTTGTTCTGAAGTAGATGAGAGAAAATGAATGGTGTTTCTGTTTATGTATTCCACAAATACGTGTTGGATACTTTCTGAATAACGGATCCTGTGTTGGATACTGGAGATACAAAGTTAGATGAGACGTGATCTTGAAAAGATCACTGTATAAGGGAGGACACCAAATCTTGTACAAACAAATCCAATGTGGAGGTTGAAGTGCCACCATGGAGTTCATAAAGGGGTCATCACTGTGCTATTTTATCCGATGTGCTAAACAAACAAACAAAGCCACCTCCCAGAGGAGATGACACGAACTGAAGCAGGAGTGATGATGAAGGGTGGACAAGGCAGGCAAGGTGCTGCCTGAACAGAGGCCGATGCGGGGGCCGATGGACCCTGACGAAGAAATGCGCAGGAGGCTCATGCTACTGCAGGTGCCTCGACGTATAAGGCAGCATGTGCTGGGAGGAAACATCCAGGAACTTGTTCATGGAGAGGAAGGTGCCAATGGATGAAGGGCAAGGATTAGGCTGGAGGGATGGACTGTCCATGTCAGGTTCGTAAACAAGCAAGGAAAATGATAACAGTCTCTTTTTTCACATTTGTATTGATGCACGGGAATTGTCTCTTATGATCGGGACATGTGATCTTTTTTTATTTCAAATTAAACATTTTATTTATGACTGTATGTGTCTCTTTGAATGATTTAATTGAACAATTTATTAGAAAAACATTCTCTCTTGGTTTTTTGTTTTTCATTCAGATTAATATGAGATTAATATCCAGATTAATAATATTAATATTGGGTGGCGCCTGTGGCTCAGTGGGTAAGGCGCCAGCCCCATATGCCGAGGGTGCTGGGTTCAAACCCAGCCCCCGCCCACTGCAACAAAAAAATAGCCGGGCGTTGTGGTGGGTGCCTGTAGTCCCAGCTACGAGGGAGGCTGAGGCAACAGAATTGCCTAAGCCCAAGGATTTGGAGGTTGCTGTGAGCTGTGATACCACAGCACTCTACCAAGGGTTAATAAGTGAGACTCTGTCTCAAAAAACAATAACAATAATATTAATATTATTATTGTAATTAATAATACAAACGATTAGGTTGCATTGTTTGTGTTTCCAGAAGAGAAGATCTGAAATATTCTCAGCACAAAGAAAAGATGAGCATTGGAGGTGATGGATGTGATAGACTCCCTGATTTGGTCATTACATGTAGCATGCAGGCATCAAAGTATGACATGCCGGAATAGAAGGACATGTGACACTTTGATACATGCATACCCTGTGTGACGATCAAATCAGGGTGTTCAGCATACCATCACCTCGAACACTTACCATTGCTTTGTGCTGCGAACATTTCAGATCTTGCCTTGTAGTTATTAGAAATATGTATTAATAATATGTTGTTACTAACTATAGCTACCCTACCATACTATCATACACTAGCACTTAGCCTTCTTGATATGTTGTATCCATTAAGCAGCCTCTTCTATTCCTCTATTCCTCTCCACGTCCCCCTTCCCAGCCTCTGGTCACTGTCACTGTACGCTCACGTTTTAAGAATACTATTCTGGTGACAGTACGAAGATGGCTAAAACAATATGTCAAGTCAGGTACTGAGAATTAAATTCATGTCTTTAAAAGACTCTTTGGGAAACCAAACGGATAAACGGAGGGGAGACGGATGCTGGGCCCCAAGGTGTCAGTGGGATACAGTGGAGGCAGGATGACCCTCAGGATTTCCACTGGGAGCACTGAGTGTGGGGTAAAGAGTGAGGTCATTCTCAGAGGCATGGAACTCTGTGGGAGAAATAAGCTTGCTGGGCTGGATGGACTGTCAATGAAATGTTATTACAAGAGTCTGTGCTATAAGTGCTCTTCTTTCTTCATTCCTTCATTGGGGATGTCTTCTTCACTAGATGTCATCAAGTATTTGACATAGATAAGTCCTGATTTCAGACTTTCTCGACCCTCCTATCATCATAACTCTAAGCGAGGTAGAATGTTTCACACTCTAGCCCTGCCAAGGGAGCATGAGAAGAAACAGGGTTCACAGAAATGTCTGCGGTCCCTGTTCCTGTTTCAGAATGCATTGCGTGCTGTACCTAACAATTGCAATCAGTGTAACCTGGCTTATTGTACGCTCAATGAATCCCCAACAATAAAAAAAAAAAAAAACAGAATCCTAATTGATTCACAAGGTAAGGAGATTAGGAGAATATTTGCCCAGAGTGAAGAAAAATACAGAAACTCAAGGCTTCTTGTAAGCTGAGTTCCTAAACTATGCTTGTGCATTTATTTACACAGGACTAAAAATGATAGGAAAGTAAAGTGTGTAACTCCAGGGTGACCTGCTGTGACTTCCATCTTCCTCCCTCGGGCAATCCTTGAGATGTGGTTCTGTTTGTATTTTGTTTGTCACTTTTGTGTTCCATCTGGATCCAATCCTTGGCAGGAAAGTTCAAGGAGGCTGCAGTGATAACAGGTATGATGTCACTGGATAGTCAGCTAAGGGTGCAACAGGTCAAATGAAAAGAAAACAAAGTGAAAAGAAGTGAAAAGGCTATTGGTGTAGATGGCATAAATTAAAGATTGCTCTAGGTACTACAAAATCAGAGAAAGGAATTTCAGGTTCTCTCACTCTTTTATTTCCAACTTTTTGTTGCGGTATCTCTTAAACCACATCCCCAGAAAGACAGCCTGGGGTACAGGGACCCCTAAAATTGGTTGGAGCTTTGGCTCAGCCACTTGCTATCTTGATGAACTGGGGACTAATTGCTAAACCTCTCTGATCTTAATTTATTTGTAGTTACCTGTATATTCTTTTGTTCAAGGTAATACAATTATCTTTTATTTGGCAGTGATTAAATGAAGAAGTGAAGTCACATTTTATAGATGAAGAAGCCAAACAAAGATACAAAAAGATGTTACAGGGGTTCGTAGCAGGACCTAGCAGGATCTCAAGTTTCCTAGGAGATGGTAAAGGCAGACTTCATTCTGCTTGAGAGGGGAATGGCACCATGAACTTGATTTGGGTTCTGTGCAATCTCGTCAGCATTTTTCCTCTGTCCTCAGATCTATTTAGGGTTGTGGGGCTTCAAGGATAACTTGGACAAAAAATATTTGAGTAATTTATCAGCCCTCCACTTTGCTTAAGCCGTTCTGCTCTGGCCTAAGGGAGTCAAACCAGGAGCCTCCCTCAGCAATGAAGCACATCAATCATTCAATCCAGCCTTGTCTCCAACCCACAGGGAAGAAGTGGCATAGATGAAGGGGAGTTTGCTATCATTTAGGCAACAGCCAGCACTTAAATATGATCATTCAAGATGCACGTCTTTTGAGAAAGAAATTGTTTTGCAATAAAGAGAAGTAATGATTATCAGGGCAAGAACCATGAAATAGCAGATTGGAAATAAAATACACTTTTATTAAGTCTCCATTTCTATGTGGCAGAAAGGGAAATAAATAACGGAATGCAGAGCTAGGAGCTGAGGAAATATTGCCAAGGGTGGAATCTAATGACTTGACTACGAAAGAAAGACCCAGCTTTGGAGGGAGTTAAATATGTTGGTGAAATCAGAATGAATTTTCAAGTTCTCCACTGACCTGACAGGCAATACTTCTTTATTTCCTGACTTTTAAGCTCAAGATAGACTCTTTAATTTTTTTTCACTTTCTTTTTCCTAATCTCTCTTGATTTTATATTTTAAGACGCACTTAGCCATTGTTAGGCTTAAATAAATCCTCTGATTCATTAGGATTCATTGAGCTTTTCTAATATGGGGTTTTAAATAATACCGCAATTAACAATCTTTGTGTTATCTGTTTTCAGTCTCTGGTAATCTCTCTTTTGTCTCCCCTCCATGTGCTGCCTTGAAACTATCATCATCAATTTCATATATATATGTATATGAAATATATATACACACATACCTATAATTATATATATCCACACACACACACACATATAAAATTTTACTAGTAGGTTGTCTAGGTTAGATTCTGACTGCTTCTATTTTGTAGGTTGCTGCAAGGTTGTACTCATATTAATGTTTTAAACATGCTGTGTCACCAAAGAAAAGTAGAAACACATTCATTTTCCTTCTCTCTTATCTTTACAAAAATCTCATGTTAAGCACCTTGATAAGCTTTAAAGTTTCATGACGTTTCAGGAAACAGTAAACTAAACTCTCATTCACAGATGCTTTATTAATTTCATTCATTATCAATAAATGCAGCTGCATTTCTTGATACATTTGAATATGCCCTACAAATCTATATAGTCATAAGAAATTCCCAGGAAGCAATATAACACCTTCTTGTGCAAGGCACCATGATAACAAGGATATTTAAAGTTTGTGTTTAACACATAACTCAAATTATCGAAATGTAGGTGTGCAAATCATAGCAGAATTTAGAAATAATTTTTTTTGTATTTGTCTAGGTAAATTTCTATTTTTCTTTTTCTTTTCTTTTCTTTTTTTTTTTTTTTGCATATTTTGGCTAGGGATGGGTTTGAACCCACCACTTCCGGCATATAAGGCCAGCACCCTATCCCTTTGAGCCACAGGCGCCACCCCAAGAATCTATTTTTCCTGTGAATATGTGGGTTTGAATAATTACTTGATAGTCACACTCACATATTAATAGTTTCTAAGCGTATCATAATTAAGCGTGTCCTCCACTTGAGCTGTAAGTGTAGTGTAAATATATTTTTCTTTAAATTATTTGTTCTGCATTGGTAAAGGTGCTATAGCTTATGCTTCCCTAATAGAATACCCTAACTCTGGCTTTCCTCTTAATTCAATGATTATTTCAAACATTGGATGGAATGGACCATGATTTTTGCTTTTGTGTGATTCAGATGGGGCAAGCTGAAGAACTTGGAATTTTGGCTTAAGAATAAAAGAGCCAGGAACATCCGAGCTTTTTTTTTTTCTCTTCTGGGTGCTGCAGTTTCAAATATTTATCCTGAGGTTGTCAAGATAAGGATCATCAGCAGAGAAGGAAACTGATGTTGAGGCTAAGTAGATGGTATTAGCTCAATCTAGCCACAAAGGTTTAAATTCAAGAATCTAGAGCAATTGGTCCAATGTCAGAAAGAATGTCTGGGCAGCCCCAGTGCCCTGGCCTGGTGTAGACAGCTTTAGCAATGAGTTCCTCAAATGCTACTGGAGCATTTATACAAAGACAAGAAGAACACTTGACAGAGAAGGCAGTTTCCTCTATGAACCTGAAAACTTCCTTTAATTCAGTCATTGTATGAGTCTCTCCGTAGTCAAAGGTTGAGAAGGGAGAACAATAATTCAAGTGGATTCTGACATCAGCAGGTCAGATGTTTCTTTGTTGTTGTTGTTTTTGTCCCTTAGGTTGATCTTGGAACAAAATTCATTTAAGGTCTGATATCTCAAGGTCTAAGAATCTTGAAGGTGGGAGTGCTCCTCAACATTTCCTGGCAAGAAGATGTCAACTTAAAAAAACTAGTGTCAGAGGACAGAGAGTAAATACAATTTAATTAAAATCACATGGTAAATGATCTGGCCTTATGCCGGGTTGAATTGGATCTCCGGAAATCTATATGTTGGTGTCTTAACCTGCCTCCCCTACCTCACTGGGTGGCCTTATTTGGAAATGGAGTTGTTGCAGACAGAATTAGTTAAGATGAACTTATCAAGGTGGACTCTTATCCACTATGACTGATGTCCTTATAAAAAGTTGGACAGAGAGAGAAATCACACAGGGAGAATACCGCATGGACACCAGAGTGATTCTACTGTAAGCCAAAGAACGACGAGAAGCTAAGAGAGAGGCCTGGAGAAGTGTCTTTCCAATGTCTTCACAGGAGCCTGGGTCTGGCCTATCTAGATCACATTTTTCTCTTTCAAACTGTAGACAATATATTTCTCTTAGTCTAAGCCCTGTACCTTATGGCACTTTGTCACCACATCGTTTGTCAGCAAACTAAAATGGGCCTCAAATTGTAGGAGTCCTGACACTGGGCCATTGGTCTTAGCACCCCATCCAAGAAGAGAGAAGAAAACAAATTCTTATGTTTAAAGGGACACTTCTCTTTCACTCTAATACACAGAAATTAAGGTTTGGAGGCAGATGACAGCTCTGTTTTGTTGTTAGAAGGAGCATTACTTGTGCCACATATAGAGTATAAAAGTCCCAATGGTCAGCAGACCTTTCTTGTAGAATATATCCCATTCACATTAATGTCTGCAGACTGGTCAGGGAAGTGCAGACTTCCTCTGCATCTGAAAGAGTTTCCCTTTTCCATATTTGAACATCTCTTTGAAAGCAATACTACATATTAGAACTCTTTCAAGATACAAATAATATAGCAAATCTTTACTTGTTTTCTTCCTCCATTACTGCAGATATTGCCAGATTCTGGCTTAGAGGGAATCCCTGCCTAGAACAATCCCTGGTCTGTGGGGTGAATAAACATGGTGGCAGCAGATGGATATGGATCCCATTGACCTTTGCTCATTCAAGTTGTGTTTGATTTGCAGAACACTTCGACACTTTCCTTACCTAATACCTTCTTCTAGCCAATTCCAGAAAGTAGGCAAGGCAGCTAGTAGTATTTCTACTTTAAATAAAAAATGTCCTCATTCATTTAAGATTAAGAGATTAAGTAAACCCCTTAAAATAACACCAGCAAGTCCATGGCAGAGTAGGGAGAAGGAGGCTGGTATTTGGAGCCAAATGATTTTCCTCTAGGATGTCTGCACAGGTTTTAATTCTTTCCTCTGTGTAACTAGTGTGTCTGCTTAGAAAGGACATGATATTTGGGAAATATCTGAGCCTCTTTATCTTCTTGGTTGACCATGTGACTTGCATGGTAAATAAAATAGGAGTTGAAGTGGCAGCAGCACAATAAATAGAAGCTCTGTCCCTGTGTGGTCCTGATACTCAGGACCCTTTGGCATAAGAACCATGACATTCCCAACAGAAACTTCCCTCTCAGCTTGAGTTATGGCATGAAAATACCATACTGTCAGCCATATTCAATGTGTGATGGGCATAGGAAATGAATGAGAATAGTCCTTGCTTGCTTTGAACTATAAAGATTTCAGGTCCTTTCTTAGCATAAGATAATGCAACTTACCCGATATAGACTTCTCCATCCTGCCTCTGGAGGAAAGAAAAAGTTTTATTATTATTTTAAAATCAATATAGTAAAGTGGATATTTAATGCAGTCTATTTTGATTTTACGGAGACATTTAATTTATGATGCGCTCTAATATATTAATACAAAGAGATTAAATACTTGCGTGTGATAAAAACTAAAATTTATTGAACATCTATTTGTGTTTTTAAGTACTTTATACTTCATTATTCCTAACTCTCATATCAATCTTGAGATGTGGTGTGGAGAATTATAAAAATGTTGAAAAATTCTTCTCCATCCTGTATTGTTCCTTGGTAATGTAACACAGCAGGTTTTTCATATAATTTAAGAGGTAAGAAATGTTTAAAGGAAACAAATGCAGAACATAAATGTCTGAACACAATAACTAAGAAAATGCCATGAAGGCTATGTTAACTAGTTTGATGAAAATATTTCAAATTGTATATAAAACCAGCACATTGAACCCCATGATTGCATTAATGTACCCAGCAATGATTTAATTAAAAAAATAATAAAAAGGAAGGTTAAGTAGGAAACATGTTTCTTTCTTTAAAAAAAATGTGAAAATTTAATTTCAATGAATAAGAGATTTTTTTAAGTTTATTTACTATTTGTTGGGTGAGCCAGTATCAGAAGCCAGGTACCCTTAATAGTAGTGTTTGCATAATTTGACTACCTCAGAAGAAAGAATTTTCTATAAGTGTTGGGTTTGTATCATTTCCTACTCATTTATAGCAATATTTATCTGAAGTTTCTCTGGGCCTATAATGTTGAATTGCTTGCACTTTTGAACCATTTCATAATTGGTATATCAGGGCTTAAATTGCAGACTCTTTTAATAATATGCAGTCAAGAAGAAGCTCGGCACGTTAAGGAACGTGTGGAGTGGGAAAGTTAGGCAGAGTATTTGAGTGACTCTTCAGTCATAAGGTTTTTAAAGATGAGTATCTACCTGTGGAGATATTAGTATGGAAATTCATTAATAAGAGAAACCAGATCAGTGACCAAACGGGGAAGGAAAAATCTAGTGGAATTCTTTGATGCCCAAGAAGGTCACCATGGTACTTGCAGTAGGGTCTTTCTCTGTGGATCTGGGTCTGGAAGGAACTGCTCCTGCTGTTGACCTGGCCTGGCCGTCCTGAGGTGGGAGATGTAACCCTCGGTTCTGCAGGGGTGAGGGGAGTGCTGGAGTCTGTGCCTTTATGTAATCACAGCATCAATTAATGTACACAGCTATGATTTCATAAAAAAAAAAAGAAAAGAAGGAAAAAGAGGTAACTGGAGAGGTAACTGTGTCCTCAAGCAATGGAAATACCTCAAACAAGGCTGTAAAATGAGCCAGGAAGTGAGTAAAAGACATATCACCTGTTAACATTGTAGATTTGAGAGTGGAGAAAAAGCCAGAGGCAAGGAGGGGTATCTCTCCTCGCATCTTACAGAAGGAAAGACAGTGCTGGTAAAAACGTAAGGAAACTCTAAGACAGCCTGAGATCAACCACTTTCTCTTCTACTAATACTTCTTTAAGTAATCTACTAATCTCCTCATGGGAATATTATAAATGAAAACAGTACAGAAACCTGTAGCAATCAGGAGAAACAAAAGTAGGGGTTTAGGAAAGAAATATAAACGTGTCTTAGGTCTAAGAATGACACAGATTGGCACATGTGTATGTTGGCATACAGGTGACCAAGAATGATAGGCTGGAGGGTGGGGAATTTGTACAGTTGGGCCTATGCCCCCTTCATTATTAACACTTATTTCTGCACACTTTTCTCCTAGAATATCACAGTTCTTTCTACATAAGCCACAAGGGAACATCTCTGATGTGATACAATGAAGAAAAAGGCATTTGCAAGAATCCTTTCTGCCCCCTGTGGTCTAATGAAGCTCACCCACCTTCCCCAAGTAGAATCCTAATGACTGAGGCCTTTCGACTTTCCCTTTGAACATATTAAAGCTTTGCTGAAGTGTTTGAAAATTCATTACACTTTATTTGACTTCCTTTATTGTACAAAAATAAAGAGCCCCTGATGGGAAACTGGAATTAACATGTTTTGGGAATTGCACCCAGCAAGTGGAAGAGAAGCTGTAAAGAAGTGATACTCCTGGGAAGGCAGTCAAGCTTTGATACACATGGCTATGTCCCCATGTGTGCAAACCCATCCCTGACACACTCACATGTGTTTCATCTGGGACATCACTGCACATTTTCGATGAAGCCAACCCAACCCACCATACCTTGAGAAAGAGGTCTGTTCATCTTTAAAATAAACTGAGAATGTGGCAAAGTACGTGGGGAAAAGAAAAAAAAAAGTCAAAAAGGAAGCAATTCGGAAGGGCAACAGAACATAAAGTTGTAGTTAATTATGATTTATAAACTTATTAACTTGCTAAGCATTGTAACGAAACAAAGAACAAATTTAATTTTAGATCACATTAAAGTGGCAAAGTTGCCCAGATGAAAACATGAGCCAAGGAAATGTATTTAAAGACTGAGAAATCACATTTCTTTAAGGAAATAGCCCAAATGTCACCTTTTAATTCAGCTTCATTCATTTAGCATGAACGCAAGTAGAACTAATGCAGAATAATAACGACTCAACATTTCCTAGATAATTGTTATTAAGCGTAATAATGTGTGTATTTTTTCTTCCTTTGACATGAGGTGTATATTTTTTGCAAACACAAATTACCATGGCAGTTTATAATTTTGAACCCTCATATTTTTTGATGCACCTACTATGTGCAAATAATAGTCTAAGAGTCTATATTATTATGCATGTACAATTAAGCACAATAAAAAGACAATATTCTCCCCTTTGAAAATAAAAAAGAAATGTCAAAATTACATGAATATTTTGATCATTTGGAAACACCCACATAATACAGAATGACATTAACTTAGATTTATTAAATTATATAATATTATACTTAAGTTGAATCATAACTGTTAACATTCCTGATTTTGCTCACTAATGTGTGAAATAAGAAGGCAACTGTAGCTGGATATAAATCCAAAGGCATTTATCTCATCAAACACATCCTTCAGGTAGTTGTTCTATTCCTATGCCAATTACTCCAATATTAACACAGATTGATGGTCAGAGACAGGGAGAATAATGGTGTGTTTCTCTAAACATAGAAGTGTTAAAGAATTACAACCTTTTTAAATTTAAGATTAATATAAGGGTACCAACAATTAGGTTACATTGTTTGTGTTTGTTAGGTAAAGTCTAAGTTGCAGTTGAGCCCTTCACCCAGGAGGTGCGCCATATGCCCTTACACTGTGTCCTTTAGGTCAGAGCTTACCAATCACCCTCACTTCTCTCCTTTCCCCTCCCCCACTTGGATTTAATTATGTTTTTCTCTTGTGTGGGCATGTAGGTGTTCCTCTACTGGTTTCATATAAGTATTGAGTATAGGGGATACTCACATTTCAATTTTTGTGATCCTTTACTAAGGAGAGTGTTCTTCAACTCCATTCAGATTAATATACAAGATGTAAAGTCTCCATCTTTTTTATGGATGAATAGTATTCCCTGGTATACATAGACCACAGCTTATGAATGCATTCATAGGGCGATGGGCATTTGGGTGGATTCCACATCTTGGTGATTGTGAACTGAGCTGTGATAAACATTCTAGTGTTAATGTCTTTATGTGAAAATGATTTTTTTTTCTTCTGAGTAGATAACTAGTAATGGGAATGTGGGATCAAAGAGAAAGTGGCTCTTTGAGGATTCTCGGTACTTCCTTCCAAAGAAGGTGTATTAGTTTGCAATCCCACCAACAGTAATACCCCACTCTTTTTTCGATGGTGAATAAATTTCTGCAGAACTCATCTTCCCTCTGTTTTCCTGAATTTCCTAAGCAGACTTCATCCGTGCTCCCGTCAAATATCTCTCCTTTTTACATATAATAAAATTATACATGTACTGTTGACCCTTGAAAAATGTAGGTGTTAGGGATGTTGACCCCCACATAGTTGAAAATCCACGTATAACCTCTGAATTCCCACAACACTTCACCACTATTAGCTTACTGTTGCAGGAAACCTTATTAATAGCATAAAAAGTCAATTAACATAGGCCAGGCATTTCATACATGGTGGGGCAGGGGAGTCTTCAAAATAAGGTGCTACTAATCCCAGGAGTTAAAGAAGAGCAGGTTGAGTGAAACTGGGTAAGAGTGTGCACAGGGGTAAGGTGATGTCAGAAAAGTAACAGAATCGGGGAGGGGGGTCCCATCTGATAGAGGCCAAAGGTTATTTTAAGGCCTTTGGTTTACGTAGACAGTAGCTGGTATCATTACCACTCATATATATATAAATAGATTTTTATTCTTTTTAAAAAGGAGCTTGACCTTGACCTTAAACAGGTCATTCCTCATCTCATTGATGTAGAATTATCAGCAGATAAATGATAGAGCTGGCAATGGATTCCTTAAGCTCTGCAAATTGATTTTAAGTTTCCAAGGTAAATTCATTATAGTATAAAAGTACATCCTTTAATGATTTAATAAAATAGTTAATTTTCAACCCAGATCAATAAAGTCCTAAGAAAGAGGTAACCGTAGATGAATCCTAGATGAACTTAACTCACGACTATGATTTTTAAAAAATACAGTTTTTTTAATGGAATAATTTCAACTATTATGTGACGAATTGAGCTTTACCATTGACCGCTAGGACATTCAAGAAAAAGTATATGTCAGAGAGAGAGGGGAAGAGAGAGAGGGGGAAAGATGGGAGAGAGGAGAGAGAGAGAGAAGGGGGAAAGGAGAAGAGGGGAGGGGAGGAGAGGAGAGGAGAAGAGGGGAGAAGAGAGGGGAGAGAGAGAAGAGGAGAGGAGGGGAGGGGAAGGGAGGAGAGGTGAAGGGAGGAGAGGAGAGGAGAGGAGGGGAGAGGATGGGAGAGGCGAGAGGAGAGAGAGAAGAGGAGAGGAGGGGAGGGGAAGGGAGGGGAGGTGAGGGGAGGAGAGGAGAGGAGAGGAGGGGAGAGGATGGGAGAGGCGAGAGGAGAGAGAGAAGAGGGGAGGAGGGGAGGGGAAGGGAGGAGAGGTGAGGGGAGGAGAGGAGAGGAGAGGAGGGGAGAGGATGGGAGAGGCGAGAGGAGAGAGAGAAGAGGAGAGGAGAGAACGGGAAGGGAGGAGAGGTGAGGGGAGGAGAGGAGAGGAGGGGAGAGGATGGGAGAGGCGAGAGGAGAGAGAGAAGAGGGGAGGAGGGGAGGGGAAGGGAGGAGAGGTGAGGGGAGGAGAGGAGAGGAGAGGAGGGGAGAGGATGGGAGAGGCGAGGGGAGAGAGAGAAGAGGAGAGGAGGGGAGGGGATGGGAGAAGAGGGAAGGGGAGGGGAGGAGAGGAGAGACAGAAGAGGGAAGGAGGGGAGGGAAGGGGAAGAGAGGGGAAGGGAGAGAAAGAAGGGGAAGAGAAAGAGGAAGAGAGGAGGGAGAGGAGGGAGGAGGGGGGAGAGGAGGAGAGGGGAGGGGAGGAGAGGAGAGGAGGAGAGAGAGAAGGGAAAGAGAGAAAGAGGAAGATAGGAAAAAGAGGGAGGGAGGGAGGAAGTAGATACAAAATCTAGCCGACTCTATCAGGATCTGGGAGAGCTTCTCAGAAGCTGGAAACTTAAATAGATGCAAAACAGAAATGCTCCCTTAGTTCGGCCTCTAGAGAGTGCCAGCTGCCTGTGCCAGTCTGCCTTACTCAAACAAGCTACCAGTTCAGGGTGGGAAAATGTGAAGCTGGTGAAAACTAGCCCATTTGTGAGCCATTGAATTCACCTGCTTTGGACCCGAAACAACAGTATTATAGTTTAAAGCATTTTAGATGGGTTTTTTATTTGTTGTAACTAAAATCTGACTAGGTAATAAAAATTCAAAAGATAGGCGATCTCCTTTCATTCGCCAAATCCTGAATGTGTCCTCTGAACCCTGCTGGGTGGAGGGTGCTGTGATGATTAAGTTTCTTAATCCTGCTGAGTCTTAATTCACTTATTTATAAAATGGTGCTGCTAATACTGACCTCATAATCTTGCTATAGATATTGAGTTCTTAATTTGGGGCTTTGGAAACCTCAAGAAATCAGCTAAGGAGTTATTGTTGCAGATATGGAAAATTTCCGCGGAATGCTTCTGGCCCATAAAAATGGTTCCAATATGAGATTTGGCAAATAGAAGGTGAGACCTCTCTTCAGAATATTAACACGAAGTGAGGATCTCTAAAATGGAAATGAGTTTCAGTGTTTTACCCTGGCGAAGACTTAGACAAGACCATTGTGCTGTCATGGAAAGAACACACTTTGGAATCTGGAACCCAGAAGGCTCTATGATTTATTGCGATATGACCTGGGAAGAGAACACAATTTCTCTTAATTTGCTGAGAAAATAGAAGCTATCTCAGAGGTGAAGTTCTACCTGGGTCCATGGCCAAACAGCAAAGTCTCTGCATCTTTTTCCACAGTTGCATCTTTGCTTCTGTTAGGCTGAGTGACTTTGAAGGCCGACCTGTCCTGTGTGTCTGGGGCTCTCTCTCACCTAGCCTGGGACATCTTTGTTGCTGTGATCTTTTCTCTTTCCCGCATTATCAAGTTTCTACTATCTGTTGTATTATTCCCATCATCATGCAAAAACGCTGTAATATTTCCCATCTTATCAAAATTTCTCCCTTAGCCCATAAATTCCTTATACTCCTGTCCAGTATCTCCATTTCCCTTTTCCTCCATGCTTCCCTTGATTTCCTCTTTCTATCCCTCGTGCCAGCTCCACGGGGGCTTTCCAGCTGACCTCTCCACTGACACCACTCCACCCATGATCTCTTTCACCAAATACAGCAACCATTTATTCGTTCTCATGGCATATATCACATCAGCTGCAATTGGCATAAACTCCCTCTGTCTTTACGTACTTAACGTGGCCGGGGACAGCGCTCCCTCAGTTCTCTTTCTAGCCCATGGATCATCACTTTTGTTTCCTGATTTCCTCACATGATGCTCAGATCTAAATAGTGATATGATCAGGACTGACTCCCAGACCTCTCATCTTGTCTAATTATGTTTAATACCTAGGTTATCCCATGTTGAACTCATATATTTATCTGCTTATTTGACTAAACATCTCAGAATCCATCCATCTCCAACCAAACTCCTGGTTTCTTCCCATCCTGCCCTACAACCTGCTTTTTCTACAATGTTCTCTCAGTAGAGGGCAACTTTTATCCTTGCAGTTTTTCTGGCGTCAGCCTGGGAATCCTGATTGAGTTCTCTTCTGTCTTCTTGTGCCATTTCCAATTCATAAGCACTTCTTTTCAGATTTGTCTGTGAATTATTGAAAATCCAAACATCTTTCCATTCTCTTGCTGTTATTTCCTGGTCCAAGTTACTGGTATTTCTCACCTGTTTCTGTTTTGCTAAGCTGCTCCTCCTCTGTTCCCACCTGGCAGCCAGAACGGTGCTTTTGAGTCAGATCATTGCCACATTTTGGCTCAGCCAGTAGATTTTCACCTCTTTCAGTAAAAGAACCAGAGTCCTGGAAATTACCTACGAAGCCCCTATGATTGCCACGACCACCAATGTCCATTTGTCTGACCCCTTCTTTTGCAACCCCTGTTTCTTCACCTCATTCAGGTCACATTTGCTTCCTTTGCTCCGGAAGGTTCCAAGCATCCCGGGACATGTGACATTCTCTCTGGGGAATGCTTGTCCCTGGTTACCTGCCTGGACAGCTTCTCCACTTCCTCCAGGACTCAACTCAAATATCATCTTTTCAGAGAGGCCTTCCCTGGCCAACATCTGCATACAAAACAAGCCCTCATCAATGGCACTGTGTTCCCCAAGCATACACAGTGTGGAGGGTGTCCAACCTGCAGCCTGCGGGCCACATGCTCATTTTGTAAAGACTTTTTCTTGCTTATGTGTGGTGTTCAATATCATGACAAGTATTCATGGATCTTTAAAAAAAATCAGGGCTAATCAGCTTTTGTTCATGTTTGTGTATTTACCATGTGGCCCAAGGCAACTCTTCTTCCAAAATGAGGCAGAAAAGAAAGAAGGTGGGATACTCCTGCTATATAGTTTTCTCCAAAAAGTTTTAACCAGCTAGCAGGCTTATCGTTTCTCATGTACCCTCCTCACATTATAATACAAGCAGCATGAGCTAGCGCGATTTTATTCACTGTCACTCCTAGAACTGTGCCTACTGCATCATAGCGTCCCCTAAAATATCTACTAGATAAATAAACACTGAATGTGATAAACATCTGTGGTCATACAGCCTATATACAGCACTACTGACACCATAGATGAGGCAGATTTCCTTTTCATATATATTTTCTTCTTATCTTTTCCTACATATACATTTTTCTCACTCTTCCTGGTCACGTGTCCTACAGAGTGGACCTTATAGTATGTTCCATTTTATATTCTAATAGTTTCACTTAACATGAAAGCCAAGGCATCTTCACACATTATTTTCAAGCTATTTGTAAATGAGTCTTTTAACAGTGGGGTAGCCTGTCTTCAAACAGATGAATCAGACTTTCCTTACTCATTTACCCATTATTAGACACTTAGTCTTTTTCCATTTTTAATTCACTTTTCTCATTAGCAGCCTAAGTATTTGTACCAATTAATTTTTTTTTACTATTTCAGAAAGTGTTGGTAAAACACTTTAGGACAAAAATAGAATGGACACCAAGGGGGTGGTGAGCTGCCCCAGTGAGATTTTAAAGATTGTTTATTTATTGAACCTGCACTTCAATACAGGGTTTCTTCTGCCAGCCTTTGGCTCTGATATGTGTTCATTGCCTTAATAAAGTCTTTTCTTGTATTATTCTTGAATTTATTTTCATTTTAATTAATTCTCTATTCTTAGACATTTCCAGAAATATATGTTTTTGACTTGTCTTTGATGCTTAAGATGTAATAATATTTCAATTAGATATACTTTTCATGAAGGAATTTGACACCGTGTATTGTGGTGGTCTGTAAGGCTCACATGGTTTTTCATGTGGAAAATACTTGAGGTGGAGGAAGTAACCTGGCCTTCCCAGCACCATTCTGGTTCTAAAAGAATAGAACCACCATGTCAATCTTTACATGCTGTGCTTCTCATCTGCCTATTGAATCAATATAGATGTCCACAGTGGGCTGCATCATTGAAAAAAAATAGTTTGCATCGTAGGTGATTAAGGCCTTATTTTGTCCACATGGGAGTGTGGGGATCAGGATTTTATCTTGGGACTAGCATGCACTTTGAGTTAGTTAGACGTGGATATAAACATAGGCTACTGAGTCAGCCTGAACTTGGCTTCTTCATGTACATAAAGAAAAAAAGAAATTATAATATGTATCTCATAGGGTTATGGTCAAGATTCACTGCATCCATAGTGACTGAGGACATTATAGAAAGTTCTTAGAAAATCGTAGAGATAGTGCCTAGCTCTCCCTTTCTTTAACTACTAGTAGATTAGAATGCTCTTTGCTGACTATTCCAGTTTGTAATTGTTATTGGTGTTGTTGCAAAGAGCCTTTCTGAGGAAAGATTATGCAAGCCTGCGTTGTTGAACTTGAGGGGCCATGTGAATTACTATGGCCACTGAAATGCGGACAAAGTGATGAGTCAGTGATGAGCTAAAGAAGCTTGGTTCAGCCAACCTTTTTTGGACTCTTGCTAACGACAACCAGAGGAAGCATGTTCAGTTAGCATGAGTCTCAGAATGAGGATGACAGAAGGAAAGATGACCGTATCAATAACCTGCAGTGGATATGGGATATGTAGCATGACAAAGCAAGACATCTCCATGTCTTCCGTCACTAAGATTTGGGGGTGTTTATTATCCCAGCTCAATCTAGCTCGTCCTGAGTGATAATGACTATCTATCCCCATCAGCACTAACAAAAAGACATCCATTGGCTGGGCACAGTGGCTCACATCTGTAATCCTAGCACTCTGGGAAGCTCGGGGAGGAAGATCCCTTGAGCTCAGTTCAAAATCATCTTGAGAAAGAGTGAGACGCCGTCTCTACTAAAAATAGAAAAATTATCCAAGCGTTGTGGCTGGTGCCTGTAGTCCCAACTACTCAGGAGGCTGAGGCAGGAGGATCACTTGAAGTATGAGGTTGCTGTGAGCTAGGCTGAGGCCATAGCACTCTAGTCTGGGCAACAGAGTAAGACTCTATCTCAGAACAAAAAGACATTTATTGTGTCCCACTGAAAAGAAAATATTAAAAAGAATGTTTACTTAGAACATACTATGACCAAGGCTCTTTGACAGTTGTTGGAGTTACTGATGGATGCTCTCTGCCCTCAAAGAGAACACAGTCATTATTACAGCATCTGCAGACACAAATGATCACCGCTGCACTCACACCAGAGAAGATGTCCTGTGACCCAGAAACAGGAAGGCGATGTCACAAAATTCCCTTCTGCCGAAAGGGTGTGGAATGAAGAGAGAATTTTCTCATCGCATCCACATCACATTCTACATATCTCCCAAAGTGACTGGCTCACTGCGGCATCTGTTATTGTAGGAGGACAAAAAAGCAATTCCACAAGCTATTTTAGTTTTCCTAATGGAAAAACTAGATGCTGCAGATGAAAGAGTTATTAGAAAATAATCTTAGCTTTCTATAAAAGCATCTGAAATGTGTTGCACATCTTGGCTGGTCCATCAGCACTCTGAAGGTGTGCATTAACACACGGCATCACTAATAACAATATATCTGATTTATAAAGATCCTTTTTTCTCCCCTTAGACAGCAGCCCAAAAAGAAGAACAACCAGAGAAAGCACTTGAAGATGAATGAATGTGTGTCATCCTCATTTCAAGGCAGCCTATTGGAGTGGGAAGTGGAAGCCCTGAGGCTGGAGTTCACCCAGGTCTCTCACCAACCTCCTCTGTCTCTGCTCCCTTTCCTGGTATCCCATTTCCTGGCTCCACGATATACATCTCTGTCCTTGATCCCTGATATTTCTTCTTCTTTTTTTTTTTTTTTTGTAATTTGAATTTTTAAACATTTAATTGTGCTAAAATATACATAATGTAAAATTGACCATCTTAACCAGTTTTTATGTGTACGTATCAGTAATGTTAAGGTGCCATAGCATCAGCTTGGCTCACAGCAACTTCAAACGCCTGGGTTCAAGTGATCCTCCTGTCTCAGCCTCCCAAGTAGCTGAGGCTATAGGCACCTGCCACAACACCCTTCCCTTTCCTATTTTTAGTAGTGACAGGGTCTCCCTCTTGCTCAGGATGGTCTTGAACTCCTGAGCTTAAAGGATCCTCCTGCCTTGGCCTCCCAGAGTACTAGGATTACAGGTGTGAGTTACCACACCCAACCCTGTTACATGTATTTGTATGTTGCAAAACTGAAACTCTCCCCATCTCCTGTCCTTGAGTCTCTGGCAACTACGATCTTTGCTTGTTGTTTTCAACTTCACTACACTTGACACCTCGTTCATGTGGAATCCTACAGTATTGGTCTTTTTGTGACTGGATTACTTCTCTTACATAATCCCCTCAAGGTTCATTCCTGTTGTAGCATGTGTCAGAATTTCCTTCCTGGGCTGGGTGAGGTGGCTCATGCCTGTAATCCTAGCACTCTGGGAGGCCAAGGCAGGTGGATTGCTTGAGCTCAGGAATTCAAGACCAACCTGAGTAAAGTGAGACCCCCATCTCTACTAAAAATAGAAAAATTAGCTGGGTATTGTGGTGGAAGCTGAGCCAGAAAGATCGTTTGAATCCAGGAGTATGACGTTGCAGTGAGCTAGGCTGATGCCACAGCACTCTAGCCTGAGAACAAAGCCAAACTCTGTCTAAAATAACAATACTACTAGTAGTAATAATTAATAATAATAATTTCCTTTCTGTTTAAGGCTGAATAGTATTCTTTTGTTTGTATATACTACATTTTGTGTCTTCATTCACCTGTCCGTAGAGATGTGGGTTGCCCTCACCTTTCACCTCTTACGAATAATGCTGCCATGGACATGGGTGTGACATTTCTTTTTAATCTTACTCTCATTTGGTGCAGAACATCAGCCCAAGATAAAATGTGTTTGCTGTTTCATCTCCAGCCGCATTTGAGCAGAGCTCTAGTAGCAAAGCCAGAACCCAAGTGAGGTGAGCAAGGTTACTCCAAAATCCTCAGAAATCAAGGCAACCTATAGGAACATAAACAATGCTTAACATCACTAGTCATCAGAGAAATGCAAATGAAAACCACAATGAGACACCATTTTACTGTCAATAGAAGGCCTGCCTTTAAAAGTCAAAAAATAGTAGCTATTGGCATGGATGCATTCAGAAGGGAACACTTACACACTGCTGGTGGGAATGTAAATTAGTATGACTTCTTTGGAGATCAGTAGGGTGAATTCTCAAAGAACTAAACTTAGGTCTACCATTTGATCCAGCAATCTCATCACTGGGTATCTACCCAGAGGAGAAGAAATCATTATTTCAAAAAGGTATCTACACTTCTATGTTTATTAAAGCACAATTCACAGCTGTAAAGATGTGGAATCAACCTAAGGGCCATCAGCTGATAAATGGACTAAGAAAATGTGGTGTGTGTATGTCTATATATAAATAATGTGTGTGTGTGTGTGTGCATATACCATTCAGTAATACTCAGTGATAAGAATGTATGAAATAATATCTTTTGCATCAACTTGAATGGAACTGGAGGCCATTATCCTGAGTGGAGTATTCTAGAATGGAAAACCAAATACCACATGTTCTCATTTATAAGTTAAACTGTACCCTCACATGGGCACACAGAGTGATATTATAGACCCTGGAAATTCACAAGGGGGGATGGTGGGAAGGAGTGGTGAGTGAAAAAGTACCTATGGTATTCAAGGTACACGTCTACTCAAGTGATGGGTACACCAAAAGCTCAGACTATAGCAAAATGTAATATATATTATACATATAATGGAACTCATCTTGTACCCCACAAATCCATAAGTTTTTGAAGAAGAAACAAAGATATGATACTTCAGTGCACTATTTTAAAATATCAAAAATGAATGCGAAAAGGTATAATGACAAAATATCAAGGTTTTAAATAGAAAAGAACAGGAATAGTACGGTGCACAGCCATACAGAAGACGAAAATAAGAGGAAAAAAGAAAAATACTCATCTTTTCATCATTTAAAATTTGCTGTCTTGTTCATCATGGAATTCTGCTTTTTTACATCTTAAAATATTTTTATTTAATGTAATTAAAAATATTGCATTAAAACATTATTTATGCATTTTGGTGCCTACTTAAATGGCGTGACACCTGTAACAAATGTCCTCTGTCCCCTCCTCAGTGCCAGCCCTGTCAAACAAGTTTTGTGCTTATAAGCCTGTTGGCTTTATAAAATTAGACTGGTTGTGAAATAGCTCCTTTATTGTTATCTTTCTAAAGCTAAGGGACAGGCAAACTTCCATAGTTTAAATGCTCTCATCAATCCTGCCTACAATTCTACCAAATATATCATTCTTTAGAACACCCTTTATTGTTAAAAAAAATGTTCATGGCCAAATTGGCTTTGTAGGTGATCAGTGGAACACAGCTGAACAGATATTACTTTAGGATGTCTGGAAATATCTCCTGGAGAGGCTAATGTATACTGACGTGCCGATATATATCGTGAATATCTGAGGTAGCTAGAGCCTGCAGTATTTTCAAATTTGAGCAAGAAAGCACATTTTCAAGGACAATATGTCGGGTATAATTATGCCAGACTAGCAATTGATGCAACACATTCGGGAAAATGGCTAGACACTGCTGGGGAAGAGGTCTGAACAAACACTCTTGGAGAAGATGCATATAGTTCCCAAAGAGGTGAATTGACAACAGGCATGCTGACACAACCTAAAAAATCGTGTCACAACAGAAAGTTGAAAATAGCTCACCTGCCACTCTGAGGGAAGAAAGTTTATGTTGCATGATTTAACACAGAGCCTGTTGCTAGATAACACAGAGCTTCATGTGGTATACATCAGGACAGGCGTGAGTTATTTTTCACTACCCTTTTATAACCGCTATACTTTTCATGGACAGAAAATTACTGTTTTGCTAATTTCATTTTAACTTTCCTAAAATCGTCATTTAGAGTTGAAAGATAGGGTCAAAGCTGGCTTTACAAGAAGGTGGGGAAATGAATTGAAACTGATTGATTTGAAGGCATAGAAAAAGGCTTCTCTCTCAGTATATAAGGGTGAAATCCATTACTCTGGGTAAGGCAAGGCAGAGAGAGGAATTTCTTTTTATTAGGTATTGACAGATCAGCACTCTTAAAGACATCCCATTATAAAAAGCAGACAAAGTACATTGGTTGCTTTCTATATGGGAGACCCTGTGCTAAGCACTTACGTGGATTATCATTTTTAATACTTATGACAGCCCCATGAGGTAGAAACTATAATTACCTCCATTTTGCTCAAGAGGAAATTAGGTTCAGAGAGGTTAAGTCATTTACAAAGCTCATATACCTAGTAAATGATGGAGCTTGGATGTGAAGCCAGACAATCTGACTCCGGGATGGGCTCTTAACCATGACAGCTAGAACCTTAAGACTTCTGCTTCCCAACACACCAGCAGACATTAGGTTGACATCCACTTGGCAGCGAGTTCAGATAAGAATGCAAAGGGTTCTGGCCTTGGTCAGACTTCCAGCATGCTACCTCAAGGGAATTAAAGAGCACACGAGAGAAGTGATGGTGGACGTCAGGTCAGCCTCCAGGTAACAGTGCTGTGCTTCTCATGCAGACATCGCAGCACGCTGGTCAAAGATAAGATAAGGCAAAGTACTACCCAGTGGTCTAAAGTTTTCACAGCGGATTCATTCTTATAAAAGCAGAAGGTTCAATCTATGTATACTCTGTTGGACCTACAAACTTTCCAAAAATAAAAGAAATGTAGAGGTAAATGGTTCTCTAAACCTGACTATGGCAATGACCTTCACCCTTTCCAAAATGCCTACATCTTCCTTTATATTCCTCAGCCCCTTCCACAAGGGAGGGCCTTATGATGAATTCTGTCTGACCAATGAATTTGGCAGGGATTTGAGAGCCAGGAGCAGCCCTTTCAGCTTCTCTCTCTTTGCCTGTTGTATGGATGTAAACATTTCAGTGCAACAGCCACTGAAGCATCAGAGATGATTACTGCAGTGGATTCCAAGCAGTAGATCTGTGAGTAAGAATAAACTGTAACATACTAAGTTTCTGATATTCCATGGTTAATCTGTGACCACAGCAATACATAACCTGTCCCGATAAATACACGGTGACTCTCAGGATCACTGGGAGTATTTGGAAAAAAAAAAAAATGGATTATAGTTCCACACTCCAGTCTACCAAATTAAAATTCCAAGGATGAAGTGAGAATCTCTGTTCTTACAAAGATAGGATATGATTAGCAGTTCTGAAAAACACTATTAGATGTCAGCTGGTCTCACTCAGACTTCCAATTTCCTTTCTTTCCAAACTCTTCCTTTACCGATATAAAAACAACAAAAGAAAATCCATAGGTGTTGAAGGTAAACTAGCCAAGTCCTGATACAATAACAATCGTGAGTTTGACTATCAGCTCTGTTATTTACTATGGGTGTGCCTTTGGCAAATTATTTAACAATTCTGAGTCTGTTTTTATGAATCTAGAAGTTAGAGCTAAAAATAGCACCTACTTCTGAGTGTCAGAAATGTTCTCTATCTTGATAGTGCTATCAGATGCACAACTGTATACAATTGCCAACACTTATGAAATCATACAGGTAAAACAATATTAAAATACTACTACTTTGCAGAGCTGTTGTAAGGATTAAATCAGAAACCTATCAGCCCCTTCCAAGATGTCTTATCATTAAATTCCTTAGAAAACATTAGTTACTACATTTATATTATATGGTAAACATTATTTATTATGTATAACTATCAGAGTATCTTCTAAGGGTACAAGTGTGTAAATCCATGGCAGATTTGGGATTCTGGGAGAACTCAGAATATTTTAGATTGTGAATTGTGTTATCAAGAAGTGTTTCCCCCTTTTTTAAGGGCATACATTCTCTTTTATACCACACATATTCAAAAAACAATTTCATACTTATTCCGTGAGTTTCTTACAGGATGTTGTGAATTCATACCTCAGCTTCTCTCTGATTCCTAATTTTACAAATGTTGCATGCTCTAACACACAATATCTATTTTGTTATGCTTTTGCTGTAATTAATCAAGCAAAAAATGAGTATTAGATTTCCTAATGACAAGTTTGTGCCTGCAAAGAGAAACCTTGCCGAAAATGTTAATATATCTATATGGTCGCCTGCATCCTAATGCACAATTCTTAATTCTAATTTTAAGATTTAATTGCTATAGGCCATAATAATAAAGGATTTGTTTATCAAAAAATATATACTTTCCATAGGTTTTCTAAGAAATGCAACATAGTATCACGATATATGAAATACAGAACACAACAGGATAAGGAATACCAAGCATTACAAATGTCTTTAGAAAAGACTAAGTCACTACAAATTTTAATTCACTGGAACCAAGAAAATGCACTTAATTATAATGATAGACTTAAGAATAAGGTAAAAGTTTTGTTGCCAAAAAAAGGTGTGAAATGTAATCCAGATTCTTCCGTCGAAAGAACCCCAGGAAATATTTTGAGTGTTCAGTGAGCTTTGCTTTTGCCTTGTTCTATGATAGAAGTTACGGTGATGCAGACTATGAGAAAAGCAAGATTTCTTTCCTAAGAAATTTACATCTCGTGTTGGCTATGTTGTCTATAATTGAGGTTTTAATAAGTTGCTGATCTATTGTTTCTAGAAGGCAGAAAAACAACAAGAAGAAGCTCTGAGATTAAAAACCATAAAATAAAGTAAGCGATAAATATACAAAATCACCTAAAAGAGATAAATGACTCCTTGGCAACAGGAAATGTTGGCTGGAGCAAAACTGCTTGTGTTACTATAAAGAAAAGGGCGGCTATCAAAAGAGAGGAGCAGGTGGTGAGAGAGATGGATTTACAGTGTGTCCCAGCAAGGTAAGGTGGGGGGGAGAGGCCAGCTATGCCCATTTGGACCTTTCTCTCCGTTGGCAGGCCTCATAGTGGGGATGGGACATGGACTCTCAGACCACCTGGATCCTCCCTGAACTCTTCTTCATTTGAGCTGCTTCTTAAAATCCATCATTGTAACAGTTCTTTTCATGCAATACTGAGAAAATACACACATACACACACCTCTAGGCTTGTCATTGCTACGAAGTTCACCGTCTTTTATAGTTTCTTATGAGTAATCACTGTAAGTGGACTTTTCCATGAGAAAAGAGTATAGACAGGGTGAACATCTTTCATCTCTTCTTCACCTATGGTAACTCAGATTTATAACTCAGTGCCTTTTTAATATCCTATCTCCCCACCCCCAACCCAGTGTCACAAAGCATTACCCTACATGACAAAACTTACTGAAGGCGTTTGTCAGGAAAATAGAGAAGGAGTCTTACATTTCATCTCTAAGAAAAATAAATCAAATTAGACACTGATGTTACTACTTTCCTTAGTCACATCCCACCTTGGATGCCAGTGGCACCACCTGAAGTTGTGCAATGCAACAGCCCAGTATGATTTAGCTCTACCTCAACTCTGATTCCCAATTTTTTATCCTCCAGCCCCAAAAGATACTCAGTCAAAGGAAAACATTCTTCTGAAGCTACGGTTTCCTTCAGAAGGAAATTTAAGAGGCATCTAACTCCACTGGAGTATTTTCTCAGTGCTCCCTGTGCCTTCTACAGATTATTAATTTCTTCAAAACACACACAGGGTCCTCTCAGGAGGAATTCTGGTGAGCAGTTGCCCTCATTGCCTTACAAGCAATTGGGACAGCAAGCATCTGTTTTGTTCAGATTGCCTCCACTTAGCATTGGGACAACTCAGGCATTAGGAAAATATAATCAATGCTTAAGTCAATCATCGTTTCTGGGACTCAGATGAGACAGAATTCTTGGACTTGCAAAGGTCAAGATCAGATATTAGACTTCACTATGTTCTTCAAAACAAAGTTACTCTCTAGGACCTTCTGCTGATGTCCCCCTAGATACTGCCACCTGCCATATGCATTTCTGTCCACCTGCATGGAACAGGAAATCAGCCCCAGCACCACCTCCCTCCCCAAATCCAACGTTACAAGATATCATATAATTCAGAATCCAATTGTGTGGTGCAGAGGATTCTTCTATAGAAGCTCAAGAGAAAAGTGCAGGAATTGGAAAACCCAGGATGTAGAACATATGTCAGGTAAAGAAAATGTTATCTATGAAAGAATAGGCACATGCACTTTTTACAAGCTTTCCCTACTTTTTTTTTCATGAAGCTGGCATGTTTGTCTGAATCACCTCATCCAACTTGGATTTTCAAATCCCTTGGGAGAAGAAACTATCTCTGTCAAAATTGTTTAGATTCACTTGCTTCCAGACACATGTTGCATTTCATTTTTCTCAATGTGCTGACCATATCCCAAAATATTCTTACCATTTTTGATCCACTATTGCCTTCTCAAATTCTTCAACTTACCTTACCTAAGTCCCTCTGGACCTCTCTTTTTGGGAAGATGCGTAGGAGCCATTCCTATAGATGGATCTGTTCTCATGCGATTGGGAAGTTGTAGCTCTTAACAATGAAGACTGCAGTGGCCTCAGGATGAAATTTCATCAGAGAAAGAATCAGACAAATCTGTCATCAGTAATTGCAATCTATTCAATCAATACATATCTAGTATACCAGAAATTGGAAATTGTAAGGAATGGCGTATCATCTTTAACCAGAACAAATCTGGCTAAATCCTAGGATTATCATTCATTTGTTATTCCTCTACCCTCCTCTTCTTTGATCCCTCTGTAAGACAGAAAGAGAATTGATTTTGTGGTTGAACACACAAGGGTTAGAGTGTGACCACCTGGTGAACCATGAGCAGGTGGCTTCACCTCCCTGAACCTCAGTTCCTTGCAAGTGCAAGATGAAAGTGATAACATCAACCATGCAGGTCTACCATGCAGGTTAGATGACACGGTATATGCAAAACACGAAATGTCTACCGGAGAGGATATAGCCATTCACAGTAATTGCAGTAACAGAAGTGGTGGTAGTCATAGTAGTTTTAACATTAGTAGAAAGAAACTTTTGTCCAAGGCATATGACACTTTAACTAGACCTGCCATAATCTCCATAAAATCTGTACTTAGAAAAACCATGGTTGTCTTGTAATATCCTCTCCTGCCCTAAACATAAGTCCTCTGTGAATTATGATAATACATGTTACGTTAAATGAACAGACAGTCTGAGTTCCAGGCCTAAAGTGAATCACACATACCATCCTCAGGAGCACAAGATCCAATGGCAGACACCTTTCTTACCAAAAATCCTTCCTTAGACTCAGCACTTAGCAACTTTCTCCCATTTGTGCCAGTTTTTCACCCCAGGGCCAAGCAAAATGAATCTAATTGCTCTTCTTTATGACAGCCCTTTGGCTATTTGAACAAAGGGATCATGTTCTCCAATCCCCAGCATCCTCTTCTGAAAACTCTACATCCTCAAGTCATTTCTCCATGTTGCTCATATTTTGGACTTTCAATGTCTTGAATGTCAACGTGATGCCAAGACTAAAATCTCTTAACACAAACTATGGCAGGGTACAGAGAGTAGAGAGCCACCTATGACCTGCATGGTGTGTTTATCAAGGCAGCTAAATACGTGTGCAATTTCTTCATATTGTAAGTTATCCACTGAAGGATTCTGTAAAATATCCAAACATATGATGTATATGTGTGTCTGTACGTGTACGTTGTAGATGTATTTGCGTACATATTCCTCTCTCTCTGTCCTTCCCCCGGACCCTTGTCCATAGTTTCTATTTCATTCGTATCTTATGAGAATTAAATAAGTTTACATTTAAACTGTTTTGAATGACAGTTTTTATGGAGTACAGTGTGATGTTCTGTACATCATGTAAGCAATAAATGAATGCTAGGATTATTGTTATTTTATCTTTATTTACGAAGGGCTGTGATAGTTTCTGGGGACTAAGTGATACATAAAATATCACCCCAATCTTTTAAGAAATATGAGCCTTGGGAGAAACAAATTTTGAACATGCTGGGTTCATTACTGTTTCAGAATTAGGTATAGGGTACACAGAACACAACCAACTATATTAAGTCCATATGGGCAATGAAGGGAGGAGGTGGCACGGAGAACCAAGAAAATATTTCTGGAGGATAGGACCAAGTGAGTATAGAACATTTTAAAGTAGAAACTGGAAATATCCAGAAGAGGTAGGCTTGCTTTAATCTGGGAGAACAGTGTTATGCAAAGAGGGTGATGTTGTGATACTTGGACATTTGGAGACAGGCAGAGTTTGATAGATTTCCATGATGTGGGCTTCTGGAAATAGTTACATGTCAAATATCTAGTTTACAGGAAGTTGTCATCCCATCAGATGGGATGCTTGCCAGTTTACATTTGAGAAACTTTCTAGCCATCTCAGCTGTCCAAGCTGTGTGAATGTGGATTTGGAGTTTCCCTACCTAGCACTCTGGTTTCTCCATGAGCAAAATGGGTGCAACAATCCCTATGATAAAACATTGGAAGTCACTGCCCTTATACTAATTAGGATGCTGCTGGTGTTTCCTATTTATAGCATGATATTTAAGAGTGTCATTGACTAAAGAAAATATACAAGTGCTCTAGATGCTACTTTCATAACAAAAGGAACGGCAAAGATGTTTACCATGAAAAATCAATCCCCAGATGTTAAGCATGTGGATGAGGAACAGGATTAGGAGTTAGGCACAGGGAGGACTGCCTGCTTTGAAACCTCCCCTCCTTTTATGCATTGGTCTAGCTAAATCACTCTATTTTCTTCCCCCCAGAATCTTTTGTAAATACACAAACTTTTAGCTTAAAAAGATTTTTCTCACTTCATTTTACATATCTTCCACATCCAAAACAGTTTCATCTGATGACTGATTATTTTGTAGCACATCTTCCAATGTTTGCTTCTGTGACTCATCTGACTTATAGAAATTAGACCGTCTGGGTACATTTCCCCCCTTCCACTGATGGAAGCAGAGCCTTTCAGTCTGTAAATACACAGGGTACATTTTGCTTCTTTTGCTAAACATTTCTCAGTCAATCAGGGATTGCTTGTACGAAAGAATAAATGATGACTGTATATCCCATAGTGGAGAACTACTAATGCAATTTGGGGCAGTTAATGGATTTTCTTTTTCCTTTATATTCTATACCAAAATCTCATTTGAGGAGCTGGCATGACAAATGTCATTCTCTTTCTTGCTCTTCTGTCTTTATTCCTTTTTTTCAAGATCCCTTCTTCCAACATCTCCTTTTGGCAGTAAAGATGACATTTGTTGAATACCTACGGTATGCTTGAGAGATGTCAATGGAGTATCAATAATTATTGGCCTTCAGATGTGTCTTGCAGAGACACATGGTGTGATTGACAGCATAGGGAATAATACACAAAGGCAAGATCAAATTATAGACAAGACTCTCTGTGAGAAGTGACAAGGTTAGGGGGTGTTTTCCTGAAATGTACGATCCTTTAGCTCAGCTCTGAAAGATGAAAGATAATGAGGGGTCGAAGCCAGAAGAGGAGGAGGCAAAGGAGCAATGCAATCACTGAGTGTTTACTATACTCTGGGTCCTGTGAATTATCACCTTTCTAAACGACAATTCTCTGCAGCAGGTGCAGATGTTACAACCATTCTACAGATGTGGAAGCTGAAGGCTCATAGCGAGAAATGATTTACTCACAGCAAGTAAAGGGCACGACAGGGACTTAAACAATTTCCAAGCCCATGCTCTGCGCTGTGGAATTCTGTTCCCTTTCCTGATGGGAGTAGAAAAAATATGGAGCTAAGTGATGGTGTAGACATTTTAGGTAGGAAAGAGGGCCGGTGAAAATACTGAGAAGCTGTGAACAGCAGCAAGTCTTTGACAGATGGCCCTGCGTGGCAGCATTAGAGGGGCCTCACTGACCTCTGCACTGACCTCCGGGCACACTAAACAAATGCCTCTGCGTGTCTCTTGTATCTCAGCGGAGGATTCCAGCTGACACAGAATCAATATAAATGTATCCTTTGGACATAGTTTTGAAAACCTGTTCCTGGATGGTCATAATCAGTAATCATGGGCTTTTAGGGGGAAGCTGGCACAGAGAAGTCTTTTGGGCAAAAATCCTCATTTTAGAAAACAAGAAATGGCTCAGGCAAAGGGAAGAAATGGCTCAGAGAAACAGAAGCTCAAAGTTGGGGTCCAGCACCTAACTTTCCTGCCTTGAATGTTTTCTATTTTTAACTAATTAAGCATCAGGGGGCACTGTCTTCCCGACCCAGGAGGCTATTTGTGGACTCAGGAAATGAGAGCACCTTCATGCCCACAATGGCTTCACAAAGCTGCCGGGTATGGGCTTACCTCCTATACCCTTCCTTACTCATACATCTGGTCAACCTCTAGATGTTTCCGAGTCAATACAAAGCATCTCTTATCTACCAAAGTACTTGAGTCAGACACAGGGCAGTGATCCCTGACATCTCACCTGCTACAATCAATTCACCATAGTCCATTTCCGAAACACAACTGGACCTACCCCCGTCTTTGCTGCCACTACTTCAGCCCAAGCTGCAGCCCCTCTGTCCTGGTTAAGGCCACAGTGTCCACACATCAACTTTAGTTCTCATCCATACACTCATCCATGTGCTCTTGGTCAACAAATATGATCAGATCATTCCTGCTTCAGACAATAACAACAAGACAATAAAATCCCATCCCACAACTTCCCAAGATTCTTTCCTTCTCTACAAAGTTCTGGATTATCCATCTCTGTCTACTTCCCCAAAGTTTGTAACATCAGCCCTACAGATTGTCTTCAAGGTTGTCAAACACTTTAAATCCCATCTTGACTCAAAGCCTTTACACCATCTATTCCTTGTATATGACCTGTTCTATCCCTACATATATCCTAACTAATGCTTTAGCATATTTTAATTCTCAGCTTTAAGAGAATAACTTCCGAGAGACCTTTATTCATTTCTCCTTAACACCTCCCCCATATAAATTAGGTTACAGTTATATTTCCTTATAAATCCAGAACAACAATATGACATTTAATTATTCTTTTATAAGCAAACTATTTGTTTGAGTCAGACATCCAGTTCTGTGAGCTCTCCTTTCCTTATCTATGAAATGGTTATAATGAAACTCTGCAGAATAGTTGTAAGGATTGGAAGGATGTTATTCTTTCATATTAATATTGACTAAATGGCATATTTGTTTTTTCATTCTCATGATACTTAACTAAGAAGAATGTGTTTCAATCCAGAACTAAACAACAACGCTGTTGTTTAGTTCAATCCATCCAGATAAACACAAAAGATGTAAAGTCTTCATCTTTTCTTAGGGCTGAGTAGTACTCCACGGTATAAATATGCCACAGTTTGTTAATCCATTCCTGGGTTGATGGGCAATTATGCTGTTTCTATATCTTGGTGATTGTGACTTGAGCGGCAATAAATATTCTAGTGCAAATGTCCTTCTGGTAAAAACACATCCACATGAAAGAAAAATACACAAGTATACTCTAGTGAAAGGAGGGAAGAGGAGGCAGAGGGGAGAGGGAAGGAGGGAGGGCGATTAGCAGGTTCCCACCTAATGTGCACAATGTGAGGGTGTTCAGCACACCCCCAGGGTGAAGGGCTCAACTACAACTTGAACGTTACCTTAGAAAGACAAAGTGTGTCAAACACTCTGTGAAGCTAGTGAATCATGCCCCATGATCATATCAATGTACACAGCTATGATTTAATAATAAAAAAAAAGAAACACAAACAATGTAACCTAAACATTTGTACCCTCATGTTAATATGAAATTTTTAAAAATGCGATTCTTTAATTTTATCCATATCCCAGAATAATACCCTTAGGGTGGGGGATCAATCACGGATTAAGACCCAGGACTAACCTGACTGTCAACCAGAAAAGAGAGACTTTTCTGGAATATTGTGTCCAAGAAGAAAGCTCTTGGACCATGGCTATGTAAAAGACAGTGGTTTCTGACCTACCTTGTCTTATACGGAAACGCTGTTGTTTAGTTCTGGGCCACCAAAGACATGTGAATAGGGAGAGAGAGACATTTGATTACACTGAAATATCAACAGCCTGTTCTGGGCAAGTTCAACTACTTTCAGTTGGCAACAGTTAAAGAGAGAGGGATAAATTTACAAAAGTTTTCTCTGTTGGGTGGGGATTCTTTCTGCCTTCTCCTACCCGGTACTGATACATCATGGTCATAAAAATTGGAACACATAGCTCTCTTCAATCCTGTTTTCCAAATTGCAGACCATTTGCAAAGTAATCCAGGACTGTTCCTGAATACATTTCCAATGGTCCTCCTGGAGAACAAACACGTTTAAATGTGCCTATTCACAAGTTTAAAAAAGAATGCAAATATCTGCACATATGCACATTGAAATAGTTTTTTATGAGGTGTTTCAATAAAGCCAGTATCTAAGTCCACAACAGCAAACAGACTGAACAAACCAGAAATCAGAAGCAGAAGAGTTATTATGCATACCTGTGTATTTCATTTTAGGAAATTCATGTATTTTAGAAAAGTTGTCTGTACAACCATCATTTCGTAAATTGGATTATATTTTTAAAAGCGCTAAAAGAGGCAGCTATTTTAACTAGCTTCTGAAAGAAACCTTTGGGAAATCGAAGAGGCATTTTTGTAATGTGAATAATTGGCATCATTAAATTCACTTTGTAATCAAGGGACACTTACACCATGTTTAGATTCAAGCAGATGATTCATCCGCTTTTGGTTTGGGGATCCATTCATTCAGTAGCTTTATTCTTACGCTTACTATTCATGTATTCATTCTACAAATATTTACTGAGTGCCTACCATAGGCCTGGCACTATGTTAGATGCTCGAGATACAGAAGGAAACAAGAGATATTATGTACTTTGCCCTCCTGAAGTTTGTATCCTAGCAGGGGGAAGATGCCCAATAAAAACAAGTAAATACAAATATGCAATACAATTTCAAGTGTGTGTGTATAAATATGTTATGAACAAGAATAAAGCAGTCAACGGGGAGAGGAAAGAATGTCTTGAAGGGGACTAGAATATTAAGTGGATGCGTCTGCCGATGGGAGAGCCAGGGACAGCCTCAAAAAATAAGCAAAGTGAAAGAGCAATCCATGAGAAACATGGGCAAGGGCCAGCCCAGTATGTACCATCTAAGCTATGGAAAGAAGGTACGCGTGAGCCAAGTATTTGCAACATTCTTAGGGAGATGCGCGTCCCTCAGAATCTAGAGATTTCTAAGATGGAAAGGAATGGCTTCCAAATACATCCACATGCTGGTATCTTCTTTCATATACCTTCCTTCTTTTTTTACCCTCTCTGCTCCCAGGGACCTTCCTTGCCTCTTTCCCGGCCTTCCTTTTATCTTTTGTCTTCCACTCTCCAGTGAAATTTATTGTGCAACTATTTCTTGCCAGGCACTATGTCTGGGGGTCTGATGAGTGCCCTCATCCTGGGATGAAGAGGAAAACTCACTTTCTTTTCTTCCTGACACACGCCTCTCTAATTATATCAAGACTAAAATTTTTCATGGGAGCTTCTCCGCTGAAAGGGAGGCTAGGGGGACACCTTGGGATCAAATACCCACAGGCTGGAATCCCAGCTCTGCTACTTCCAGATGTATTAGACTGGGTAGTGCATCTAATTTCTTTGTCCCAATTCTCTCATCTGTAAAATAAGGACAATAATACACACTTTGAAGGAATGTTTGGAGAATTATTAGCTTTATATATAAATGTTTCTGGAACATAAAACAGGCTGAACAAAAGACAGTGGTTATCACCTTATTATTTCTGCTTAATTTCTTCCCTTCCAACTTGGGCCTCAATGTGGAGGAAGGGTACAGTTACACTGATTTGGTTTCAAGCTGAAATCAGCTTCTGATTCACAGTCTCCTCCAGTGTTCTAGAGTATTGTACTCATGGCTATAGAATAAAACTTATGGGACCAGAAAACCTAAGATGACCCAGAATGGAGGAGTGATAGAAGTCCGTTTCCATGGGAGATTGCATTAGCAGCCTCTGTACCATCCACCCTTCCCTGTATCTTAACTCTTGGTTGTGTAACTCTGAAGTTTTTCCTACTGAAAAAAGGCGACTCTATTTTTTCAACCTTTAATTTTCCATCTGGCCCTATTCCATACTTTGGGGGCCAATAGGATAAAGTAAAGATGGTTTTCAGTTCTGAGCCTGGGGGTCAAACAACCACGCATACTTCTGGTTGGCCTCCTGTGTAATCTCCATCATCATGAGAACATGGCCAAGATAGTTCCAAGAGGAGAGAGAAATCCTGGAAGCCAAGCTGAGTTGCCCCAACCCAGCCTGGTCTAGTACAGAAACCCCTTGCCAATGCTGAGATTTATGAAATTAAATAAGTGCTGTTGTAAGGCATGGAGTGCCAGGATCACTCCTAAAGCAAAGTTATTATGGCGGTATTTGACCAGTATACTGGTTTATTTCAATCAAAAATATTTATTAATTTGTTCAAAGATATTCACTGTATTTCTGGGTTTGATTTGTCAAGCACCATGTTAGGTACCGGGGATACACAAAGGTAACCGGGGGTACACAAACCAGAAGGGTATCGTCTCTGCTTTAGGGGAATTTACAGTCTGATAAAGGAGAGAGACAAAGAAAGGTTACTGATGGAATTTAAACAGTATGTTTCAGAGATGGGACTTCCTGGAGTCAAGGCTTAGCCTGAGATGATTGGCTTAGTTTGCTCCTCATGGAAAGGGGAATTGTATCCCTGAGATGCTGTGATTTTTTTTTTTATGGATATGTAGTAGTTGTACATATTTATAAAGTACAATATGATTTTTGATACATGTAATGAGGAGTAGGATTTACAAACTCCAGATTCCAACTGTGAAAGAATCCTTCCCAAAGCTTGCTTTAGGTAAGCTTTCATGTACAGCAAGGGGAAATGAGGACCTCAGAGGAAGGAAATGACTTTGCCAAGGAAACTCAGTGAATTGGTGGCAAGGCTTGATCTCACAAACCCAGAGCCTCTGCCCCCAGAGCTGGTCATAATTCTTTATGACCCCAAACAAGCCTTACAGTGCCAGTAAATCTCAAACTGTCATAATATTCTTGGCCACAGTTTTATAGCTAATCTCATTTAATATAAGATTAATCTCCATAATTATTATAATTCATAATTGTAACATGACCCTGTGCTTGCTCAGGTCATTTAAAGTGTGATAATAATCAGACCTCATAATTAATAATAGTAATTAATAACTTTCACTTACTGAGCCTCTGCTCCAGCCTTAGCGCTTTGTGCTCTGGGTCTGACAGCGCACAGACCTAGGTGCAGATAACAGTCCCTGTTTTACAGATTTGGAAACTGCATCTCAAGGAGATAAACTTCTTACCCGATGTCACAGAGCAAATGGCAGAAGCAAGGAAACAGACATGCATCAGAGGCCTGTGGCCCTGCCACTTTTCTCTTAGGGATTCAGCTGTGGAGGTCTCCACCGGAAGTGACTGATTCAGACATGGCCTTCGGATGCTGTCTGTCTCAACATTCCCCCTCTGCCTGGGTAAGGCGTGGCTGGAGCCCACTACTGTGTGATAAAACTCACTCTTTGCTTGGATCTTGCCTCTTTCTTCACACCATTTACCAAAGGATGCCTCTAGACTAGGAAGCTTTGAAGAAGACCTGGGGAGTCTGGAGCTTCTAAGCAAAAACAAGGAACTGACTCAGCAGGGCCTGGCCACTTTCAGAGTCTGAGGAGAGGTGCATCAAAGCCATGAGAACTTGATACATTACCTTTGATGAGAGAACCACAGGAAATTATCAGCCTCACGCCTACAAGGACAAAGACAAGAAAAGGCCCATTTGGGCCTCATCTCTGTCTGGATTGGAACCAGCAGGAAACAGAAGGGTCTGTTTAATCCTGGCTCAGGAGCAACCATGAATCCCGCTTCCTCCCTTGAAGAATTACAAGGTGAAGGAAAGGTGAGACAAGTTAAGATAAACACCCAAATTTCTGGCTGTCTGGCTGAACTGAATCTTTCAAGTTAAGCTGTCAGTGGGTTCTTTTTATTTTTCTATTCTTTTCTTTTCCTTTTTTAATCTGAACTGTAATCACACAATACTCCACCCAAGTCCTTGATATGGATGTCTAAGACAGATCCTAACATAGTCATAGAAAAATCCCCTCCGAAATGTGCACTTTGTACCGTGTCTCTGTGTAGGTGTGTTTAAAATGTCACGAACTGGAATGCCTAACTCTAGTTCCCAGGAATTAATCACTTAGAAGAATGAAAGGGGGGAATTAACTTGCTTTAACACTTACAAGATTCTCCCAAGCAGTCGCCAAAATAGAACTGGCTGAATAGAAGAAGTATGGTTATCTTTCCATGAGAACTAGAATTCTTTTCTTACATCTTTTAATCTGAAACTGCTTTGCAAAGGTTCCCTTGGGGAGCTTAACTGGAGGACACAGATACTTTGAGAATAAGGGTGTGAAAGGAATTTTTTTCTTTTTATCTTTCTTGGTTGCAATTCACTAATTTTTGGTAAATGGACAGGTTTGTTAAACCACCAGTACTATCCAATTTGAGAACAGTTCCATCACGCAAAAAGAAAAAAAAAAAAATTCCCTCCTGGGCCATCTGCAGGCAGTTCCCGATCACACTCTGAGCCCCACGCAACCCCTCATCTGCTTCTATGAATTTGCCTTTTCTGGACACACTGTATAAATTTGCTTTGAGCATATGTTTTTGGAGTTCATTCATGATGTAACAGTAGTTCTTCCCTTTTGGTTGTTCCACTATATTCTTTTGCATGGGTATACACATTTTGTTTACTCACCAGTTGATGGGGATTTGGGCTGTTTTCAGATTCTGGCTGTTTGGCCAAAGCTGCTCCTATCATTCAGATACATGTCTTGTGGTAGACACCTGTTTTCTGTTCTCTTGAGTAGAATCCCAGGCATAGAATTGCTCGGTTGTGCAAAGGAATATTGACTGTTGCTAAATATGAGGTTCCATCTGATTCAGGTGTGCAATGTCACCGGAAAACTACCAAGCGATTTTTCACTTTTTTTTTTTTTTTTTTGTAGAGACAGAGTCTCACTTTACCACCTTCAGTAGAGTGATGCTACAGTTCATGAAAGGGATGGGATGGTCTATTAGAACAACTGCTGTCATTTGATATACAAGGGTTCTGAGCAGAAAGCAGAGGGCAAATGCATCTAATATCAGATCACTTACAACCACGCTCATCTTTGGGCATGCCTGCAAAAGGGAGTTAATGAAACTTTCTTAGTGAACCAAGATTTTCTGGGCATCTTTGTGTTAATATATATGTGATTAGATTGACCATGGTTCTATGTTCCCTTTATGCCCATGTGGAAAGAATGAGAAAATCCAGACAATCGTTTGTAGTCGAACAAGAGCAAAAAGGGAATGTCTCTGAGGAAGGGTCAGCCCCTTCTCTCTTCTCCTCTCCTGGTCAGAGCGTTTAGTCAGTCCCTATGATGCTCCCTAGGACTGGGGACTCTGGTGGCGGTTTGGGATGTACCCGAGGTTTTGAGGCTTAGAGCAGAATACAGTGGCAGCTTAAAAGACAGGGCCAAAGAGGCTCAGAGGAAGCAAGGCTGGGTTCTGTAAGGGGCCCAGGGCCTGGCACCAACAGGAGGCGGCGGAAGTGGCAGCCAGGCTATTCCAGAAAAGCACCTGTCGTCTATGGCCTCCCAACAACTGAGCACCAGGAGCGTGTGTTGTGGGGATGGAGGGCAGGTTATGGAAGCCCAGAAGACGGTCACCGTGGACACCAGTTAAAGGGTGGAAAGCTCAGGAGTAAGAGAACTAGGCAGCTGGTAACTTAGAGCCTTCCTCCCCCAGAGGAAGAATGAATAGTTTAAAGACAACCTCCACATGGAGGGTGACAGACGCGTCCTCTCTACGCAGGACGACTGGGGGCAGGCACCCAGTGTCACCGGGATCCCAAGTCACCGAGAAGACGGAGGGTGAGAGGGCCGAGGAGGTGGGTAGGTGCCTGGGAAGCCTCGCCGGCCCCACCCCCCGCCCTAAGCACGTCTCCGGGCCGGGTGGAACCGCCGGCGGCAGGGCGCGCTCCGGGACCCGCCAGTCTTGGGGACCTGCCAGCTTATGGCCAGGAACTGGAGCGCCCCCCGCCCCCCGCGCTCCCCTGTCTTAGCTGTGTAGTCTGCTCCCCGGCGCTCACGGTCGCAGGCTTTCTCTTCCGTTTTGGGCCTCTTTTTCGGTTAACTCCCGGGCTTCTCTCCGCCCCTCACGCCCTTTCCGACTGCGCTCCGAAGCTTTGCCTCCGCGCGTCCGCCTTACCCTTCTTTTTCGCGGGTCCATCACTCCTTCTCCTCCTTCCCCGGTTTCGTCCCAGTCTCCCCACCCGCCCTTTCCACCTTTTACCCCTTGGCACTTTCTCCTTACCTCTGCCTGCTCCCTTTCTGCCACCAACCACCTGGGGAAACTTGTTCTGGCCCGGGGACCCCACGCAGGCACCGTCATTCCCCGCTCTGTGTGCGGAGAGCGCCGCGCCCAGTCCCCGGCGTGATCCCGAAGCCCCAGCCGCGCTGGCCCTTTCTCCCTGCGACCGTGCGAGGGAGGGAGGGCAGCTGGCTCCGGCTCCCTCCCGGTAGCGGGTTCTCTGTGAGGGGTGAAGGGCAGCACGGTGCGAGGATGCGGGACTGCACCCCGTGAGGCCCTCCTTCCGCCGAACCGCCGGCTCCACAGGGCCGTGGCCACGGGTCTGCAGCGAAGGAGGGAGGCAACAAGTGACCCGACCTGCGGGGTCACTGATACCCGGCTGGGGCAGGGCACCGCACTCTTGTGGGAAGCGGTTCTAGACTGACCCTGGAGAAGCGTCCCTCTCGCCCCCCTCTCCAGCGAGGCATTGCGGGCGGGGGCAGAAGAGCTTCCAGAGAATCGAGACTGGGCTCTTCCCAAGTCCGAAGTCTCCCTCCCGCCCGCGTTCACCACCCAGCCATAAGCAGAGTTTGCAAGGGATGGGCAATTGGGTGGCTGGGGACCTGGGGGAAGGCAGGAGCCGCCAACGTGGAGAGATTTTTAGAAGATGTGGGGGATAGAGTAAGTGAGAAAGAATAGAAAGGGCTCCCTAATCTCCGATGGATTCCCCTTGGGCGATGCCTTGCCCCAGCCCACCATCCCGCTAGCCAGGCGAGGCCCCGGCCTGACCAGCTGGAGCGGATTTGGAGGAAAGAGGAAAATGGGGCTCCCAGCCCCTCTCCAGCTTTCCTCCGCCCGCCCTGCCTGATTGGCTGTGCGTCCCCGAAGCCCAACTTCAGTCGCTCCAGACTCGGTCTGAGCCCCTAGGGAGTCTGAGCGCCGCGACCCGGGGCTGGAGGGGCGGTCGTGAATCCAGCGGTTGGCATCTCTGGGGCCCCCGGGGGAGGGGCGAGGACGGGTTCGGCCCCGAAGCCTCTGCAAGGCCCATCTCGCAGCGTCTTGCAGCCTGGGCTCCTCTCCGCCCCCCGCCCTCTCCTTCCCTCCCAGTGGCGGCCTCCCTCCCTCCCCCCACCCCGCCCGCCTGCCCGCCTGCCACCTCCCCCCGGTTTCTCATTCCTGCCACTAGCGCGCTCAGCGGCTCATTCCGCGGCCGCCGCCAGCCGAGGGGAGCGTTGCTGGCCGAGGAGCAGATTCCGCGGGGGCCGCTCGCAGCCGCCGCTGACTTGTGAATGGGATCCGGACTGGGGCTGGGGCTGACACTGCTGCGCTCGCCCTGCGCCGGGTACAGCCGGCCCGGAGGTCGCGCCCACCCGCAAGGGCCCCAGGTGAGGAGCACCACCAGTTCCTTGCTAGAGCCAGGTTGGGGCTTTTTGGAGTGCGGAGGAAGGATTTTCTGTGGAAGAGAATGTCAGGGGAGTGGGTGGTATCTGACTTCAGAAGGCTACACTAATGCGAAGCAGAATGGGAGGGGGAGAGGTTTGTTTAAAAATCAGAAAAGAAGGGAGACCGCTGCGGGCGCGGGCAGCGCAGGGGGCAGAGGCTCCAGATGTGCGCTTCTCCACTCTCTCCCTCTCCGGCCTCGGCTGGGGTCTGCGCCCTGCCCGCGGAAGCGGGGTTTGTACCCAGCTGGGGCAAGAGGCTAGAAAGCTGAGCTCAAGACGCCGACTGCCCCCGGTCATGTCTCCGGGGAAAGTCGCACCCGGCGCGGTGCCAGCCCGCCCGCGCTGCGCCTCTCTTTTTCCAAAAGCGACGACGTGACCCGCTCTCTGCGGGGTTCTTACCCGGTCCTCCCAGATCCTGGCCGAGCGCTCCCGGGAGCTTAATCCTTCCAGTCCAGACTACTGGGGGAAGCCCCGGAAAACGGAAGGAAGCAAGCTCCGGGAGGCAATTTCCCGCACTTTAATCGGTGGGCTTGGGCCGCCGGCTGCGGGGCGCGCTCCAGTCCCCAAGCCGGAGTCTCTTCGCTAGCTCCGGCGGCCTTTCGGAAGCTCCCCCCTGGCGTAGGGGTAGGTCCGCGAGCGGCTGAGACTCGGGCTCGGCTCTGGCTAGGGCTTGGCGAAGGCTGCCAGGGTCAACGTTTAACTTTGTGAATCAAATCTTCCCCCAAACCTGTGCCGCCTTTCGGAGCGCACCAAGCTTCTCCGGCTCCTGGCACGCACGGCCTCCCTCCCTGCGCTTTACCCCGGAACGCGAGCCGGGAGGTGAGGAGCGCGGAGAAGCTGGCCGCATGGGGGAGGGCGGCGAGGGGAGAGATGCCTTACCCCACCCCTTCTCTGCCCAACCCGGCGGATCTGTGGAAGGGCCCGCCTCGCGCGGTGAAGCAGAGTCCCCAGAGAAAGTGGGGTCGGGGAGGCCTGCGGTCCGGCTGCCTTGCCCCTTTCTCGCCAAGGCCCTGCTTTCGCCAGAGGCTCCTCCACGCGTCTGTCTCTCCCGGGTGAAAGGTTTTGTAGCTGCTAGAAGAAGCCCTGTTGCTTTTGCTGATAATGCGGCAGGAATTTCATGGGCCATCAACTGCTATTAAGAAATTGCATCTTTTAATTATTTAATACCATCCCTGCGTGACCACGGGTCGTCCCTAAGGGGTAGGACTGAGGGATGGTTGCTGAAATCCTTCTGCAGGAAGGTGTAGATTTGCCGAAACTCATCTCCTTCTTCCCCCCCAAAGAAATTCATTTAGTTCCGATGGCTGTGAAATCTCGTTTTCTTCTCCCGATCCTTCCTATCTGTTTAGTAAGAGGCAGTAAGTTTTCGGTTTCATCACAGGGAAACTACCACAATTAATCTGGCGAGGGGATGGGTCACTGTTCTGATCACTTGGGTTTGCAGCAGACGTCGATGGTTTTGCGAGGTGTCTGCATTTCCTGGGGATGGGGGTGCAGATGCATTCTCAGGAGCGGGGATCCTGTAGCATCACATCAGCACATTTGGCAGGCAGGGCTCTGAGCGCTAGAGCCTAATGACGGTGGAAGAGGAGAAGGGGCTAACCTTCACTGCATTAATCCTGGAATTATTTTTCCTGCAAATACGGAGGTGCAGACCTCGGAGCACAGAAGTGGTCCCTGCTCAACCTCAGCTGCAGGAAACCCGTCTTCCTCCAGAAGGACAAAGGAATAAAAGTTAGGAAACAAAGGGGCAGAGTAGTGGCCCAGACAAGAGGCGCTCTGAGGCACCAGTCACTCAAGTTCCTTAAATGTAAGCTCTGATTCCAAGTTTTAGAGTTGGCTAGCGGGCCCTGGAATTCGAACCTCTGTGCAAAACTGAAATTCTGCTTTGTACAAAGGAATGTGAGTACTTTCCAGGGGAGACCCGGCAAAGGCATTTGAGAGGCCGGGAAACTTTGCTGGAATGGAAATTATCCTTTTACATCTTCCTTTTGAGACATTGCATCAAGATGTCTTGCAGGGATGCTTTATGATCAATAATAATTATTAATATCATTTTAGTTTTTTCAGAATCTGCCTAAACTGGTCATTTGATTACATTGTGTGAAAAAAAGAAACCACCCTTTCACCCCTGGGGTAGGGGGATGAAAAAATACATTGAAAGGATTGAGGTGGATTAATCTGGGGAGGCCCAGACAGGTAGATTTATTCAAACTGCTGCTCATTGCTTACTAGAAAAAAATAGGCTTTGAAAACAATTCTCCTTGAAGGGGTGGACCATCTTGATAGCACTTAAGAACTTTCATTATATTGGTCATTCTTATCAGAACAGCAGACAGTAAAATTACTAGAAACCTAAATTCTATTTTCAATTAGATTGCAATCTTTTGTTAATTTGAAAATTAAGAAAAAAAAAGTTATGGCTTTTTTTTTTCCCACCTAGAACTCAAGTTTTCCTGCTTGCAATGGTGGCTGTGGCTGTTGGACTGTTTATTGGGGGAGGGCTTTGGGCAGACTTGGACAGACATGCCATGATTTGGGGAAATGCGGATCAATTTCATGCTTTTTTAATGCACTTGTCTTCATAATTCATGGTTTTTCTTCTGCTTTGAATAGAATTACATGGCTGCTTTGTTAAGATACTGGTTTGGGGATCCTCATATTGGAAACACCATGACTTTGGCCTCATGGCCTGATTTACAATGACAAAGCTACCCTCTCACGAGCATAGGGTGTCTGTGAATGCCTGTGACTTAGGAAGTTGGTAAACTGCGATCTGTTATATTCAAATCTATGTTTTAAAACCATCTAAACAATATCTGAAAATCTGCTTTAAGTCTTCCTTCATTTTCAATCCATTTATGTAGGGAAATGTTCAAGAAGCACAATAATTTCGTAAGCGTTTACTTTTAAAACTGACCTTTTTTGCTTCAATCATAAGCATACTTAATCATTCAGTAATATAATAATAAAACAGTACTCTATAGAGTTTGAATGTAGGTAGCAAACCTTTATTTTCTTGAACTATCAAATTTGCAGAATCACTATGATTTCCAAGTTTTCATTTGTTTCCTAGAATATTTGAGCACTGTGTAAATTCAGTAGCCAATGATGTAAGGGATTCCAATATGTTTGGGATGATTTTATTCCTTAGAAATTGGCTGCTGCTTCATGAAAAGTTACCTAATTTGTTAAGAATCCACGTTCTGCATTTACCCAGAATTCTGAGTCAGCAGCTTTACCAATTCAAAGTCACTACCTGTGAATATATAATGCTCTTGGGCCTGTAGAAATTTACTATAAAGAGAAACACATCAACAGGTCTGTTCAAAAGAAAAGCAGAAGAAAGTTGGACACATCCTAGTGCATAAGTTGGAGTAGGAATGAGCTGTTCCATCAGGATTGTTGTGATAGCCATCCACAGCTTTGTCTATGAGCAGGGAGGGCCAACGAAAACACTTGAGGAGCATAATTAGACATCTTTCTGCTATAATTTTACCCTGACATTGAAAGCCTTGTACATCTCTGGAAATGGACTCCTTCGCGGAAGATTGCACTTCTGGCCACTAGAGGGCAATGGTGCCCTTCTCCAACTTTCTGCATGGACCCATCTGCTTTTGAGGGCGTCGTGAAAAGCGGTTTTGTTACTACCAGCCTTGTCTGCCCCTCTCAGGAGAGACGAATTCAATCTAGCTGTGGTTCAGGCTACTGCTCGAGCAGTTTGTCAGGATTAGCATCTTTCTAGTGGGTAGATCCCGTTACCTGCAGGCTCTTCTTCCCACCTTTGGTTTACTAGAAAGTTTGGAAATCTGATTGTCTGAGCAGAAGGCTGGATGGGGGCTGGGCTGCAGAAATAACAAAGTCAGCTCTCACTCAGACAGTGATCTGGGAAGATTTTCTGGATTTTTTTTTTTTTTTCTGGCAGAAAGAGCATCATTTCTGACTCCGCAGCGTAGGGAATGGAATGGATAAAACAGAGAAATAGTAGTGAGACTTCTGTAATGTCATTGCCTGTTCTTCCAAAGAGGTTTTAAAGATGTCTCCAAGATATTTCCAGTTTTAAAAAAAGGAATAGCAGTTTGATCTTCAGTAAACACTCTGGGTCATTGAGTTTTAACATAACGTAACAGTCTGTGTTTTACTATTACTTTTAAACATTCTTGGCATTTCTGTACAAAAGCCAACTTTACTAAAGTGAAATTTAATTCAAGTTTGGTCCTCATGCACTGGAGTTCAATCATTTGATTTTCTTTTCTTCCTCAGTGATATGGAAATTACAGTTTATGATTCAATCGCATATTTCAGGCTGAGCAAATTTATATTTGTTACTATTTGATAGTGTCATTATGAAAGTTCATAAGGAGAAGGAAAAAAATACCCTAATGCTCTGTTATAATCACAAGGAAAGCTCTATTTAAAAAATAAATACTGTCTTAAGTGGATACTTATTTGTATTTTTTTTTTTTAAACTGAGTACAATCACCTCCTGGTGAATCAGTAGCGGAGTTCTTTGCAGCTCCGAGCTGTGTTGGAATTTGGAGACAGTTGATGAAGAAAGAATCAATGCAAATGGATTGTGGGAGAGAGTATTAAGTAACTCAGTGGAAAGTAAGACAAAGTGCTTTGTAAATTGATGCTCACTCACTACTGGACAGTTTATTAATTTAAAAAAAAGAAGGCGATTTTAAATCCCAAGTGCTTGTGAACGATACACGCTTCTTAGAACTGGAGGCAAAAGGCAAAATTTCCTTGTTATTTGGTTTTATTAGTCCTAAGACAGTTGCAGAGTTCTGGAATTCTTATTGAGATCAAGCACGGTTCGTATAGTTTGTAGGGTCAAAGTTTCCGTTCAAGGTAAGGATCTAATACATCAGGATATTAAGTGAGATAGGAATGTGAAAGAGAAAAGAAAAGGGGAGAGAAACCAAAGCGTAGATACTAAGGGTGCTATTTGTCATGGAGGCCGATGACAGCTTTCTCTCCCTCTCTTTTTCTCCCTGTCTCTCTGTCTTCATTTCGGCCATTTGAGGTGTTGAATCTAGGAAACTTGTATAGCTTCCCAGGATGCAGTGAACAGCAGCCAGGCTTTCATGCTATGCCTTCTGGCACCCAGTACTCCTCAAACATTATTAGTGAATGAGCAGGGCTCTGTTCTTAAATTTTCCTGGTTGCGGCAGGTGAAGAAAAGCCTTGACCTCCTCTGTTCAGCCCCCTTATTTGCCAGAAATATTCCTGACATGATTCCCCGTAGTGGAATGATTTTCACAAATCAAGGAGACCTCTCCACATTGTTCTACTAGGGAAAACGGCTTCCGGCCCCTGCAAGCGTGGCCGGGGAGGCTCCTCCCTGTTCTTAGCTCTAAGACACACAGAGATCTCATTTCAGCCTTCACTAGGCTCCATCAGTGAGGACAGAAAGTGGGAATTCAGGATAGAGTCCCTGCTATCAATACTATTTCATCCTTCCCAGCAAGACCAAGAGTGGGAGAAGCAAGGTCAGATGACTGTGTACTCACCATGCCTTGGTTTTCTGGGCGTGTTTGCCCATGAACATATCCTGGAATGTTCAGGCTTATTTCCATCATCCCCACGGCTTGGACCAGTTATTCAAACGTGGAGGCGGCATTGTCCAGCAGCAAGGCCAAGGTTGAGGGTGACAAGCATGAGGCCAAGACCCACAAGAGCAGAGTTGGGTGTGATCTTCATTGAAAATTTTGATTTTTGCTCATCATAGATTTCCCCCTCCAACTAGCCTGGAATTTTAAAACAATGCCTTAAAATATTATTTCTCTCAATTACTGAGTTTTGGGGAATCACCTTGTATTTCGCCAGCAAGGAGATTGCCTTACTGGCCCCACTGCCCAGCCAGTGGTTTAAAAGCTTTCTACACTCCAGCTCTGTACAAAGTCTGTGACCAAGAAACAGCTACTCAACCTAACCAAGCCTCAGATGTCACCTCTGTAACAAGGTACCTAGTAATAATGACTGTGCCCTAGGATCTTATCATCTTGCAGGAGAATTTAGTGCAAAGCCTCGCTCATAATGAGCACTCAATATAGGAGGGGGGACCCACTCGCCCTCTCTAATACAGGCTTGGGATTCAGTTTCATAAACTCACGGTGACAGGTAGCAGAACCTTCTTATAATTCTTAGGCCAGAAATTGTGCACTGAAAATTTGCTTTAGGTGGAAGCCTCTCCCAATTAGTGATGAATTGTTTATTAGTACCTGCCTTTTTTGAATGATTTCATAAGTTGAAGGGATCCATCCCTCTTCCATTTCAAATATTCAAGAGGCAGTCAAGATTTTAGATTTTAGAGATAATTAGTGCTTTTGAAAAGTGCCTGCCTCCTTCTTACGTTTGAATTTCCCCCCTCTCTCTTCATTTCACATATGGGGTGCTGTGATAAGTTACCCTGAAGTAATATCTTACTGGGAAAGTTTGCTAAGCATGGCGCGTTGAGATATTCATCACAAGTTGGCTTTCGTTTAAAGGGGGCTCATTACTATTCCAGACTAGCTCAAAAGATAATTAGTCTCTTGATAAATCGTCTCAATTTCAAGACCATTCCTGTTTGTTTTTCAGGTAGCTGCAGTTTGGGATTTAAGGGGTTTGGGCAGGGACGATTTTAACTCATGCTAAGACCGCAGCAAGAGGAGCCCCCGTCCTGCCTTGGGTGGGCCCAGGCAAAGCACAGAGATGTGGCCTCCTGTTAAAATTAATGAGAGCTCTCACCCTGTCAGGGCCCTTAATGGTTTTCCAACTGTTTTCACACCCAATATCGCAGCCGGGCTGGGCGTTCCAAGGCTTCAGAACCTTCCCTGTTGTCCTGCAGTTTCCCATCTGTGCAGGTGTCCTCTGCCCCTGCCCCAGGCTGGCGTTCCCTCTGCCTCCACCTTTCAACGAAACGGGGTAATCTGCTTGGATTTGTGCAGAAAGGGAAGGGGAGAGCTGGCACTGACCTTTTGACATCCTACTGTGTGCCGGGAACGCCACCTGATACCTCCATAGCTCCTGTATTCTGTACCCCCTCCCAGGAGGGGGTTACTGTATTCTCCATTTTCCACCTGGGGGTAATGACTGCCGAGGAGGACTCCTGAGCTCCTGAGATGGGGTGCAGGACATCTGGGTTTCCAAGCACGCTCTGACTGCAGACACGCAGAATCTGTTTCCCCTGTTTGATGCACGTCTCCAGGCTGGGCCTCCTTACTCTCTTGCACAGAGGAGCTGGTCTGAGGGGTCCACGGTGTCCCTGTCATGTCTCAAATCTCATCCATGAAAGGGGCTGTGAGAGCCTCTCCTCTAACTCCCCTCTCAGCAGGTTTTTGTTTTGCCAATAATCCTACAGCTTCTTAAGTGTCCTGATGACAGCCTGCTAACTACCTCTCAGGGAAGCCGTGAGGCGAACAGCCTATTCATTAATTCTGTTCATTAAAATGGAGCATTTTAGTGAAGGAGGAGCAAGAGTACACTTTTTTTTTTTTTCTGAGACAGAGTCTCACTCTGTCGCCCTCGGTAGTAGAGTGCTGTGGCATCACAGCTCACAGCAACCTCAAACTCTTGGGCTTAAGTGATTCTCTTGCCTCAGCCTCCCAAGTAGCTGGGACTACAGGTGTGCATCATCACACCTGTTTAGTTTTTTATTTTGACTTCCTTACAGACAGGGTCTTACTCATTGCCCAGGCTGGTCTCAAACTCTTGGTATCAGGCCATTCTCCTGCCTCAATCTCCCAAAGTGCTGGGATTACAGGCTTGACCCACCATGCTTAGCCCTAATTTCTTGGCAGTCTGGACTTTCTTTCTTTCTTTCTTTCTTTTTTCATGGGGCACCATACACTGGTTTTATAGACCGTTTGACACATTTTCATCACACTGGTTAACATAGCCTTCCTGGCATTTTCTTAGTTATTATGTTAAGACATTTATATTCTACATTTACTAAGTTTCACATATACCCTTGTAAGATGCACCGCAGGTGTAATCTCACCAATCTCCCTCTCTCTGCCCACCTCCCCCCTCCCTCCCCTCCCCTTCTCCCTTCCCCCTATTCTTGGGTTATAACTGGGTTATAGCTTTCATGTGAAAGCCATAAATTAGTTTCATAGTAGGTTGGCCCTAATTTCTTTTTAAACCTACCATTTATTCAGATATTTGTAATACATAAGCTACACCCTATTAAGTTTGGGGGCATTTAAGTTGTGAGACCTAATTATGAGGCTTTATATGAATCTCCTTTTGGGAAGTTCATGGTCAGTCTAGTGTCATGTGATACACTGTCTGCTGATATTTTGCAAAAGGTACCATTTAACCCTGGCCTGCAGCTCTCTCTTACTTCATAGTTACCTCCTATTAATAGCTCCATGCCAAGATCCCCTAGAGATCCCAGTAAGAATGGTGTCCTTCCCTTGCCTTCCTCAGGGCCCCAGAGGGCCCTCTGGCAGGGTGAGGTTTGACATTCATTTCTAACTCATTTCTTTGTCATTAAAGTAAGGAGGGTCCTGGGTTGGGGACACAGAAATGGTCAAATCATAAGAGCCTTCCTTCAGAGAGCTGGCAATATTAGAAAATGCAGAAAATACTAGGTCTGTCAGTGAAAACTGGGGCTGTGTACGGGGATTGCTACAGAGGAAGCAATTAGACTGGGCCATAGGAAGGGCGAGTCACACCCAGTTCAGTGACCCAGGATGGTTTGGGGAAAAAATAAGAGAATCCTCCTCCTGCATGGGAAAGAGAGACCCCAGAGGCTACCTAGACCAGCAGACTCTACCACCAGGTATCTGAATCATTGCCACCACGTGCTGAGCTGGTTGTGGCATCACTAGTGATACAGAATTCATTACTTCCTATGTGAGCTATGGAGATATTGAGAACATTTGCTGTTCATGCTTCCTTAGGTTGGCCCAAATTGTCTCCCCAAAAGTTATGCTCTTTGATTACAGCCTTCGATGCCATACGGAATAGATTAAATTCTCCTTTGGCATTGCGTTTACTCACTGTTTAAATTGTCTGCCAGGATGCCTTCTCTCCGGTCTTCACATCTCTAGATTAAATGCCCCATTCCTTTTCTTTTTCTCCAGCTGTCTTTAGAGGAAGGGACTGAAGACTAGACTCCAGGCAGCTAGACTCTCCAGTTATCAACTCCCTTTGACACACTCCTTTTATTGCAGCCCGAGGCTACATTACATTAGCTTTTATTGCTAGCCACATCCCCCAGAGGACTTATGCTCCATCGTTATTTGTTTATTTGTTTTCTCTTACGTGCTGCTGTTAAGTCACATTTCCCCACCTGTCCCTGTGCACCGAGACCTGACAAGTCACCTTCAGTGGTGTGAACACAGCTCCGGAGTGAGGCTGCCCTGCTTTCGAGCTTGGCCTTAACACTGACCAGCTGCGCCAGTCTCTTTATCCATTTTTCCATTTCTCTAGCACATGGAGGTCAAAATGTGCATCAGTATCTTGCCTTACAGGATAGCTCTGATATTAAATGACATAAATATATAAAACTGTTTAAAACAGTGCATGAAATAACTGTGCATGGTAACAGCATAATAACATGTTTTCATGACCGTTCTATTTCATTTTGTTGGGTTCTGTCCATTGATTGAGTCTTTTGAAACATGTTAAAATTTAAACATTTATTCTGTTATTCAGCATCTCTCTCCTCCCTCTGGTCTCATGCTATGGGTTGGTTTGTTCCATCACCGAGCTTGTTTGGTAAAAGAGAACAAAGACATATCAGATGGAAGCAGGGACAGGGTCTCTTGGTCAACCACATGAGCTACCTCTATTGGAGTGATTCCACCCCCAGGAAGATAACATTTTTCTTACTCATCCTATAGAGTGCCTATCTGTTGTTTCATTTTCTTGTTTGTTTGGCTTCATGGCCTCAGAGCCAACGTCCTATGTTTAGACTATAATCCCAATAAGGTTCTCTACAGAAATGAGAGCCTTCCTTTACTCTAGGGCTAGAGAGCTGCTTGCCTAATTTCCCTGGAAGCCTGGAAGTGCAGCACCCAGTTCCCAGTGTTTTAAATTTGGATTTATTATCTTCCACATATGCACGTGTGCTCACACACACACACACACACACACACACGATCATTGACCATGGAGGAGTCATTTTGATTATTATAGCAGTGGCTGTACAGCATCAGATCTCCTGGGATCACAGAGGTGGAGGAGTAACTTGTAGCCACCCATGTCCTTGGGGGCAACCACAGTGCCTTGACCCTCCTAGTTCCAAGGCAAGATCTGGTCTATGATTCCGACGGTGGTACTTTCCTCAGGCTCCTGACAGTTTTCTAAGCCTGCCTCTCTAGTCTTCTTCCAACACCTGTGCTACCTAGAGTCTGCTTCTGTGGTCGCCAACTAAGAATCCAAAATGGTTCATTTCCCGGCCTATCCTTGCAAGACTGCTGTGAGGAGCCACGTCTGCTGCATTGCTAGGTCAGGTATCTGGCTTTTGAGTTCCTCTCTAATTGAACAGAGTTTTGATTGTCAGGTAGACTGTGAGATTGGAGCAGAGAGCTTGTATTACACAATGACTGGTTTAATTTGGGTTGAGCAAGAATTGGGTGTGCGGACCTGGGCACGAGCCTAGTGCTATAGCTCAGTGAATGAAGTGGCATTTCCAGGGGCAGCAATGGCAGGAAGTGTAACATTTAGGCGTGCAGATGGCACATGGTCTCTTGCACAGGACGCAGCACTTGGTGTGGGAAAATTGTCCATAGACTCCAGCCATAGAGCCAAGGCAGAAATCCCCCAAACTGGAATATAGATGAACTTTCGGCATTGATGGGTGAATGAAAGAGGCTCCTTAAAAGAATGGCCAGTGGCCCCAAGTCACGTGTCACTTCTAGAAGGGACAGTCTGCACACTCTCTAGGCAGTGAGGTCTCCATGTTGGCCCAAGTATTGGGCAAACAGACAAAAGCTATGGTGCACGCAGATAGGTGAGTTTGGGCAATAGGGATTTACACAGTTTTGTGCAGATAAAAACTGTCTCTGGAGTTGATCTCATAACATCATACCATCCCAGGATAGTTTTTCCGACCAATCTTTAAAAGGAATCTGTATTACCCTTGCTGGGAGTGATTTTTCTGACCAATCTTTAAAAGGAATCTGTATCACCCTTGCTGGGAGTGAAGTTTTCAGGGGATCCCAGGTCCACAGAGCTTCTGGGATTGTTACCCTGATGGACCAGGTAGTTGAACCATATAAGGGCTTTGATTTTGTGGCTGATAGGAACTCCTTGTCCAAACTTGACCTCTTTATTGCCAAACTGCACAGGAGTCTTAGAACCAGGCATTTCAATTTTTAGGTGAAACTCCCTGCCTGGTCATCATGGACACAGGTCCAGATTAACAACCACGGATGACTAACTAAATACAGGTGAGGCTGTCAGGGCATCTTAAGATACATCAGTAGTTAGCAACTTTCGTTTGTCTACTTATTAAAGGTACATATTTAAAAGTTTTAAAAAACATTTCTTTGACAATAGCAGAAAAACTATATTTAAGTTCAAAAGCCAAATTTGACAATCTGGGTTCATTTATACAAACATTTCCAATTAACAGCACTTGGCTGTGAAATAGGTCAGTTCTAAAGGAGAGATTGATCTTGAGATACGTTATTTCACTCCATGCTGTGTATATAGATACGGGTGTAAGGTAAGATACAGGTTTCATTTTTATTATTTTGGGAACCTTTAGAGTATTATGTAAATGAAGCATCACCATTCATAGTATTATCTTAGAGTAAAAAATTGCAATTTAGCAGTTAGAGCTGGGCATGCTCGCCTTCCAAGTCATGCATTGGTGATTCTTGTGTTTTATTCATTACCCTCCTTCCTGCAAACATCGCAGAGAATCCTCAGCTTCAGCAAATCTCGGGAGTGCATTTGGGAGCATTAGTTAGGAGATGAATGCAGCCTGAGAAAGCCCCATCTCTGAAGTGAGGGATGGATTCGATCATGCGGTATCATCTCGGGGGCCCCCACCCCATCCCCCTCACTCCCATGAGCCCTGTAGAGCAAGCCAGAGAGGCAACCCGTTTTTCACTTACAGAGCAGCATGCCTTGTGTCCTTGTCTTACTGGGTGCATGACTTCTGTCTCATTTCTCACAAATGGAGAAAGATCACCTGTCAGCAAGTCTATGGCCAATTGCTGACAAATTCTCCCTAATAGGCTGCCCTGTGGTTCCCTCCCTCTAGACAGATCAGCTAGTTCAGTGCTGGAGCATTGCTGATAAATAGCTGTGTGGCCTTGGGAAAACCAATTAACCTCAGTTTCCTCATCTGTAAAGTGGCCTTTTGGGTCCTTTCCAGCTCTAAAATGGTCTGGCTCTCAAATTTTCTTCCACAAATCACTTGGCAGGATGCGTTCTGACCACTGCGTCTCAGCATTCAGGAGGAGAAGCAAGGAGGACAGGCACGCCAGGGTGTGAATGCCCAGACCAAGTTTGCCCAGGTGGTGTACATGCTCACGGGTGATAATGGGGCATCACTTGGAAACCCTTTGTAAGGAGCACTTTGTGTACTAAGTTTGGGACTTGGGACTTTATTCCCTGGGTCCTAGGGCACTTTTGAAGGGTTTGAACCATGGTAGTCATATGTACAATGCTTTATTAAATGATTTCTGGACATTTAAGAGAGAAAAACTGATCGAAAGAGACAAATTCTAAACAGAGAAACCAGCAGGGAGGGTAGAGGTGATGAAGCCAGCACTAGGGTGGATGTGTTATTAAAATAGCTGGTGCGTACTGAGCATCTCCTATATATACATACAACGCTCAGCACTTTCCATGAATTATCCCAGTCCATCTTCAGTACCACCTCAGTGTGGTAGAAGCTTTAATTATTCCCATTTATAAAATAAAGAAAGCAAGACAAAGGATAGTTGGGCAACTTTTCCCTGTGTCATGCAGTTAATAAGTGAATGAGCAGAGATATGAACAAAAATCACCTGCTCTTCGCTTCTCTGTTACAGGGAGACAGACTTGAGACACTTCTAGGATAAGTTAAAGAGAGTTAGTACTAGTCGTTGTTCACGGATACTTGTGAAGTTCTTGCTGAGCGCCCAGGGCAGGTCCTTGCCTAGATTCCCTAATTTCATCTTTCCATTGCCATGAATATTCAATAGGAGCCTGAGATCGCAGGGTACACACGATTGCCAAGGAGTTGAATTGGGGTTCTGAAAGATCCAGAAAACTTCTCCTGCGACTCTTCTAATGCCTCCAAGATTGATGGATTCTTGGCATTCTCCCCACCCAGAATTACTTAAAGATGACACAGAGTGTTATGTTTTCTGTGATGTGTTCGTGGAACTTAAATATTTAAAAAGCTGTGATAGGCTGAAAGAAGTGGTGTTTCCAAGATCCATGTTCTCTCCAGAGATGTTGGCTAGTGTTCAACTTTGGCATAGAGGAAGAGAAGATGCCACCAAAAGTGTCAACATCAGAAACTTATCATTAGGGCTTAGTAGAAAGAAGATGCGTAGATTTTTTTTTTTTCTTCCCACCAAGAGATACTACTTTCTGTCATGCCACGTCAAGAGCTTGTATAATGCATGCAAAGTATGGGAGGAGAGAGTCACATTCCAGCTGCTGGGATGCATTTTAATGAGGGTCAATGTTTCTAAGAGATAAAAAGAATAATCTGCACTGGTTTTCAGGAGGATTTAAAGAGGTACCTAATTTGGACCTCCAAGCAAACATCAACATGGCAAAATTGTGTGCTGAGAGACAAGGCCACAAGGAAGCTGTGTTTGTCATTTCTTTTTCTAGTCTACTATTTAATATTAATATGAAACTAGTAGATGAACAATTATATGCCCACACGAGAGAAAAACACGATTATATTCTTGGAGCATTTTCATCTGTAGACCACTGGATCTATCCTATTACCCACTGCTTCTTTTTTTAACCAACTCACTGTGGACAAGAAAGAACTTATTTCTCTTATTTGGACTCAGGTTTCCTTTCCTTTTTTTTAAATAGCAGAAGAAGATTAGAATGGAAACTTGCTTCTCTACAGGAGGGATCAGGAAGAACAGCTGAGCTCTGTTTATGAAGTCCAAGAAGAAGTTCCGGTCACCCAGCTTGACCCAAGAGAACACATGTATTATTCTCTTAACCCAGCTCCTGGGGTTTAAGTTTTTATTCGGACAATGAAAATCAAATGGATGGTAGGCTCTCGGAAACTCAGAACTTAGTTCTTTCTCAATTCTGGCAAAGAGTCCCCAGAATCTGTCCTCCAACTCAGTTTAAATGAATAGTTGGAAAAAACAAAGCAAGTGAGAAAAGGTTTGTGGGTAAGAATGTGAATTGATTAAATTCACGGAAATAGCATCACTCTTCAAGCATCGCCTGCCTTTGCTTAGTGCTGAGAATATTGATACTATCTCTAGTATTGTGTCCCCTGTTATTCCATTTGCATGGGAAGCAATTCGATTAAAATGTTTTTCTGAAGGCAGTGTGCTTCTGAGAAAGCGACATGGATCTTATCAGCTTGGCCCACTGAGCGAGCTTCCCCAGGCAGGGCTGATTGGGATGCAAAGCAGAGCAATCTTGAAAACAGTCATATTAACGTACACAGCTATGATTTAATAAAAGTAAAAAAAAGAAAAAAAAGAAAACAGTAACTCTACCTGCCTTGTTTCACCTCCTTTCAAGGCTCAGCTGGGTTTACTGTAAGGCAATATTGAGGATGCCATTCACACGCTCTCAAATGTGAGAAATGGGGCCCGTGCAACTTTAATTTTCATATCAAATTGAACAAGAAATGAGTTTGTCATAAATAATCATGTCGACTGCAGTGGTGTCCGGTTGGTTAGTTAGGGAAATGTGACGGTTGCCCCCCTGAGGTGCTCTCCTGTGGCCAGGAATGTGTTGATGGAGGTCATCCCCTATGCTGGGCCCAATCTCACCCCCTGGGACACTCTCAGGGACTTTGCTGGCAGTGGGCTTGTTCTGGCTGGGAACATTTCCTGGTCTCCTCCTATATCCTGTTCAGCCTCTACCTAATTTCCAGTACTCTGCTTACAAACAAAAAAAGAAGAAGAAAAGCCTTTTTATAGAACTATCAATCTTTATGAAAGTTATGCTTTACCTTAAACAAAGAAATCTTGATTTGATTTTGGTGATGCAAAGATGGGTCTTGAATTCCGGTCATTTGTGGATTTGGAGAAGAACTAAAAAGATAACAGATACTTATTATATTGAACATGCAGGAACTGATTTTAATGCTATTAGTTATCTGTAAGGCAAGAATATTTGGGGGTTCATTATTTTATTGGTTAATGTTCTAATATACCGTATTTCCTCCAAATGCTTAATTCTTATGGGATCCAGGGCACACATCAGAGTTGGGAAAGTGAACTTGTACTCTTGTGTATCTTTGGGGGTCTTTCTTTTGAACCAGTGGGGCACGAAGAAATTTGAACCATCCATCCTCTCAATACTCTGTTCTGCTTTCACAACAATAATAGTAAAAATAGGTGCCTTTCCTTGATGATCTTGCTAGGTGCTTTGATTCATTGTCTCATTCAGTTTCCACAACAGCTATAAAAGTATGATCTCAGTAGAGGACTGTGATTAAAAGCCCAAGCAACAAAGGGGTTTGTTTAAAGAGGTTCAGATTCCACTGTCCCCAATTTTTCATTGTGCGGCTGTGTGTGTATCACCTGCTTCTTGTCTTTGCTTTGGTTTCCTCATCTGTACTATTGGGGGGATGATGGCACCTACAAAAAGTCATGTACACAGTGAGGACTTAATAAATGTTAGCCCTAACCCTGTGAATTAGAAGCATGTGAGTATTTCTGATCTATAGACAGGGGGTGGAAATTCAGTTAGTTTATTCATCTTACTCTGGGGTTATATGGCCAGCGAGTGACCATATGGGATCTATATCCAAGTTCAATGACTCCAAACCCCCTTGTTCCTTTCCGCTCCCTTTGCTAAGGTTGACAAGGCAATTACCTGTCTTTCCCTTGCCAAACTCTCAGCTGGATTTAAGGAGGAGAATGTTTCCATTGCTTATGGAGGTTTCATGCTTTACTTTTGAAAGAAATTCATATAAATAATGCTTTCTTTCCCAGCATGAATCGTATTTGCATAGGTCTGAGGATAAGAACTCAATTTTTTTTTCCACCATATCCTTTGTTTTGAGTTTTTATACGTTTGTAATAGGAATTTTAGGATGCCTCTTTAACCCAGTGCTGTCTGATAAAAACACAAATACAAGCCAACATGTGAATAAAAAAGGGAAATAGGTGACATTAGCCCAGGCGATGGTACATGTGGCCAGTGCCTGTGGCTCAAAGGAGTAGGGCGCCAGCCCCATATGCTGGAGGTGGTGGGTTCAAACCCAGCCCCGGCCCCAAAATGCAAAAACAAACAAACAAACAAACAAAAATATATATATGTAAGCCGGCTTGGTGCTCGTAGCATACTGATTGAGGCGCTGGCCACATGTACCAGGGCTGGCAACAATGAAAACTGCAACAAAAAAATAGCCAGGCATTGTGGTGGGCACCTGTAGTTCCAGCTACTTGGGAGGCTGAGGCAAGAGAGTCGCTTAAGCCCAAGAGTTGGAGGTTGCTGTGAGCTGCGACTCCACAGCACTCTACCCAGGGTGACATAGTGAGATTCTGTCTCAACAAATATATATATGTTATTTAAGTCGGGTCTGCTGCGAGGTGTTTGGGTCATGGGGTTAGGTCTTTCATGGATGGCTTGATGACCTCCTGGAATAATGAGGTGAATTTTCACTTTGTTATTTAAGCCAAGGTCTCAAAAATATTATAACATAATACAACATTTTACAACATAATATCAATGATTAGTTTATAATCATTGTAAAATTATTAATGTGATATTTCATATAATTTTATAGTACTGCATCTTCAAAATATGGAGTGTGTTTTATACTTTAATAACACATCCCATCTGGGACTGGGCCCATCTGCAGTGTTTAGTAGCCGCATGCAGCTCATGGATACTATATAGATAATATTGACTTTAAGTTTTCAAGGAGCAATTTATACCATTTTTAAAACAACTACTATTGGTGAGGAAGATACTCTGTTAGGCACAGTGTCATGTTATTTTATTTCGTAGTCAAAATAACTCTGTACTTCCACCCTTATTTTTTCAATAGGGAAAAATAAGACTCAGATTATGAAACATGCTTATCAGTGTGCAAGCTAGTAAGATGCAGAACTTGAATGTAGATTTTACACATTTTATCACTTGGTCCAGGCCTATTTGTACACTGTAACCCCCTCATGGTTATGCTGAGGATGACAGCAATGATAATGAAACAGCCAACAGCCGTAATAACATTAACATAACAATTATTTTAACACCTGCCATTAGGGGATTTATAAGGCTTTCTCTTACATTGTCACGTGCTGATGTGTTTATTTACATATCATAAACAATATGTATTTATAGATGAAGTGAGCTCCTAATGGGTGGCAAGGTCCAAAGCTAAGGAAGTCTATGTGATAACTCAATTAAAAAAGCTATTTTCAAGACTGAGTTTATCAAAGAAGTCAGATTCATGTCAAGGTTGGAGACAGTTTCAACAGCATACCAGAAATAAGAGCACCGGGGAGGCGTGAGTGATGCCTGGGCCACTTGGGGTATGACATGGTTTGGATGTTTGGCTCCTCCAAATCTCATGTGGAAATCTGATCCCCAGTGTTGCCAGTGGGGCCTGCTGGGAGGTGTTTGGGTCATGGAGTTAGGTCTCTCATGGGTGGCTCGGTGCCCTCCTGGAAGAATGAGGGGAGTTCTCCCTTCGTTAGTTCAGGTGAGAGCTGGCTGGTTAGAAGAGCCTAGCCCCTCCTCTCCCCTCTCTTCGTCCTTCTCTTACCACGTGATGCACCTGCTTCCCATTCCCCTTCTGCCTTGATTGGAAGCTCCTGAAGCCTCACCGGATATTGGCTCCATGCTGCTTGTGCAGCCTTTAGAAGCATGAGCTAACTAAACCTCCTTTCTTTACACATTACCCAGATTCCTTTATATTAAAGCAAAATGGAGGGAGGCACATGTGTAGATGAGCATGTGCAGACCCTGGGTGGAGGGAGATGATGGGGGAGAGGGGTGGCACAGAGAGGTGGGCTCTGGCTCCATGTCAGACCCAGCACATTTAAAGCCCTGGCTGCTTCAGGAATTTTCCTGTGTCTTTGTGCTCCTTTGCTGCTCTCCTGAGTCTCCGCTCCAAGACTAACAGGAGGATCCATGGAGGGGTAAGGCAGAGATCAGGTATTTCTTACCTACAACCAAGGATAATCATTGCTTTCGGAGGTGTGGGTGAGCTGTCATTGACACAGCTTCAAACTCTGGAACATGACCTTAAAATGTGACCTTCTCAGGCCTAAATGAAAGTTTTTCCATTGCTTTTCATATTTAAAACAGAAAAGGGGGGAGTGGCATGAAAAGAGAAAAACCATATTTCTCGTATCTCTGTCTTGCTGCCTTCTGTGCTCACTTGAGGACTTTATGGAAATTCAGTAGAACCTCCTTACTTGACCACCTCCTTCAGTTGACCTAATTTTCATAGACCAGACATGCACCACATGTACATATCAGTACAGTAGGCCCAGTCCCTTACGTTGACCAGCTTTTCATAGTCCCTTGGGTGGTCAGCATACAGAGTTTCTACTGTATTATAATTCATAAGAGTCTGATGGTCTTATATATTCTAAGACCAACAAATAAAAGAATGAATGAGTTATAGGCACAGTAATAAATAATTATAAAACATGCAAGCATGTATTAACCAAATTAAAATTCTTGAGGTATCACCAAGTAAAATATTTTATATTCAGTGGTTTACATCTCTGTATGAAATTGGTATTTATGTCACAATTCAGTTAGCAACTGTTGGGTACCTATTGTGTGTGGTGTCTTATGCTAAAGGGGTTTGGTACATAAAAGCTGCAAAGGACATGTCCCACTATCTGTGTTTAAGGAAACATAACTAATTTCCTACTACAAAATTCAAGATGTAGATATAACGCAGAAAAACACTGAAACTGAATACATTAGGCAAGGTATGCTGGCTCTCCACTGCTGTCTGTCAATCTACCCACAACAAGTGCAGCCATTTACTTGTCTAGGATTTTACCATTAAGGCAGAGTTCAGTGGGGATGGTTCATTTCTGTTCCATGTGGCATTTGGTGGGGCAACTTGATTGGGGTTGGAGAATTCACTTCCTAAATGGCTCTGTCCTAGAAAGCTGTTGGGAGTTCAGGTGGATGCGAAGTGGGATCTCAGGGTTTCCTCTGTATGGCTGCTTCATGGGGCTAAGTTTGACTTATTGCATGGAGATTGGCTTTAGAGAAGAAACATGCCTGGTTCTGTCTGCATCATGCTTGTCTATATCCCCTTGGCCAAAGCTGGTCACGTGGGCAAGCCCAGAGCCAGGACATGGATAAAGGAAGGCATGATTTACTGGGGCTCACCAGGGTAACAGTTTTCCTTTCAGGTTTCCTAGGAGGGAGGGAGGTGACCCCCTAAGAGAGTGGGCTTATGGGGAGGTTGCAAAACACATGATCTCATTTAGACATAGTCCCTCATACTCTCATCCTCCTGTTGATTCACTGGGACAAGTTAGGGGTAAGATTTTGAGTCTACAGCTACACAAAAATAGAAACAATGCAGGAGTGGGTTTTCAAGAGGCATATAACAAAAAGCTTCAAGTTTGAGTTGTTTTCATTTAAACTTAAGATCTTTGATTCCCATAGTTAAAATTTTATGTAAAGGTCATGTTAGCTGGGCTCTTCAGGCATCTTTTGGAGGTGAGAACCTAGAACTGTTGTGCAGATCAAAAAGAAAGTCTGGCATCTACCATTCCATGACGTAACCTGAGAATAATGTGATTATTAGGAATACATGTCTACATTATGTGAATTTAATATGTCTTTGTAGCTGTGAGTAGAGGTGTCTCTGAAACAAAATAGCCATTAGACTAAGAACACATCACCCATTCATCCACCCACTCATCTGTCCGTTTATCTCCCCCCGCATTCACAAGCAAAAGCCTATATACACTAAAAGCCAGCAGGCTGGGGATATGAGGGTGCACAAGGCAGAATAGTATCTACCCTTATGGATCTTATGATTAGCTTGAGGGAGCAGAAAATAAACAATTAAACAAAATGATTTTCAGTAGTGGTAAGTATGATCAGTAAAACATGGAGATGGTATGTACTGAGATGTGGCCATGACCTTTTTGGGTGATAGTCCCCGGCTCTGCTCATCCTGCTCATGAGAATGAGAAATATGATAGGGAGGACATCAGTGTTTCCCATTCTTGGGGCTACAAAGGGATGAGTAGGGAGGAAAGAAGGAAGGGAAGAAGGAAAGAAGGAGGAAAAATAGAAAAAAGGAGTAAAAAAACAATGAAAGGTGGGATACATGGAGGGAGAAAGAGAGGGAATTATATTGGTGTCATGGCTCACATTTTTCATAAAAGATGACATAAAATCTGCAAAAAAGGAACTTCCAGCACCACAGATGAGGTCAGGGCTCTGGTCCAGTGTCCCGTTCTTATGCATCCGTCTCTACTCATGGTCAATAGATATATTAGGAGAATGGTGTGTATCTCTTGAGGCTTTGAAAGGCCAGTGAATGGAGAACAAGTTTGTGTAAGCAAATGATCATAATGGAAAAAATTATTAGAACAGAGTTCCTCTGAGAAAAAGAGCTTTGAGGTGATGCCTGGAAGAATATAGCCTATGTGACTTCAAATTGTTACAACCTCTATGGAAAACAGTGTGGAGATTCCTCAAAGAACCAAAAGTAGGCCTACCATTCAATTGAGCAATCCCACTCCTGGATGCCTGCTCAAAGGAAAAGAAGTCATTTCATCCAAAAGACCCCTGCACTCAAATTTTTACTGCAGCACAATTCACAACTACAAAGATGTGGGATTAACCTAAGTACCCACCAATTCATGAGTGGATTAACAGAATGTGGTATATGTGTACCATGAACTACTCCTCAGCCATAAAAACGGACAACTGAATGCCTTTTGCAACGGTTTGGATGGCACTGGAGATCATTATCCTAGGTGAAGTATCTAAAGAATGGAAAAACAAACACCACATATTCTCACTATTAAATTGGAACTAAACCAATGAGCTCACCCGTGCACAGAGGAAAGTAAAACAGCAGGAATCAAGCAGGGAGGAGGAGTGAACACCTATGTAACGGGGGATAGTGAACGGTATTTGGTAGTGGGCACACTTAGCACCATGACTCACGCCCCCTTAATATTTTGAAATTAAAAAAAAATACAAAAAAAAAAGAGAATATAGTCCACCCATATTTGAGAGGTATGGCTTTGAGAAAGAACTTTATCGATTTTCGCCTTTGACAGTGTACCAAAAAGCAACTAAATGAATGTCTCGCAAGGAGAAATTATTTAGATTGAATCTGAGCTGCTACTTAGTGATCATCTCTGTGGTGGAGCTGCTCTCGGCTGCCCACTCCCATTACCTCACATTCAGTGTCTTTTAGGTTTTTCTTAAGGAACTTTTTTCGTTTGGGAAGAGGAATTTATCTTCTCAGTTTTCTCATCTTTCCTCTTAGTCCCTGTGCTTAGTGCTTTCCTCCTTGGCATTTTCTTCCACATTTCTTTTCTTCCCATATTACACTTACTGCCTGGGATGATTCATAGGTTTCATAGCAGCCTCTTCCTTCCTAACACCAGCTCATCTTTAGGCTGCATCCCAAACTTCACTTTGCAAACCCCTAAATAGGATCATTTTTCTATATTCCACATTTCAGTCATGACAGTGCCTTCCACCCAGTTCTCCAAGCAGAGGAAATGAACAAACGTAAGCCTTGGAGGACCCATCTCTGACACTCCACACCCAATCCATTGACAGTGATTGTTGAATTCATTGTCAACATTTCTCTCACGATATGTCCATTTTTCTTATTCTACTGCCTTTGTCAATGTTTTCTCCTCTGAGATTCATCCTTAATCTCCTCACTGCTCCCTTTGCCTCTTTTCTTTGCCCAGAACCCTCTGACCTTCAGCTCTCACACTGGCTTTGCTCTTTGCCACTTGACTGTGAACTTCCTGAGAGCAGGTATTATCCCTTCTACTTCCTCCAGGTTTAGTACAAGGCAGGTTGTAGTGGTAGCAGCTTACATGCTCCAACATTAAAAGAATTTGGGGAAAAAGGAGCTTTTTGTCCCTCAGGGCAATCTACCTCTTGGCAAGATTGGTTGAAGGGTGTAGCCATCCTGAGAACTCTGTTTTTCCACACCCGCATCATATGTGGATACCTGCATCTTCTCATCTCTGTTTCTGGTCATGTGTGGGCTTCATACGCTGTTGATGCTGAGAGGTTCACTCTAGTGACAAAATCAGTGATACAGTGACCACCGCAAGTCTCAGAACGTGGCTTGTGTGCTTGAAGTTTACAAAAACAAGAAAGAACTATCTTTCTGTCTTTCTATAAGGAAATTCCAAAGAACTGAGATTGCTTTCCTTGAGTCACCAGTTCATCTCAGGCAATTTGCTGTGTTCAGTGAATACTCAAGACCCCACTTGGGTCAAGTGTTCATATGTATAATTGACAGTGAGCTTGAGACAGAAAAAGAAAACAAAAAACCCCCTTACCACATAGGTAATCAGAATTGTTGGATAGGTATTAGATGGATGGATGGATGACTACATTAATATTTAGCTCCCTTAGTCCATTCTTGATTTTTTAATTACTCCATATCTTCTCTTGTTTGTTTCCCTTGGAAGAAGGAATTTAGGGTACCCTTCAATATAGAATTCATTATGGTACAGTTTTCTGTGTACTGTTCCCTAGTAAATCAGCATGCCATCCCATAAGTGTTATTATTTAGGTGAATGAAAGAATAAGTTCCCAAAAGTATGAATGAAGGAAGGAAAGAACGAGAAAACAGATGGATATAGAGCATTTCTATAATTGCAGGTACTTTGCAAAACATATCAGATATCAAAATGGCAAAGATCTGAAAGTGAGCTTGAAGTCCATTTTAGCCTAACTTAAAAAAAAGAAAAAGAAAAGATTCTGGAGTTGATATTTAGAGAATTTTAAAAGATTATCCCCAAAGTCACATGTCATAATAGCAGCAGAGCCAAGAACAAGACTTCAGTAACTAATTCCTAGTAAAGTGGACTTTCCATTACAATTTCCTATGTCAACTAATACGTAACTCAATAAGAGACACTACAGGGACTATTAAAAATGAAAAGATTAGGATTCAGCAGCAGCTTACAGACAAAACAGAATTGAATAAATGCCCAATAGCACAAGTATCACCTCCCCAGAGAAAGTAGGACCTTCTGGCCAGGTACCTCCTTATTTTCTTGCTGTTTGAGTAGTATTTGAACATACCACGTAAATGGACTATTAAGATTATTTTTTGGCAGCATCTAGAGTTGTTAACTCCAGCATGTTGGTTTGTTGTCCCCTAGTGTCCAGGGAGCTTAAGGATAACAGCAAGAAGGATGGGCTAATAACTGGGGAGCCTGTTTATTTTTTCTTAAACACCTCATTACTCTGAAGTTCTCTGAAAACACCCTGTTGTCCTGTTGGTTCTTTTAGCTGCTGCCAGTCTCATGGCCTTCCCTTCCACGGTTAATCTTCTTTGATAATTTCTTTTCTCCATTGAAAAAGCTGAGCCATCAGGTAGGAAGGAAAAAAAAACAAACAAACAATTAAGAGTTGCCCTCCTCGTGTTACCCCGATAATCCAACAATCTGGGGCTGCACTGGAGTGGCTTACTTCCTCTCTTGAGTTGGCATCTGCTCAGATTGTCCTTCTAGGAGAGGGTTGTTGCCAGAGCAAAAGCACAGACTCAAATTCTGAATTTCTTCTTATTTAAAAAACAATTGTATCTTAATTTTCTGATCACAATTGCCCAGTAGAGCCTAGAAGGATGGAATGTCAAGGTTTCTCATGTGGCCTGGGGGAGACAGTACCGCCTCTTTCTCAGTTAGAGGGCTGATTCCATGGGTGTGCTCCCTTAATAGGAATTTATACATTTATGCTTCTCTGTATGTATACAATGCTTAAAATTTCTAGAAGAACAAAAACCAAATGCTTCTGCTGATAATATTAATTGTACTCCTAGACCAGTGATAATTTTGCCCGCAGGAAACACTTAACAAAGTCTGGAGACGTTGCTTTAGTCACAGCTAGGGAGAGGATGCTCCTGGCATCCAGTGGGTAGAGACCAGGGCAGCTGCTAAACATCCTCCAGTTTGCAGGGCCACCCTCCACAGTGAACAGTTATCTGGCCTGAGGCATCAGTAGTGCTGAGGTTGAAAAGTCCTACCCTCGGCTTGGCGCCTGTAGCTCAGTGGCTAAGGCGCCAGCCACATACACTGGAGCTGGTGGGTTCGAACCCAGCCCAGGCCTGCCAAACAACAATGACAACTACAACCAAAAAATGGCCAGGTATTGTGGCGGGCACCTGTGTTCCCAACTGTTTGGGAGGCTGAGGCAGGAGGATCACTTAAGCCCAAGAGTTTGAGGTTGCTGTGAGCTGTTTGAGGTTGCCGTGAGCTGTTTGAGGTTGCCACAGCACTCTACCGAAGGCGACATAGTGAGACTCTGTCTCAAAAAAGAAAAAAGAAAAGCCCAATCCTCCAAAAGGAGAATCACTCTGAAAGATTCATTATTGAAGGGCCATCACAACTACTATTTGTAGAAACGTATGAGAAAGACCATATTTTCATTTCACATTTGAGGAAACTGAAGTTAATAGAAGCCAATTTGCCCAGTGCCCCGTCCCCCCCCCCCCCGTTAGCAACACAGAGCTGCATAAAGTCTAAGCCTGTATTCTTTACCAAATATATTATCTTAGCTATTATCACTTCACCAGCACAAAATTATGTTTTGAAAACTTACAAATATATTTTTCTCAAGACGTGGGATTTGTGTATGTAAATGTGTGTGTGGTGGTGGTGGTGATGTATAAAACAACCCAGTAAAGATAATAATGAGAAGGGGCTTTAAAAGATATAATCCGTGTGGTCTTCTGCAATAAAGCCTTTCTCAAAACATAATAATAGGACTACTGTGGATTACTTTTGCCCAGAACTTGTCAAAAAAATTTTCAAACTGAAAGCTTAGCTTCTAGTTATTGAACCAGGTGGAACTTGACCTTTGGACATACAGGTAAGCAGGAAGCTATTATTCGGGAGAGTTAAAAATGTATTTCTGGCTGCATTCAGAAGATTGGATAGACTCTTCAATTTTTTTTTTTTTGTTTGTTTGTTTTTTGAGTCAGAAAACTTTCTGATGTTTTTATTTGTAAATACAAATGTAACAGAACTAGTAAGATTTACATGTGTGTACCAAGAGATTTATCTCAAGGGATTTGGGGTAAGCATCTGTGGTATATCTTATGATGCCAGAAGTGCATTGCTCATGATTCTTGGCCTGGGAAGTCCCAGATCGAGGTGCTAGCAGGTTCTGTGTCTAGTGAGGGCTCGCTGCTCATAGCCAGCACAGTCTTACAGCAGCGCCCTTGGGCTGGAAGAGGAAAAGCAGTCCTCAGCCTTCTCACAAGGGCACTAATCCCATCCCTGAGGCTGGAGCCCTCGTGGCCTCATTACCTCCCTGGAGCCCCATCTCTTAGTATCCACATTGTGGCTTATGTTTCAACATAACGAATTTGGTGGCAGTTGGTGAGGGTTACATTCTGGCTATACAGGGAGGATGGCTGGGCAAATCCAAAATCCACACAGGAGGGCAGACTACTCTCAGATGGGAACTGCAGTGACAGTCCACAGCTGGGATGTCAGATTCTTCAGGGAAGCCTCATTTCTGTTCTTTTTTTTTTTTTAATTGTTTGAGATTTATTGAGGAGTACAAATAACTAGGTTACACTGATTGCATTTGTTAGATAGAGTCTCTCTTATTGCAACTCAATTTACAGTCTCCAAAATGTGGAAACATCCTAAATGCCCATCAACCCAGGAACAGATTAACAAGCTGTGGTATATGTATACCATGGAATACTATTCAGCCATTAAAAAGATGGGTACACATTTTTTTTAAATTTGATATCAGTAATGCATTGGAAAATTTTTCACAATAATTACTCCACATCATCAAACCACAAAATATTCCTTGAACTTACTTGCTATTGACCATCACAGATTGATGGAAGTAGGAGTTGTATGTATTCCAAATTTAAAAAGAAATTTTAAGGACATTCAACTGATTGATTGAGGGCCAGATAATCTCGGATAATTTTCCTTATAGAAAGTAAACCAGGGGCGGTGCCTGTGGCTCAAAGGAGTAGGGCGCCGGCCCCATATGCCAGAGGTGGTGGGTTCAAACCCAGCCCCGGCCAAAAACCACAAAGAAAAAAATAAAATAAAAAAAAAAGAAGAAAGTAAACCAGTTATGCACATGAATGAAATCTACAAAATTCCTTCGCAATAACACCTAGATTACTGTTTGTATAATTGAAGACAATAACCTAGCTAAGTTGAGATATAAAACTGGCCATCACACATGACAATTTTTTTTTCTAAGGCAGAGGTTAGAGAGTTATCAAAAGCCACACATGAGAAGTAACATGTAAAGCATGCTGTTTCTCCCAATAGTGTAAGGATATGCTTGACCACACCCAGAAATCCAGCTCACATCTGCTCTACCAGTTTAGAGATATCTTTGTACATAGCTGTTTACTTGTGATTCTGTCTGAGAAGTCACTGTGACGTCACATGGAGAAGCAGCGTGGCACCCCCGAATGAGGCAGGAGTGAGGCAGAGCTGGATTCAAGTCCTGGCTCTGTGAATACACCTGTTATTTCCCTGTATGGGAAAATGACACACTGCTGGGGGTTCTGGCAAGATTTTCCCAAGAAAGATCTTTGCAGTACAAAGCAGTGTATCCACATATCTCTCTGTGTAGTTAGATGTAGGTCTTAGACTGTTTGCACTGCTATGACAGAACACCACAGACTGGGTAATTTATAAGCAAGAGAAAAAAAAATTTTTTTTTTTTTGAGACACAGTCTCGTTCTGTTGCCCTGGGTAGATTGCCTTGGCATCACAGCTCACAGCAACATCAAATTCCTGGGCTCAAGCAATCCTCTTGCCTCAGCCTCCGCAAGTAGCTGGGTCTACAGCAGGTGCCTGCCACAATGCCTGGCTAGTTTTCCTATTTTTTATAGAGACAGAGTCTCACTTTACTCAGGCTGGTCTCTAACTCCTGAACTCAAGAGACCCACCTGCCTTAGGCTCCCAGAGTGCTTGGGTTCCAAGTGTGAGCTACTATATCTGGCCACTAGAAACTTCTTTCTTACAGTTCTGCAGGCTGGGAAGTTCAAGGTCAAGGCACCACACATTTGGTGTGTAGGGGGGGGCCTCTTCCTAATAGACAGTGCCATCTAGGTGTCTTCACATGGCAGAAGGGACAGAATGGGGACACCAGTCCTGTTCTCCTACACTTCACTATTGGTGCTCAGTTCATCTCGTTTCTTCTGCCATCAGTGTGTTAGAGAAGCGTGGAGAGGAAGATGGGAGTGGCTAGGGCTAAGACAAAATCCTATGTATAAATTTCACCCAGGGGTCACTGGTTAAGATTACAGTTACTGAACTGGATTACTCTGGTCCCTATTTGAATTAAGCAACCCCAGAAATGCATCTATGTATACACCTGAATATTTATATGTAAGCATGTATGTGTGTGTGTGTGCACACGATGTTTTCTGTTTATTCCCGGGTTATGATTCAAGGTATTGATCTCTTTATACAACTCTTTGGAAGAAATTCTGCTGGCATCAAGTGTCAAGAAATATTTCATTTCACCTGGACACAAATGCATTCTGTGGTGGTTTTATAACCACTGGTGTTTCCCTAGGTGCTTTGGCTATGGCCCCATCTCACAATCTTCCTTTTACTTCCTCCTCATTCTTATTTCTTTAAAACTTCTCTTGGTTGAAATCTGAGTGCCCTGCTGGTGTTTATGAAGGCCGCTCCAATTCCTCTTAAGAACTGTATAGGCCATAAATAAATGAACCGATAAATAGGTCTTAGTGTTTGAGCTCTTTACGTGGCCTACCAAGGGAGAATCCAATTGCCATTCTCCGGGAAGCCTGCCCAGGACTTTAGTTAGACGCTAACGAACAGTAATTTCTTATTAAGATGGAGTTGGTCCCAATATCCACCCAAAGAGCATATATTCAAAAGATACTTGTTAGTAATTAATTTTACTCTCAGTCATTCAACATTCAATGAGGCTTTATTATGGTTTTAAATGTGTGTATTACAGCATGTGTTAGGACTTGCCAATTTAATTATATCCTCCTCCCGACTATTAGTGTTTTGAGGGGAGACACTTTGATGATTTGTATCTCTAGCTACCTGGTACCCAGCATTGTGGCTATTATATAGTAGGTTTTTATGGAATAAATGAGTGCTTGCTAAAACAACTACTTACTTTTTAATACGTTCTGACACACTCTCTGTGTTTGGGATGAAAATCTAGAATTTGTAGACTTCTGGCCAGTGTCCTTTCTGTAGCTGCCCAGTGATGGCCACCTCTGAGCCCGGAGCAAAAGAGAGAAAGAAGATCTCCCTCCAAGCTTGGAGGAGGAAGGAATCTCACCCATTCTCTGCCACTTCTAGTTAAACCTTGGGCAAGTAGTTTCCCACTTGGGGCCTCCGTTTACACATTTTGAAAATAATGGAGCTCAAGTTGATGACTTGGAGATAAGGTCATACCTTGCCACCTTATCTGTGAGTGTCACATTCCATGAGAAGAGGCAGGCCATCCATGGTAGGACAATCTCAGACTATAGTCTTTGTCATAAAGGAAGTGAACAGAGTCATGTATTATTAAAAGGAAGGGAGAAATGACTTGTGTTAGCTAAGGTGGGCCAGAAAGACTTCTCCAAGGAGGGAACATTATTTGACTTTCCTCTTCCTTCATGAAAACTAAACAGTTAAAATGACATCTGACAATAAACATCTTTGTTCTTTGCAAATCCATCTCAGCAATTGCAGTAGAAGGCACAATTGATTTAGGGAAAGGTCTCCTGCCCGGAACTCTTTGCTAAATCTGTCAAGGTTTAAATAAAGGAAAATAAATAGAGAAGGATCTTTGCAATTTGAGCAAGGAACACAGTTATATCTCTAAGATGAAGGTGGGAATTGATAAATACTTTTCAACCTGTAGTAGGCAACTTAGTGAAACATTTCTAACCACCTACTATGTGCCTGACCTTAAATAGGGAATTAAGGCTCGTTTGTTGAATCATCTAGAAACTTCCTTAACAAAAGTCTAGTCTAGGGAGGGGAGGGACATATAGAAATAAATATCTCTCTTCCATCATGATAGTGGTGGTCAGAAGAGATACCGGGGACTCAGGGGCAATGATGTGGTCAGTGGGAATAGAAGCTACAAAAATTATTTTGACATAATGATGTCATTTCTGCTAATATTTTACCGCCATTGCTTTATCTTTTCAGGGGAGGATTAATACTAAATAAATAACTGAAAACACTAAAAAATAGATGCATGAAAATATTCATTATGTCAAAAAAGAAAAAAATTATCTAACAAGAGGATGTTGGTAAAATGAATTATGGTATATTCCTATAATGTGTGTGTGTGATTTATTTTATCTTCTTTTTTTTTTGAGACAGAGTCACTTTGTCACCCTGGGGTCAGCCTACCCCACAACAACCTCAAACTCTCGAGCACAAGGAATCCTCTTGCCTCAGCTTCCTGAGTAGCTGGAACTATAAAACATACACCACAACGTCTAGCTAGTTTTTTTTTGTTTTTAGTAGAGACAGGGTTTTCACTCTTGCTCAAGCTGGTCTTAAACTCCCTGAGTCCACCCTCCTCAGCTAGTCCACCTCCCTCAGCCTCCCAGAGTGCTAGGATTACAGGTATAAGCCACTGCATTCAGTTTATATACTTACAATGGCCTATAATTATGTCACTGAAAATATTCACGAAGAGGTTGTAGCTACATAGATATATGCTTAAAATAAAATGTTAAGAGGTACAAGGCAAGCCATTGAGTGATCTATTCAGCCTGGTTTCAACTTAACTATACACCTAGTTACGCACACACCAGAGGATGGACGGAACCTTGGCAAAACACCAGCAGCGATTGTGTAGGGATGGTGTGATTAATTTTAAAAAAAAAATTTTTTTTTTTTTTGCAGTTTTTGCAGGTTTGAACCCACCACCTCCAGCATATGGGGCTGGCACCCCACTCCTTTGAGCCACTAAAATTTTATTCATTGTCAATTTTCCCCAATTACTGCACATTAGGACTCGAGTAGGAAACATATTTAAAACATATCTAAACCTGGAGTATTTCAGGGGGAAAAATGGAATAGTAGTCCCTTCCAGTTTCTGTCTGTTTCTGGTGAATTAGTCATTGCATCTTTGGAACAGAAGCAGAGCCTTGGATTTAAAAATAAACTTTACATTTTTGTTTCTAATTCAAAGCTTTTGGAATATTGTGATTCATTTTCACTATCCACGTTTTTCTCTCCCAATTTAAATGGGGCAAGAATAGAAAGTGTATGTGAGTTTAGAGAACCTTGTTTTATTGTGTATTTCTGTTGGCAACTCAGAAAGGGCTGGGTCAATAGCAGAGCTACTGGAAATAACAAGGACCTCAGCATAGTCATGGTCTAACTGAGCCACAGGAGTCTAAGTTTGAGATGGGACAGGGGTGGCTTGCTCATGGTCACGGATGTGGCTGCTTTATAGGAACATGAGGCATCCTTAACTTATGGAAGGGAGAATTAGACTAAAAAAGAGTTTGGCCCAAGAGTCCTTATTTTGTTGTTAGTTGTGGTGGTCCAAAGTGGTATTCACAGTAGGAATCTAACTCATGCTCAGTTGGAAAACAGAGTATGGTCGGAGTGTAGAATATTCAGTAAACATTCTCTTACAAACAGGAATACAATATCAGAGAGGGAGTTCGAAACTCAATGCGAAGCCAGGTAGAACTTAAGGTGTGGAGTTAAGCTTTGCCATTCAGTGAAAACTTAGAACATGTCAGTTTTCAGAATAGAAACGTTTATCTCCATATCTAAAATTTTAAAATTCATTGTGCATATGTTCTGCGATTTAGAAGTAACAGCCTTTTCCATTTTTCTCATTCTATTGCAAATTGCAATCGCACCATGTCATCAAAAAGTTATTTAGTGACAACTTATGGGGAGCCAGAAAGTTTCCTGTAATTTGCATATATTTTCCACATTCGGAATGTCAGTGATTAAGGTTTTTGTGTGTGTGTTCACTTAAAATAATATATTATTATTGAAAATAAATATAATAATAAATGCAAAATGTTGGCTCTAACGGCATATGCTAAACATTTTCACAGAGCAACACAGCATATGCTTCGTTCTTCATTAAGAGATTTTAAAATAACTTGTATTTAGCAAGAATACATTATCTTTTATTCGGGATTAATTATATGCTGTTTTGTGTACCATAATTTAAAGTGCTACCCACTTCTAATATGTAACACGCAAAGGAAACTATGGTTACAATTCATTAGAATTGGCTCCTTCCCTTTGCAATTTAGAGGCATAATGAATACATGGGCCTGGAAATGCTGTTTGTTACTTGAATCAAAAGTTACATGAAGTGTTGATAACTAACAGTTACAAATCCTTTATTATTATTATTTTTTTCAAGCACAGCATGTCTCAGGAGAATGGGATAAGTCATAAGAGTAATTTGTGCCTAATTAGTTATTTGACCATTCTTTAATAGTTCTAAGAACAAGTTTCAAAAGGGCTGTTGGAGTTAAGAGGGTCGAAGAGGATTTAAATAATAATTTTTTATTGTTCAAACACAGGATGGTGTTACATGTTTTATAGTAAGCCCAGACAAACACTTTTCTAAAAAGCAAACTATGACTTTTGTAAAGAGTTGGATTTTAGGCATCTGTTAATTAAAAATAAATGTCACATAACACTTTTCAAGAGGAAACCAGTCATCTCAAACAATAACCTGGAGATCTATCAGTTGTCCAGTTAAGTGCCTGGAACCGGATCATCCTTTCTTTTCTCTTCTCTCTCTTTTTTGCAGTTTTTGGCCGGGGCTGGGTTTGAACCCTCCATCTCTGGCATATGGGACTGGTGCCCTACTCCTTTGAGCCACAGGCACCGCCCATCTCTCTCTTTTCTTGATTAATGTGAGGGTACAAATGATTAGGTTAAATTTTTGCATTTGTTAGGTAAAGTCCAAGTTGTAGTGGAGCCTTTCACCCATACACCTGTTCATTGTGCCCATTAGGTGAGAGCGCACCAATCCCACTCCCTCCTCTCTCCCTTCCCTCCTCCCGCTTCCTCCCACCTGAGTTTAATGGTGATTTTCTCTCCTATGTGCATGGCGTTGGTCACCTACTAGTTTGGTATTAGTATTGAGTACATTGGATACTTGCTTTTCCATTCCTGTGATACTTTACTAAGGAGAAAGTTCTTCAGCTTCATCCAAAAGATATAAAATTTCCATCTTTGCTATTTTATACCTCCATCTTTTATATCTCAGAGATATAAAATCTCCATCTTTGTTCATCTTTTATTTCAATTATTTATTTTTTGAGAAAATAAGATGCCCAGCAATGAGAAAAACAATGCCCAGAGAAGTTAAATCCTTGCCCAGGGTAATGCAGCTCATGAGTAAGATCCCGGAGTTGGAGTCCCGGTTTCTTGGAAAGGCTCCTGTTTGAACTGCTTGTGCTTTGTCATTTTTAACCTTAAGGAGTGCTAATGGCTTTAATGAGGGCAATGCCCATGACTAGGTTCCCCAAACAGAGCAGGATGTTAAGGACAAAAGCAGGCAAAGTGCATCCAAAGTAGAAAATGAATTTTCTAAATGCAGTTTTCATTTTTTGGAACGTCTCTGTTGATATTTTGACCTTTTCACTTAGAAGTGACAGAATCTTAAATAATAGTAGTATTCATTCTTCTCGGGATAGAATGACTAACATTGTGGTGAAAGTATAAATCAACACTAGATGGCATTTGGTGATGTTTGTCTCAAACCTAAGCATATCGAGACCTTTGGTCTCATGTACTTGGTTTACTTCTGGTATCAAACCCTAGGAAAGTGTCTTGAAAAACATGGAGTCTCATAAAAATATGTTCCTCCTCATGATTTCTATGAAGTGTCAACTGTATCTCAATGAAGCTGTTAGAAATTGGTCCTCACATTTTAATTTATTGGGGGGCAAAAGTGAAAACATGCTACCTGAGCACCCCTGGGAGGGTCTTTAAATACTAGCAGTCCATTCACGCAACTTAAATTGGAGAAGCCATTGACTACGTTTGTGAGAGTACTCTTAGTAATATGGAGAAATAGTTGTGGCATAACGTGTCAAAAGACACATGATAAAAATTGTATGGAGGCCGGGCATGGTGGCTCACACCTGTAATCCTAGCACTCTGGGAGGCCGAGGTGGGTGGATCATCTGAGCTCAGGACTTCAAGACCAGCCTTAGCAAGAGCAAGACCCCACCTCTAAAAAAAATCGCTGGGCGTTGTGGCACACACCTGTAGTCCCAGCTACTTGGGAGGCTGAGGCAAGAGGATTCCTTGAGCCCAAGAGTTTGAGGTTGGTGTGAGCTATGATGCCACGGCACTCTACCAAGGGCAGTAATGTAAGACTCTGTCTCAAAAAAAAAAAATTGTTTGTAGATCATAATCTTTATTTTACAAAAAAAAGTAAAAATTATTAGAAGATAATAAACCAGCGTGATTGCTAACAACAGTTATCAGGTGACAGGATGATCTATTCATTATTCAGTTGACTTATTTCCTATGGGCTGCTATTAAAAAAATACCTTAGACTGAGTAACCTATAAAGGACAGAAAATTTATTACAGTTCTCGAGGGTAGGAACCCTAAGATCAAGGTACCAGCAGATTCTGTGTCTTGTGAGGATCATTTCTTCACAAATGGTGCCTTCTGCATTTTTTCAAGGGACCTCCCCGGAGCCCCTTTTACAAGGGTACTAATTCCATCTATGAGAGTGAAGCCCTCCTGGCCCAATTGCTTCCTTGAGGCTTTGACTTTTAATACTGGGCGTTGGCTGTGAGGTTCCCATCTATGAATTTTGGGGAGACACAAACATTAAGACTGTAGCACCGGCCATTTGTTTATTTTTTCAGTCAACTTATTTAATTTATTTTTCACCTCTACATTTTCAAAATATTCTTCAATGATGATTAATTACTTTTAAAAATGAGGGAAAAAGCTATAATAAAGGTCAAAGTGAGGTGTCCCTGATACAAGGGCATGTTGCCTGTGTCAGAGGATGGCCACGTTCGGCACACATTTTAGTAGATTCAGGTACACGTCAGTAATAGCCTTCACTGGTCAGGAGGATGCAATTAAATGGTATTGACAAAACTCTCTGACATTTTGCTCAATCACAGTAATTGTGGGTCAACCCTGAGAATATCGTGCAGAACAGGCTGTGGTGCAAAAAGTTCACCTAATGCAATCGATTTACATCTTTACACTTAGCCGACAGTGGAGTTTCTAATTTCCAATATTTTCATCAACTCTAATCAAAATGTTAAGAGCCGGGAATTTGCTCCCCACTACAATATGGGCGTGAACGGTTTGCATAACAGGTCAGAGTTGGGCCTCTGTTGCTTGATATCTTCCCCTGGTCAGACCCCCGTTCCAGTCCAGGCCATAAACGTGTGTTTCCTATGACTTTTTAACTCCATTATATAGTCCTCTGAATTGCAGCAAATATTTCTTATACAAAAGCCACTTGCATATTGTCCGTGGTAGCTGACATTTCAAATTCTTAGGGGAAGGTGTGAAGAATTATACTAAATTCTCTGGATTCAGAAAGCAAAGGAAGATGATTAAGATGTTGAAGTTGCCAAGGCTCCACTGCCGTCAGTTTTGGAGGGAGAAATACCTGTGTCAGTTGCAAAATGTAATCGCTCCCATTACCTAGAACCTGTCTTCTGGGACATTTCCAATTCACACCTAATACTGACGCCTGCTCTCTCTAGCACAAAATTCCAGAGTCAACTGATCTAGGGCTTTCTTTCATCTCAAATGATATATATATATATTTTTTTTTTATTTTTTTTTCTAATTTCAGATGTGCCCTGAAAGTCCTAAAATGTGGAATTACTTGACTTAGATGTTTCCATATAGTACCACGTTTAACCTTATTTTCTCCCTCCTTCTGTTGTGGAGGATCTCAGAGCAGACAATTCCGTGGGATGCTCGATGTCTAGACCAAACTGTGGCCTTCAGAGAGAGGGCTGTGGCTTCTGCTTTCTATAAACCAGGACTTGTCCTTGTTTTATAAGAATTTTATAAGAAGGCTGGGCGCAGTGGCTCATGCCTGTAATCCTAGCACTCTGGGAGGCCAACCCAGGTGGATTGTCTGAGCTCAGGAGTTGGAGACCAGCCTGAGCAAGAGTGAGACCCCTGTCTCTACTACAAGTACAAAAACTAGCCTGGCATGGGGGTGGGTCCTGTAGTCCCAGCTGCTCAGGAGGCTGAGGCAAGAGGATTGCTCAAGCCCAGGAGGTTGAGGTTTGGGTGAGCTATGTGCTTTGGCACTCTACCCAGGGCACAGAGTGAGACTCTGTCTCAAAAAAAAAAAAAAAAAAGGAAGAAGAATTTTATAAAAGTTGGCTTGCAGACCGTCTGCTTCAACCTCACCTGCAGACCTCATTGCAAGAGAAGCTGGCAGAGCTGGATCTCAGGTCTTTTGTCGCTAGGGCTGGGCTCTGAGAAGCCACATTTATATGTAACTTCCAGGTGATGGGGAGGCTCTTTTGGCAATGGAGAGAGGAGCTAGATTGGCTCCTTTCTGTTCTCAGAAAACTTTCACCCATTCCATTCTTTACATCCTAACAGCTTAACAGCTTTGTTTCCAGATGGGCACTTACCTATTCACAAAAGGTGAGTAAACATTCTAGTAGCACAAAGTCCACAGATATGAAGGCCATTACAGATGTGGCTTTCAGAATGTATGTCCTGGACCAGCACATTGAGCCTTGCCTGAGGACTTGTAGGAATGCATTTCCTTGGGTCCACCTTCAGTTTATCTTAAATTGAAAAACTTGGCCGGGGTATTGAAAAGCAATCCAGGTGATTCTGGTGATTTACAAAGTTCGAAACCCACTGGTCTACCTTGTAGTTTTACTGCCTCTTTGTGGGAGCTGAGGCCATCGCTTATTTGTCTGTTGCTAAATTCCCTAGATTCAGAAAGAAAAGGATAACATGTGCTAAATTTTTTCTATTTGTAGAGACGGGGTCTCACTCTTGCTCTTGAACTCCTGAGCTCTTGAACACCCAATTTCCGTAAAGGGTGAGACTACTTTCTCCTCCAGACCACAATTTTTTCTAAAGAAAAATCACAGATTTCAAGTTCCAGAAGAGATTTTTGATTCAAAATTGTAGGCAAATGATGCCTTTGAAACAGGTAATGGTTCTACCAGGAAGGTAACAGTTTGGGCTCTTAAGGGTGGCATCCAGATAGCACCACAGGACCCCTCTGGGTTTTAAATTAGATGAGGGACTCCTAGGTTAAAGCTAGTTGAGTCAGATCTCCATCTTGACATTTACCAGCTGTGTAGCTTTTAGACAACTCCCATAATGTCTGGGAACATTACTTTTCATACCTGAAAAAGAGTATAATGATAGTACCTTCTTTTCACATGGTATATTTTGAGCTTTCCATGAAGCAGTGAATGCAAAGTGCTTTGCTGAGGACCCTAGTAATGGGACAATGCTCAGAGAGTGCTGCGAGTCCTGTGACCATGGATATGCAGTTCCCTCACTCTGCATGTCCTCATTTTTAATTTGCAGTAACCCTAGTGCTTAAAAGTGATGCGTTTCAATAATAAAACAGAACTGAGTGGTTCTCCATAGCAATAGAATCTAAGATCTTCCTATGAGAGATGAAAGGATGGAGACTGGACCTGTGTGTACCCCTAGATTCGAGGACAAGATTCATCACATGTTAAGCATCTGATGAAGAGATATGTGAACAATTAATCAATCCCTAAATTTTACAAAAGGAATGATTTTTCAGAGTCCTGTCATTTGGCTACTACTCCCAAGAACTACATGTGGAAGAGGTAATTATTTATCTCATTTTAAAGAGGTTGGAGCTCAAGCTTGAAGCCATGCAGTGAGTTGACTGAGGTGGGACAGCATCACGACACAAGTCATCTGACTTGGGGACGCCATTCTTAGCTATTCTGCTATCCTGCTTTGACCTGTATGCAAGTTGGGCTGGTAATCTCTAGCAGCGAGCAGTAGGGCTGAGCGTGGGCAAGTTCAGAAATATCTTAAGCACCTGTGGAAAACACAGAAAAAGAAATCATGCGTTTGGATGAATCAATAATACTCTTTTTATTAATTCAGTAGCTGAAAGCTAATTAATCCCTAGCCATAGTAGGAAGAGAAAATTTTTTTTTTATTCTGATTTCATATTATTTTAGATGATGTACTTTTTAGATATATGCAGAAAACACACGCAGCAGTCACACCCCACTAAAGACCAGTAGTGTCCCCTCCTTAGTTATCACAACAAATAGTGTCTCCAGACCTTCCTAAATGTCTCCTGGGGAGAAAAATCTCTCCATTGAGAAACTTTGATGTCATTTCTCTTTGTTGTCTGAATTTTCTGAAAGTTGGAGCTGGGATCAGAGTTTTAATCAGATTCAGATTCGATTTGGTTTTTGTATTTATTTTATTTACTTTTTGCCCAGACTTATTGTTTATTGCTTAGACTGTCTCCTAGACCTCACTCTGGAGACACACAGTGTTGGTAACCTTTTTTGTGATGTTAGCCCCCTCTGATGTCTGATGCTTAGAAGCCCACTTTTTTACAGAAGTCAGTGGAATCTGCACCTTGCATTTCCTGTTTGGGTTAAGGAGAGAGAGAGAGAAGCTGTGACTTCAGCATAGTCTTTGGGGGAAGGCGTGATGGCAGATGTCCAGTGTGGCTTCTGTGACTGGCTGGTGCTGTGGTCTGGAGATTCCTCCCTCATCTCTACAAATAGAAAAATTAGCCAGCCATTGTGGCAGGTGCCTGGGGACCTGGCTACTTGGGAGGCTAAAGTAGGAGGTTTGCTTGAGCCCAAGAGTTTGAGGTTGCTGTGAGCTGTGATGGGCAACTGACTGAGACTCTGTCTCAAAAAAATAAAAAATAAAAACAAACAAAAAAATATTCATGGCACAACTAAGATCCTCTCACAGCTCCCCTGCTGAAAATCACTGCCCCAGGACCTCTGCTGTGGACTCCCAGGACACATTCTAGAATCCCCTGGGTCCACACTCCAAATCACATCTGTGTTTGCAACACAGACTGATTTCAGGACACATCAGTATACTATACAACTGTTTAAAATTGCTAAGTTTTTTTTTAAGAATATACTCAGTAAAAGTTTTTGAATGATGTGACATCTTCATGGTCTGAAGGAAAGAAATAAAAATGCTCAGGTTCTCACTGGGGCATGTGAGGTTCTGTTACACAGCTGTCAAGAGCGCTGTTCCTCACCTCTCCATGGGAGGCCATGGTTTGATGGCCATTGCACTGAATGGCCCATCTATGGAAGAATACCGATCAACTGCATGACCATTAAACTGCATGTTCTGAGTGTTGCACTAACAACACTCAGGTACAAGTTTGTACCAATACTCAGAACATACAGATTAATGGACCAATCTGAGTATGTAAGATACACACTGAAATATTGAATACGAAGAGAGATATATGTAGTGTTATCCAACATTAAATATTTGCAACATATGTAAATTATAAATGTGCATTTTGATATATAAGAGCAAATAGTTTGAGAGATGACTTTTACTAATACAATATAGTAGGATACAGTTTGGCAAAGATTTATTGAGTGATGATTATATGTGTTCTGGGCCAAAGCTGTTGCATAAAATGCTGAAGATACTAAGATGACGAAGTAAGGAACTTCTCTTAACAGAGGTCATAGTATATCAAGAAGCCAGGCATGTGAAGAAATACCATAAAAGAAAAAAAAAAATCAGCACATAAAAGTGTGGAAAAAATTAAATTGCTAACTTTTGTACATCAAAAATATCATAAGCAAAATTATGACTAAAGAGAAAATCTGGGAAGTATTCAAAACACAAATATGAAGAGGTATTTTAATATTTAAATGAAAAAGTTTTTGCAAATCAATAACAAAGATATCACCGCTTAAGATAAATACCATCAGTCCCATGCAAAAGAGGGGAACGTTAACCACACAATTCCAAGAATTGTTTGTGTGAAAATACAAGCATCCACACATGTGTTCTCATGAAGGATTCAATTGTTGTCATCAATCAAAGAAAGATAAATTCAAACAATCCATTTATCCTTTTTTAAAAATCGTTATTTTTATTGTGGCGGGATGGGGCTGTAAAAAAAAAATACAGGAATATAGACAGAGATTAATGCACAATTAAGTTTGTTGCATTGTTACTTATAATAGGAAAGTTTTTAAACTACTGAATAGCCCATGAGTAGGAGTTCGAATGGTTGTATAGTTCATTGTATGTTTTGGCAGGCAATTATGCAACCATTAGAAGCAGGTCGCAAGATCGTTCAGTAGCAGCGTATGAACATGCTCAGGGCATATATTATGTCAGGTGTGATAGAAGAGGAAAAATCTCAATTGCTTTTAAAAAAAGAAAAAAGTAATCTCAGTGGAAGGAAGTATGTGTTTTCTCTTCTGTACATTTTATTTTCTAATATTTTGATGCTAAGTCTGCATTTGTTGGATAATTAGAAAATATATCAAGAAATGAAACTGAAAAATTATATTGAAACTTAATGTTGGTATATTGATAAAATTATATTGATATAATGCAATGGGGGGCAAAAGTTGTACAGAGAAAGAGAGGTTTCCAGGAGATTGATCATTTAATTCCACTTGATAAAATGGGCAGAGAAAGCTAGAGAAAAAGATGAAGTTTAAGGACCCCGGCATAATTTGTCTGGTGGACAAGGTTGTTTGAGGAACTTCAAGAGCATGGGTTGCGCAAATGACAGAAGCATAGATGTACCTGGCATGTTCAAGGAACGAAATTGGTCTGGTGTGACCGGGGCACAGACTCTGCAAGGCAGGGGGTTGAGTGGAATCAGGAAAGGCAGGGAGGCCCCAGGGTGTGAATGGCTTTTCTTTCTCAGGTCATGCTGAGGACTTTAAGCATTAAAACCCGATCACAGAATCTGGAGACTTGTAGCAGAATGCTGCTTGGAAAACACACAGCATACACGGGCTCACACATGTGCACGCACACACCAGTGCATACTCCCAAAGATATGTCACATTTCAAGAATCAAGGAAAGGCAAATATATGTACAGATATTCTTTTATTTATTTTGTTTTTTGAGACAGAGTCACTTTGTCGCCCTGGGTAGAGTGCAGTGGCATCATAGCTCACAGCAACCTCAAGCTCTTGGGCTCAGGTGATTCTCTTGCCTCAACCTCCCTGGGCTGGGACCATAGGTGCCTGCTACAATGCCTGGCTATTTTCAGAGACAGGGTCTCGCTCTTGCTCAGGCTGGTCTCAAACCTGTGAGCTTAGGCGATCCATCGCCCTGGCCTCCCAGAGTGCTGGAATTACATGAGCGAGCCACTGTGCCTGGCCTATGTACAGATAGTCTTTAGACAACATCTTAAGTAGAAAACAAAACACATGGGTTGGGTATGGTGGCTCACACCTATAATCCTAGCACTCTGGGAATCTGAGGCAGGTGGATGGCTGAGCTCAGGAGTTTGAGACCAGCCTGAGCAAGAGTAAAACCTTGTCTCCACTAAAGAAAAAAAAAAAAAAGAAGAAAAATTTAAAAAATTATCTGAGCATTGTGGTGGCGCCTGTAATCCCAGCTACTCGAGAAGCTCAGGCAAGAGGATCACTTGAGCCCAGGAGTTTGAGTTTGCTGTGAGGTATGATGCCACAGCAGTCACCCCCAAGTTGACAAAGCTAGACTCTGTCTCAAAAACAAACAAAAAAAAAGATAACATGAATGTTCCTAATGATGAAATCTAAAGCAAACTATGGAAGGGGGAAAAAATAACACATTTAAAAATACAATTTCCTTTCTCGTGACTAGCTCTCTTTTGTTTTTGAGACTTTCTGCTTTATATAGATTTGTCATAGAGACTTTTCCTGAGCAACCATTTTGTAGAAGATGTTCTGTCTCATCAGCCCTCTAGTTGTCACCACCTAGATTGCAAACTCCATGTAGAGAGGAGCTCTACTGTCCATGCCATGTGTCCCCTGCACTTGGTATATGGTAAGAGTTCGCTCCCAGTCGCTTCTTAAATGGATTTCAGGGTCCCTCCCATGAAAGGCTTTGCAACAATTCATGAAGTTGACGTCTCTAGTGACTCCGACAAGTCCTGGTTCAGAAATCAGTGCAGGGGTGTTGGGCAGGGTAGTGTTATGTCCATTTTGATGAAATGGATGTTCATTTTGAAAATGTTGTTAACCTTTAGAGACCAAAGCAGCTGGATTTTACGTTGCTTGTGGTCAGAGCTCTAGTTCAGCCTCTGCCAAATTCCCCAAATAGCATTAGTTGTGCTTCATTCCCTCTGTTTTAGTCCCTTGAGATGAGGATTTGGACTCAGTCTGTGTTGCTGATTCCAGGAGCCCATCCTAAGAACCTCTCCTGCTTACCTGTCTCACAATTTCCAATGCAAATATCAGCAGAAAACAGCACCTAATAAATACTTGATGACTTATTGATCAAAATGTCTATTAGATTAAGATTCATTACATTTCAAGATGGATTATACCACCCTATAAAGTTTCTGAAAAGTTCTCGAAAAAAAGATCAGCTTCTCCCAATGTGATGGGGACTTTATTCAACTGTATTTTAATGGGGGAGGCCACGTTTTCTTTGAGGGCTCTTTATTCCTTTACTGGAGGGGAGGGTATAATGCGAAATAGTATCTTCACTGATGCTGAATTAAATAAGCCTGGTGTCACTGTGTTCGATGTCTCAAGCAGAAGGCAGAATATTTTGAGCTCAATAAATCCACATTTATTCACTAGTAGGGATCTGTGGATGGTTTTGTACACAAGGAAATAGCAGAGTGAGGGCGAGAAACTGTAAAGTCTTATAGGCAGACACCCTCACAGATTTAGCTCTCCAAATTTCACTTTCAGTGTTAGGGAGATTTCTTTGACTTTTCTATATTGTCAGAATATATTTAAGAAAAAAATTTCCAGCAGCATGAAGAAATGCTTTTGCTGATAGTGTGTTTCATGGAATCTGGTGGAGGTTGCTGGAGCTGGCGACTGTAGTCCAGGAATAGGAGGATCAACCTAATTGCTACCTTGTGCTTCAGAAACACGCTGTACTCTGTGTTTCCACATCTGTGAATGAAGTCCGTGCGGGTGTTTAAGCACACAGGGGATGCACAGATGCATTTCTGGTGAACATAAATTGAAGGGGAAATATATGAGAAGAGCCCTCGATAAGAAGCTATAAGAGGCTGCAGAATCTTGGAGATGAACAGAGTAGCAAACTCTCTGATGGCAAATCTGTTTCATGGACCCCTTCACATAGTGGTGAAACTTGATGTTGCCAAGTCCTGTGGCTGCGTAATGAATTACTAATTAATTTAAAAAGATTGCCTCCATGAAATACACTGTGTTGACTGTGAAACCCATACCGTTCTTTAGAAGGTACCTCACAGATCACTTTTTCCTTGCCTCGACAACATGGAACTAGTTGGCATATCGTGTGGCTGGGATGGGACGCCGCACTCGTTAACGTTAGTTCTTTCTTCTTTTCCCAGTTGTTGTGTTTTGCTTACGAGGCCACTTTCGTGATTGAACGAGGCAATACCCTCATTCACATCATTAGTCATTATTCTCCTGAACATTAAATTTTTGCTTTGCTGTTACATGTACCTTACAATAAAATACTTTAATTTTCCTGGATCTGAAAAAAGAACCTTCACACAGGTAATGAGCTTTGACGTCGTACAAGGCTGTCTGCTGGGTTATCTCACTTTATCTGTGTGTAATCATGAATAATGATGCTTAGACCTGTTTTTTTCTCCTTGAAGAAAACGAACACCTAGGGAGACCCATGATTTTCAGGTGTTCATTGGTGGGAGTAGCAGAGCCAGAAGTTAGATATGCCAATATCTTCATTGTCCTATGACCTTTCCCTGGAGTGTTTGCTAAGGAATGAAGGCAAATGGGATTTTCTTTTTCTCTCTTGGAAATAAAACCATGCACTAGGAAGGTGTGTGGGATGTGTACAAAGGCAAATCTGGGTTCCACTTATACTTCTGCTAGTCCCTAGACGGCTTTTGGGGAGTTACCTGAATCTCAGTTGCCCTTCAGAAAAATGAGGTTGACCAGAGCTCCCTCTCCCAGTGTCTGTTATACTAGAAACCTATGTGCGCTCAGGATGGGCTGCATCAGAGCAAGCTATTCTTGTCTCTGTCTTTTATCCACTTGGTCTCCCTTTTCTTTTAGGCTGGGAGCTATCTAAGGAGGTTACTGATGGCTTCCCTGATGGAGGAGCAGATCAGCCAGCCTACGAGAGGGAGGGGTTTCTTTTGGGTTTGCCGGCATCACCCTGGGTGACAGAAGAGACAGCCGTGCCTTTCAAGCTGAGATGCAGGAATTGGAAGAGGGTTTGCAGGAGATAAATCAATGAAAATTGCCTAGAATTGATACAAACGAAATTTGAGTTTAACAAGTGCCAGGGTGCTGAGGCGGGATCTGTGTTCCTTTCACTGAAACACAATTACTAAGCGTGGGAGGGAGTTGGCAGTGCCTTGGCAGACTCTTGAGGCACACAGGGGTGCTCTAATTTCATTCTGATGATGGGGCGGCGACTCCCAGCCTGTCCCAAAGGCAGAGTGCTAGGTAATCAGTCAACATGGCTTCTTTCTCACCATATATCCTTTATTAAAAAGAATAAAAAGGTACCATGTATCAAATAAATCAGGTGTAAGTTTCATCAGACACTTGATTCCCTGCACCAACTCCACCTCCAGGACGGCCCCCCAAAGATGACCTCATCGTTTCTGTTTTATGGATGGAACAACTTGGTGAGAGAGGTTAAACCACTCCTCCAGGGTCACACAGCTATTTGGGAAAGAGCTGGTGTACCCAGTACCTCGTTCAGGGGCAGCATCCTTGGAGTTTCAGACTGTGCTGTCTCATCATAGGACATAAATTGCCACAGCTGTACCGCTTGTTAGATTCTCCCGAAATTCGCTTCTGGCTGTCCTGTGAAAGCCAGTGATTCAAAGATCTGTGCCAAAGGATCATCATAAATCCTGTTTAGACAGAGAAATCCCTAAAGGAAGAAGGGTTCTTTGGAGCAGCCCACAGCCTTGAGCAATAGTGTTCCGGAAGAGGACAATTTGCAGCATGAGTGAGAGTCTAGAGGCCTATTGACATGGCAGGGATACAGATGGTCCCATAAGTAGGATTTGATGAGAAGAGCCCCCCCTCACCCCACACGGAGAGTCGGAAAAGGGCTTTAGGACATTGTCTGAGACGCCTCTGCCACATGCGGCTTCCTGTAATCCTCTGCCTGAGTTGCTGTCTCTCTTTCAGAGACAAGAAAGGTTGTCTGATATTCTGTGCCCTCTCATGGTGACAATTAAAGGCATGACTCATAGCCATTGCTAGCTTGTTTTCCCTCATTTCTCTAATGTAGTCTGGCTGGCAGTGCACACCCCCAACTGGCGGGGCCACAAGCAGATTATCAATCACACGAGCTTTTCCTTCTGTGGACTCAGCCTGCTAACACCAGGCTGTTCCATGTGTAGGACACAGTGCCATGTGCTAGAAAGTATATGAGTTGAGGGAGGAGAGAAAAGGGGTGTGTGTGTGCGTGTGTAGAAGTGCTGTCTTCTTTTATAAAGAATATTCCCAAGGACATGTATTTTATTAAAAATACATTAAACATTTCTTCCACCCAAGTATGGAAGATCACTGAACATTGTCCTAACAATGTTTGCATTATTCTGTGCAATAACTGGGAAGAAAGCCCTTACAAAGAGAAATACTAAGGCTGGGCAGTGACTCACGCCTATAATCCCAGCACTCTGGGAGACCACGGCAGGTGGATTGCTCAAGCTCAGGAGTCCAGACCAGCCTGAACAAGAGCAAGACACTGTCTCTACAAAAATTAGAAAACTTAGCTGGATCTAGTGGTGCATGCCTGTAGTCCCAGCCACTTTGGAGGCAAGAGGATTGTTAAAGTCCAAGAGTTTGAGGTTGCTGTGAGCTATGATGCCACCACACTCTACTGAAGGTGACAAAAACAAAAAAAAATCCTACATTGAGTACAGGTCTTTATTACAAATCAAACACTTTATTTCTTTTTGTTAAATTCTTCCTATTTATTTTTCTTATTTTTCTTTGCTCTCACCTGCCCCCTTCTTTCTTTCTCTGTCTCTATATGAACACACACACGCACACACACAAATGCCCATTCTCTCTCTCTCTGTCTCTCTCATTCAGCTTGGACTTGGAATTAGGGAAAATCACAAAAGTACACCAAGGGAGCTTCTTACAAATGTTTGTTTTCTTGTGTGCTTTTTTTGGAATTGGAAAAAATAATGCTATAGCTTGTGTTTTATATATGTGCATGTGTATTTTTCACATGTGCATATGAATTATCTCACAGCAAATATCCTATAAGGGGAACACTATTGGGATAACATTCTATATAGAATAACTAAGGTTCAGAGAAGCTAAGCCATTTGCCTGAGGTCACACAGCCAGCAAGTGATGGGGCCTTCCTCTTAACCCCAAATTTCTCGATCCAAAGCTATAAACTCATCCTCCTCCAGGGATCCTTCCTGGAGGACAAAGCAAAACAGTTCATGCAGGTGTACCGAACCAGCATTGTTTTCTTTCCTCTCATCAGCAACTTGCTCCCTTTAGAGCCTGGGTGTTTTTGCAGTGCGAACTGATGCATAGCCCTGTCCTCTGTGGCATTCCTAGCCCTGCTTTCCGCAGCCAGGCAAAGGAACAAGGGAAATAGAAAGTTAAATGAACTCCCCAAAGGGCAGTCGCCAGGAGTCAATAGGTATCCACTTTATTCTATTTGTTTGATTTAGAACAAAACAAAACAACAAATGTTCCCCGCCTCTGGGTCCACGGGTTTAGCCAGAGATTAACAACAGCGGTTCCCAACAGTGGTTCCCATGAATAATGAAAGAGTTTCCAAGTTGTCTGAAAACAACCAGGACATCAAAGACACACCAAAATGCAGCTCAGGTGTTCACTGAGCATCAGCTTCTTGCAAGGCCTGCCTCCTCAGGGCACTGTCAGCGGAGCAGCAGGATCCCAGCCATCTCCTGGACACCTGTCAGATACACGGGACCTCAGCCCTCTTTCCTCTAGATACAGAGCAGAATCTGCATTTTAATGACTTGCATGGCCCAGTGCCAGAAGCACCCTTTGAAGGGATGGAATGGGGTGAGTCACTAGTCGTGGGTCCAAAATTTAAGAATGTGCCTAAAAGTGCAGTAATCAACATCAGCAACGTTTAATACAATATTTTTTTTTGTTTTAGTACCTGGACAACTGCAATCTTTTTTTTCCCCTTCTGAATCTTTTGGGGAGAGGGTAGGAAAAGCTGGTGGAGGTCTGGGAGCTTTGGTTTCTTACTTTCTGTAAATCCTTTGAATTTAGTCCCTGTACCTATATAGTATTGGATTTTCATTAACTGTGGTTATGCCCAAAGAATGTAGCGTTATAACCTGAGCATTTAAGCTCCAAGGTCAGTTCAACCGGCTAACATAGATCACACAAATGATGATGATAATGATCAAAGTAGGTAACCTTTATTTCAGGGCGGGCGATGTGCTAAGAGCATTACATAAATTAATATATTTAAATTTTTAGAGGAAACCCTAGGCAGGAGGTACCATTTAATTTCCATCTTCAGAGAAAAGGAGATGGAGGTATGCAGAGGTTTGCTCACTTGCTAAGGTTATCCTGCCCTCTTTACTACGGTGCAGCCTACATTATAATAGTGTGAAATGGATTTGCAGTGTATTCAAGGCTCTAAAGCAAATGTATAATCCCTTTCTTTAATGTATATTCTGTTGCCACCTGTCCTTTTATTCTGAAAATATGTCCCTTTCTATCAAAATTCTCCTTAAAACAATGAAATGAGAATAATAGATGATGGCAGTGATTTTTCTAAAAACAAACAAACAAACAAACAAAAAAAAAACTCATGGAATTTTGGCTCCTGTTTTATTTTTTAATTTGGCCAAGAAGGGGAGGGGGGAGAAGATGCTATTAGTTCAAGGGAAAACAAATAGTTGTTCCAGGTGTTCCCTGCTGTGTGGGGGCCCTGCAGACACTGTGGGCTGGGGGCATCCTGAGCCCCAGCTCTGGCTGCCTTGCAGCGGCCACCGCGCTCGCCTCTCTCGCTTGTGTCTGCGGGACTCATTAGCGCGGGGTGGGGAGGGGGGTGTCTCTCCACAGTGGCTCATTCACAGGGCTGCTGGCAGTGCCAGGGATCGGAGGCCGCCTCTCCGGCTGTCTAGAACAAAGCTGGGCTGAGCCCTCTCACGGCCCTGTGGCCCTTGGTGTCCCCACATGAGGTGTCCTGAGATGGAAGAGAAAAGGTTCCTCTTGGAGATGGCATCGTCCTGGCTGTGTCCTGCTCCTCAAGGAAGACTCTAGGCGTCCAAGCTCTGCACCGTGACCTTCATGATGGTGGAGTGAGTAAGCACCAGATTCAACAAGCCTGGCCTCTCCATCTGCCAGCCTGAACGCAGGTGCCAGTTACCCTGCCCAGCACGAAAGAGGGATCCGGATGGTGGCACAGAGGACCTGGCCAAGGGGCCGGCCTTTGTGGACACAAGCTTTATGTTGGCAGCGCCGTTTTATTGATGTGCGTGCCCCTGCGGTAACAGCTGCCGACCCTGTGCGCGTTCACTGTTTCTGTACTTTCTGCTTAGACCCTGATCTTCCTTTGATTCAGGGTTTGTGTTTATTCCAGGCTGCTCGCTGTGCCAGAGCCTCAGCTCAACGGCTTGCCCTGGACTGCGGATCCTCATGTCAGGGGGGTTCTGAAAGTCTGTCCTGGTCTATCTGTGAGAGCGGTGGCGTGGATCAGATCCCACTGCCAGATTGTGGAGTCTGGGGACACGCGCTTGGGGCACTATTTCCATCTTCTGTCTTTGTCTTCTCCTCATTAAATCTTCCTGGGGCTGTGGACTTGACTACCAATTGGCGGCTGACCTAGTTACAGAGAGCCACTACGTAACCCCTTGCTCATGATGACAAACGGATCCTAACAGTGTGTTCCTTGGGACTCGAAGTGGCCTCTGTTATTTTTGAGTCATTCTGACCTCCCGGGCGCGCGTGCACGCACACCTGTGTTGGCGTACGCGCACGTGCACGTGTGAGTTTGCGTGTGTGCGTCTGTGAATGTTACGCCTCGCTCTAGTGGAGCTGGTGCGTTCCGCTGTCTTGTGGGGACTTTGCCTTTGGAAAGCAGTCCGGTGGCTTTGTGTGCAGTAGTTAATGGCTTTGCTGGTTTTCCAAACTTGACCTCCTTTCATTTTCCGCTGGGAGCACTTTCTCTCGAGCGCAGCTTCTCACATTTTCTGCTCTTGGTGTCAGCTCTGTTTGCCTGTCTTCTGCTAAAGGGCACCGAGGAGTTAGTTACTCAAAGAACCTTTTGAACTGTTGGTTCAGCGAATGAAGAGTCCAGTCAGGACAGTGACGAGGACAGCGCAGACCTCTGATTGGCCCCGCCGCCGCGTTGCTGGGCCGTGACTTATGCGTTTGGCTCATGTCTCTGCTGATCTCACGAGCCGTGGGGGAGGGTGTTTCTTTTTCTTTCTTTTTAATTTTTTTTTTTTTTAGTGCATCCTGGAGTCTATGACCTTTTCATTTGCATCTTACCTTGCGTTTTGAAATATACACTCCCCAAACAAATTGCATTTATAAAGTGATAACCAATTCTTTTACCCACTTTTAATTAATCATACCTAATTGCCAATCAGAGCTTCTCATCAGTATGAGTTAATCAGAGTTAACATTTACTTGTTTACTGAGCACTTTCTATGTGTCTGACCTACACCAGGTGCTGGGAACGGGAAAATGAATAAGATTCAGTCTTTGCGGGGATTTCCAATGCATAATAATATTCCTGTTAACTCATTTTAATTTGGGTAAAATTCATGGAGCTTCCACTGTGGGTTTGGAGAGGTGCCAGGCGCCTTCTGTATGCACCCTCTTTTCATCTTCAGAACATTCCTGAGAGTCTGACATTAGAGATGCTGTTTTTTAGGTGTGGAAACTGCGGCTTGGGTCTCTGGCTCAAAATCACACATTTAATGACAAGGTAGGGATTTGAACCTAGGATAGTCAGACTCTCAAACTCCCACCCAGGGGGATTACAGGCACCTGCTCCCCGCATTCATTTCTTCTCTTTCTTGCTGGATGTTTGTGTTTTGGGCCACGAGGCATGTCCTGTGCTCTTTCTTTGTTCCACAGCTTCTGGCAAATGGGACGTCTGTGGAAATACTGGGTTCAAAGAAGTTTGTTGCCCATAGAACAGCGAAGCGTCTCACTTTCTAAGATATTAAGCTTACTCATCTCCTGATTGATCATATGAGCTAACTGAGGCTGTAAGTGGCAAAAAGGGTTTCCTGTAGTCACCCAATGGCAGGGCCTGAACTTGGACTCAGCAGCCCCGATCTGCAGGTGGGTTGGGCCATTTTCCAATTTATTCTGAGCAAGGTGGCAAATCGCTTGGGTAATTCCATCCAGGTTTAAGGTCAGAAGCCACAGTTAGATACAATGCAAGCTCATTCGTGGTGAGGGTGCGAGCTTTTTCATCCCTGTGTCCCTCCTTCCCAGCCATAGGATTGGTGGCCAGCTGGTGTGTGCTGGATGAGTAAATTGGGTGAGATGAAGGGCGTTCCTGCTCATGCAAGCGCTTTGGTAGTTGCTCACCTCCCTTCTTGGATTCTCCTATCAACAGAGGGTATTTTAGACTCAAATGATGGCATCAATATTTAATTTGACACTTCGATGATTCAGTCATTTCACATAGGAAACTATTTTCCTGTTTCTATTTTGCAGTAAATTGGCTTGCTCTTCCTTTTGGTATCTTTGACCAGAGTAGTTTTTTTTTTTGTTTGTGTTTTTCTTTCTTTTTTTTTTTTTTTTTTTTTTTCTGTCTGTACAAGAAAGTAGTAGAGAGTACTCAGCAGTCATTACCCCTGGCTCACTTTGCATCTAGCCAACTTAAGTATCCGTGCACCAAAAGAGATACTTCATGTTGCATGATGAAACTTTATGAGATTACAAATTTGGTTCTAGAACCAATAACACTTTGGGCCATATATAAGAAATGATGACAAAGAGGGGGAAATTCATTAATTCATTTGTAATTCATTCATTCTGACATATAAATCTCATCTTTATTTCGTTCTTTCAATATTCAACTTAGGGATATTTTTGCATTATTGTTATTGAGATTTTATTTTGTAACAAACCATGTTGAGGTAGTCCAAAGTATTTTTCCTTATTTCTTTACAATCGTAGAATTATAACTTTGGGGGAAGCTTGTCCTTCCATGCAGGGCGTATATTGTGTTTTACTTAAACATTCTCCTGTTACAGCAAGACAATTCTGACCATTTGTGAATATAAGCAGGTGAATCTTGTCCGCCATCAGTGAAATTTAAGAGGATTACTAAGAGAATTGCACTATCTACAAGGTCATTACTTCATGTTGGTTACTCTATTTGGAGTTAGTCTGTAAATCTCTAATGCTCCATTTTCCTAATGAAATTAGAATAGTTGAAACATACATCGGGAAGTCTAAAATTAGTTAATATCAGAATTGTATCATGTCTTGTTATTTTGCTATATTTTATAATTTAAATAAGTAAGATCATGTTGAAAGCCAGCATCTTTCTTTGTTGCTGTGAGCATTTTTCTCATTTCTGGGAATGGGTGACATTTAAATTGAGGACAAAAGAACAGAAGCAATAAAGAAAGTAAAACTAACTGCTTAGGAAAGCTAACTGGTCTTTAACGTTTCTTCAGGAAAAACAACTAGAAAGGCAGAAAACTGTTCACGTTGATCCATTTGCTCACTTTCAGGTCAAACTGTTAGGATTAGTCCATTGATGAGGTTAGAGGGTTTTAGATGATGAGTCTTCAGAAATGACCTGGTAATGAGCGGACTTCCAAGGGAAGGTTGAGAGAGCTTTCATCAACCCCCTTTGCATCACGATTTGGCAAGGTCACTAGGAGAGTCTTCTTAAGGCTGCTAAAAATAGAGTCTCATAGATCCAATCGTGTTGTCATCTCTCCTTTTTTTCATCCTTTAGTAATGTCTTATTTTGGGTTCTCTTCACTCTTCTCATCACTTGCGTCCTCTGAACGCTGCATTTATTCTGGATGTGGCACTGCCCCCCGGGTGTTGGGGAAGAGAAGAGAGGCAGGAAAGATTTAGGACCCTCACTCCCCTGACTACTTTACCTGCCGGTTCCCTGTCCTTCCTCCCTCCCTCTCTCTTTCATTTTCAGCCCCTTTTTTCCCTTCTCTCCCTCTCTCCTTCCCTCCCTCCTTCCTTGCTCTGTCTCCTTAACATGGCTCTCAATTCTACTTGCTTAGCTCTGCAAAGAGACTGATACACAAGATGCTTGATATGTAACTATTAAATAAGTGAATGGATCAGGCTGCGGAGAAGGTGACATTCCAGTGCAGGAATGGTGGATCTTCCTCCCTTGAAATCACACTGTACTACTACACTAATACCCCTCCCTTTTCACGCCCCTGCAAGTCCCTTCTTCCAAATATGCAATCTGTTTACTTCATGTCCTGTGCGTTTGCATAGGGCCTCATCATCTGATGTTCTTTTACATCTGCACACATCTAAGCGTGTACATCTGTTCAGAAGGAGGCTCTGTAAAAATTCATAGAAGTCATTTAACTCTTGGATTCATTGTTTCTATTTTTTCCCCTCTTGATTCCATGGATTTTATGCAGATTTTTATACACAAAATCTTTTCCCCACACCCTGAAACATATAGAATGGGGAAAAAAGAGCATTTATAGATGAAATAGGAGAATGTGGAAAGTGGTAGGAATTTGAGAAACGTCCCTCTGCCTCTCCTCACCTCATCTCTCCCCACCCCACCTCAGCCCCTGCAGCAGCCTGCTGGATACCCTGGGAATACTCAGTCTTTGCTAAGAAGAGTTAGTAAAAGTCACTGGGTTAGACCACTGCTGAGTTTCTAGAGGACGTTCTGTATCCTTTGTGGGCCAGCGCTATCCTCCTACGATGCCCAGCAATTCCATTTCCAATTTGTTTACCTAAGGATGCTACTTGTTTACTTACACAAGGTTGTCTTTGGGAGAACCAATGGGATAAATTATGTGCTGGCATCAGTGTCTGGAGTGGCTGCGATCCAAATGGGAAACGGTTTGAACGTCATGGGCATCGTGGTTCTGTGCCGGTCACATATCCCTGACCCCTTGAGTGATGCAGCCATTGCAACCTCAAGAATGTGACTTCTTAGGTCATGCTTTGCTTCTGCACTTTCATCTAAATTATTTCATGCCCCTATTTCTCTTTACCAAGTGTTTTCATTATGTAAAAAGTATTACATGCTTCTGTACTGTGTGTAATCATTCCTTATAGGTGGCCTTAAATTCCCTTTGGAATAAAGCAGTGCATTGGTGAAATGCATAATGTGACTCACGAAGGGTACCAGGTGGGGTGTGGCTCAGTGGTTGGGTCTTTAACCTAGTTTCATCCTCATGAAGACCCAGTTTCCTAGAGAGATATTAGACTCTGCTCCCTCCTCTGTCACTAGGTGGGGATTGGCATTTGACTCTCTGTCCTTGGAAGAGAACTGCCATCATTTCTTGCAATCCCCTCTCATACCTTGTCCTGGCAGGTGGTACTGATGAAGATCTGAACCAAGACCCCAGGCAGGATCTGTGGCCCCTGAGTTGTTTCCCCCCTGTGCCGCAGTCTCCCTATATGTATAATAACTGTGGGGTGTTGGATCTGTGTCCCCCACCCTTCAGTCATTTCAATTTTGTCTTCAACAATATCTGGGCATCCCCCACACTGTTATTTATTAATACTACCTTTCATTTTGACACATTGTGCTTATTGCTTTTCTTAATTTATTTTGGAAGAAAATTATATCCCCATCATGGATGGCAAACCAGTACCTCTTGCTATAAATATTAGGCAGCCCCCCCCCCAAAAAAAAACCCTGGATATAATTAATAGGAATCAATATAACTGAATCTACTTTGAGCCTCAGCCTGCTTTCCTGCTTTCTCTTTGTTAAAATACAGTTCAGCAATCACGGCAAATAGAGACTTTCTCGTTGCTAAGATCAGGAGTGAAGAGAATTGGAAAGGTACTTCTCTATTTCCTGATCCGTTGTCATATTCTGCCAATAATAATTATGGCAATTTGTTGGGCTCTGTTTTATCAGGCACTGCACTAATTTCTTTATAATAAGTCTTTGCAATAGAACACTGATAATTTTGGACCATGATGTTGACTACTATTTAGTGAACAGCAGATACTACATATATGCTAGAAACGATAGCATAATTCATACATGTTGTCTCATTTGTCCTGACCACAGCTCTATGATGGGTTAGGATACCCATTTTATAGGTAAGGAAATAGAGTCCTCAGTCACAGAGCTGAGGAATCAGAGAGGCCCAGACGAGAAGCAGCGTGCTGGCGTCAGAGTGCCTCACCCCAGTAGGGGCCTCATCCCCTGGCGAGGTCTGTGTAACTCCACAAGGTGGCCTGTCTGCGTCCCCTCTGCTTGATGAGTGACGTGGACACTTGGTTTGGCTCCTGGACAGAGTTTTCTGTGCTTTCTCCGAGGCAACCCCTCGTCAGAGACTCTGAAACCCAGATGAGCCTTTGCATCACCCTGTGAGTGACCCTTCCTCTTGCCCTTAAAGTCTCCTGCACATGTGATGTCCCCTTAAAGACTGCCTTCATCATGGTACCCTGGTGGACCCATACATCACAGACTCATGCCGGGCACGGGAGAGGCACCCACAGTTAGGAGAGTGCTCCCCGGTGTGTGGTCAGAGCATGGATGGAGAGAGGTGGGGTGCTAGCCAGGGAGCTGATTATTCCAATTACAAACTTATGTAATCTCAGAGTGAAAAAGAACCTCACCATCTATCAAATCAACCCTGGTACCCAATGCAAAATTCAAATACTTACTAATAAGAAGCATGGCTGAAATATTCCCGGAGATGAATGATTAACTGGAGAGTAGTGTGTGTGTGTGGTGTTTTAACACACATGCCCATACTCTCTGTATGTATCATACAATTGCAAACACTAAAGACAAGAGAACTCACCCACACACAAAATCTGTTTCAAAATCCAGCTTGATTTTCTTGGCTGAAGATGTAAAGTAGAGAAATAAATGATGAATATTGCAGAAGAAAACCTCCTCAAACCTTTGAGCCTCTGATTTGCCTACATACTTCATTCACGTACAAACCGGATCCTTTGTCTGTTATTTTCACATTCATGACCCAAGTCCAAGTGGATGACATGGCTCAACTCTGCACAACTATTGAAAATGTATTGGTTTTTTTAAATGTTTTTTTTTTTTCATTCTCAGTTCTTAATGATGGAATTATTAAAAAGAACCATTCAAGGAACTTAGAAAATGAAAAAGATAAGGGGTTCCTAGATCTTTGAGGATGTGCATGTGCCTCTGTGTGTGACTTGAAGGTAGATCATGGGGGAACAGCCCAGGGAAAGCCTCCGATGGGTGCAGTAGATTCTCCATCCTGACAAGTGACTTTTCCCAAGATCTTCAAAAATGTCAAAATGTGTACATGCCAGTGAAGAATGTTCTCCCGCCAATAAAGTGCAGCAAACTGAAACTGAAACAGTTTAACTGGGTGCTCCCCCAACCCAGTGCACTCAGCGAGGTGTGAGGAGCATCGCTCCGCTCCCTCCCTGGCTCTCCTCAGCCCCTCTGTGGCCCAATTCAAATTTCTGCATGAACAAAATCACAGTCGTGGCTCACTGCAGCGCTTCTGAAGCACTTGCAAGTAGGTGAGGCCACACTGTCAAGGCTTCCTGTCTGTACTTACTGTGCCTCTGCAGCCCTGACAGACAGTGGGCAGGAGAACATAGATGCTGCTGGTCCCCGTGAAGCTTGCAGACGGTTTGAATTTGCATAGCTTGCATCTTCAGAATAAGTGTCTGAGAAGAGGTAAAGAGCAAAATGGCATTTTTTTCTCCTTAACTTGATTTTGCATTGCAAAGGGACATGCCCTCTTAATTTTGAGAAATCTTGTTTTGTTTCTTTCTGAGCATAATGGCCCCAGAGAGAGCTGCCTCCTATTGCATCACAACTCAATCCTTATTGCTACAGACAGTGCAATTTGCTTCCCCTACTGTGTGTGAAAAAGTAGTACTGGGTTGTGACTGTTCTGGTGTGTGACAACAACTCGGCAATGTGTGTGTGTGTGTGTCTGTGCCTGTGTGCGTATGTGTTTGCAACACTTCTCTGACTTTGTGACTATTGGGAAGGGCATATTCCAGAATTGTGCAAGTAAGTTCATTCCTTGGCTGTCTGGAAGTTGCCCAGATTTGATGACGTGTTGACGATATGTCTCAGACCTTAGCTGTGGTCAAAAGTTCTTGTCATTTTTCATCACATTTGTGGATTCTCCTTTGACGTGGGTGGCTGCTCCCTCTGACTAGTTTCTTTTACATCATTAGGCTACTTCCCTAACTTAGTGCCCTTTTGATATCTGAAGAATGCAATTGAGTATAGCATGTTAGGGGAATTGCTATAGATTCAAACTGCCTGTGCTCGAATTCTGGCTTCACTGGTTAATAGCTTTGTGATTGAGGGCAACTTTACTCATTTTTTTTGTACCTCAGTTTCCAAGTTATGAAATAAAGCCAACCATAGTGCCTGACTTACAAGGTTAAATTATACATTCTAGGGGAGTACTTAGCCCAGGGCCTGGCTCATTGCAAACTCCCAATAAATGTTAGTGATCATCCTTGCCTGCTTGTATTAAGTTGTGTTTAGGTAACCCCCACCTCCAAGGGATACAGAAATGCAGAGAGAATTAGCATCATTGTACATGATTGTATTCATGGCTTAAATCCCCAAAGATGATTAAATGCTTTATTTGGCATGTGAAGCATTTAGAAAATGTCGATCACACTTTTCCAAACTTAACTCTTGCACAAACACAGGCATTTAATGCCCGCTAGAAAATACGTCCTGGGTTCCCTCTGTCTCTCCTTGTTAATAGCCAATTGTTTGCAAAATGAGAGTTTACGCTGCTGATTTTAACTATTGTATAAAACAAACAGTGCTTGCACTTATCAAGGCTGAATAATTTAGGCCAAGCGAATATATCATTACAGTTCTTGAAAACAAATTACAAATTATACCTGTCATTTGAGACCAAGTAGATACAAAGGCAATAAATATTTTCAATGTTTTAACATTTTAAAAAAATGGAGTTTTACATTTGTTCTTTCTTTAACTACTACCACTTAGCTATTTTCTCCAATAAGCCACCCTCCAAAGGGTTAGCAGTGTCCTGATGAAGGCCAGATAAACATGAGTGTGAGATGTGATTACTGTCCTTAAATAGGTCATGGCTTCCTTGGATGCAAAATTAGAAGGGACAAATAGCCTTAGTAAGAAAGAGCTCTACCTGTGGGGGATATTAAAAAGCAAGTAGAGTAAGTAAGTGCTGAGTAAGTGGGTGCTGAAGCCCTCTGAGTTCACACCAGAAGTGAAGGAAGTTTCTCTCAAAGTTATGCTGATGGTAAAGGGAAAAGTTCAGAGGAGGGAAAAGTAAGGTTACTGAAGGGGGAAGGAGATAGCCGGGTGAGGGTGGCCCTGGGAAGACCAGGGAGAGAGTCATAAGCTGTGCCAATGAACGTGGACATCTCCTGACCTGGTAGGAAACCTTTTAGAGTTTTCATATTGTCAATATTTTTATGTAAAACTTGCTGTGCTTATAGGTATTCGACAGAGAAAGGAGGTTCTGTTTTGCCATATGCATTGCTTAGATACAAATATATTTAACACATATTTATCCACAAGAAGATAAATAGGTAAAAATAAAAGAAACTGTAGAAGATGAGGTGAATGTTCTTGAGCATATGGGATGGTGCACACACTGGCGGCCTGGCAATTCTTCTAAAACTTGACTAATTGACTGGCTATTCTTCCCTCATGCTTGGTTGTATTTATTTGTGTTTGCATGCCACCTCCCCCGAGCCCTTAAAATGTTAGAACATAAAATTGCTAGCACTTTAGGACAAAAATAAAATATGCTTTCTTAGAGAAAGACTTTTCATTCTTCTTGTGTTCTTGTGGTTCTCAGACTCTATAACAAGATAATGGGCTCAATATATATATCGCCACTTGTATAGAGGATGTGTTTGGTTTTTTTCCCCCTTATTCTGACTTTTTTTTTTTTTTTTTTTTTCAGTTTTTGGCTGGGGCTGGGGCTGGGTTTGAACCTGCCACCTTTGGCATATGGGGATGGCGCCCTACCCCTTTGAGCCACAGGCTCTGCCCCCTATTCTGATTTTTGATTCCTTTTTTATTCAGTAGAAAAGTCATCAGGGGAAAGTGGGAAGGGAGGAATCTTTGGAGACGAGAAATCTAAATTGGAATTCCCATTCTGCAACTAATTAGCTTAGTTATCTTGGGGAAATTCCTTAATGTCTGTGAGGTTTAATTCCCTCCTCTTTGGGGAGGAAGGAATGGAATAAAACAAGCCTCTCTTACTGCTGTTGGGAAGGATTAATTTTTTAAAAATATGCACGTAGCAGCATTAAGGCAGTGTGGTACCAGTGGCGTGTAGTAGATGGCAAATAAAACTGGACCTTCCAGCACTGTGGTTGCTAACATGTTAATGGGAGAAAGTGAAACTACATACTCTGGGCAAGAAATCGGGATAAAATGTCGTGAGTAAGCGGGAGCTTTGCTCATATGCTAGATGACTGTTTGTTTATTCATTTCCCAAAGATATGACAAAGGCTGTGAATATTTATTTAGTTCTGCTCCCAATAGCCCTTCTAATAGGGAATTATTTGGGTACAACGAAAGACATTTGTAAATGCGGCCGATAAGACCTGCATTGGACAAGGAGTGTTTTGTTGGACACAAGAATTCTATTGTCCCTGGCTTCAGTTGTCAAGTGCCTGGGGAACCCAGAATTTATGGTGGCAGCACAATGGGCCTTTCAGGGCCCAGGGAGAGAGCTGTGAGATCCCGCTCCCTGGCTTTTCAAGGCTTCTAGTCTCTTTATCAGGCCCGGACAATGTCGGATTCAGCTGCTGCCTGAGCCTCCTGACCGTCCATTGGCCGTCAGGTACTGTGCAGTAATTACCATGGTGACAATGGACTCTCTCTACGCCCGTCCATCGGCGCTTTGGAAAATGGTGAAGGTTGTCACTTTATATTAGCTGCCTCTGAAAGCATGGCTTACTTAGAAAAACTACTAAAGCAAAATAAAGATAATCGTGGTAAGAGTTTGATTTAAAAGGCCACTGTGTCAAATCCACTTGGAGCCAAGAAACTCTTTACGGATGTTTTCTTGTAATTACAGATAGATGTCAGGCCTCATCCCCTGTCCAGGCAGGGAGTCGCCAGTCTTGGACTTTGCAGGGAGGCCTGAGCTGCGAGCAGCTGGCAGCCCTTAGCCACACAGCGGGAGAAGTAGAAGCAGAGCTAGTGAACTTTCAGGCCGCTCTGAACTTCTTGGAGACTCAATTTCCTCACCTGAAAAAAAAATATGGTGTGGAAGTGCTTATAGATTAATTCTATGTTGTGTGATTACGTATTAATATATGCAAACATATTGTGGAAGTGCTTATAGATTAATTCTATGTTGTGTGATTACGTATTAATATATGCAAACATGCCAATATCAGTTCTAGGTAAATGCTTAGGCGTCTATCATAGAGCTTTGTGAATATCAGGCATACCATAAAAGTACCTGACGGCCAGTGGACAGTCAGGAGGCTCAGGCAGCAGCTGAATACGACATTGTCCAGGCCTGATAAAGAGACTAGAAGCCTTGAAAAGCCAGGTGTAAAATGTGGGATTATAAAAGTGTGATGTGTATCTTTCATAATCACAGCTATTGATTTTTCATTGTAAATGAAACGATAGTATTGATCATCACTATTTTTTACAATAATCCTCCAAAAGTAGTCATTACCATCACTATTTCATAGTGAGGAAACTGAGGCTCAGAAAGTTCTTGCTAGGCCCGGCACAGTGGCTCATGCCTGTAATCCCAGCACAGAGGATGAGGAGGGTGGATTACTTGAGCTCAGGAGTTCCAGACCAGCCTAAGCCAGAGTGAGACTCTGTTTCTGAAAATAGCCAGGCATTGTGGCAGGCGCCTGTAGTCCCAGCTACTTGGGAGGCTGAGGCAAAGAGTGGCTTGAGTCCAAGAGTTTGAGGTTGTTATGAGTTATGCTGCCATGGCGCTGTAGTGAGGGTAACAAGGTGAAACTCTGTCTAAAAAAAAAAGAAAAGAAAAGAAAGTTCTTATTGGCCTAAAGTCAGACTAACTTGGAAAGGCAAGGCTCAGATGTTAAGTCCTGTTCTCTCACACTTGATAGCTTATGGCTTCCCACAGTTTGTCAAAATTTCACAATCTACAAACCTATCTTCTAAAAAGTATGCTTTGCCATATGGTTTGGAACATTGGGAATAACAGGAAAGAAAAAAACAAGTGGTGCTTATTAACTGAGCTCAATACCATCCCTTCGACAATGTCAAGAGCTTGCGACTCCCCCACCCAAAAGAAGAAGGAGCCCCCGTCTGCAGGCACCCAGGGCTGTCTGCATATGTGTGGCTTCCTCCACACACAGAGCACAAAAATTAGTGGGAGCAACACCGACAAAGCAGCCGGTTTCTAGACCTTCTGCAAAGTGCATTGCTTAAATTCTTCTATGAAAGTTTCAAAAGCCTAACGTTTTACTTGTTTATACAATAGCAAAATGTAAACACTTACATATAGTGTGTTTTAAGCACCTCTATTCGAAGCTATCTGAAATTTCTTGTTGTGATATTTTACCAAAAAGTAGAAAATATCTGTGGTTACACACTGCAGGAACGGGCATGATTTGCCCTGGGAGTTGAGTCTGCTTGCGGGTTCTTCAAGGTGACAGAGAAGGAGCAGACTTGTTCATGCTCTGCGCCATGCCATTTTCATTCTGTGTGCACTTGGGCATGCACTCCCCAGCCTCGGTTTCTCCATCTGGAAAGTGGAACTGTCACTATCTCCTTTGATGGCAACTCCTTCCATGTCAGTAGAGAGCCTAACAGAGGGGAGGCAGCCAAAGGAAGCACGTGGCCCTGCATGTACCGAGCCTCACGTGCTATCAGCTCAGCCGCAGGGAGGTGCACCAGTCACGCCCACATCCTTCCCTGGTTTTTCTCTTTGATTTTGGTAAATCCCCAAGTATTTCCTTTGATGATGTTCTTCCTGATTTCTCAGTCTCTCTGGAATTATATATGGCGGTGGCTAGCATATATGTCCTGAAGATGCTCCATGCTTTGCTGGATCAAACACAGGGATGGGTGAGGCTGGGAGAGGACAGTGTGACTTCTTCTGAAGGCAGCTGGCGATGGTGCACAGACCTGGGAAAATCAAGGAGAGATGGACTGAGAGTGAGCTAAGGGGCAGGTGCAGCAAGTCCGGATTGTAGTTTCTTAGCTCGCAAGGGGACACTGGGGGGAGTCTCAAGATGGTGGGAAAGCCAGAGGAAAAAAGAACATTCCAAGCAAGAAGGCTAATGCAGAAATAGATCTGTAGTCTGCCCGTGCAACCCTCAGTGCCTTAAGAACTCCCCCGAAAGCACAAAAGCAACTTAGATTTCTCATGCTCATTTTCTTTTCTTTCCTGAGAAACGTGGTAACATAACACTTACAGAATCCATAATTCCTGTTTCTCAAATGTTTGCAATTATCATGGATAATTCAGTATTTTGGCCTTCACTCCCCCTATCCCAAGCTTTTGATTGACTGGGAGGGCTTTTGGTGAAAGGAGTTTTATAGGGAATGTTTTTCAAGGGAGTACAGAATGCAAGCCAATTTGAGGGGGTTCAAGGAATGTTTTACTGATTTGGGAAGTAAACTTTTTACACATGCTGGCCACAGTAAGAGCTGCATTATTAATAGTATATTGGAAAGGAGAGCAGAGGGAACATGGGCTGTGAAGTCTACACTGCAGGATTGGTTCTGACCCTGCTTTGGGAATTATTGGCTGTCTCTTCCTTCAGCAAGAGTTTGACCCCTTTGAGTTGTGAGATGAAGTAAGGTTTGTGATACCCAGGGTAATTATAGGAGGTTGGAAAATGAAGTTACAAACTCATGGTGGAAGAAATGCTAAGTACCTCATTGCTGAATATCACTATCCTCTTCAGCTAGTCAAGAGAAGTACCTTGAAGGTGACCATTGTAATATTCAGCAGTGAGGTGTATAGTGCTTTTTCTAGGTTGAGTTTGCAAACTTCATTGTCAGACCTTGAAGACAGCTCCGATGACCAGAAAAAGAATTGCAAAATTGCTTTGAAGGGGGCTGGCATCAGGGCATAGCTTCCCAAGGGGAGTACTTTGAAGGTGACCATAGTGATGCTCAGTCATGAGGTGTGTGGCACTTCGTCCAGGATGAATTTGCAAACTTCACTGTGTCATGCTTTGGTGAGGCACTGGCAGGTGTCTCTTCCACTCCTGTCATAACATTCTAGTTATCTCTTGCTGAGTGACATGTCACCCTGAAATTTGTCTCATCACAAGGATGCCTTATCTCTATAATCCTGTGGGTTAAGTGAACCAATGTAGGTGGTTTTTACTTAACATCTCTCCTACCATGTAGTCAGATAGCTGGGGTGACACACACATGCAGGATTGAATGGGGGTGGTGTGCCAGATGACGTCTGCGCTCATCTGTCTGGCACCTCAGCCTGCAGGGCTGGGCATCTCTCTCCATCTGCGCAGCTTCTCCACCTGTCCAGCTGGAGCTTCCTCACAGCATGGTGTGGAGTAGTTGGACTTTTGACACGGCAGACAAGTTCTCCCAGTGAAAGATTGCAAAGAGCACAAGACAGACTACAAGGTTCCTGTGTTAGCTCATGCTGCTACAACAAAATACCACAGACAGGGTAGCTTCAACTGCACACATTTGTTTCTTGAAGTTCTGGAGACTGGCAGAGTCAACTGCTGGTGAAAACCCTCTTTCTGGATTGCGTTCTGCCATCTTTTAATCATATGGCATTGTAGAGAGAAAGAGAGAGAGTCCTAAAAGTCACTCAAACTTTACAAAGAGGTGGCCAACACATAGAGAATACTTTGTAAATATCTTGTTAAATGGTCTTTCTTTCTCTTGTTTGTCTTACAAAGATCCTAGCTCTGGGAGGCTGGGGTGATCCAGGAGGCTGGATCACCTGAGCTCAGGAGTTCGACACCAGCCTGAGCAAAAGTCTCAACTAAAAATGGAAAACCTAGCCAGGTGTTGTGGCAGGTGCCTGTGGTCTCAGCTGCTCAGGAAACTGAGGCAAGAAGATTGCTTAAGCCCAAGAGGTTGAGGTTGCTGTGAGCTATGATTGCAGAGTTCTACCCAGGGCAACAGAATGAGACGGTATCTGTAAAAAAAAAAAAAAAAAGAGAGAGAGAGAGAGAAAGGATTCTAATGCTAATCTTGTGATTAGGACTCCTGTAACCTCATCTAAACCTAATCATCTCCAAATAGTAGCTGACCTGGGGGTTAGGGCTTTAACATATGGATTTGGGGGACACAAATATTCAGTTCATAACACTCTACCACAGACCCCTCCCCCAATTCAGTCATTCTTGCATGCAAACTACATTTATTCTCTTCCAGCAGCCCCCAAATTCTTAACATTGTCTAGCATCAACTTTAAAATATAAACACCAAAGTCTCATCTAAATACCACATAAATCAGGATGGGTGAGACTCAAAATACAATTCATTCTATGGCAAAATTCATGGCTGTGAACCTGTGAAACCAGATGAATTATGTGCTTCCAAAATATAGGATGTCCCAAAAGTCGCTCAAAACTTTACAAAGAGGTAGCCAAAACGTAGAGAACACTTTGTAAATATTATATTAAATTTCATAGCACATATTTTATAAATAAAAGTACATTTAGCTACCCATATTCCAAATGTATGGTGACTTTATGGGTAACTTGGGAGACACTGTATATACGGTGGGGACAGGCATAGCTTAGACCAGTGATTTTCAACCAGTGTGCTGAGGGGCACATTGGCATGGCATGGGAGGCTCGTAGGTGTGGCTCAAATATTTTTAAAGATTATGAATTAGATTATTTTCTAAAGAAGTTCAAAGCACAGTAAGTATACTCTTTCTTTAACTCTTTTGTTTTGATGAACATAATTTAAGTGTGCTGGGGAAGTTTAACTATAGATTCAAGTGTGCCATGAGATAAAAAAGGTTCCAAAACACTGGGTTAGACGTCTCTGTTTTAGAAGGGAGAAATCGGAAGGAAGAAAGGGGTAACAGGTCCTGCGTGAGTTCAGACAACAAGGCAAATACCAGTAGACCTTAAGGCTCAAGGATAATCCTCTTTCTGGATTGCAGACTGCCATCTTCTCATTGTGTGGCATAGCAGAAGAGACAGAGAGAGTCCTCAAAGTCACCCAAAACTTTACAAAGAAGAAAATTGATTCCATACTCTGCTGCTTTGGCCCATCAGGGCAGTGGTCTCTCCCACATGGCTCATATAACTAACATCCCTTTTTCTGTCTCATCGGCTATGCGGAGCCAGATCAGATTTACGTGGAAGGAGACTACGGAAAAGGCATCTGTATTTGTGGGTTTGGTTACTGGCTGTGCCATTTTGGGGGACTGGCAGTGTAACCAGTTGCCAAGTAAGGGCCTTCCTTGTCTGTTGTGTATTGTGTGAACTGCTCCATGTGACTCTTCCTGCGTGACTCCGTGTGTATCTGGGAAAACCCTTTTGTAATCTGTCCTGGACATTTGAGGGATGGTACACAAGAGGACAGCTTTATCATTCTCCTTACTACATACAGTGAACAAAACAGGGTGCTATGAACAAATGTTAGTAGATTTACCATTTATCCATAAGAAGCCCTTCACAAGGTCTTGCACTTGACTGCTGATTGGAAGCAAGAGGCAAGGAAAGGTGGGTTTGGAAAGACCTGAAGTCAAGTCAAGAAGGCATCTGGGGAAAGCCCTAGTGAAGGCTGAGTCACTCCTAGAAGGCAGAAGCTCTGGAGATGAAGGACATTCAAAAACTCCTTTTTGCTGTGCATTGGGGACACTGTGCCAGCTGGTGCCAACCTTGGATTAGCGCCTCAGTTCTCAGACGGTGGCTGTTTGGACTCTCCACCTTCTTCTCTTCCTTCATTCAACAAATATACATTGAACTGAAGCTCTTTCTGAGGGAATGTGTTAGACATTTTGAGAGATATGAAGCTAAATCAGATTAGAATCCAGCTAGAGTGCAGCCCCCACACAGAGACTCCAGAGTGCGAGGCAGTGCAGGGAGGAGAGAGACAAGACTCTGGTCTTCTGGAGTGGGGATGGCATCTCCTGTCACCACCGTCACCACCACCGTCACTCTTCATCCTTGAAGCCATCATGCCCCAGGGACCTGGTGGCACCAGAACAGTGCGTCTGCCTTTGTGAGGGAAGGCTTTGCCCTGGACTCAGCATATAGGTTCTAACACAAAATGGCCATGAGGCTTCATATCCCCCAACATACACACTTTTGTCGTTAGTGCTAGAGCAAACACACGTGAAGTACACAGCATGTCATAAGAAGCTCAGGGCTGCCTTTTACCTTTCTTATCAAAGCACCAAATGTGCATAGGGATAATCACACCATGCTGTAGTACCTCTAAACCCTTGGCTAGTTTTTATTTTCCACTTTTCACATAATTATAATAATGCATTTCCCTTTTTGCATACTTGGAGTGTTATCTTCTAATAAAAAAGTCTGTCTGGTTCAACTGTATATATGCTGTGTCTAGAAGTATAGAAATGTGTATCGGTTCCTGGTACCTCTTAGTTGTTAACGATCTTTTCTCTTTTCTTTTCTTTTCTTTACTCCTTCCTTCCCTCCCCCCTCCCTCCCTCCCTCCTTCCTTCCTTTCTTCCTTCCTTTTCTTTCCTTCTTTTCTTTTTTTTTTTTTTTGCAGAAATCACTGTGTTTTCAGCTTCATGGCCCTGTGATGTCATTTCTATTGCCATTTGTTGAGTGACCAATCAGATGGGTGGATTGTGTTATAGAAATTGGCAGCAAGTTTCCAATGGGTGAAGAAGGTAAGTACAATGGACGAACATGTCTGGGTGATTCACTTTGTATGTGGAGATGGAAATTATGCTCACTGCCAGGGCCCAGCCCTCACACCTGGCTTGACTTGGGCCTTCACCAAAATCCAGAGTAGACTCTGAGAGAGAGGGAAAGGCCTACATTCTTGGGCTTTGAGGAATGTGATCATTCAATGCTGATATCATCGGGTTGTCTTTATGGAACACCTGTTATGTGCCAGTTCAGGAATGATAGTCTTTTGGACTAGAGGAAATCTAGAGGAGAAAGAAGCAGCTAGATGAGATTATAATTCTTTAGCAAGTGCTCACATGAACAGGCTGACCGAAATGATCGCCAAGTTGCTTTTTCCCCTTTTCTTTGTTTTGAAAAGAATTTTTAAAATAGGAACAAGGTAATTGATATCCCACAAGGAAAAGAGATTGCTAGGAGGCTGAACCTTTCAAACTTGCAATGTCAAGGTCCCAGCCCACGAACCAAGTGTCTGCTTTCAACTCCCAGTCCCAGCCTTGCCATTCCCTGTCTCTGTGTCCTTAGGTTAATGAGCTCGTACCCGGGCCATGAAGGTGGTTAACTTCGAGACTCTAACAGTTCTTAAGTTTTAGAATTCTGTGAGTTCATTTACTGTCACCATCAACTCTGTGGTAGCTGAGCTCTTTTCATAGGGCATCCACATATCCAGATAGCAACTTAAGAATTAATTCCACCAGAATGACTTTCCATACTGTAAGAGGATAGACCAGTGATTTTTAGCTGCTGTGCAGCAAGAGGATCTTAGATGTGTTGTGAACATTTTTAAATTTTAAATTTTTAATTAAATTATTTTCAAAAGAAGTTGAAAGCACAGTAAGTATATTCTTTTTTTTTGTACTCTGTTTATTTTTTTGATTAACATAATTTAAATGTGTTATGAATGTTTAACCGTAGTTCAAGTGTATCGTGAGATAAAAAGGTTGAAAAACATTGGTCTGGCCCTGTGTGTGTAGGTGTTTACAGTAACCTCCATGTGGATATCTGGGGGTAGGGGCTCAAATGCATATGCCAAATCCAAGTTAGTGGTGTTTTTGTCCTCTAACCCTTTACTTTGTCCCAAATCCCACATTTCTGCTAGTTTCAAAATTCACCCAAACCAGAGCCATGGGAGGGATTCTTCATGCCTTTCAATCCCTGACCTCCAGTAGCAATTTATTGGGGTTTTTTTAATGTTGTTGTTGTTGTTGCTGTTGCCATCGTTGTTTAGCTGGCCCGGGTCAGGCTCAAACCAGCCAACCTGGGTATATGTGGCCAGCGCCCTACACACTGAGTTACAGGTGCCGCCAAAGATAGGATTCTTTAACAAGCTTCTAGGACTCTTTACTGAGGGGGCCACTGCTTTGCTGTCCAGACACATCTTGCCTTTCACACCTCGCCCTCAGATACCCCACAATCATCATTTCCTCAAAGCCACATAATCTCTGTCTTTGCAGGCACTCTCATTTTGTATCTTAGCTTGGATCTCTCAGTCTCCAATGAATCCTTTCTGATCCCCTTGAGACTGAGCTACAGGCAGTTCCTAGGCAATATGTTAGCAGTCAAGGATTGCCTCATTTGCTATGTTTTCCACATTAGACTATAACTGTCTATTTATTTGTCTCTCTTTCCAATTGAATCTAGAGGTTCCTGAGGGCAGGGCTCTCAATTGAAAGCATTATGTCTGCACCCAACTATTAAATAAATGAATGGAGACCTTCAGTATATTTTTAACAGAAGATGAGAAAGCCTATAATAATGGCAGCCAACAGATATCACATGCTTGCTGTGTGTTAGGCTCGTAAGGTCTGCAAAGGTATCACCACACTGAGTGCATTCACAAGAGCCTCATGTGGTAAGGGCTGTCCATATCCAAAATTTTATAAATGAGAAATCTCAATCTTAGAGAAGGTAAGTAAGTTGCCTATGGTCATGGTACCACTATTTTTATCCTTGAAATTTGTATCCATGGAAAGTCCAACTTTAGTTAGCGTTTGTGTCTTTTACCACTTTCCTCTTCTGCCTTTTTTCTGGAATGCATCTGGTACATTATGGATCATCCTCTTGATTGGAACCTATACATCTTTCATGATTTCACATTTACATTATTTATTTATTCATTATATTATTATTTTTTTGAGTGGTCCACAGGTAATGTTGAAGCCGATGGTCTACAGACCAACTCTTATAAAATTCTTTTTTTGAAACAGTCTTACTTTATCACCGTTGGTAGAGCACCATGGCATCATAGCTCACAGCAACCTCAAACTCATGGGCTCAAAGTGATTCTCTTGCTTCAGCCTTCCCGGTAGCTGGGACTACAGGTGCCCACCACAATGCCTGGCTATTTTTTAAAGATGGGGTTTAGCTCTTGCTCAGGCTGGTGTTGAGCTCCTGAGCTCAAACAATCCACCCACCTTGGCCTCCCAGAATGCTAGGATTACAGGCCTGAATCACTTCGTCTGGCCAAACTTACATTTTAATGTGGGTCTTTTTAAGGAGAAAATTTCAACTTGGGGAGCCCCCACCTCTTTTTCTCATGCTCTGGTCAATATCTGTTATGGGAATAAACCAATGAATGAAAACACTTATCAGGGACGCAAAACCTCACTTCCCTGCAAATGTGCCAAAATGATTTGGAAATTGCGTGACCAATTCCTCTGGCATTCGCATATTTGAACTCATTTGCTCTGAAGCCTGGCTCAGCAGAGGAAATGCGTCCCTCCCGTGGATATGTCTGTGAATGATGATCATCTCCTTTCTGCCAAGTCAAATGAGTCTCTTCATTTCATCGGCTTTTTGAATTCTTCAGTAGGATGTGCGAGTGACATTTCCTATTTCCCTAGATAATAGGGACAATTAGAATGTGGTATGAATGAAACCAAGTCAAAAGTTAAATAGAAAGGACTGGAATTTAATCTCACTTCTAGGAAATCTGTTAGATTTTTTTTTCCACCTAGGAATTAAGAACAAGGCATTTTAGGAGTTCAGCAAAGTGTTTATTCCAAGAAGAGGAAGGTAAAATATTCTAATGTGTTTGGCACCCTTAAAACAGCAGGATACAGAAGGAACCACCCTTTGGTGTTTTTAGATAAGGTTCTTGTTGGATGGAGTGGAATTTTGTGCCTAAGGAAAGGGAAGGATTTGTTTATGATCAGACTGTGAGGTTTTGGAACAATGAAGCAAAACTAACTAACAACTTTAGCTCAAGACTCAGGCTCTTGATCCCCAAGCAGTTCAAGGTATCTGTGCTTCTTGAACAGGTGCCTGTGGCATGCAACCAACACAGGCAGAGATGGAAGGGCACTTTCTCTTTCCTCAAGGAGCTTACAGTCAAGTAGCTTTGTATATAGCAGCCAAAATCTGAGTGGGAAAGAAAGAGGGGGAGAAGATTTTAAACAAACCTGCATGGAGCATGGGTGCCCAGGGTTCTTCTGTCCTCTGGCCAACATCCAGTGAAATTCACTTGAGCACCTGTTTACCTTCTCAGAGCAGGGGAGGAATTACCTGGATAGCTATTGGGTAGGGCTTCTCAGCTCTGCGACCTTGCTGGGTATTTAGTAAGGCACTGAGACCCAGAAATGAATGTCATAGATAAGTGAAAAGGATTTACCCTTCACTTAGGAGAAGTGGACACACATTGATACCTGGCTGAGTAATAGTCAGCTGGGGGCTGCTGGTCACAGGCTACCCAATTACTTTTCATTTGCATAGAAGTCAATCCCAGAAAGCTCCTCGGGGGTGTTGGGAGCAGCTCACCTAGGCTGCAGCAGACACCAGGCCATTCATCGTTACTGACAACCTCAAGTGTTGGCAGCCTGTTTCCTAACCCCTGTGCCTGCGGGGGCGGGGGGGGGGTCTCTGTGAATGCACATTTCCTATTTTGGAATGTAGGCCACTGTGGAGAAGGAGGCCAAGTTTCTGTCTGTAGCTGGTGTCACTGAAATCATAAGCAGATGCTCTGGTCACTTGTTGGTGACACACTGCAGCTCTTCCGTGTGTACCACGTGACTGTCACGTGACTGTCAGCGCAACAGTCAACTAATGACTACAGGAAGCCCTTACGAGCCAGGCAATGTGAACAGCCTGCCCCTGCCCCAAATCAGTACTGGAGGAAAAGCCTCAACCACGATCCTTCTTTGCTCTTGCTTTATTTAAGTAGTGATGGACAAGGACAGTGACCACTCCTGATAACAGCAATGACAGCCGAGCATGCCTGTGCCAGGCACTGTGCTGGGTGCTTTTTATTCATTATCTTGCCCAACGTCACCAAAATTTGGTGTGCACCATGCCTGGGACACTCCTGAGCACAGCAGGGTAGTGCCTCTGACTGATTAATACAGCCCTTCCGATCTTTTGTATTTGTGCTTCCAGTGTTAACCAAGCTGGGATGGGAAAGAGTTGGAGGGTGATTATTAATTACACTTATTTTGATATGGCCTTGCCCTAAATCTCCACCTGAGTTTTAAAGGAGACTTAGCTGCTCCTGGCTGATGCAACAGTAGCAGCTAAATGTTCACACTGAGTGAGAGGAAACAAGGAGGAGAAGACAAAGGAACCCTGGGTATCTTCCCTCATCAGCCATCTCTTGAGAAACATCCTTATTTAGGCCTTGGAGTTACACCAGTAAGCCAAATGCACTTGGACCAGTAAATCAATAAAACCAAAATTGTGCATGAAAACAGTCCCTCTTCTTGTGATGGAACCAGGCTGGCAGGTAAGTAACCACAGCACTAAGTCACTTTTAGACAGCTCTGTGGATCTCTGAGCACAGAGGCTGTAAGAAACCGGGCGGGGGTGGGGGGGAGCTTCTCTGAACAGGTGGCCTTTGAGTTTAGACTCAAGCACAGGAGGTGTTTTCCAGGAGGAGAAGATCAGCAAGAATTTACCAGGCAAAGGAAACAGTACAGAATTGTCATTACTAGGTGGACTGTCCCATGAAATGTTTATTAATTGTTATTTATTTTTAAGTGGGCAAGATGGTTAAAAAGATATAGATGGTTTGAAATTTAAAAGATGGAGAAAGATCTATAGAGAATTAATTATGCTTCAGTTCCTACCCTCGAGTCCCTCAATTTTTTTCCCCCGGAAGTGCTATTTTCAGTTTTCTACATGACTTGGAGAGTATCTGGGCAATCACAAACACCAATGCCCCTTTAGTCACTCCCTGCACATTTGTATTTGTAAATGTTACCCAACAATCCACTCTGTCCTGTGTGCTGTTCTACACCTTGATTTTAAAAAGAACATTTTAAGTTTTCCCCCTTGTTTGCTTTTCATTTTAAACCAATTTAAACCTACAGAAAAGTTGCTAAAATAATATAATGAATTCTTGTGGCCTCTGGATCCAGAGTCACTGAATATGTATATATTTTTTTCATTTTGTGGTATTTGTGCAACCATTTTTTGAATGTAATCTCTAATCAAAGTGCAGCTTGCATGCCAGCTACCTAGAGTCCTAAGCTCGTTTCCTCTCCCGGGCTTATTTAGCCAGATAATCCAGATGTGTTTGAAATGAAGGACATGTTCCTCTCAGGGTCAATTTCCCCGAAATGCTCCAAGCAGAAAATCCACTCTCAGGATGGTGATCCACCCCCAGGTTGGATGATGGCAGAAGGGGCCCCTCTTCAAGCCTCCTGATCTTTGGGAAAGGATTTTACCATTTTCTCAAGTGCTGGGCTCCAGCCATGGTCTCAGACAGGTGACCCTGCCCCCTCCACTTGCCTTCTGGGCCCAGTGGTCCCCGGTGGTGACAGACCGTGCAGCTGAAATCCAATCACTTCATTTCCGACAACCAGCCGTTCAGATGACATTGTCTCTTCTGCTCTGCTTGTCACGGTCAAAGCAGCATCTGAAAGGCTGGCATAGGATTTCCTCCGGTTAAAGATCAAAGCGCCTAGGCCACGCTCAAGTTACCTGTGCGTTTCCTCTGTGCCTTACACGGCAAGGGATAGTTTGTACTCAATCTGAGAGGGACTTTTGAGTACTGTGATAAGCAGGAAGTAACTTAATAAGACAGCGTTACATGACTTTTCAGCCAAGTGCTTTGGTCTTAAAGGATTATGTTCAGGTATTCATTCACTTATCGAACAATTCCTGAAAGCCTCCTTGGGACTCTTCTCTGCTCTGAGGATCTGTGGGGTGACAGATAAATAGACAGATCTCAGCAAAAACAAAAAAGCAATTGAACCTGGGGGCTGTAAGGTGGAATCTTTCAGCAATGCCTTCTTAGCTATTCATTATCTCTTTTATACGTTAAACACATATATGTTGGTCCCATCTGCCCTCTTTGGCCTCATATGACTCCTAGTCACACAATCACTCTTTCCCCCAGAGGCTACTAACCCAAATTACCCCGTGCCCTATGGGGGACTCAGAGCTCAAGGTGACTCGGGAGAACAGGAAAGAAAAGGTGAACAAGCCCCACTAAAAATATGCCACCAATTAATTGTGTCTGCAGAGGATCTAGAAGGTTGCAACCAGACATCTGGCAGATGCCTCCATGTGGAAGCTTTTGAAAAACTGTGACGGGGCCAGTAAGTTCATCTTTTCAAGAGGCTCTGAATTTTAGAATCTAAGCACCATTCCGAAAGCTGTAAGGTTGCCATAGCAACAATTCCTATAACTTTTTTTTTTTTTAAGAAAAACAATTTTTTTTTTTTTTTTTTTTTTAATTTGGTCACATACTGACCAGGGCCAGTGAGAATGTACCTCTCTAAATGAATGTCTGGCAAGTTTCCTGAACTATCATAGTTCTGTCCATAGACAACTTTGGACCTCTCAGCACTTTCAACCACTTTTCAGAATTTTTACTTGAAAAATGGGCCCTGGAAGATAGGTTTATTCATTGCTCCCCCCAAGCTGTTTACATCATTCTTTGGGTAAAGAAATAAAAAAAGGCCTTTGTGAGGTTTCATCCTGCCAGGGATTTAAGCTGGAACACACGTACCCACCGTGTCAGCCCCCAGGACATGGAAGCAAGCAGATATGCTTGCCCAGGCCCAGCCAGCAGCCAGGGTGGCCAGTGCTCGGGGTCACGCAAGCATGTCCACCTCCACTCTCCCTCCTCTGGTGCTTCTCCACTGAGCCGCAGCATGATTCTTCTAAATCCAAATTGTATCAAATTGCTTCAGCCTAAAACCCAGGCTTCCAAAGCTTTCGGCCCCTCGCAGGCTTCCAAAGCTTTCGGCCCCTCGAAGGATAAATCGCCAAGGTCTTTGCTGGGCTTCTAAGACTGACATGATCCAGGCCCCACTCCCTTAAGCCTCCCCTTCCCTCCTCTGATTTAACTCTCCATCTGTCCTCCCTGAACTCATCGTGATGCTTTCACACCTCGACTCTCCCACACATATTTGTTTTCCTTCTCTGCCTTCATTTTTCTGGGTATGGAGGGCCCTCCCCTTCAGGTGGGGAGACATTCCCGATCAGATAGTTTGTCACTGTACCCTCTGCATACAGAGTCCCTCTGTTCCCCGGTATCTCACTATAACTTCCGTGGATCTTGTGCAACTTTACTTTCATGAAGCCAGTTTTTCATAAAAGAAGCAAAATTATATTTTGCAGCTATTTTGGTATAAAGGTAAATATAATCTTCTACCCTGAAAGGTTATGTTTTCTTCTGACTTTAAAAGACATGTAAATATTTCTGTGAGTCCTCTGAAAGTGTTGCATGTTGAGGCCCTCGTTGAGCCCTCGAGGTGGGCATTATCCCTCCCATTCTGTGAAGGGTTAAATTTAAGCTCAAGAAATGAAGCAGAACCCAGAAACTGGAGTTGTCTCCTGGCCACGGTCACACATGACACACGGCAGAGCCAGGATTCTACTATTTTTTTTCCTCCTAAACAAATGCTAATATTCATTCTATCAAACCGCTGAACACCTGACTCAAATTAAGGCAGAGCTTGCCTTATTTTCCTTTAACTTTTCTTTGTAAGTATTAAGAACTGGAAGAAATAGTAGATTCCAATGTAAGTGCAGTTGCTTCTAAACTGAGTGCTGCAGTAAAGTCCCTGGTGCTCAGCTACTGGGAGGGCTCTTGGTAGATGACCTTCAGCTCAGTGCCTTTAAGGTTCAAATTAGTTGCAGCTTCTATCTCAGCCAAGGTCATGGTCTTTTATAAGGCAGCCCACATTGGAGGACTGACCGGTAGAGGTTGGCCATCTAAGCGATCTTCATGATCATTTCAAAGGGACATTCTTAGCCCTAAGCAGGATGGTCTGAAGCTGCTTTTGGACTGTGCCACACCTCCCCTTCCCTTGATGTCTGCATCTACTCTCCTTTCCTTTCCTTCCTTTGGTCTTATTACCAAGGACACTCCCCTAATAAACATTTCCATGCTGAAGTCCATCTCAGAGTCAGTGTCCCAGAGAATCCAGCTGCAAAAATCCCTACTGAATATTTTGCAACAAGCCTTCTCATATCTGTGCATGAATACAGTGGATTTATTTGTTCATTTCTTGTTTTTATTGAATGCTTATTCCTGGGATGCTCAGCATGGTGCTAGGTACCAAGAGGGTGAGGTGAACAAGACAGAAAAGGAGCTCTGGTCACAAGCAACTTAAATTTCTTCTACACTAAGGCAAATTTTAATCTTTCTGCATTCAAATTATGCATATCCTAGAGCAGTGAGTGATTCTCAACCTTCCTAAGGCCATGACCCTTTAATTCAGTTCCTCATGTTGTGGTGATCCCCAACCATAAAATTATTTTCATTGAGTCTGGTTGGAGAAATCACCACAACACGAGGAATTGTATTAAAGGGTAGCGGCATTAGGAAGGTTGAGAACCACTGTCCTAGAGAGTTGCATATGCCCCAGCACTTCAGATGCAGGTGCTCAGGAGGAAGCCACCCATCACGGGAGCCCTGCTGATTGCTTTCAAGAATAAATGATTCTTCTAGGAAATCAATAGCAGTGTCTGAGTGGCCCTCCCCTATCTGTCCTGGAATTCCTCAGTTCCCCTTGCTTAGCCCTTAGAGGGAGGTCCAGAGTGAAATCTGGACTACAGGGAACTTGGATGGGGCAGAGGAGCAGGGGCTGGAATGGCTGCCCCCAATGGGTTTGGGGAGGGAGGATTGAGGGACAGAGGAGAAGCATGTCCAGATTCCACCTGCAACGGGATGAGGAAGGGGTGGGGAGGAGTCACTGGGGATTTCCTGGCACTGTCTATCATCCTTATTTAAAAATTCTCCATGGCAACCCATCTCTATCAGAGTAAAACCTAGACCCTGCCTGCACCAGGGCTCTCCTTGATGAAGTCACTGTCCACCTCTCCCCCCTGCCCATCTACTCAGCCGTGTGAGACTGTTGCTGCCCAGGGCAGACCCAGCCCCAGAGGCTGGCATGTTCTGTCCTCTCAGTCTTGGAAGTCTCCTCACATGTCTGACCTTTCCTCCTTGTTTAGGGCTTACTTGGCTTCAATGTCCCCACTCGGGGGTCTTTGTTGTCTTTACAACTCTAACACCACACCATCTACCCAGGCCCTGGACACATCCTCTCTGCCAGCCCTAGACGCTTCCTCTTTGCATGTGGTCCTTCCCAGCTCCTGTCACTGCTGGTGTAGGTCACTTCTGTTTCATTCCATGGTCAACTTCCACTGCCTGTTTCCCCATGTAATTTGTTCCAAGCCCCTGAGGTTCAGAGATACGCTCTCTGTTGCCCACTCCTGTGTCTCAGGTGTCAAGGCCGTGCCATTCACAGTAGCAGTAGTTCTGGAAGTATTTCTTAAATGTCAACAACTGAGCCAACACATAATTATTAAATTATTAAACATGACAGTGGTTGGTGTGCTTGCCTGGAGAAATAGCCTGAAGCAGAGGGGTGAGGTCACAGCTCTTCCACCTTGTGGGAGGAGCAGCATTGTCAGGAATTTCTCTCTCCCTGAGCTCCCCCGGACCACCACTCAGATATGAGTGGCATCAGTTCTGGGAATGCTCCACTCTGGAGGAGCCAACAGCTGCATAATGGTTTCCCTGTGTGCACGTCTGTGCATTCAACACAGGCCTTCGGAACTGTTCCGGTTTGCCTGACCAATCTCCCCACAGGAAAGTCCGTGCATTTTTAATACTCTGGAAAACTGAGGCTGACGTGTAGCTTGGTACCTAAAATGGTTTCACTCAAGCAAATGCAAAGAATAAAAGCCATGCACTTAAATGCTTGAGTGAGTATCAATAGGAAGAATGTTCCAATAATCCATGTTTGTAAAGCCTGCTGGTAGGAATTTTTGAAATAGCACTTAACTCCACTTTATTCTTGATGAATGTGTTTGTAGCCATTGAGATATTTTATTTCAATTATGTGCACGTGTTGTAGGGAAGGGGGTTCTGACAATAGTAAGGCGTAAGCTACTTTTGTGTTTGTTTGTTTGTTTGCAGTTTTTGGCCAGGGCCAGGCTTGAACCCGCCACCTCCGGTATATGGGGCTGGCGCCCTACTCCTTGAGCCACAGGCACTGCCCAGCATAAGCTACTTTTATTGTACTCTTATCACTATTCCCATTGCTGAACTCGACTGGGCAGTTCATTAAGATGAAAAATTAGCAGCACGTGGTTTGGGGAGGATAATCACGGAAGATGACAGCTTGTGGAGGCATCAGCAGACAGGTGACAAATGCACAGGTTAAAAGAAGTGGCAATGGTCCAATCGGTTGGTGCTGTGTGCTCACCAGGCACCTACTGTGTGTTCACCCCGAGCTGAGGTTCAGGGAATGAGACAAATACAGGCAACATGGTCATTTCCCTCCAAGAATGTGCTCTTTGCGAAAGCCAGGGGAGATTTCAGATGTCAAACCAGGAGCCTCAGAGGGTGTACAAGTACCCAACACTTTGGTGCTGACTGATGTTCAGGAGAATTCAGTATGGAATTTAGAGAAGATTTCTCAGACCTTGACAAATAGCAAGATGTGATTAGTAAAATACGTTCTAAAAACAGTAGTTGCTAATGGCTATGAGGTTGTTTTTTGGGAGGTGGTGGAAGTGGTCTGGAATTAGTGGCAATTCATGTACAACTTTAAGAACATAGCAACAAACACTTTTAAAGTGTTCTCCATATCTCTTTCCAAAAGGAATGTGTTAACACTTAGAGATCTAAAAATAGATCTGCCATTCAATCCTGTAATTCTTCTACTGGGCATATACCCAGAAGACCAAAAATCACGTCATAACAAAGATATTTGTACCAGAATGTTTATTGCAGCCCAATTCATAATTGCTAAGTCATGGAAGAAGCCCAGGTGCCCATCGATCCACGAATGGATTAATAAATTGTGGTATATGTACACCATGGAATATTATGCAGCCTTAAAGAAAGATGGAGACTTTACCTCTTTCATGTTTACATGGATGGAGCTGGAACATATTCTTCTTAGTAAAGTATCTCAAGAATGGAAGAAAAAGTATCCAATGTACTCAGCCCTACTATGAGACTAATTTAAGGTTTTCACATGAAAGCTATAACCCAGTTACAACCTAAGAATAGGGGGAAGGGGGAAAGGGAGGGGAGGGAGAGGGGAGGTGGGTAGAGGGAAGGGGATTGGTGGGATTACACCAGCGGTGCATCTTACAAGGGTATATGTGAAACTTGGTAAACGGTCTGTGAAGCTAGTGAATGATGCCCCATGATCATATCAATGAACACAGCTATGATTTAATAAAACAAACAAACAAAAAAAACACTTTTAAAAGTGTGGTATTTATGGGCTGTGCCTGTGGCTCAAAAGAGTAGGACACTGGCCCCATATACTGGAGGTGGAGAGTTCAAACCCAGCCCTGGCCAAAAACTGCAAAAAAAAAAAAAAAAGTGTGGTATTTATGCTACGTGTATTATTGGATCGATAATTTACATATTATAAAGCTACTATTTTAAAGTACTCTAAAAACTGTATGCCACTCAATTATAGTAAATTTTATTACATGGATAGAGAATTGGGATTAGAGACCTTCCTGCTTGCCGGGAGGAAGAAAGCATGTACCCATTCTACAGATGAAAAAACTAAGAGTCAGTTCCGTTCATGCCTTACCCAAGAAGCCACAGAGCTGGGAAATAATAGGGCTGGGGCTTCATCTCTAGTCTTTCTGGCTCCAAAGTAAAGATGCTTCTCACTCTAGCCTCCTGGTGCTCAGGAAGGACAGGTCCGAGGATGTAGGAATAACGTACATGGCACATTGTATAACAATGATTTGTCTCTGCAGAGTATTTTAAAGTTTGGGAAGTGCTCTCCTCTATTTTCTCTCATCTGTTCTTAGAGCATCCCTGTGAGATAGGATCAGAGCTGTGATGTGTCTTAGAGAAAGAGGGAAGAAGAGGGAGGACATCCCAAGTCTAGTGTTTCCCGTCTCTGTTTTAGGCTCTGTCTCTCCCTAGACTTTTATAAGCATCCTATTTCCCTAACACAGAAGGAATTTCTAAGTGAAACCATAGAGATGTGGGATCCATGGTTATTTAGAATTAAATGCCCTGTCCTTTAAATATAGAAGCAAGGGCCATTTCTTTTTCTCCTTTGTAGTGGGAGTCGACACACATTTCTATTGTAAAGCATATGTTTAGATGAAAGCCACTTAAATCGTTATCTCTCCTGTAGAGATGATGAGAGAGCTTTTGATGTCATTCTCAGATTCCTAGTGTAAAGAATGGGTCAAATTCTCATCCTGTTGGACAGGATGGAAATCTGACTCAGGATTTGTAAATACTGCTGCATTTAATTTATTTTGATGGGGACTTTTTTACTTTTTCTCCTAGCAGACAGTGGAATCGCAGGGTCCCCAGAAGCAGCCTGTGGAGGAGTCAGGATGCATTAACCTAAGCAGTGAGATCAAAACAAAAGCTGTTTGTGATCCCTCTGCCAGAGCCCCGATAGCTGCAGTCCCCACCGTCTGGCTGCCTTCTTGGAAGCCCTAATAAAATTAGATCTTCCCGGAGAAAAAAGGAACTGAGACTTAGGAAATCGAAGGCTTTCCCAAACAGCAGACATCTTCTTTCTCCATTTCTTCTACAGCTAGCTTTAAAGGAATGACAAGAACAATTAAATTTGAAGAAAAAAGGTGGGGGCACCTCCTGAAATTCACCCCTGACGATCTGAAAGCACTTGCTCTTTCTGCATATTGAAAGGCTGGGATACAGCCTCACTCAGGAAAGGGGATGATTGAGTTCTAGTCTTTCATCTGCCACTTCCTAGGCAGGTGACTGTGTTTCTCGCTGCTCCTTTGTCACATGTGGGTGACAGTGGGTGATCATTATAATCACTCAGTAATCAGTGCCTACACCACAAGGCTTTCGTGAGGACCAAAGGAAGTCTTCCCTCTAATGTTCTTAGACCCAGGCCTGTCACACAGAAAGGCTTTCTGAACAGTAATCACATTGATGATAAGACCAGGAGTCTACATGTTTCCGTATACGCAGGTGTTTCCAAGTTTGGGGCTATGTAGACAGAAGTTGAGAGGAACGGATGGAATCTAGGTTACAGCTAGACTTGAACAGCCATTACAAGCCATTTGTAGTCTTCCTACAAATTCTGCCCTGTGTTGTGGGCAATGGGTTGGGGGCGTTTTATCTCTAATTTTAAATGAGATAACAGAGGCTAAGAGAGATTGAATAATTTGCCAGATGCTACGTAGCTCTGGCAAGTGGCATGAGAAGGAAACAAACTTGAAATCTGAACGGAACTTCTAGAGCTCGTCATGGACCCTCCCTCTGCCTGCGCTATGGGGATTTCTCTCTCCAGGGTCGTATTGCACAGAGCAGGCTCCTGTGGTGTGTGGCCCTGAGCCCCCTTGAGTGCTTCCGCTCTCTCTCTAACCCACAGAAACCCAGGCTCCTGTATATTTTGTCTCAGCTCTTCCTTTCTCACCCCAAGTTCTTGCATGAAGCACCTGCCATCTCCTTTCCATCTTAAGTTCTTTCTTTTCTGAGTTAGTTCAGGCAGAGAGTCAAGGGATGGATGTTTGCAAACAGTTTGGGACTTAAGCATTCAAGAAATCCTTCTTGCCTTTAAAGTTAATCTTCCATTGGGGGTCAGACGCTAATTACCTGTGATGCGGCCTTGGCTGATAATGTGCACATATCTTCAAAACTCATTCTGGGGTCTGCTTTTTGATTTTGGGAATAGCAAAAGGTCTGTCTTGTGAGAATATATGAAGTTCCCAAAGTTATCCAAAGGTCTGTCTTAGTAGAATATATGAAGTTCCTAGAGTTATCCAGAGCAAGGAGAACTCTGGGGTCATTTGTGGGGTCAGTGGGTCTGCATTTCTCGTGTGACTCTAAAGCTGTCTCCATCAGGACATTTAGATGCATGGGTTCTGGTGTTAGCACACAACTGATCACTTTAATTGCAAAGCACAGTCTCTACGGAAGAGGAACAGAGCAGACACCTTCCTATCAGCAGGTACAGTGAATAGAATGAAGCTAAGCCTTTGAATCAAGCCACAAGTCATATTTCTAACCTTGTGCAAGCCACAGGGAAAGTCAGGAGGCTGGGAGGGGTGAGAGGTGGAAGAGGAAAAAAGCCCCAAGTGAACATAGTTATTAAACAGGCTGCAGTAATTGCACAGCCCAGCTTAAAGCTCATTGGTTAAAAATGAAACCTCTGAGATCAGGTGGTCAGGGTCACAGTAGTTGTGTGACCTTCAGCGAGTTATTTAACTTCCTGAAGCTTCTATTTCATCATTTATAAGATGGGGATAACATACATAAAGGCCCGCGGGGTTGCATGTAAATTAACAAAAGAAAGCATGCAGAGTCCATAGCCCAGTATTCAGCACAGAATAAAGTGCCTGGTGATGGTGAGCTGTTATCATCACCGGCTACTGTTAATCAGCTGTGACCTCCTGGATGAAAAGCATCAAGCAGACAGAAAGCTAGATTAGGGTGATCTGGAGGCTGCCTGCTTCTACAAGGAAACTATCCACCTCCCAACCCCCGGAGAGAAGTGTTTTCCTTTCCTAAGGCAAGATTTTCATCTTCAGCCCTATTCTCAAATAGCAGCCAGCCTTCATCTCCACTACCACCTCTGAATACTAAGGACTACATATGACTTATTCCTTCATTCTCCATCAATAAAGTAGGGATAATAATAACCCTTACCTTTGTTGGCTGATGTGTAAAATGAGCTAATGTTCGTGAGAGCCCTACGTAAATTACCAAGTGCTATAAAGTATGAATTACTATTATGATCGCTCTGACTCCAGGTATTCCATAAACAATGAGGGAAATTAAGAAAGCACACTCTGGGCATTCAGAAGCATTTATGTCTTTTTGAGTATATAGCTATAAACTATCAGAAGATGGGTTTGATAATGTAGTCCTCAATCTGATTTCAATGTTAGTAAGTGCCCAGGAAGAATGCCTTTCTGGCAGGGGCGTTGTAAGTACAAGCAGGCAGTGGAGTACAGTGGTGGCTGTGGTTCCGCTGGGTTTGAATGACAACGACTGATGTGCATTACAGAGTGCAAGGGACGTGGAGCCTCCTCTTACTAGCCTCCAGCTGCTCTGCATGACAGGTGTTGTCTCTTCTGCCTTGGGCCTCTCATTGAAATGCCACTTGGGAGGCATTTGATTGCTCCCAAGGCCCTGGCCGCCCCAGCTCCCCGCCCCACCTCCTACACCTCTGGGCCCCTGCTGACTTTCAGACCTCTGGGGGCAGTTCCACCATAACCAGGTCTCTGCAGATTCCAGTGCCTCTTCTTGGTATCTTGGGGGCGCAAGGTGGGAGATATGAGTAGACAAGAGGGCGGGACGGAGCAGCTTATACCTATTACAGCCAGTGTGAGCAGCCTGAATTCTTAGCCTTGACCCTCAGATGCTGAGGGGCCAACGTAGACCAGGCAGCTCTATCTGGGCCGTCCAGACCCAGCATGTCCACATTGCTTAGAAGACCAGGCAAAGGAATGTAAAACTGTCCTCGGTGTCATTACATTCTAGGGGCTGGGACTTTGATACCCATGATAATAATGAGATTCATTTATGGATCACTTACTACCTGCTATACACAGTGTCCGACATGCCGCAAGAATTATGTCATTTACTCTTTAGCCCAAGGACAAATGCACTAGACAGCGCCTCTCAAAGGTCGCCATACATAGGAAAATTAACAAACTCATATTTTATAGTATATTCTATGTTTTTAAGATTTGTGTATGTATCTATCAACACGTAGAGAAACATTTTGAAAAAACTTTGTAATGCCTATTTTATAAATAAAGATATGTTCAGCCACAATATCCCATTTTCCCTTGGGACACCCTATACTTTTCAAACAAGGTCTCATTAGGAGGAGGAGGTGGGCTTTGAGCCGGTGCCCTTTGGCTGCAGCCGTACCTTTAGCTTGCAGGAGACAAGTGGCCTAAGGGTGGGAAGACGAGGGGGCTGGTATCATGGCAATGGGCTGTTCTTCAGTCTAGATGGAGTACACTTCACCCTGCTTATCTGTGTGAGTGTCCCAGGGTTGCCATAGTAACAAAGTACTACAAACTGGTGGCTTCAACAAACCAGCTAACTAACTACATTTACGTTGTCTCACAGTTCTCAAGGCTAGAAGTCCAAAATCAAGGTGTTGGCAGACTGGGTTCCTTCTAGAGGATAGAGGATAGAGTCTGTTCTGTGCCTCCCTACTGGCTTCCGGCGGCTCAGGCATTCCTGGATTTGAAGATGGTCTTCTCCTTACTGTCTAAATTACCTCTCTTTTGAATTAGGACACCCTGAGTGACTTCATCTTAACTGGAGCATCTGCAAAGACACTAGCTCCAAACAAGGTCACATTTACACACACTGAAAGTTAGGACTTCCGCATCTTTGGGGGAGACCCAAGTCAGCCCACACAAAATAGCATCCTGTAATACCATCGGTGAATCTACCTCTAGCAGTAGTTTACTTTAGCCACGAATGCATCCAAGCATAGGTCTTTCTTTTCTCACATAAATATTCATGGAATACTGCCAAGAGCTTTATACTATGCAACCCACCAGAGGCAAGATAAGCAAACTTCCTATCATCCCCACCTTCCTGGAGCTCATGACACACTCTTGGAAGATTTCAGGTCACTAGACCCTCATAGAACAGGAGCTAAACCTTTTAGCCTTAATTCCAAATGGCTCACGTAAGGGGAAAAGTGACTGTAGCTTCGTCGCTCTGAATAAATCTAAGAAGAGAATAAACATCATAGAAGCTCACTGAAAGAATAAAGTAAAATAAAAACCTAAGAAGAGAAAATAATCAGGAGGCAAATATTAATATTTGATTCACGTTATTTGCATGGGCAGCGCTCAGGTCCCTCTACTGCACCATCGAGTGGCTTCTGATTTCTCAGAGTCTGTGTGTCAGTTACTAGTTTACTGGTGGGGCATCATCACAGGCCTTTCATACCAAGCCTTCCAAGCAGGGTGACCTTACCCAGGGTGTGTTACCTGTTAGATGGCAGCCAATTACCCTGTGAGCTCTTTCATTAAGCCTCAGGGAATAGGCACCCGTTTCCTTTACCAGACTTTCTGTCATCTCATCCGTTCCTTAAGGCAGTTCATTTCACAGCAGGGAAGATCAAGAGAGAAAGGAAAGATTTCTCATTCCCTCCAACTTGATTGGTCTGAGGAAAAGCCTGGCTGTCTAGAAGATGCTAATTGCCACTGGGATCCTGTGCTTATTCTTCATTTTGTCCCAGGTTTCTTATTGAAATGCTAATCAGGATTAGGTCTCACCCCTTGATGAATGATTTTGTAAAAAACTTGATATTTTTCATCTCCACGAGGAATGTCTGCATGCAAATAGAATACCACTGCAACCAAATGGGAAGATAACTAATGCCTTTAATTTTCCAAAGAGGGCTGTGATTTGGTACATACAGTACAAATCAGGGGAAATGAGAATGAAATCAGAGTGCTCAGGCATCACCTCCGTTATATCATGAGCTTCTTTTATGTGGCTGTTTTTGCTGCAGAGTTAGAGTGCGCTTGGCACGTGTATTTGGACTTGTTTCGTCTAGCGGGGTCAAATTTAGGTTATGTCATTTTACCCGAGTTAAGACTTTGGGGAACTTAAGTTCTTTGATTTCCTATTTCATGTGTCAAGTTAGGAACAATTATCCCCATCTCACAGGACTGTGAGGATTAAGTATCATTCCTGCTTCTAGTCCAAGGTCTTACACTCAAAGTCTCCCAATGGGTATGTAATATAAAGTTATTGTCCTTCCCCTTAATTTCCTGTCCTTTGCCTCCACCACCAACTCTTGGTGGTGGGACAGAGGTATTTTTCACACACTCATATAAATCTGAGTCTTAGGCACTTTACTCCTTCTGAATCCTAAGGGCTTTAACAGATCCAGATGAAAACTGAATAATATTTTGACCGAGGGACAGACACCAAAATTATGGACATTTGGGTATTTCTGGATGGTTAGTTGACTTGCTCCTGACTTTCTATCTCTGCATCTTCCGTATAGATATGAATTTCTTCACCCACATTAGCCAAAGAGTATTATTATTTTATTATGCACATACGTGTGTATGTGTGTGTGTATATGGCCTATCGCCTGCCTACATTTTCTGCATCAACTCTTTCCTCTTTCCTAAACAGTTCTTATGCTTTCACAATCCCCCAAATTCTGTGGTTCTCCAAAAACAGATTCTAATTCTTGTTTTAAATATTTTCTCATGCTGTTCCCTATGCCCGACTGTTTTCGTTACCCGGAAGGATATTTGGTTCGTTTGTACACTACACGAGTTAATTCAGACTTACTGGATTACCCACTAAGTCTTCCCTGACCGATCACCCTCTCACACCCTGGTTTATAAATCCCCCTTCAGAGAACTTTTCACATTATATTTCTATTAACTTATTTTCTGGGCTAGCTCCCACCCTGCACACACCACCATTAGGCTATGGGTGACTTGAGGACCATAGTGGCATCTTCCTGCTATTACCTCTGCTTAATACAACACCAGGTTTCCAGCACAGGCTCTTAAGCTCACAACATGTTTGGTTAATGCATTTTTTTTTTTTTTTTTTTGTATATGTGTCTATGAGTGCTGCATTCTGAAAAGATCTTGAAAGTTACCCACTAATCTAGTGTGGAACATGCTCCTAATATAAATGATTCCATCGTTAGGACTTGGGTATTTGTTGTTTTCTGAGAACCTGTATCAACTCAGGGGATGAAAGAGCACATTATTCCTAATTCCTCAATCAATTAGCGGCACAGATAATCCTTTTATCCTTAGGCCTTTTACATTGTAGGTCACTTGTCAATATTGAAGGACCTGTTCTGTCTTCTCCAAGGAGATCAAAATTCCTCCTTCAGGTTTCTCTGACCTCAGTCCCATTGATATCAGAAGTTCTGAAGCCATCAACACATCCACACATGTGATCTTCTTCTGCTCAGCAATGTTGCTCTTTTATGGGAACTAAGCAGAGAGAAGAGAATTGGGGGAAAAAAAAAGATTCTGGGATTTATGACATGGAACCTGGTCCATGTTATAAATTTTGACAGATGAGCTTCCAAGAGGATTGCTAGACAGAATGTGGGATGTTTAGTTAAATTTGAATTTCAAATAAACAGAAAATAAACAGTTGTTTTAGTATTGGTATATCCCCTGTGGGATATACTTATGTTAAAAGCTATAGCTATTTATCAGAACCTAAATTGAATAAGAGTCCTATAATTTTGTTTACTAAACCTGACTCACACACAAGTGAACAACTTGCCCATTATAATATGGTGGGCTTGATATCATAGGTGTGATAGAGCTTGTTACAATATCCAGGCTTCCTGAGTCATAAACCAGTCTTTATTCCTAAAATCGTGTGATCAGTATAAAAGTTTTTCTACTTTAGCACAAAGTGCTTTCCACAAATTTGTGACGATTATTTCTACTAGTCTTCCCAGTCTTAGCAAAGCCAACAACGGGTTTAACACAAGCCACAACTTAGGAGAAATTAGCCATGCTAAGACAGCCTTATCAAGGGGACTAGTGACATAATATTTTCAATTCCACATGCCACAAGCCTGACTGTGAACGTCAGGTGAGTTCCTGATACGGAGGCCAGGTCTTTGCTAACAAAAATTGCTGGCGGTTTTTGTTGTGAAGATATTTAAAAGGTTTGAAAAAAAAAAAAAGAAAATCTACTGAGGATAACCAAAGCCAAACAATAGAATAAAAGCAAGCAATTTACTCTAAAACTATTACTATTTAACCATTATACACGATATCCATTGATCTCTCATATAAATGTTCAGTTCTCACTGAGTACTAAGGAACTGATTTAAAATTGTTTAGTTAATTATAAGTAAAATAATTATCATTCTTCTGTAATCTGAATTTCTCCTTCTCATCATGATTTTCTTGTTCCAGAATGGCTTCACTGGGGGGGAAAAAAAAATCACACCTTTGCATCAAGATTTTTATTACTCTTGGGAGAAAAACTTTTCGTCTTTTCTCATCTGTCTCCTCACAGTTCCATCTTGGTGCCAACTGTTTGATTTGTAATTATTTGAAAGAAACTTTTCTTCTTTTAAATATGTTCAACAATGTGCCTGCATGTTTGTTTTTTATGGTCCCAAAGAATATTTCCTCTGGCTTTTGGTTTGGATATGGAGTGTTTCACTCTGGGTTTTCTCAAAGTGACACCTCTGTCCTCTCTTCAGGTCAAAAAGTCAATAGTCTGGTCACTTTCTGGTGGCATTGTTTTGTAATTAGCAGCCTGTGCAATGCATAAATATTTCTTTCTCAGTAGAAAGATTTTAAAAAATTATTTTTCTTTTTTTTGTTAAGTCATATACATATAGATCATGAATACATTTATGCATATGTGGGGTACAATGTGTTGATTTTTTTATACAATTTGACGTGCTTACATCAAACGAATTAATATAACTTTCACCTCATTTACTTGATTATTGTGTTAAGACATTTAATTATTTTGTTGTGATAAGAATAGTTAACAGGAAATCTACCGGCTGGGTGCTGGGGCTCATGCCTGCAATCTTAACAGTCTGGAAGCCTGTTAAGAGGCTCCTGAGAAGAATCCTTGTGCTTAGGAGTTTGAAACCAACCAGAACAAGAGTAAGAATCTGTCTCTATTAGAAATAGAAAAATTAGCCGGCTGTTGTGGCAGGCACCTATAGTCCCAGCCACTCGGAGGCTGAAGCAGGAGGATTGCTTGAGCCCAAGGGTTTGAGGTTGCTGTGACCTAGGCTGAGACCACAGCACTCTAGCCAAGGCAACAGAGTGAGACTCTGTCTCAAAAATCTCCAAATCCAAAACAACAACAATCAGTACCCATGAGATCTACCTTCTTAATATACTTAAGTGTATTATATACCATTATTTACCATAAGTACAACCTCAATCAATTAGCACCATAGATAATCCTTTCATCCTTTAGTCTTTTACACTGTAGGTCACTTGGCAGTATTGCTATGGCCAATCTCTGGAATATACTCATTTCTTCAACGGAAAGCAGACCTGTCGATCAACGAACAAGGAACATTCTCTTTCCCTCTCCCTGTAGGCCCTAACGATCACAATTCCACTCTTTTGATTTTATGAACTTCTCTTTTAGATAGCTCATCTGAATGGAATCATGGAGCACCTGCCTTTGTGTGACTGGCTCTTTTCACTCAGTGTCACACCCTCCAGCCAGGTCCATCCACGTTGCACCATACTCTGTAGGAGGATCTTAAAGATGACCTAGCCAGGTCCATCCACGTTGCACCATACTCTGTAGGAGGATCTTAAAGATGACCTAGCCAGGTCCATCCACGTTGCACCATATTCTGTAGGAGGATCTTAAAGATGACCTACCTGAGCCCAAGGGTAGAACATGTGTGGAAGGGAGTTATACAAGCTGCTGGGAGTATTGACATGGGGAGCTGTGCAGCAGTGGGGGGGGGGGGCTCAGCTCAATCTGTGTGGTGTAAAATGGGATTTAGCAGCACTGTGTGAAGACTCAACCATAGGGCTTGCTGGGGTATCTCAGATGCAGAGGGGAGGGGAAGGGAAAGGCAGCGAGGCATAGGTGTGTGTATGTGTGCATGTCTGTGTGTTTGTGTATGGGGGGGGGGATGTGTATACCTAGAACTCTAAGACTGTAGACACTGTTGAGATCCCTGAGTTGTTTACCTGAGTTGGTCAGAAGAATTTCTGTCTGGGGATGGCAGGCAGCCTCCTCCAGGGATGCACAGACACAGGCAGCTACTGTCTACTCTGCCCCGATTGAAGCAGGATGTTAAGCAGCAGGTAAAAATGCCACAGGCAGAGTCCAAGAAGATAGAAAGTTTCTGTGCTTTAGGCAGAACCTGAAAGGCCTAAGCTGTCAAGCTGTGCTTCTTGGCAGGGCAGCAGTTATGGTGAGGACCAGTCAGAGGCTTCCTGGAAAAGAAGGCGTGAACTTGAGAAACGGGAAGCAGGGCCACACAGGAGGGTGCAGGGGGCTTACAGTGCTCTCCTTCTGTTTCTGCCTTTTAAAATTCTACCCATATTCCTCTGGATCTAGGCCCTCTTTTCTTTGTGAAGTGGCCATGCCATCTTGAATATATCTTGACCTCTCGTCATCATATTTCTATTCGTCGTGCAGTGAAATGAACTGGCTTGCTCTGGAGATGTTAGCTCCATTCTCTGCATGCATTGTGTTCAATATACTAACTTTCAAATGCGGAATCCCTTGCTCCCCACCCCCTGCCACCTTTGTGAGTGGCGGTGGGACTAGATTAGGTTGTTGGGGTTTAAATCCTAAAGGCATCTTAAAACCTCTGGTCATGGACAGTTTGGAGTTTAGACCTTGGGACTGTAGAGAGGCCAAGCCAGGGTCTTAGTTGGATTCTGAAGCAGGAACAGCCTCTGGAGCAGGAGACCAAGCTGTATCCTTGACACGCAGAGTGGGCATTTCTGCCATGGACTTCTTACCAGTGAGGTAGCCCTTATTTGTAGAGTTCAAGGCTTCATCTGCTTTTATTGTTCACTCTTCATCTGTTCCTTGGTTTACTGGAGCAGCTGTGGTTCAAAAGGACTTTCTCTCATGGAGTGCTGACAGAGAGCACTTTCTACCTAGCCAGTGGTACCATGAATTGTAAATTTAGCCTTCTGGTAAACCTCTTTGGGAGAAGAAGTAATTGAACAATTGCACATAAGATCTCTGAGAGTTAAGGCAAACCCCAACGCTGGCTGCAATGCCTCTCCTAGGAAGACATTATATACACCTGGGGTGCTCCATGCATGGAGCAGGGATTTATCTTAATTTTCATGTCATCTCCTCTCCACTTGCTGTCAAGAACACAATGGTTCTGCTTTTGCGGTGGTGTGGGCACCAAAGTGCCAGTGGTGTGAGCAGTGGTCAAGCAATAGCTGCCCTTCCTCCCAGAGAATGATTCTGGGCCCCACCTTAATGCTCTTGGGTTGAACACTGACGCCTGTCACTTGCCTCCTTCAACTTCTTCTCCTTTATGAGCTGCAGGTATGCCTCTTTGATAAGCATTAGCTCATGAGCCCTCCTGTTGGGCTGACTCCCGTTTGTTACAAGATATTTATCATCTGGCTACCTTCCTATAGTTCCCTGCAGGGCCTGCCTTTCATTATTCATTAGCACCTTCTTCAGAGACTTCAGCAGGGAAGGATGTAGAGCAAAATTTCGTTCTAATGTGGAAAATGTTAGGCGAGAGAGGTTTGAGATCATGATTCATTCATTCAGAACAAGGCAGGCTTGAGAACATCTGGGGAAGAGGGGGGTAATTGCTCTAAGGAGGCCTTGGAGGAACTGGTGATGTTTGAGGTAGGGGATGTAAGGCCTGTAGGGAAATGCCTGCTCTCTTAAAATCCTCGTAACCTATAAGTTCCTTGAGGGCAAAGAACATGTTTCACTGAATGCTTAGCGCTTAGAACTATTGCAAAAATCCTCGTCTTCACAAATATTGTTCAAATGGTTGCTATGTGGGAAAAAAGTCTCGATGAGTTCTGAGCAGCTCCAGAAAGCAAAATTTGGGAGAATTACTGAGAAAGTAGATCTTAGAGCAGTGTGAGACAGTGTTAGGGCAAGCACTTCCTAATGGACCAGTGATAGCTTCAAATTTCATTTTGAGCCCTAGCTAAGCATATGGACTAATGTGAATATATGCAGAACTACTCCAGGCCCTTATATTCTTATCTGGGTAGTGGAAGCAGTGATACTGGCCTCAATGAGATGCTATAGATAAACAGTTTATCAAGAAAGCTTGTAAAACATGCAGCACCATGTCTGTCCATAGTAGATAATCAATAAAAAGCAGATAATTAGTAGATGATAACTCACTAACAGGCCCGCCCACCCATGGGCTGGACTGTTTCAAGCAGAGGTTAATGGAGGGTGAATGATTTGATGAGATGGCCTCCTGGAACTCATCTGGCCAGGAGAGCTCATGCCATCTGCCTGACAGCTTTGCTCACTCATTTTATGATTGCTCCATTCCCATCCTGTGTCATGGAGGATTGAGAGGCCCAGTTGTGTCTGCAGAAGGCCTTCGGGCCTATCCCCCCTTTCAATCTGCGGCTATGATATTTAGCAGATTTCCTTGTGGGATCAGTCATCCCACCCTCCCCACCACACACACCATCCCCTCGCCAAAGAGCTGCTGCTGAATCCACATCCTGGCAAACACAGCAGAATCCTTTTGGGTTCTGAGACAAACAAAAAAGATGTCCCTGTAGATGAAAGGGACCCGTTTGTAGTATCTGGCCAATTTTATATCCCAATCAGAGAAAAGGAGAGAAATTACACCTCCTTTCTGTAATGACAACTCAATTAACATGTGTCTACGACCCACACTACTGGAGGTTAAAAGCCAAAATTTCTAAAATCACCCAAAGAAATGTTAGTGGCCACTGCCATCAGCGTCTCATCCTCCTCCTCACCTGTGTGGCCCACATTATACTTTTACAAAGAGCTTCCCAATCCATTATCTCATTCGACCCTCAAATTAACTTGGGGGTAAAGGAGGTCAGGCACCCTTCATTCTCTTTTTCACAAGAAAAAATAGACTCTGAGGGGAAAGTGAGTTGTCAGTTGTCAGCAGAAAAGGCCCCTTGCCCAGGCCCCACAGTTTCCTGATCAGAGAGGCCTCCTCCTTACTCCAGGAGATTATGAGCATTGAAGCAGGAATTTCCTAACTTGCTGTTGGATTGAGACAGGGCGTCTGTTAGTTATCAAGATAACAGAAGTGATTTCTTGTTTTCTTTCTTTTATCTTTTTCTTTTATTATTGACTACAACCGAGCCACTTTTCAAAGAAAAAATTGTGTTGAATTCCACTGTCTGTTCTATTTGCTGTGGAGTGTGGGAGTCAGTTGGCTCAGATGTCCCTGCCAGGGTAGTCCCTGTCCCTTGATTTTTCAAGGTCTTCTGCGGATCACTTTGGAGAGTCACCCATGTTACTTTACCTTTCATTTCACAGACTGAGGCCTCTCTAGACCAGTGTTTTTCAATCTTTTATATCTTAAGGCACACTTGAACCTATAGTTAAATTATGTTGACAAAAGAAATAGAGTAAAAAAAGAATATACTTTAATTAACGACTTAAAAAAAAATTCACTGCACACCATAAATTTTCTTATGGCACACCGTGTGCAGCGGCACTCCTGCTGATAATCACTGACCTAGATTATCGAACATTACACGATGAGTTGGTCGCATATCTTTGAATGCTCAGTCCAGTGTGCTTTGTTTACCTTCCTTTATTGAACAGTTATTTTATGCTTCAGTTGAGGATTTTCAGTGCCTAAAAAGCAACACTGACTGACAGAACTTTTTGTAGTGATTGAAATGACCTAGCATTTGAAATAGAGTTAATACATTGAGGAACTAAATTTTTAATTTAAACTTTAAAAGCTGCATGTGTCTGCTTGATACCCTAGTGGATGGTGGTTCTCAACTTCAGATGTACATTGGAATCCCCTGGGGATCTTCAAAACATTGCTTCCTGGGTTTTAATGGGCCTAGGGGAAGAAAAGCCTGGAAGATGGTTTAAGGCTCCTGAATTGATTCTAATAGATAGTCAAGATCAAGAGTCACTAGTCTAGATTTTTAAGCTCCACGAGGGCACAAACCACATCAGCTCTAGGCTCCTTTGTATCCCGTGGCAAGAAATTCAGTGAGGAGCTAGCTATCCTCCCAAACTTAAGGAATTTAATATATCTTGGGGAAGATGGAGATGTAATCAGGGCAAGGAAATGTTCAAAGTGCTGTTACTAAATTTTATAAAAGGACAATAAGATCGAAAGGATAGGAAATGATCACTTCCATGGGGGTGGAGGGAGGAAGGAGATGATCACTTTGCAGTAATGATTCTGGTAATGATTTATAAAATATTGTACATTTTTTCCAGAAATGCGTTTGTAGCAATAGATGTTTCCGTCAGGCAAGACAGAATTCACGTCTGTAATTCACAATAGGATTAACCTGGGATTATGGAAAATCTAATTAAGTGAGCCGTATTATCTGAGACTCACAAAAGACACTTAATATTGCCTTTGAAAGTCCTGCCTCTCTGAGAGTGTTCAGCATATGCTGCAGAAAATGCTCCACATATGTGTGAGACACTTAGCTAGTTTGCTGTATCCCATTACTTTTCTTTTATCCTGAACTTAATAAAAAAAAATCCCATTACTTTTGATAAATGACATTAATGCACTTGAAAAGAAAGAATTGGGCTTCAAAGATGGGATTATTACAAACAATAATGAGATCATTGAGAGGCTATTGTTGGTGTTTGCTCTCTAAAAATAAAGGGGGGAGGGCCCCTCCATGGTACAGGTAGATATATGAAAAAGGCTATTTAAAAACATGGCAGAATGGCAGTGTTTACTGTGCTCCCAATGCCATCGATGGTCTGGGGAGGTATGTTGGAAGGGAGTTCATCAGCACAGCCCACCCACACTCCAGTAAGAATCAAGCTCCTGATAATTGGAGGCAACGGCCTTCTTCCCTCCTGTTTGGTGGCATCCACACTGATTAAACTGGATGGATACGTGGGGACTCCTGTGGATTGGGGTCACAGGATGGATTTCTAAGAATTCTGAAGGCTCTTGGCAGTGCTGATTTTGAAGCACTCTCTCTCCCCTTGTTCTAGGAACTATTTCAAAAGACCACATCAAGCCCTGTGGGTTATTAAGGCCACCTTGGGACAATTCCTTGTCTCATTGTTTATAAACAGACCATGGAAAGTGGTTGTTGGTAGGACATCAGATTCCAGAGAAAATGTGCAGATGGTTATCCCTGGTCTGGTTCCTCACTGACAATCTTTAAAGAGCTCTCCCAAGCCTTTGCTTAGGAATGTTTTTTGGTTTATAGATCCTGGGCTCCTTGGCTCCATAGAAATGGTTTCAAAGGGAGGACTGCTTTTAAACCAGGTTTGGGGGAGAGAGGGCAGGGTGGATGCTAAAAAATGGTCTTTCACCGGTTGTTGCCTCTACTTCTTTCCTTGTTTTCCTTCTGCCAAGGGCGTTTAGGGTGTGTTCACTTTATCTTTTATTTGGAGTAAGTTATTTTTTCTTCTGTGTCTCAGAATCCCATTGGTCTAGTGAAGGGAAGGACTAGTAGGCCAAGGCCTCTAGAGTGTCATTCAATTTTGAGATTCTAGAATTTAATAATGCAGCCACTCTCCAAACTTGAAACAGAAACGATAATACCCACTCTTGGAAGAATGTTGGAACTTCACCCTAGTCTGAACTTTATACTTGAGCATCTCTCCTCTGGAGTCACAAAGCCTGAAATGTTTAAAATTAAATGTTCTTGCTTCCCAAACCAGCCCCTTTCCTTGAGAGGTTTCTGTTGATGTTGAGAACAGCACAACTGCCTTCTCCCAATCCTCTCGTGTTACCCTCATTCTCTTCCCTTCTCAATAGTGTGATCCTGAAAGTCCTCTCTCTATTGAATGGCTCCTTGTCCTCAAGCCCAACCTGACTTTTCTAGTTCAGAATCATATTATCTCTCACCCAAACTATTATGCTGCCTCCAGGAAGTCTTCCTTGAGCACATCACCTGCCCTTACCCAAGATACTTTAGAATCGTTTACTTTTATACTGTCCCAGATGATAACGACAAGCCTCATGTGGCTAGTGGGCTCTTGAAATGTGGCTAGTTCAAACCAAGATGCACCATGGGTGTATAATACACTCCAGGTTTTAAAGACATAGAATTAAAAAAAAAAACGAAAGAAATATCTCAAAATATTGATCTCAATATTTTGATAACATGTGAAAGTGTTATGCATACTGAGTTAAATAAAATACATTGTTAAAATTAAGTTCACCCATATTTTGAACTTTTCAAAATGTGGTTTCTAGAAAATTTAAAATTTCTATCATAAATATTGGTTTCTGATTTCCCTTTATTAGACAATGGGAGGTTCTAGAGCCCTTCCTAAGGCTTGTGCTTTTTTATATCAGTGTGTGTTATCCAGGGCTTATAGTATGTTAATTATATATTCGTGTTGCATGTATAAACTTTAACAAGACCCTAACTTATCTTTGTAATCACCTACTGGGCACCAGGTCAAGTTCTGTGTTTTATCAGTGAGCAACAAAGAAAAGGCCCCTATTTTTATAGACTTTACAATTTTCTTTTGAATGACTACATAACAGGTGCTTTACACACTTCCCTCCTCACATCATCTCTTTTCATCTTGGTGTTCCCCCTATGAGACTGGCCCTAGTGTGTTTTCTATTTCCAGCACAGCAGCATGGAGATTCGCAAAGGCTGAGTCCCATCTCTCCTGAGTAGTTAGCGACTCTTGCCCGCTAACCCTCCAGCGCCTTCTGACTCCTATCTCTGAACAGTTTGTCAGAGCTGCCGCTCCTCACCCCTCCTCCTTTACACCTCTGACTCCTGATGGTCTCTTGACTGGAAATTTGTAATGGCTTCAAGCAGTCCATCTGGTGAAGTCCTGATTCCTGATGCTGGGATTCGACACCTGTCACATCAGCAGTGTTAGGTTGGGCTGCAATGTGGATGTTCCCTGGTTCTTGGCTCCCAGCAGTGAAGAATGAGCACTGGTGCCTTGTTCATGATGGAGAAATATGAATAAATCACATATATACACATTTTCTGCAGGAAGAAAGTAAAATGCAGCAAGAACATGTCTTCAAAAGTGAAATGGGTTCCCCTCTGGGGGTGGAGAAGGGACTCCTGGAATCTAGGCATGCTATTTTTATCAACTCACTATAAAGTTTGTCCCCACCACCACCTAGCAGGATTGTTTGTCATTTCTTGCTATTTGGGGTAAGGGACAGGTTCGGGTTACATAGCAAACTCCTTATTACACATGCATCTTTCAGTCTTTCCAGAACCTTCCAGAAGAATCCAAAGGGGTCAAAATCTGTGATGGTAATTGTATGGTAATGAGCCTTGGGTCAGTTTAAGGTCACTAGGGACTCCCCACTGTGTGTTCCAACCAAGGAATAGTCCTTTAGCCATAATTTTTCTTTTTTGCAACAATTCGGTTCCTTTTCTCGCCCTTAACTATTTCTCTCCCACCTGTTCACTTCTCCAGCACTAACTGCAAGCACTTTCCATTGCCTGGCCTTAGAAGGCACCATTCACATCCTATTCTATCTCAGCAGGGACCCCCGGAGTTACACATGGAGCCGTTCTGCCAGCTTCAAAATGTGAAGAAAATGTCCAACCAAAGGAGATTACTCAGCACAGCACAGTCTCACATGCTCCCTCAGAAATGGAAGACCCTAATAGGCTAATTCTGCACTCCTGTTTTATAAAAGGAGAAACTAAGCCAAGAAGAAGTAGTTTTTTCTAAGGTTGCACAACTGGTCCATAGCAGGGCATATGCTAGACACAAGTATCCTGACCTTTGGTCTAGAGATTCTTTCTGTTGCCTCAGTTTTCCTTGGAAATCCAGGGAGGAAGGCATTTTCTATGTCTGAGCAAGTGATCTCCACAGCTCCAGTATTTCAGCCTTGATCAAAAGAATCACTTAACTTTTTTTGCTATTGAGTGTTCCTCTTAGTTTATTGTTTTGATAACAAAAGAAATCACTCAAGTTAGCTCCTATGTCGGGGCTTATTGCCATGCAATGGATAGGACATTTGAGGAGGCCTCATAGAAATTCATAGGATCAGTCTGGTTGGGCCCCGTGGATGCAGCATCTGGAGGGCAGTCCTTGATTACCATGATCTTTAGAGAACAAGGCCATACCTTCTGCCATTTACATGGTTCGGGAACAAAGGCCATATTCATTTCTCTTTGCTTTCTAACTGGTTCGCTCAAAGCTTTGATTTTGCTGAAATGGCCATCAGATGTCACTGTGAAGGTGCTTCATAACCTTCTGCTTCAGTTCCCTCACTGACTGCAAAGATTCCTGTCTTCTTTTATTGAAGTTGCTGGAAGAATCTGGATCATCCACCTTATTATTTTAAGCCAGGTGGAAACAATCAATGGTCGGTTTCTGATTTGGTTGTCATGGACTGGGTGTGGTTTAATGAGCCACGGCTCAGAGTGAGAGAGGAAGCTCCACGCTTAGGAGGTCGTGGGTGTGGATGTTTACTTGGAGCAGGCTGGAGTGAGCAAGTATCTGGAGACAGGTCTGATAGGCGAAAAATTCATCTGCACGGGTGTGGTGGCTGATACGTCTGTGCTCTTGGACATAATTTTGATTTGTGCTGGGCGCTTTGTACCATCATTCATCTTCTTAGACAGCAATTTCACCATTGTTTGAGGACAGTGTATATATTGGAGGCACATTGACACCTATATATCCCCAGGGTCCAACCCAGGCCTGGCATTGTGAAAAGTCATTGCCAAGTGAAGGAACAGGCACACAAATAAAGTGTGATACATATTTACCGCTTTGAGACAAAGGGAGGGTTACATATAGGCCTTTGATACTAGAAATGACATGACATATATTAACCATCTGTTTATCATTGCCACTTTGCTCTAATCTTCCCGCAGGTATTTTAGCTGATGCCAAAGAAAAATTGAAAACAAAATCTCTCTTTCTACACATTCATATAGAGCACTTATTCATAGCCAGAGATGACTCTGCTGACAGCATTACTTCCCATTTGTGTTGACACATTTTATTCATCTTAATGATTAACATTTAAAAATACTACAGTGAGAAAAAGACTGTCATAAGGATTGAGTAGAGCACAATCAGCTCTTCATTGCACATGTTCTGTTTAATCATCTTATCGCTTGAAGATGATTTAATTACTCAAAGGGATAAATAATCAAGATAAATAATCACTGAATGACTGCAAGTTTAAGGTCTGAGGCCTTGAGTTGGAGTCCTATAATACTCTGTGGCCTTAAGAACTGAATAATATAAAGTTTGATTGCATGGGCTTAAAAAATAAATGGAATTGGCTTGGTGCCCTTAGCACAGTGGTTACTATGTTAGCCACAAACACTGAGGCTGGTGGGTTCGAACTTGGCCTGGGTCAGCTAAACAACAATGACAACTGCAACAAAAAATAGCCAGGTGTTTTGGCGGGTGTCTGTAGTCCCAGTTACTTGGGAGGCAGAGGCAAGAGAATCACTTGCGCCCAAGAATTTGAGGTTGCTGTGAGCTGTGATTCCACAGCGCTCTACTGAGGGCAACATAGTGAGACTCTGTCTCAGAAAGAAAAAAGAATACATAAAAATAAAAATAAAAATAAATAAATGGAATTAACATCTAACAAAGATTATTTTCAATATTAGATACAATTTTGGAGTTGGGATGATTCTTAGAGATAGATCATGCAATCTGAAGATTAGGGACATGGATCCTGAGTGTTTGAGAGCCAGGTAAGATAGTTTACTACCAAGGATGGGTTCTGCTCTCATGTAAACTTGAATTTGAACTGCAGTGGGGTCAATGATTTAAGGTGTACTTCGGTGAGTTACTAAATGATTCTGAGACTCAGTTTCTTCCTAGATAAAAATGGAATGATAGTCATACACAGTTATGGTGAAAAATGTAATAAAATGGTGTTTACAAAGCCTAGCACTAGAAAAGTCAAGTTCCTGCCCAAGATAAACAGTATATACTTTAAAAAAAAATAGTAATTTTATGTAGCCTGTGAGTAATGGAACCAGGAGTTAGACCCAGGTCTGCCTAACACATAAGGAGCGAATAACTTGTTCACTTCCCCAGCTAAACTTCTGTGCCTCTCTAGAAGCAAAGATTCAGACCTACATTGGAGCAATTATAAAATTTCTACTCACCTTTGGAGAACGTTGTAGTCATTGACAAAAGAGTCCTCACTTGCCACATACTTTTATCATTTGAATTTGGTGTCAGAGAGTGGAAGCCACATGGATAATAACCCTTTTGCAGACTCCAGTGTGTATATTCCACCTAAGAAGTGATTACTCTGAACATATGCCTTGCTCCAAGTGTAGAAATCAGGGAAGAAGACTTGTGATTCAATAATTCTTGTTAATGCTTCCTCTCTGCCATTCTCTATGATTTCCACAGACATGGCATAATTCCTGTGATTTGATTTGAAACGAGAGACCAGCTCAGCGCTGAGTGATGAGATCTGAACGGGGAATAAAATATGCTTGAATTAATTTGCATAATAGAATCTCATTGGTTACAAAGCTGTGTTTGTTGAAGGGGAGACCAGAGCCCCTGAGCTGACCAACAAAGGGGACTTTGCAAGACGCAGAATGGGATTTTGAGTTCTCATGCGGGTCTTGGTAATATTCTTAATGTAATGATAACCTGTCTTCAACTGTAAATTAGCTACCTGGAAATGAAAAGAACAGGTCAGCCTGTTTGATCCTTCTAGCTCTGTGGGGAAGAGAAAGCTGAAAAACCAAATCCTCTTGCTTTTTGCTAAGCGCTTTCGTCTTTCTCTGCCCGATAACAATTTCCAGCAGGAGTCCAAATATACTTAAACACCCCTATATGTCATTTTCTTTTACAGAGACAAAAGCAGGCACAGTGAGGGAGTTTTATGCTCAAGGCACAGTGGCTTATGACGGGCTATCTGCTCTCAAGATAGAGGGGTGAGACTTCCTCTTAGAGCCCGTGGCTTTGCAAATCCATTTTCCTGTCATGTTATTTCTCCTGTGACTGTCAACAACATTTATTTTTCCCTCCAAGCAAAATGCTCCCATCGTAAAATAAAGTCCTGCTTTTAGTGGGACCCCAATGTTTAGGCATCCTGACATACTGCTGAAAAGTGCTTTAATGGAAGGATTGTTTAAGAACTGCCTTGGAGGGCGTCTTTATTAAAACCAATTAAAACAGTGATATATTTCTCTAATTATTACCAACGTCAAGGTCTTCTTAGGAGGGCAGCTTCCTATTAATTTTCATGTGAGGTTCCTGCAAAGTCCCTACCACAGAATGTATCAATCATTTCTCTAGATACTAGAAGCATTTCTTTGGAAAAAAAGAAAGAAAGAATACATTTTTAACCTACATATTTAAAAATTCTGAAATGGGAATTTAAAAATAAAAATAACCAAAGATTAACTTTTGTGTAATATGCTATTTAAGGACCTGATCGTACTGTAGGCTCTTGAAAGTTATTGATGGATTGATGGAATGACCTCTTCATCATCCTCACTTCAATCATTGCTTTAAAATGCTTTCTTTTTTTTAAGGAGATATTTATTTATTTATTTATTTATTTTAAATATATATATATTTTTTGTAGAGACAGAGTCTCACTTTATGGCCCTCGGTATACTGCCGTGGCATCACAGCTCACAGCAACCTCCAACTCCTGGGCTTAAGAGATTCTCTTGCCTCAGCCTCCGGAGTAGCTGGACTATAAGCACCCACCACAACACCTGGCTATTTTTTTGTTGCAGTTCGGCCGGCCGGGTTTAAACTCTCCACCCTTTGCATATGGGGCCGGCACCTTACTAACTGAGCCACAGGTGCCGCCCAAAAACCATTTTTTTTTTTTTTTTTGCAGTTTTTGACTGGGGCTGGATTTGAACCTGCCACCTCCGGCATATGGGGCCAGTGCCCTACTCCTTTGAGCCACAGGCACCACCCCACTTTTTTTTTTTCTTTCTCTTTTTGGCTTAGCTAATATATATGTATTATATTTTTATTCTTTCTTTCTTTGTTTTTTTATTTATTTATTTTTATTAAGCCATAGCTGTGTACATTAGTATGATCGTGGGGCACCATACACTTGGTTCATAGATTGTTTGACACATTTTCATCACACTAGTTAACATAGCTTTCGTAGCATTTTCTTAGTTATTTTGCTAAGACCTTTACATTCCACATTTACTAGGATTCACATACACCCTTGTAAGATGCACCGCAGGTGTAATCCCATTAATCCCCCTCCCTCCACGTACCTCCCCCCTCCCTCCCCTCCCTTTCCCCCTTCTCCCTATTCTTAGGTTGTAACTGGGTTATAGCTTTCATGTGAAGGTCCTACATTAGTTTCATAATAAGGGTGAGTACATTGGGTACTTTTTCTTCCATTCTTGAGACACTTTACTAAGAAGAATAAAATCACACCATAACATAGCCGGGCGTTGTGGCGGGAGCCTTAGTCCCAGCTGCTCGGGAGGCTGAGGCAAGAGAATCGCGTAAGCCCAAGAGTTAGAGGTTGCTGTGAGCCGTGTGACGCCACGGCACTCTACCCGAGGGCGGTACAGTGAGACTCTGTCTCTACAAAAAAAAAAAAAAAAAATCACACCATAACAAAGATATCTGTATCAGAATATTTATTGCAGCCCTATTCATAATTGCTAAGTCATGGAAAAAGCCCAAGTGCCCATCGATCCATGAATGGATTAATAAATTGTGGTATATGTACACCATGGAATATTATGCAGCCTTAAAAAAGAGCTGGAACATAGCCCTAATGTTAACATGCACTGAGTTCTAATGTTAGTTTACTTCCCATATTCAGATGGCTTCTAGGTTACCATGTTTATCAGTTTCCCTATCGTTTCTTTATGAATTTTAAACACACACACAAATAATGGTAAGAGTTGGTTCTGTTCATTAGTTAAGAACACAGACTCTAGGGTCAGTTGGTGTGGGTTCATCTCACAGCAATGCTATTTACCAAAAGCCTAATCTTGCACAAATTGCTTAACTTATATGGACCTCAGTTTCTTCATCTTTTAGAATAAGATTATTGATACTATTCATAAGGTTATTATAGAAATTAATAGATGAGTTACTGTATAAAAAGTTTTCAGAACAGTTGCTAGAAAAAGGATTTGCTAAATAAAAGAAAATTTACTATGAAAATGAATTAAAAATACTGTCTTAAAATACATTTTATACATACATAAGATTAATCATTAAAATAAAGTCACATATGACATATAATCTTTTATGCACTTAAAAATGGAGTAGGCAGAGCAAGATGGCTGGATAGAAATTTTCTCCAGCCATCAATCCTCCTCATAAACACATGGTCAACCACTATTCCACCCAAGAAAGCACCTTCAGAAAAATAAAAATATCAGGTGAATGATCACAGTACCTGGTTTTAACATTATATCAAGGAAAGAGGCACCAAAAAGGGCAGAAAAGATAGTCTTGCATTGCCTACACCACCCCTCCCTCATCCTGTGGCAGTGGGCTGGGTGGGGAGATAATCTGTGTGCCCGAGAGAATGAACTCAGGGCCACCTTCGCACAGGTAACATGATACAGGGCAGAATTCTGCCAGAGCCCATAGAAAGTGCATTGGATTAGTCTAGCCATTTAGCAACCTTCTGCTCAGTGATACAAACCTGAGTTCCCACAAGCCTCACCACCAACTGACAAAATGGGACTTGGGGCCCAGAATAAATCTGTAATGCCATCTGGCCACAAAGACTGCAGTCCTTGAACAGGCCTGTTGCTGTGCTGGCATGGAGCCAGTGACCTGAAGTGCATGTGACTCAGTAAGACACCAGTGTCTGTGGCAAAGCCAGTGCCTATATTATCTCTCCCCCAGCTATAGGCAGGAGGGCTCCACTGGGGGCAAGAAAAGGGAAGGGCTTGTTTTGCAATGTGGTGCCAGCTCCACCACAGTAAAATACAGTACCAATCAGACTTCCAAAGCCCAAGTCCAGGCCTCAGTCTCTGGATGGCATTTCTGGACCCACTTTGGGACAGAAGGAAACCTACTGGCCTGAAGGGAAGGACTCGGTCCTGACGGGATTTGCTACCTGCTCACTGAAGAGCCCTTGGGCTTTGAATGAATGTCTGAGGTAGCCAGGCAGCAGACACCATGGGCTTTGGGTGAGACAAGGTTGTCTTCAGGTGTGGCCTGGCACAGTCCTAGCTACAGTGGCCACCAGAGAGTGCTCATGTCACTCCTCCCCCAACTCCAGTAGCCCAGCACAGAAAGTGAGTGAAGAGAGTGAGAGTCAGTGAAGAGAGAGAATCCAGGAAATTCTCTGGTATCTCACCCATGCCCACCAAGGCAGTACCACCAGGAGTCTGCAAGAGTCACACAGCATTACTGGCCCTGGGCCCCCCAGTGCTGATATGGCTGCAGGAACCAAAGACTTAGATCACAGCACTCCACTCCCTTTGAACATCTGGAAAGCCTGCTCAAGAAGACCAGATTCAAACAAATCCAAACTGCAAAGATGGAATAAACATCTAACTGATCAATGCCCAGACATCAATGAACATCCACAAAAAAAAAAAAAAAAGAACATCCACAGACATCGAGAACATCGAGGAAAACATGACCTCACCCAACTAAACAAGGTATCAGTGACCAACCCTGGAGTGATGGAGCTATGTGATATTTCAGACAAAGAATTCAAATAGCTGTTCTTAAGAAGCTCAGTGAACTTTAAGACAACACAGAGAAGGAATTTGGAAGCCTACCAGAAAAATTTAACACAGAGATTTAAATGATTTTTTAAAAAATCAAGCAGAAATTGTGGATCTGAAAAATTCAACTGACAAACTGAAAAAGACATCAGAGTATAATTAATCAAGTAGAAGACAGAATTAATGAGCTTGAAAATAGACTATTCAAAAATACACGGGGTGGGGAGGAAGAAAAAGAAATATAAAAGAGTGAAACATATGTACAAGATGTAGAAAATAACCTTAAAAGGGCAATAACCTCAGAGTTATTGGCCTTAAAGAAGAGAGAAAGAGAGAGAGTGAGAGAGAGAGATTGGGGTAGAAAGTTTATTTAAATAAATAATAACAGAGAACTTTCCAAACCTAGTGAAAGATATTGATGTTCAGGTACAAGAAGGTCATAGAACACCAAGCAGACTTCACCCCAAAGAGGCATTTAGTAGTCCAGCTCCCAAAGGTCATGAATAACGAAAAGATCCTAAGGGAATAAAGAACAAAAATAACATAAAAGGATCTCAGATACATCTGGCAGTAGACTTCTCAGTAGAAACCTTACAGGGCAGGAGAGAATGGAGCAACGTATTCAAAGTGCTGAAGGAAAAATAGCTTAACCCTAGACTGTTATATTGTGCACAAATAGCCTTCACATATGAAGGAGAAATAACGCCAAGGAATTTACTCAACACCAGTCCTTTTCTACAAGAAATGCTAAAAGAAGTTCTTCAGTCTAGAAGGAAAGGGTATCAATGAGCAGTAAGAAATCATCTGAAGGTATAAAACTCACAGGTCGTAGGAAGCTCACAAATAACACAACATTGCTGACATTACACTGTATAAACCACTCATATCTTGAGTAGGAAGACTTAAAGACAAATTGTCAATAAAATAACTAGAACAACTTTGTAAGAGATTACCTACCATAAATATATAGAAATAGAAACAAAATGTCAAAAAAGGGAGGTGGGGAATTTCTTTGCTTGTTTGTTTTTACAAGTAAAGTTATCTCTTTAAAATATAATAATCGGTTATAAAAATAATGTGTCCTTTCTCTTAAAGACACGTTTGCGATTATTTCTAACTGAAGAAAATAAATAATCTTACCTTCTTACTGAAGAGTGGAGTTCGCTGTTTATTGGTCATGTGGAGACTCTTAAATTCATTAGTATTAAGCTAGAATTTTTTTTATAAAGAAAAAAAAAGTTGTCAGCTAGTTTCAACACTTCTAGTGTCAGAAATAGTTGCCCTTTACGGCAAAATGGCAGCCAGAAGAAAGAGGTGCAGAAATATCAACTTTAATTAAACTCTTTCTTTTAAATACACTTCACAGCTTATATGCAAGAATAATTTATCACCGTGTGAATAAATGCTTAATACTTGGCATGGTGCAAGGTGGGCAGGGATCTTACCACACCATATGTTCTTTCCTTTCTCTTTCTTCTTGAGTTTCTATAGAGGCAGCGTCAAGTTCGTAGTTTGTGGTTCAAATCACACATTCAAATTTTATTGGTGGCCTTCTTCGAGCTCAGGGGCCAGATGTATAATCGTGAATCAGACAGAATCAAACCATGAAGGGTAGATATAATCACTCCAAAGAATCCAAAGAAATGGCCCCTAATTTTTCACTAGAACCTTAAGCATGAATGTAAAACTGGAAGTCACTCATAGAAGATTTTGCTCCAGAGCTTTGTTTTACAGAGAGTGAGACAGAGCCTCCAGGGAGAGAACTGATGAGGTCTGATGACAAGTTAGGGGGAGATTCTCAACACATCTTGAGGCCGGAAATCTTGCCATTGCTTCATAGTGCCTCATTTTGGCGTCTAAGCCCTCCTGGGGCCCTCTCCTCCATACTCCACATAGTCAGTTTCGCTGGCTGGAAGCAGCGTTTCATGCATTATTAAAGTGCCCCAGTGTGAGGGTGAGGCTGTTAAATTGTGACAGTGCCTTTTCAATCTTTGTCTCTCTTCCACATAACCTTTTATATATCCCAAAGTGTCCGTCTGCAACCAATACTAAAGGTTTAAACTGCCCATTCCTTTCAAAGAGATGAACATAACACCACTGCAAAGTGTTACTGAGGACAGTGGCCGACATCAGGAATTAGCTGCACATCCCCAGCCTCCCCAGGTATCATTCTGCCATATTACAAAGGAAAACAAAAGGCTTTGGTTAGCAAAGTCAAAGCCCATCAGAAGGGAAGAGATCTGTACCAACAAGTGAAGATTCCACCAGTCCTTTCATGTTTTAAACCTTAAGGGGCAGACGGCTCTGGTATCCCAAGTAACTCTTTTTCTTTTTCTATTAAATCATAACTGTGTACATTTATGGGGTACAATGTGCTGATTTGATATACAATGTGGAATTACATCAAAATGATTAACATCAAAATGATTAACATAACCATCACCTCACTTACTTATTGTGGTCAGACCTTTAATTTCTACTCTTAATAGTTATGGAATGTACTATTGCATTGTGCTTCCTCAATTCCTTTTTTGGAGAAAACACCTCATTGCTCTTTTCTAGGCATTTCTGCCAGTAAGGCAAGAACACTTGCTTTTTCTTCATGAGACCTGTAGGGATGGGTTGTGGTGTTCTGAGAAACAGGAAGGAATCCAGTGTCTGGACACTTTCCCATTCTGGATTCAGCCTTATGGGGGGCAACAGTTCTGGTCAGAAGTTCACATGAGAGCTTGTAGACTTAAAGTGACCAATCGACTTGCCTGAGGTCCCCCAGATTGTGAGAGACAGGAGGGGCATTCTGATCCAGGTCTACCTGAGCTCCAAGTCCAGGTAACTTCTTCTATGCCCAGATCTATATTCCCTCCTTGCTGCTCCCGTCTTCCCTGAGCCACTTCATGCAAACCAGATAGCAGTGAAGTAGGTGGTGGGAGTTATGCCTGCAGTGCTCAGTAAGCTTTCTAGTTTCATTAGACCCTGGTGCTGAAACAACATGTCATCCTCTGTATTGATACGTCATCTTCCAGCACAACCACCTTCTGAGATTCCTTCATGGTGGTGGTGGGGGAGGGGGGTGATGGTGACGTCATCGGGTTCTGGGAGGTGCTCCAGGGGGAGAAGATGATTCTCCAGCAAGTGAGGCTGGGGTTCAAAGTGAAGAGCAAGCAGGGGAAGCTCCTTAGAGAAGAATACACTTCCTCCCAGCCCCCAAAAGACCGAGTCCAGTGAAGGGGTTAAGGACTGATGTCAAAAACCAGAGTGCTGGAGAGAGGACGGGAGAGCCAATGAGTTAGATCCTTGAAAGGAGTGGGGAGAGGTGGGAGGCGGTAGGGGCTCATCCTTGTGCTTGTAGAGTGGCTAAGTCACAGACGGGTACTGGAAATGAGACCTTTGGGCCAGTTGCTATTTCCTTTTATTTTGCTTCTCCTGGTTAAAGGCTGCTTGTAAAACATCCTTTGTGACAGTGCCAGGCTAAAGTAGGATCTTGGGCTTCTTGGATGGATCTCTGACCAGACAATAGCAAATCTCTCCCCTTGATGCTATAGCCTTAACCCACCGAAGAGCACTTGACCTGTCATTTCTCCTATAAATGCTTCAGCGGCCATCAGTGACCCATTAGGATCTGCCTGTATGTCCCTTCTCCAGCAGGGTCTGCTGCCTGCCTTCCTCCCCTGTCACAGTGAGGCTGAGGTCTTGGAGCACACTGTGATTCTGAGCACCCCTGAGCTGTGGGAAGGTGATTCCTTGTTCATAGAATCCTATCTTCCTTCTCATTACAGCAGCCTCACTTCAGGACTGAGCCAAACCATCCATCCTCTCCCTGAACTGTCCACCCCTCTGTCACCCCCAACTGTGGCTTATATTTTACTCCTTCTTCTTTCTTTTCTTCTCTTTTTCTTCTTCTTCTTCTTTTTTTTTTTTTCGTTGTTGTTGTTATTGTTGTGAGACAGAGTCTCACTCTGTACCCTGGGTGGGCTGCCATATTATCCTAACTCACAGCAACCTCAAACTCTTGGGCTCGAGCAATTCTCTTGCCTCAGCATCTTAAGTAGCTGGAACTCCGGGTGCCCACCATGATATCCACCTCATTTTTCTAGTTTTAGTAGAAATAGGGTTTCACTCTTGATAAAGCTGGTTCAAACTCCTGAGCTCAAGTGACCCACCCGCCTCGGCCTCCCAGAGTACTAGGATTACAGGTGTGAGCCACTATGTTCCTCTTCTGATCTCCTGTGATGACCTAAGTTTTTCTATTACAAAATGTATCCAAACACATTTCAATCAATTATAACAATAGATAAATTCAGAGTGCTTCCTATGTACCAGGCATCGTGATAGAGACTAACATCCATTACTCACTTAAACCCTGTGACAATCGTGCCCTAAATATGTTTCTTACCCCATTTTACTTCTTTGAGCAAACTGAGCTCCAAGAAGTCAGTTTGTGTGCCAAAGCTCCTAGCTGTCACATGGTAAAGCTGACACTCAGACCAGAAGCTTTGATGACTAGACTGGGCATGAAGTAGAGATGGAGCTCACAGCTAATCTGCCTCCCTCTCTGCTTGCAGAAGCCGACGGAGGACGTGGGCAGCTCTGACGTGATGAGCTCAGCGAGCCGGGACATTCCGTTCCAGGAGAGGTCTGCGTGACGCGTCTGGGAGGCCACCCTTGGGAAGACCCACACAGGGTCGGTGGAAGGGGTGACAGCCACATTCGCCTGTGCCTACCACGTAACCAAAAATGAAGGAGAACTACTGTTTACAAGCTGTCCTGGTGTGCCTGGGTGTGCTATGCCACAGCCAGGCCTTGGCCACGGAGCGGCGCGGCCACCTGCGGCCCTCCTTCCACGGGCACCACGAGAAGGGCAAGGAGGGGCAGGTGCTGCAGCGCTCCAAGCGGGGCTGGGTCTGGAACCAGTTCTTCGTGATAGAGGAATACACCGGGCCTGACCCGGTGCTCGTGGGCAGGGTAAGACTATTTCCCTTCCATCTTGGGTTCGCTGGCCCTATAATCAGGATAGTAGTGTGTGGACCCACCAAGAAGACGTTAAGAGAGAAAACACTCATGATCTGACCATCCAGTAGAAACCCAGAGTCATTGTACAAACTTGGTTTAAGATTTCAGTTCATAGACTTACCTATGTTGGGAGTCTTCCTTCTGTTTTGTTTCTTTTGTTTTCTCTGTTAATGTTAGAGCATAACCCCATTTTTAATGGTTGCTTAATAGCCTATTGACTGGACATAACCATCATTTACTCAGCCATTCTCTGAGTAGAGGTAATACCCTGACCACACCCTGAACCCCCCTTGCATACCCCTTCTTTGTGTTCTCATAACCCCCAGACTCATTTGATCACGTCTTTCCTTTTCATATTGTACGTTACTTATTTATTCATCTGTCCCCCTCACTACAAATTCAAGCTCCTTTGTGTCATCCTTGTGTCCTGGTGTTAAGCCCAGCTTAGGAGAGAAGGAAGACTTCCTGTCACGAGGATGGGTGTGGCTGTTTCTCCATTGCCCTAGGGATGGTAAACAGTGTGAGATGCCTTCAGGTCCCAGGTTCTGGTTCTCTGTGTATCTCCTCCAGAAAAGTGTGAGTATAGTAAAGAAGGCCAGAATATTTTTGAAAAACTCACTGCCCGCTATAGTTATTAAATACTAAACATACAGCTATTTTCAGATGAAGTGAAAACAGAAAGGTGATAGGTGCTCAGCTGTGTAAAAACTGAAACCCTACTTTGTGCAGCTGCAGTACTAGGAAATGTGAACCAGGTTAAAATATTTCCTGACCTCAGAGCTCAGAGGCCAGTGAAAAAGAGAAACTTAAACAAACAAACAAAAATAATCAATGAATTCAACATAAACCTTTATGAATTTACATGATGATACTCGGGAAGGATGTGCAGAGAAGGTTTCATGGAGAACATGATGATAACTTGTGCCCTGAAAGATGAACTAGAATTACCCAATAAAAGGGAAACGAGGTAAGAATGGATTTGGGGTGCTTCGTCTGTGGGCCCCAGGCATGCATCCCAGGCATTCCCACCAAGTTATCTCATTTGATTTTTAGCATAAGAACACTCTGTGCTTATATGATTGGCATACTTGGAGAATGTTCCTATTAGAGTCTCAGTAATATTGTTCAGGGCTGGGGAAGCTTTTTTTTTTTTTATTGAGACAGAGTATCACTCCATCACCCTGGGTAGGCTACTGTGGCATCATAGCTCACAGCAACCTCAAATGCTGTGAGGCAAGACATTCTCTTGCCTCAGTCTCCCGAGTCATTGGGACTACAGACACCTGCCACAATGCCCAGCTGACAGGGTCTCACTCTTGTTCAGTGTCGTCTTTGACTCCTGAGCTCTAACAGTCCACCCACTCAGTCTCCCAAAGCTGGGAAAGCTTCTTGAAAGATGCACCAAAGGAATGTCACTCATTTATACCCAAATAGAAGGGTATGGAAGTTGACGTGGGAAATGGAAACACAGGGAAGTAACTGGCATGTGGACTCCCCTGTGAGAGGGGATGGGCTGTGTGCCTAGAGAGGAGAAGAGATCTCAGCCGTGGCAGGGCATAGAGAACTGTGCATGAATCTTTCCAGGAAAATAGAACTCTGTCTTAAGGCCTTCTCAATGGGGAGCAGTGTGCCTGCGCAGTACTTTGGGGGGTTTCAGAAGACACAGGACTTGGGGGAACATCTCAGTATCTCTGTGGAGCATACGATTGCCATGTGTGAAAGGAGGGGAAAAGGAGGTATCTAGCACCATTCAAACTATGTGATCTTCAAAAACTACACAGTGAGGATGCATCTGAAGTCAGCTTGGATGGGGGAACAAGGAAAGGAAATGTTGGATCCTGTGGATCTGCCTTTAACAAACTGTATTGTGCGTATACTGTGGAGTACTATTCAGCCATTAAAAAGATTACATCTCCTGTATTAACCTGGATTGAGTTGGAACACATTCTTCTTAGTGAAGCATCACAAGAATGGAGAAACAAGATCTAATGTACTCAATTCTAACATGAAGGCTGTAAATGATCTCATACAAGGTGAGGGGTAGGGGAATGATAGAGTGAGAAGAGGGAGGAGGGGGATTCACAGTGTCTGACATACCTCTTGGGGGTGGAACACAATTATAAGAGGGACTTTACCTAACAAATGCAATCAGCGTGAACTAATTCTTTGTACCCTCAATGAATCCCGAACAATAAAAAAATAAATAAAATAGGTGGGCCCAGTGGCTCACACCTGTAATCCTAGTAGTCTGGGAGGATTAGGTGGGTGGATTGCCTGAGCTCACAGGTTCAATACCAGCCTGAGCCAGAGCAAGACCTTGTCTCTAAAAATAGCTGGGCATTGTGGCAGGCACCTGTAGTCCCAGCTACGCGGGAGGCTGAGACCAGAGAATCTCTTGAGCCCAGGAGTTTGAGGCTGCTGTGAACTATTACGCCACAATACTCTCTTGTCCCTGCTCCCTCATTCCCCTACCCCCTACCTTGTATGAGATCATCTACTGCCTTCATGTTAGAATTCAGTACATTTTTTGAGACAGAGTCTCAATAAATAATAAATAAATAAGATGTTCTGGGGTGGTTCACCATGAATACAGGAATAGAGTAGACCGCTTGTTCCCTAACAACTTTGGATTGGATGGCATTCAACGTTGAGTGCTTTACGATACCCTAAAAAAAAATTAAATTTTGTAAACTATGAACTTTCAGATTTCTTGGAGGAAATAAACTCTGTGTCATGCTGTGCTGTGCAGAGGAGGAAGCCATTAGTCTTTGGAGTTAGGAATTGGCTTTGTTTGCCAAGGAAGCTGGACAGCTTGATACTACTAAATCATTTCAGAAATTGTGTGTGTGTGAGATCTAATACATATCCTTGTCTATTGTGTAGATCATCTTTGTTAGAGAGGAAAAAAGGGAATTAATGTCCAACTTTCAACCCCAAAAACAAAGTAGAAAAAAAATAGTATGTTTTGCAAATTTTTTGGTTATTTAGCTGATGGTGAAATGTTTCTCTTTAATTTCCCAAAACTTACCAAATTAATATGTAATAAATGAAAGTCTCCAGAAACTTTAAAGTCTGAGCATTCCTGTTAAAGTAAGCATTTTATTTCTTTCCTTCATCCACATTGACAAATCTGAGCTGCTAACTTTTGCCAGGTCTGAAGCTGGGAGAACGGAGAAACACACACCAGCCTCCCGGGGGTGGGGTGGGGCAGGGACCTTGCCCTCATTGAAATTTGTATGAAGATTGGGGCAATTCTGTTCATCCCTTGTAGACCATCGAATAGCTTATTTGAGTGAAATATGCCTCATTCATAAGAAATGTGTTAGCCACAATTTCAGGATAACACACAGCTTGTAATGAATAATAAATCCTCAAGGCAAATATGCTTCCCCCCAAAAGAAATTGCAGACCAAAACCAAAATAGTCTTTGTAATTTGTACTCACAGGTCTCCTCCAAACTGAAATACCACGTGTTTCACTGAACATTGCAGATCAATTAGACGTCTTTTGGGAAATTGAATCAATATACAATTTTAAAAAGCATTGTATTCGATCTTGCCTTCGGACATGGGGTAAACTCTCTAGGCTTCACCTTCATAGTAATAATTAAAATTAAACTAGCAATACTATTAAAATGCGATCAGTAATAAATATTAATAATAATATTAACGTTATTGATAGTAAATGACATTAATAATAATTATTGCTTTTCTCTTAAAGGCCATTTGAATAAAGCTCATTATAATTTACAGTGTATTTCACGGATAGTGATTAAGACCAAAAGCTTTTTCTTCTCTTGAAGCCTGTGAGGACAGTGAAAGTAACGCTCACCATTTCCCAAAAGGGATGTAGTGAGAACCCTGGAGCTCAGATTAAGAAGACAACTCCAGAAACTGAGGTGGAGCAACAGGGAGGGTGAGGAGTCTATTGCTACAGAAAAATGAAGTGTGGTCTTTAAGGGAGTTTGATGTTAGGAAGCACAGAGCAATCCCAGGGCTGAAAAGCAGAGACCTCTAGTGAAGTGACCCAGATGATTTCTTGGGGCTGACACGTGTTTATTTAAGAGAGAAACTCAAGGATATTAAAGGCTCTTTCTAGGGCCTGAGGAAATACATGTACATCCACCCATCCCATCCACTCCATCCTTTATCGTCTAGAAGGGACATTTCTCCCGGACAGACCGTATCCTCAGATCCTCTCACCCTGCGTGCCGCACAGCAGGTCTTCTGGGAAGGCCTGATCAATTGAATTATTTGCAGCAAAAAAAAGCATAGAAACTACCTAAGTGTCCCTTGGAAGAGAACTATTAAAAATGATAATAACATGCTTTAGTAGATGGGGAAGATCTGTCAGGGCAGATGTGGACGGGCCACCTGATGTGTTGTACAGAAATGGCCAAGTGATGAATGATGTGGGCTCTTTGGTACTGTGTAAAAATGCAGTGGGGCAGGGAAGTGCCTGTGGCTCAAAGGAGTAGGGCACCAGCCCCATATGCTGGAGGTGGCAGGTTCAAACCCAGCCCCGGCCAAAAACTGCAAAAAAAAAAAAAAAAAATACAGTGGGGCATGTGTGTATCTGTATGGATATCCTGGCATATGCACAGGAGAGAACATCAGACTTAGAGGATTCAGAGAAGCTGGTAATGAGGCTGGTCTGAGCAGAGAAAATGAAGGAGTAGCTGTCAGAGCTGAGAGGGAGACTTCCTTACTGCATAAATGCTTATTTACATTTTTTTGAATATGCATGAATTTCTATCAAACTAAAAACAGATAGGTGTGCATATATTTTATATGTATGTGTGCACATGAAGAGAGGTGGAGGCAGGGCATGAATCTTACAATTAAAAAAAAATATATATATATATATAATGTTTTTGAAGTCTGGTTTCACTGTTCCCCAGATGTGTGACCTTGGCCAAGGCAATGACCTTCTCTAGAGTTCCAATTCTTCATTTGTACAATGTGGGTGAACACATCTCCCGCTCATGATGTGTGTGTGTGTGTGTGTGAAGAGTTTTGCTGCAGCCAGCTTATATGAGGCTCTCTGCCCCCACGGCATCCCTCATGGAATTACAAGTCTCCATTTCTCTTTTCCTAGCTTCATTCGGATATTGACTCTGGTGATGGGAACATTAAATACATTCTCTCAGGTGAAGGAGCTGGAACCATTTTTGTGATTGATGACAAATCAGGGAATATTCATGCCACCAAGACACTGGATCGAGAGGAAAGGGCCCAGTACACGCTGATGGCTCAGGCGGTGGACAGGGACACCAACAGGCCCCTGGAGCCGCCGTCAGAATTCATCGTCAAGGTCCAGGACATTAATGACAACCCTCCGGAGTTCCTGCACGAGACCTACCACGCCAACGTGCCCGAGAGGTCCAACGTGGGTGCGTACCGCGAGGGGGGACTGCTCCACTTCCGGGCCTGGGGTTTGTGCCGTGGGTGGGCTGATGCCCTTTCACCCATTCTCCCAAATCAGGAAGTTGAACTTAAATTTTAATCTTCTATAAAAAATTTTAAAAAGTTTCATTTGTGCAGCTAAAGTTCAAGTATTCAAAATGGACTTAAGGTTTTTAAATCCAAGTTTATAAAATATGAGAAACAGTAGAAGAACATGATTTAATCTGGGCAACTCTGGCCTTTATCCTTATCAGCAGTGTGAATTGGGGTCAGTTACATCCCCTGTCCTAGCCTTGGTTTTCTCCTCTGCAAAATGAGAATGACAATATTGGGTCTTGTAAGGTCAGAGATAACAGTCATCCAGGGCACACTGATGTTCCATGAGAAATAACCATGGTAGTATTTGTTGCATATATGCATCATGATAATTAATGACTTATATGCATTATTTCATTTAATTAATCTTTGCAGTGAGGTAATTTCAATGTGCCATATTTTGCAAATGGGAAAGTAAAGCCAGAAACAGGTTTACTGATTTAGTCAAGGCCATCTGAACTATTAAGTGAATATAGCAGGCACACTCAGTCACAACATCATGTCACCGTCTATTAATTCAGAAGTAGGTATATCTTTTTGACATACTTAAAGACCCATTGCATTGCTAAAGGATAATCTTCTGAAGGTTGTTTTCAACTAGCCACCTGCTTCTGGCAATAATTCTCTTTTGGCTTTATAGAACACACACAGTGGTGGTCTTTTGAGAAAAATTCCTCATATTAAGGAAGTTTTATCTTTCAGACAGTGGGCAGAACCGTTCTGACCAGGGAGTGATTCTGGTTAGAAGAAATTTAGAGCTCAAATGAACCGAAAGTTCATCAGGGACAGACAACCTATTTTATAGAGGAAAAAACCAAGTCCCAAGTATGGGAACCAACCTACTCCAGAAAATGAGATGTGACCCTAGAACCCTAAGACCCTTCCCATGTGCTCATGTAGGGCCTTTTATGCCAGAGAATAGTGTGCTACTTAGCCTCTAGCCAAAGTCAAGTTCTTTTCGTGCTTTATGAGAGCCAGACTGAGGCTTTCCCGCCTTCATCTCCCCACTTTCCCCTGCTCATTCCTGCAGTCTCTGGGTATTCACATGTGGATTCCAGTGAGAAACAGCAGATATCAAATAAATCCATATATAAGAGACAGCAGTGTTGGGAATTGGGGGAGCAGGGTGGAAAGACTAATCCAGGGAATTTTCATTGCTCTCACCTTTGGGAGCTCATGGATGTTCAGGGATAACTCCCGCACCTTCTGTGATGGGATGTGAAGGATGGTCTTTATTGCCAGTCAGTTCCGCAACTCATGACCAGCCACAGAGACCCAGAGGACTTCTTACTCCTTTCTAAATTTCCATTTCTTCATTGATAAAAATAAGGCTAATGTAAACTATGACCAGGGTCAAATCAAACAGGCGTAAAATACACAGAGTTGAAAAGCGCTTTTAGCAGAGTTCTATAAGTAAGTTAAGCATGAAAATTTAATAATTGCCCAGCCATCCCATGATGATATTCTCTTTATAAATATCCATTGTCTAGAACAGTGCCTGACATGAGGGAAAAGCTCCACAAAGGCAATTTCTCTGAAATTATGAGTTGTAGAAGAGTAAATAGAAAAAAAAAAGTGAGATTTGCTTTTATGTCACTCGGAAATCATTCAGGGTGCTGGACATTAAGAGGTGGTCAGAGGCTTATAACCCGGCTCCTTTGCTGCCACGGAGAACCTTGTCCCTATCCTAGAAATGTCACAGAAAGAACTTGAGTTTTTGTTGCTTGCTGGATCACCGTTGGACTCTTGATTCCAGCAATAAGCAACTTTGTGGAATAGATTTGAAGAACTTCATACCTCTTACGCTCAGTTTCTCACAAGTACAGTGCACATAGAAATAAATGCCCAGCAGAAGGGTGCTGGCAAACTACATTGCCCCAAACAGTGTCTGGCACAGAAAAACTCCCTAAATACCAGTTTCTTTTTTCACCTCCTCTCTTCCCCTCTCTGAAGCCCAACATGAGATGCCCTGGATACTTATTCCTTGCAAACAGCCAGGAACAGAAGTAGGAAAAACAAAACCCCAACTTTCTTCAGTTCCCTGTTTTCCCTTCATTCTGATCCATGAATGGTCCCCTTGATGTCACCATAATTCTACTGATGGTTTCTGTTGTGTGGCTATCAGACCTGTTAGAGGCGGGAAAATGCAATTTTCGTACCAGTAGGGAATAACATTCTGCACAACATTTACAGCCATAAATTAGTTAAAATGTAGTAGTAGCAGCAATTTTATTATGTGCAAAGCAACAATAAAATGATGTATTTATTGCTGTGTTACAGATGGAAGATTGTACTCTGTCTTTTCTGGAAAAGCAATTTATCATTAATTATCCTTTATTATACTCTTTGAGAAGATTTTTATTTAATTATTTGATGCACTGAACATTTCAATTACCTGGATTTAAAAATGTTTTTGCAATAATGTTTCTAATTTTAACTACCGAGCATAGCAGTATGTACTACGAATATAGAAAGTCCAAGTTTAAACTAGGGGATTTAAAAAGAAAAGAAGGAAGAAAGGCAGGGAAAAAGGAAAGAAGGAAGGAAGATTGTTGGCATCTCAACTCAGGGAAGTGAGAGCATGTTGAAGAATGGTGGGGGCCGTCTTCAGGGCATAATTTTAATAGGCCACCTTGAAAACCTTGAAAGAATATGATTTGAAAAGCTTAGGGGATGTTGCTAATTAACTTATTCCACTCTTAAGGAACGTCAGTAATCCAGGTGACAGCTTCAGATGCAGATGACCCCACCTATGGCAATAGTGCCAAGCTAGTGTACAGCATCCTGGAAGGACAGCCCTACTTCTCCGTGGAGGCACAGACAGGTACTGTGGAATGTCCTTGTTATTTGTGACACATTGTGCATAAAGAGTCCAAGTCTGCTCACCAGTCTCCTTTGATTCTCCATTTCCTACACTACAAAAAGGGGTAAAGAGGGCTACCTTACAGGGTTAGTGTGGGGATGCAACACCAGGCATGGTGCCTGCCTATGGTCAGCAGTCCGTGAAACATTGATTATTGTTTCTCCCAGATTTTACAACATCACAATAGCAGATATAATCTTAAAATTCGACTTTAATGTCAGGAGGGTCTTGGACTGTGGATCCAAATTAAGAGACTGTAGAACTTAGGTCCTGATGTTAAAACGGGCATGCTTGAATAACCACTGCAGGTGAGATGTCAGGGCTGAGTGTGAATATTCAAGTGAGGCTGCCCATCCCCAGCCTCCTCTGCAGTGCTAATAGAGCTCCAGAGCAGAGTGAAATCTAGGAAGAAGGCAGTGCAGACATTTTAGAGAAAATAAAGAGCAAACCGAAAAGGCCAGGCATGCTGGGTCGCTCATGCCTGTAATCCTAGCACGATGGGAGGCTGAGGCAGGTGGATCTCTTGAGCTCAAGAGGTCAAGACCAGCCTGAGCAAGAGTGAGACCCCATCTCAACTAAAACTAGAAAAACTAGCTAGGCCTAGTGGTGGGTGTCTGTAGTCCCTCAGCTACTTGGGAGGCTGAGGCAAGAGCCCAAGAATTTGAGGTTACTGTGAGCTATGATGCCACAGCACTCTACCCAGGTCGACAGAATAAGACTCTGTCTCAAAAAGAAATGTGAATAAATACAAAACCCAAACCAAAACTTGTCACTTGTTTTATACCAAGTTTGACTCTCGATGAGAATAAACACTAAAATTATGTGAAACTGCCAGTTCACAATATTATCCCAATTAACCTTTCTTTTTCCACAAATATTTCCCATATTTTTGAATGATGTCTACAAAATTATGTCCATTTATTGTTACAGTTAGAATCTATCACATACGTAGCTTATCCATCTTGTGTTACGTTCATTTACTTATCACAACGTGCACTTACCTAGGATTCATTTATGTGTAGCCACCTTGCTTCAGAACACAAATGTATATAGTTATTTCCCATGATTTCCTCAAACTCATTTGTCATTAGTCTTTTCAGCTTACCCCAGGATAAATGTGGAATTTCATCTGGAAATTTGAGATGTTAAAAATTCTCAGGGACTCAGAGTTAGGAAACCCCAATATGAACCTCCCAAATTATTTAACAGATAAGGAAAATGAGTTTGTGGGTGTTATTCAGAAATATGCAAATGTTATGGAACAAGAAACCAATCAAAACTAAGGCTTCTACAGGCTTTCTTTATATTTCTTACATAAATGCTGCAGAGAGAAAAGCTTCCAGATACCCTAAAGATCTGAGTGATCATAGAAACCATGTGCAAGGCTGGGCGTGGTGGCTCACGTCTGTAATCCCGGCATTTGGGTGGCCGAGGTGGGTGGATTGCCCTGAGCTCACAGATTCGAGATGAGCCTGAGCAAGAGTGAGACTCCATCTCTCTAAAAAAGGAAGGAAGGGAGGGAGGGAGGGAGGGAGGGAAAAGAAAAGAAGGAAGGGCCAGTGTGCAGGGATCCTGTACATTCCAATTTTTTTTTTTTTTGCCAGGGCCAGGTTTGAACCTACCACCTCCGGCCTTTGAGGCCGGTGCTCTACTCCTTGAACCACAGTGCTGCCCAGATTCCAATAATTAATTCATATTGTTTTCAGTGATAGGTGGTCATAGACAGTAAGACCCTGTGTAAGAGTCATGAATATTGTTAACCCATTTGGTTTATTCACTTAAAAATTAATATTAACATTTTAGTGTATTGTATGAAATCGATGCCTTCTACTTTAAACTATTATAAACCAGAGAAATGTTTTGAAGTGCCGCATGCAGGAATGGACTCAGGAAAGATTCTGCTGGTTCAGTCATGGGTATCCATCCATGCAATGGCCACTCAGATAGTTCCGTCTTTTAGGATCTTTACTCCTGAGAAGAATGAAGTTGTTACTTGATGTACAATAAAACATATAAAAGCAATAAAAAATGAATGCTGTAATTTTTTTTATTTGCTTGAAAAGACATAATCTTGGCTGGGCAAGGTGGCTCACGCCTATAATGCTACCCTGTTTCCCCGAAAATAAGACAGTGTCTTATTTTAAGGTCTGCTCCCAAAGATGCGCTAGGTCTTATTTTCAGGGGACATCTTATCTTTCCTGTAAGTAGGTCTTATTTTCGGGGAAACAGGGTAGCACTCTGGGAGGCCAAGGTGGGTGGGTGGAAAGCTTGAGCTCACAGGTTCAAGACCAGCCTGTGCAAAAAAGCAGGATTCCATCTCTACTAAAAATAGAAAAACTGAGGCAAGAGGATTTCTTGAGCCCAAGAGTTAGAGGTTGCTGTGAGCTATGATGCCACAACCCTCTACCCAGAGCAACATCTTGAGACTCTCTCAAAAAAAAAAAAAAAAAAAAAAAAGGAAAGAAAAGATATAATGAGAATGGCTGCCTTTGGTTATAATTATTGTGTTGAAATGACTCCTCTGGCAGGCCTGGGTTATTTTATTTACCTTTGCTTCCCCAGTGCCTAGAACATTTTTGTTGATCTCATGTTATTATGAATGAATACCTGTGACGTGTTCTGCTCACTTGTGCAGGTATCATCAGAACAGCCCTGCCCAACATGGACAGGGAAGCCAAGGAGGAGTACCACGTGGTGATCCAGGCCAAGGACATGGGGGGACACATGGGCGGACTCTCAGGAACGACCAAAGTGACCATCACACTGACTGACGTCAATGACAACCCACCAAAGTTTCCGCAGAGTAAGTAGGTGGGCTTGGCTTTCACTTTCAGTGGTGACACAGACAGCTGTGTGTCCTCTCCACTCCATCCCGGTGTTCCTCAGCTTCCAGAAATTGAAAACGAGGGACAATTTGTATCGTTCTTACAAAAAGAAAGAAAGACAAGACAAAAACAGCAACAACAAAAGTTAGTAAACACAGAGGTTATGAGAGAAGAAGAAGGTATAAAAAGTTTTTTGACCCTGGAAACAGAAAATCTATTTTATTAGATATTTCACTGGGGACTAGTAATATGATCTAGCACTTAATTAACCTTTTTTCATCTCAGTATCGTCATTTCTAACCTGGATAGAACAGTGATTGAATCCATTATCAATTGCTGTGTGACAAACTTGCTAGCAACCTGAATGGTTTAACACAATAATAATAATTTACTTGGGTCATGAGTCTGTAATTTGGGCAATTCTTGGAGGAGACAGCTTGTCTCTGTTCCCCACAGCATCCACTGAGGACCACTCCCCTGGGGATGGAGGATCCACTTCTAAAATCCTTTACTCACAAGGCTCCTGAGTGGTTGACTTCTGGCTGCTCTCCCATGTGGGCCTCTTCAGGGCTGGGTAGTGAAAGTGTGACCTCCAGGGACTCCAGGCGGAAACTGCATTGCCTTTTGTGAACTAGCTTCAGAAGTCACATGGGATCATTTCCACTAGTCATGAAGCTATGCCCACATTTACATTGAGCCCAGGTAGAGCCCACCTTTCAATGGAAGGACTATCACAGTCATGTTAAAGGAAGAGTGCATGGCTTGGGTGAAATTGTTTAGGCCATTTGGGCTGCAGCCATCTTCCACAGTACTGGTGGGGCTTGCCCATAGGACAAAATGAGCTAACATAAAATCTTATTATTTCAACTGGCATAAGCTATCAACAAATGCTAGCCGTTGTTATCTAGGGGATTATGGCTGTTCAACAAAATTTATAGAATTGCTGAGGGAATTAAAAGAAAAATGATTTTGAAAAGCTGTTGTGAATAATCATCATTACAGTAACAGCCATCATTTAATGAATAGTGGTTGTTATAGTAAATCTTGACAAGAGCCTACATTTTACAGTTAAAACTGGTTTCCATGAAAAGTCCAGTAATTTGCCTAAGAAATATGGCAGTCATAATTTGAACACAAATCTGTTTATGTACCTTATTTTGTCTCATATAATGGATACTTCTTTTGCTCAAAATTTTCAAGTAAAAATAAGGATGCACATTATATGTGGGTAGTATGACTCAGAAGCAGGGGAGCCAAATGGGTTTTGCAGATCACACACCCTCCTACTTGAGCCCACTGGGCACATGGGGTTCCAGTCTGTGAGGGTCTGAGATCTACCACCATCAAAGCTGGCAAAGCGTGAGGCCTGGAAAGGACTGGTAGCCCTGTGCAGGCTCCAGGGACCCGCCTGGCTGCCCATGAGCCTAACAGTGTCAGAAGTTGTCATCCTTCTGTTCACATGTGTGGCCATTTGTGCTGCAGTTCCTGATGTGGTGGGGAGGGAAGGGCTCCCAGGAGAGAGGGAAGGGGCAGTCATCACACAGTCTTCACAGAGGGCAGCTGCTGGGGGGCAGTGCAATCTGCACATTTACCAGGCAAGCATTAACCCTCCCCAGAGGGGTCTTTCCTTGCCAAGAGCCAGCCACTTACTCAGGGGAATTTTTCCTGAAATTTGATCCCCAAATGTGAATGTTCATTATACACAGAAACACATCACTCATTGCAAAATACGGAATACACAGGTGCACACGAGGGGACAGTATGATCGTCAGGAAGCTGACGTACATGGAATGTTCATCCCAAATGTGTCTTTTTCATTAGAGCCTGTGAGTTTATTACCAGAGAGGTTTTGCTTTCTGCAAATGAACGAACAAGGAAGGCAACTAAATACAGCCCCAGGAAGGCACTGTGGTTACATAAAGGAATCCAAAAACCACAATCGGCACAAGGGAAGGACTACTTTGCCTGGTCGGGCACGAGTTCAGCATCCTCAATCCGCTCATGGCTCATCTAACATCCCAAATGCTGTGTGCGCCACTGTCCCCACTATAAGATTGCCTGGTGTGCTGGAAGAAGAAGGTCAGACAGAATTATCAGCAGGTGGCCCTCCATGCCCTTGCTCCTAGACAACCCCACTGTCAAGCTATGCTCTTACCATACCAGTGGCACCAGCTTCACAGCCATGAACATGAATATGGTTTAGAGAAAACTGGCTCAGGACAAGCTTTTCAAACCTTTATAGAAATGGGTAGCTAGTTACAGAGAGAGAGATCTCACTTCCCTCTTGTTCTTTATCACGGAAGGCATGCTGAGACTAAATGGAACATGAATCTGAAAGCTGCAAAGCCATGTAATGTAGCTACATATAGGCAGAGAACTGGACTGACAAAACCTATGCCATGGGAAACCAAAACACACGGAGGGGAAGTAACTCGCCCAAGTCCACTCAGCTGGGGAGTGAGAGCAAGGCTTCCAGCCTTTGCTTCCAGCTCTACATTTTGTCTCATACCAAGTATTTTTCATATATAAAAAGCAAGTAAGATAATGTCAAATCTTACTTCTTTTCTGAAAACCTTCGGGTGCCTTCCTTGAATTTAAGCAAAACTGAGCATCTTTCCCACCCCCTGCTATGCCCTTTTGTACACACTTTCCCACCCCCTGCTATGCCCTTTTGTACCTCAACCAAGGTACGTGTCCTTGCCACTTTGCAGAAGGCCCCAGTCCCATTTGTCCTCTCACTGTTCTGCATCAGTTCAGGATGTTGCCACACACTGTTCCCTTAGCCTGTCACCTCCTCCTGCTGATACCCAGGCAGCTGTCTTGCTCTGTCCCTTTACCTTCCTTCTAAAGAACGTGTTCCCTTCCTACCACGTTATCCAACATCTGTCTTTCTCTGTTTCTCTCTCACTCCCCACGCTTAACCCCATCATGCACCTTCACTCACACACATGCGCGGAGTCCCACAGATACATCTGTAGCTCACGCTTTTGTACACACACTTATACTTGTGCACAACATATGCACACACAATCACGTTTCTGTTGACACTGTCAATTTCACAATCACACACAGCCACCCACTCTTCCTGACCTCTGCCCCTTGCCCCACTTTCTCTTCTTCCTAGCAATGACAGGGGCTGTCCTTATTTTTTACATCTGTCTTTATTTTTTCTCTTTAGTGTCCCCCGTGAAGGGCAGAAGCTTGACTTTTCTGTTGAGTAGTGAACAAAACAACTAAACCAGACTAAACCAACCAGACAGTTCCCTGGGGCTAGGAGAGCACCTGGAATGCACTGTATTGGGTTCCCCCTAGACAATAAATAAATACACACAGGAGGGCCACGTCCTGGGGGAGCTTCTCTGAAAAGGTAGTGCTTGACCACATGGTGAAGGAAGTGAGGAAAGAAGATAATCCACATACAATTAGATGGGGCATGACCTGGGAAGACAAAGGTTGCATCTGATTTGAACGTAACTATGGAGTTGTCAATGGTTTTTAAATAGAGAACGGTTTTGTTTGTTTCTTTTGTTTTGTTTTTCCGGGCACTTACTAAGCCTCAGAACTAACTCATGGACAATCCTGAGGACATACAAAGAAGCCTCTGCTCCTTGAATGTCTGAAGACCCAGGTGGTTTCCATCATTTCCTGATGGGAACTGTCAGGGAGCCTTGTTCTCCTCCCTCACACGTGGCAGGTGACCTCGCCCTGTGACCCTGGACCCTGATATTATTTTCTGCTCTTTGTGGAACACATTCTTTTGACAAGCAGGCCTTGCGGCATCTTCTGCCCATCTATTTTCTTCTTTCATGTTTTCAATCAGTAGAAAATTCAATTGTAAACCCTTTGAGAAATTGATTGGTATTCAATGAAATCTAAACCCTTACAACCGCCAAATAAAAGGGAAAATAAAAATAGATGTCATCTTCTTCTAGGCGTGTACCAGATGTCTGTGTCAGAAGCAGCTGTCCCTGGGGAGGAGGTAGGAAGAGTCAAGGCTAAAGACCCAGACATTGGTGAAAATGGCTTAGTCACATACAATATCGTTGATGGAGACGGGATGGAATGGTTTGAAATCACAACGGACTATGAAACGCAGGAGGGCGTGGTCAAGCTGAAAAAGGTGAGTTAGGGTGAGAAATTGAACATGTCACTGGTGTCACCTGCTCTGCTCTGGGAATACTGCAAGAAACAGGGGTTAAGAGATAAGAATTTGGGAAGCTAGGAGCTGACCTGACTTTGTAGGGGTGCCTTAAGCTCTGGGTAAGATCATGGAACTGTATCCCTTTACGTTACTGCAGAGGAAGCTGATAACTGGAACTGTTGATGCCTACTTAAGGTTGCTGTAAGTTTTTACAGGTTTTTACATTTGTCCCATATCCATGCGACCATTATGTAGATGTAAATTTTGCAGAAGCAGCCCTGAACATGCATGGAATTCCCTCCTTAGCTCTGCTAAGCTGAGTCTGTTAAAGAAGTGGTTTAGAACTTTTCCTGTTTCAAACACTCAAGGATTATAGCACTGCTGGCTCCTCTGAAAAACTTAAACCAATCCTCTGAGGTTTTTTTTTGTTTGTTTGTTTGTTTTGTTTGTTTTTTCCTCTCAAAATTGAACCAGGAGAAACATGAGTTATGATCCTTCTCCTGTAGTCGAACAGACTGTCATTATAAACATGTCCCTGCTATTAATTTATTAGAAAGGGGAGTTTATTGTTTCTTCTTGTTACATTTGCTCAGTACTGTTGGCCAGATTGAACACGAGCCTTTTATAAACATCCTTTTGCCTACTTTTCACAAGTACACACACACAAAGAAAATCATATAAAGTAGATAGTATTATCCCCATGGGCAGTGATACCTCAACTGAATTTTGAGGAGATTGGAACTCAACACAGATAAAATCGTTTGACCTAATCATAGTTCCCCCACCTCACAATTTGTAGTCAGGGAATGCAGGCCTAAGGCATTCTGGAACAACTTTCCTCTCAGGGCATTTTGGAAACATCTGGGCCAAAAAGCATTTATACAAAGAAGCCTATGAAGAGTCACTTGTAGGTGAAGAAACAGTGACAGAGCATTCTAAAACGGTTCCCCTCACACCCCCAATTTACCACTTGTGAAATCAGCACTTCTTCATCATTAAGGTGTGAGGAGCATTAAGTCTGAATTGGATGATGGGATTACCTTGGTTTTAATCAAGCATTCATTTTCAACTTGGTTTTCTAGTGTGAATATTAAGCTTCTTGGTACGATGAAAAGGATAAAACTGCCTCACTGATTTAAAAAAAATACTAATAATTTGCAGCATCAGTAAAGAGGCCAGAAGCTGGAGAGGAGACACAGGCCAGCTTGGGGAAGGCTGGTTCTGGAAAGAATCTTCCAGTAGGGAAATCGGGAAGCTGATTTTTCACAACCTTTGTGTGTAGACTGGGTTTGGGGGAAATACTATGGGGCACAGAACAAAGGGAAGATGGAGAGGGTGACTTTGTCATGAAAGAAAAAAGAAAATGAAGGATATGGAAGTTGAGGTGAAGGTTGGGTACTTGGAAAAGTCTAGATTAGTGAGGACGAATGGTCTGACCAGCCAAACCTAATTATCAGCCTCAAGGGGGTGGGGTAGTCATTGCTTCTGCTTTCTGCTCTGAAAAAGTAGCTGTGTGAATTGCATGTAGCCTACAGCTGTCAACTGAGTTCCTTAATTAATATTACTATCCCTCCTGCTTGACACTGACATATGAACATTGACATCAGCGGTTGCTGCCTCCCATCCTTTGCTGGTTGAGTAATTGGGTAGTTGCTTATGCTAAGGTTGTCACCTGTTTTCAGCATATTCAGGGCATAAACACACACTGAGTCTCCAAAATCCTGAAACATTTAAATCACCCCTGTGGAACTCATGCATCCTAAATGAGCTCTCTTGCATCTGATTAATTTGCACATTTTCCCCCAATTCAGTGTGTTTATCCTAAGCGATGGAATAATCTTCTATAAATCACTGCCGATTAGGTTCTAAACAGTGCAAGATGTTACTTCATTTGTCAAAGAACATTTGCTTAAACTTGTAGCACAAAGTTTCAAAGTTGCACCAGGGGAAAAAAATAATAATAACCAGAGGTGAATTTTACAGAGCAAAAATATATCTCCAGGTCGAAGTCATTATTATACTCAGTTTAATAATGTAAAAGGAGAGATGGTGGAAATATTTTAGAATTTTAAAAGTATTTTAATGTAGTATTTTTATTTATTCTTTAATCCTGTCCCCACTTTTCCTACCAAAAGTTATTGTGTTATTATTTATTGGGCAGCCTTTTGAAAGAGCCTGGAAATCTGAAGTTGAAGGGCTAGAATCTGGTTACAAGGAGATCCCAATTTAATAGGACAGTTAAGTGAAAAGGGAGTTTTCTGAGCCTTGGCAGTGCTGATGTTTTGAACTGAATAATTTCTTCTTGTTGTAGGGAGCTGGAGTTTTTTGTTTTGTTGTTGTTGTTGTTTTTGTTTGTTTGTTTTTTGCACTGAAGGATATTTGATAGCATCACAGGCTTCTTCTCCTCACTAGAGGTCAGTAAGCACCCACTCCACCCCGTCAGTCCAAAAAATAGCTCTGGACGAGGCCCAATATCTGGACATGAGTGACTGAGAGCAAAATCACTCCCCAGGTGACAGTCAACTGTAATCAAGTATGAGAAGACCTATGAATATGAGTCCTGTGTGACTCCTTAGGGGGACAATTTTTGAGCTGAATCTTGAGAGATGAGTAGGAAGTTGCTGAATAGTTAAGAAGGAAAAAAGCTAGGAAAAAAAATAGCCCGTGAAGAACTAATAAGAACTGAAATAGGACACGTTTAACCAACTACAATACAGGAGACAGTTACAGTAGGACCAATTGGCGAGCTTGTTAAAATTTAAGGAAGACATTGAAAATAATTGAAGAAGGCAGAAGAGGTCGAGAGACAGTGGTGAAAAAGAACTCAAGGAAACATAGTAAGTAGAACCATTCATTTACTGAATGGCTTAGAAAACAAGTATACCTTGAGTTCTGATGCGTCAGAGTTTAATGGTAAACAAGAGAGAAAGAGAGAGAAAACCTGCCCTTGGGGTATTTAGACATCTCTATGGAATTAGCTGAGGAAGAACCTGGATAAAATACAAATGAGATTTTTGGTGGCTTGATAAGATGTGAGGAGGAAAACCCAATCTGTTCACTGCAACACCCTTGACTAAATGAGAATCCTATCTGTCTCCAAGAAATCCTACCACAGTTTCTGAGCTATTTATTTTCAATCAAATAAACTCCTTGTAAAGCAGTGTGAAAGCAGCATGATAAGACATTTTAAACATTATTTTAATAAAACTATTTTTATGTCTGTTTTTTTTTTTCCCTTATATTCTTTATCCACATACATAGATGTGGATACATAACATTTAACAGGGCTGCAACAGAGGGTGATCTGATTTGTTAACTTAATGTCACATCGTAAACATTTGAACATGCTGTTATATAATATACATAATCATTTTTAATGACTGCATAACGTCCCATCCTATCGATGAACCATTATTTCCTTAATAAAATCTCACAGCTGGATTTGGTGTTTTTGGTGTATGTTTCCCCAGATTAGTATAACCTTCTATTATATCTAACAAACACCATGCATTTTTGAATATTGTTTGTTTGGGTTTTCTGTTGAATTAATCCCTCAGGGAGGATTTTCAGAGGTGGGATTAGTAAACTAGGGGGTATTAAGATTTTTATGGTTTATGCAATGTGTTGCCTCATTTAGCTTTATTTCAACTACTCATAACATGGATATAAATGTTCATAATGGGAAAACTACCTCAAATCCTTTTGGAGGGAGGAGGGGAATAAATTGTAGGCAAATGCCTACATGCTATCCAACCATCAGCCCTCCTCCTTAGTCAATCAAAATGACGGACATGTATAACCAGGTGAGCACCGGGGAGGCAAAGATCAAGAGGCAGTGCACTCCTTATATGCATTCTCTCCACCTGGGGAGGAAAATAAGCCACTGCAGAAAGTCTGCTGAGGGACCACAGTAATCTGCCTGGAGCTACTGAGGGCTTCACAAGGCAGGGAGGCTTGGGCTGACTACCAGAAGACTTAAAATCTCGAGCAACTGGGAAAGGGCACGGCAAACTAAACTTTGCAGAGACCTGGACAGTCTAGCATGGCATCTGAAATGGATCCATCAGACTGCAGCATGGCGAAACTTTCCTCCGCACCAACAGGACTTTCCAATGGGAAAAGGGGCTCTGAGTCGCTAGGCACATTGCCTAAACCAGCTCCCAAAAGTTCTACTTTATGGGCGTCAACAAGACTCGGATATGAGAAAATGTCGCCTTTTCTGATTACCATTTACCTGGTCTCAGAACTATATATAACATTCCAGTTTTTGATTCTGTCTAATAATTGCAGAGATTGCTGAGATGTTGCAGTAGGCTTCTGTCTTCAGCCTAGAAATATCACTCTTTTCTGCTGCTAAGTAACCCAGCCAGGGAGGAAGGGGCTGATGATAGAGGGGCTAGGGGCAGATTTAGCACTAGGAAAAGGGAGTGTTCCCTGAATTTGGAAGGCAGAGATGGGAAGATGATGGAAAACAGTGTCAAGGAGATTGAACATATTTAACCTTCCTGAATTGGGGATCATTGTTAGTGTAGAGTTCTGCAAAATGAGGTTGGGACTAAGCCCCGCCACAGCATGCCCACTCAGGGTAAGTGTTTGCCTGGCAGAGGACAGCAGCAGACAGACAGGTGCCCCCTAAAAGATCAAACTCTTCCCAAACATTTGGTAGTTCAGCATCATCCAGGGTCCTAATTAGAAAGTTAGTTCTTGCACATGAGGGCTTTTCTCTGTGCTATGGTTTCACTTTTCAACCTTTGCTGACTAATTCCTTGTAATGCCTGTCATTCATCATGAGGGACTGTTTACCATCAATTTCCCTGTAACTGCAGCCGTTGCAATAAATGTCTTCTCAGTGCTTTTCATATCTGTGTAAAATCTGCCCTGCTTACACTTGTTTTTATTTAAATAGACCCTTTTTAATATATATGCATTCTTTTTAAAAGGAAGCATTTTTCTCATTATCCTGTCACTTACCCAAAATAGAAGGTAACGTAAAAATGAATATAATCAAGTCGTGATATTCCAGCTGCAGTGGTTCTCAACCTTCCTAATGCCGCAACCCTTTAATACAGTTCCGGTGGGTCGCAACCCGCAAGTTGAGAACCCATAAGTTGAGCTAGAGGGTGGTATCATGGTCTCTCAAAAGAAAGATTAGGAGGCACAGGGGATATGTTAAAAACTGAGCATTATATAGAGAAGTTCTCCTTGGTTTGTTGGAGATTGAAAGAATTAGAAAAGGAATAATTATATCAATAAGCAAGTCCATGTCATTTCACAACACCACCTATCAACATTACTCATAAATCACTCAAGTCATCTTATAGGCGAAGGCCCCTAAGGGTTCTAGACTTTGAAAAACACAATGTGTTAGTCATCAAACAAAACAAAATTTCTTTGGCTGAAATGTAAAGGATATTTTCATTGCCAAGACTCTTAATGCAAAATGGGCTCCAAAGTTTGTTTGTTTATTATGACAGAAAGTCTTACTTTGTTTCCCTGGCTAGAGTGTAGTGGCATCTCCCTAGATCTCAGTAGCCTCGGACTCCTGGCCTCAAGTGATCCTCCTACCTCAGCCTCTTCCAGCTAACTTTTTTTTTTTTTAATTTTTTATTTTTAGTAAATACAGAGTCTCCCTCTTGCTTAGGCTGGTCTTGAACTCCTGAGCTCAAAAGATCTTCCTGCGTTCACCTTCCAAAGTGCTAAGATTATAGGAGTGAGCCACCATGCCAAGCCCAAAATGTATTTTTGTAGTGTTTAAATTCCCCTCTGTAGGTAATTTCTAGTGGCCATTTTGGGCAACTTTAGTGTTGCTATATAAAATGTGATTCATAATATTAATAGACAATGTGATCCTCCTGTGTCTGTCATGCTCCTAGGATGACCCAATAAGCACATTCCAGGTTTCAGCAATTGATTTCTCTGATTTTATGACCAAATGGCTAAGGTAATTATATATTGACTAGACACTGATTTTTCTGTCTTTGAGGAACTATTCACTCTACCCTATAAAACAATCAGATCTTTCTTTTCCATTATTCTTTCAAGGAATTGGTTGTCAATCTTCTCTTCATTCTTGCCAGCCCGTAGATTTTGAAACCAAAAGAGCATATAGCCTGAAGGTAGAGGCAGCCAACGTGCACATCGACCCAAAGTTCATCAGCAACGGGCCTTTCAAGGACACAGTGACGGTCAAGATCGCTGTTGAAGATGCCGATGAGCCTCCTATGTTCTTGGCCCCGAGTTACATCCATGAAGTCCAAGAAAATGCAGCTGCTGGCACTGTGGTTGGGAGAGTCCATGCCAAAGACCCCGATGCTGCCAACAGCCCGATAAGGTACAGATGGATTTATTTTAAGAACCTGGATGGGGAACTTTAGAGTCAAGAGGTTTGGGGAAAGCACCGTAGTAATCACATCCTTCAATCTCCAAAAGCATCTTAACTGTAACAGGTTTAATGGAATGTAAACAAGGCTAACATTTAGAAGATGTGAATTCCACGTCATCTCCGCTACTAAGTTGGGCTTCTTCAAGCTAAATAATTTCTGGAGCAGATTCCCCAATGTCTGCTAGATAAAACAACCCTTTCCTGAGCTTGTCTGCCTCAGGCAACTGTGGTGAAGTGTAAATAATGATTGTGAAAGAATTTTAGCAATTACACGTTATCGAACACCTTCCCATGCTCCAGTTACTCTAATAAGTATGTTAGACATAGGATGTAATCTAGCCCTTCAACTTTATTGTTACATAAATTGTTATCTTTGAATTGAAAGGAAATTTGGGCTTTGCAAGAAAAAAGGGACTTGACCAGAATGACACAGCCATTGAGCAGGAGACCAGGGCAGCAAGCTCTGTCCAACTGCTGCTGAGAACTTTGCAAAGGCAGTACAGTGCACTAACAGATTTCAGATGCTTTTGTTAGTAGTAATACATTTCTTGTGGCTTAGAAAAGTACCCTAAACTCTGCTTCCCCATTTATATCCCAACCTGAGTTAATGACCAATGAGGCTAACGATGAATAGAGAAGGTAGTAAGAATTGAACTGAGAAGGGTCTTCAGTCACAGATTCAAGATCTTTATAGGTAGGAATTTATGGTCCCCTGACGTGTGCCCTGAACTGGATTCTGGCAGGTGTTTCTTCTTCCTTGGCTCCTCTCCTAATTCATTTTTTGCCTGGATCCCTTTATCTGCTTCTCCAGGGTCTCCCTGCTTCCAATCTCTCACCTACCTTTCCATATAAATCCCCCTTCCAAAATAATGTAAACTCCTTTACTTAAAGATCTTCTTCCAACCTCGCCAACTCAGTCCTTTTAGTGAAGCACTCTGCTCTCACCTAACCCTGTTTTTTACATGTTATTCCATCTAGTTGGAACTTTCTGCCTTTCCAATTTGCTACAGTGTATTCATTTTCTTCATCTCTGCTCAGTTGTTAATTTTCTCTAGGAATTCTTTCAGGGCTCTCTAGAGATGGATGAGATTTCCTTCCATTGGCTTTTACCTTCGTCACCATGCCCCATCACAGTGACACTTAGAGCCAGGGACATATTTATCTAATTGAAAGGTCAACAAACTACAGCCTAGAGTCCAAATATGGCTGCCATTTGCTTTTTTTTTTCCTTCTTCCTTTCTTTTTTTACTGAGAAAAAACTTCTCATAAAGCATAAAATTCACCCCTTTAGGGCAGGTGTGGTGACTCAAGCCTGTAATCAATCATAGTGCTCTGGGAGGCCAAGGTGAGTGTATTGCTTGAGCTCAAGAGTTTGAAACCAGTCTGTGTGAGAATTAGACCCTATCTCTACTAAAAATAAAAAATAAAAAACCCTCTGTAGTTCCAGGGGAACTACTTGGGAGGCTGAGGCAAGAGAATCGCTTAAGCCCAAAAGTTTGAGGTTGCTGTGAGCTGTGACGCCAGAGTACTCTACCGGGGGTGACATAATGAGACTGTGTATCAAAAAAAAAAAGAAAGAAAGAAAAAAACTAGCCCGTGTTGTGGTAGGTGCCTCTCTTCCCAGCTACTTAGGAGGCTGAGGCAGGAAAATCCCTTGAACTCAGGAATTTGAGGTTGCTATGAGCTATGATACCACAGAACTCTACCCAGGGCTACAGAGTGAGACTATGCCTCCAAAAGTAAATAAATAGATAAATTAAGTAAAAAAAAAATCACCCCTTCAAATTAATTATTGGTTCTTAGTATATTTCATGAGGTTGATCAACTATCGATCCCATCTAATTCCAGAACGTTTTTATTGCCCCCAAAGACATATCATAGCCCTTAGCAGTCACTCCCCATTCCTTTTTCTCCTCAGTTCCCAGTAAAAACTAATCTACTTGTCTCTGTATGTTTGCCTATTCTGGATAATTTATATAAATACAATGATACAGCATGTACTCTTATGTAACTGGATTTTTTTTTTATTTAGCATAATGTTTTTAAGTTCATCAGTGTTACAGATGTACTGGTATTTCATTTCCTTTTATTGCTGAATCACATTTTATTGTATGGATATACCATATTTTATTTATCCATTCATACTTGGGTGGACAGTTAGGTTATTTCTACTCTTGGCTATTGCAGATAATGCTGCTGTGAACATTCCTGTGCAAAATTTTAGGTAAACACATGTTTTCTTTTTTTCTTGGGTACATACCTAGGAGCGGAATTGCTGGATTATATGCTAACTCTATATTTAACTTTTGGTGGAACTGCCACTGCTTTCCACAGTGGCCACACAGTTTCACATTCCTGTTTGCAGTGCATAAAGGTTCTGATTTCTTCACATTGTCAGCAACACTTGTTGTTTTCTTTTTTTGATTACAGCTATCCTAGTGGGTGTAAAATAATGTCATCTACTCAAATCTTTTGCCCACTTTATAATTGGATTATCTCTTCATTTTTGAGCTCTAAGAGTTATTTACATATCCTGGATACTAGAGCTTTATCAGTTTTATGATTTGAAAATATTTTCTCTCATTTTATGGATCATATTTTCACTTTCTTGACAGTATCCTTCAAGGCACAATAGTTTTTAATTTTGATGAATTTCAAATTATCTGTTTTTCCCTTTGGTTTCTTTAGATATCCTATCTTTGAAAACATTGTCTAAGTTCATGAAGATTTACACCTATGTATTTTAAGAAGTTTTATGGTTTTAGCTCTTACGTTTATGTCTTTCCTACATTTCAAGTAAATTTTTACATATGTTGTGAGAGAGGAGCCTAACTTTATTATTTTGTATGTGGATATCCATTTCTCCCAACACCATCTGTTGAAAAGTCTATCCTTTCCCCAATTGAGTGGTCTTGGCATCCATGGCGAAAATTGACCATAATATCCAGGTTTATTTCCGACTTTTACTTACATTCCATTGACCTATACCTGGGTCATTATAAAAATGTGAGATACATAAAAATCAATAAATATAAAATCGACATGGATGGAAACAGATGAAGCCCTCTCAGCAACACTGATAAGCTAAGCAAGTTGAAACTCACACAGGTGAATCAGAAAGGCTGCTGCCAATTATGTTTCTTCAAAGTGAAATAATGGACCACAACACAGTCTGTCTCAAATCTTTTGTTGTGAACTACACATGTCTGTCCATATTCCAGTGCCCGTGTAGTCTTAATTGCCATAGTTTTGTATTATGTTTTGAAATCAGGAACTCTTGAATTTTCCATCTTTCTTCTCACCACCCAGTTTTTAAATAAAGTTCTATAGTCACAAGTAACACATGTTTACATGTTATCTATGCCTACAAAGGCAGGGTTCAATAGCTGAGACAAAGACCCCACTTCTACTATATGACAGCCTGAAATATTTACTGATTGGCTCTTCGGAGAACATGCTTACTGACCTCTGTTCTAATATACCATTCATCCTTTCAGTCAACAGAGTACCCAGCCCATAGTGGATGTCTAATAAGCATTTATTGAATGAATAACCAAAATAACACACAATTTGGCTTAGAAACTTAAGAACACAGTTTCTGAGTGTAAAGCAAGAGGCATGATAAAAATGATGATATTTCATGCACATGTTTATTCAAATAGTCTTCATTAAGCACACCCTGGGGGTTCCCAATCTACTTGGAAAGGCAGATACCTATAAAATGTAAGTGCATGAATATGAAAAAATCAAATGTATGGAAGGAAATGACCTTGAACAGTTGAGTTTATACATTTATCAATATATTAAAGAAAATAGTGGCAGTGCAGAAGGAATTCCCAACTGTAAGCATTGTTCAGTTGCCTTTGAACATTGTCCCTTCTGGGATAAAAAGAGAGAATTAACATTTACTGAGAATCTGCTCAACCTCATATGATGTGTTCCAAAGCATTATTTAAGTTAATCCTCCTGACATCCTTTGTGGCTATGACAGCTCTAAAATTGGATAAATGGAAATACTGAGGCTCAGAGCCATGATGTAACTTCTTTAGAGTCACATGTCCCATCAGTGTTGGAGACTGGATTTTAGCCTAGATCTACCTTGAATGCATTTGGGGCTTTTTATTCTAACCCAGCGGCCACTAATGGAAAGATTTCCAAAGAAGGTTTGATTACTGTGTTCTCTCTGTGCAGGAAGATACATTACATAATGACTGGGAACCCTTGTAATACCTTTAAAGTACTTAAAAATGTTCATGGTGTGAATTTTAAATGAGTAATCTTTGGCCTAGAATATTGAGGTGCATTAACAATTTTTTCAGAATATCAGCGACGTCAAAACACATGGAACAACCACTTATTTCCTCTGCACCTCATTGTCCCTCAAGATTTACATCTGCAATTGGTTATTTGGGTCACGTTTTCAGTGGTAGCTGTTCTGTGCATGTAGGCAATTTCCATGTCTATAATTATCCAAGGATGCTCAATACTGCATATCAGCCAATCCCCCATTCCCACCCACTTGGGTCCCTGTTCTTAGAACTGCCAGACAAATTATGAAAGAACATTCACAACTTTTTATTCAATGGGCCTCTTGTCCTCATTTCCTAATTTCCTGACTGTTTCTTTACACCTTTAAGGGACTTTGTCCCCTTGGGTGCATAAATGATAGTGTCACCCAAACTCTTAGGTACTTGGACATTTTGTAAATCTTCTTTCTCAGACTCTGTAGTTGTAGACACATTTTTGTTTACCGTTTCCTTTCTGAAAAATTCTCTCTCCTTGGCGTCCTTGGCACTGACCTCTTCATGTCTCAGATAAAACCCTATCTGGCGTCTTCATTAGTCTTTGATCCCCATCCAGGCATCAGGGCCTCCCAGAGGCTCAGCTTTTTGACTTTGACCTTTTGCTCGGTGTCCATTCACCTGCAGTGTTTTCATGAATGTCATGATTGAACTGAGCTGGTCTGCCATTAGGCTGGTCTTTCTCCCTGATTCTAATTCAATATTTATTATACTGCCTGCTGTGCATTTTCACGTACTTTTTTTTTTTTCTTTGACTGGTCATTCATTCATTCAAGATATATTTTTGAGCTCTTACTTATTGACGTATTTTAAAAAATGAAAAAAGCTGACCTCACCCCTGATTCTGAGAGATTTACAGCAGAGCTGAGATTTTGCTCTTTAGCACTCAACCACGTCCCGGTTTGAATTTCATCCTCTCCTTCCTGTTTTCCTGTTTTCTGCAGCTTCCAATATTTTCCTCTCTCTGACACTCTGCTTCCTACGGGATATCCACAGATTCACCTAGTCTTAGTCAGGTGACTTTACATTTATCCCATGACCCCTATACTTAACTCTCTTATCCCCTCATATTTTAAAAAACTACATTAGATTTTAAATTTCCTCTGTCCCCTCTTCCACTGTCTCTTGCTCAGACCACCTTGTTCATCCTACTTTATTACCTTTCTGATAGCTTGATTCCATTTACTGGCTTCTCTGTTCAGAAACCTTCCATGCTTTCTCCCTGGCTACCATCTGACATTTGAGAGCTTCCACCATCTGTCTTCAGGGTATAAAAGGAGCAACAGTAAAACACAAACAATGGAAGCTGCTGTTCATTGCACTGCTTACTGTGCAGGAGGCACTAGGATAGGCAGCTTAAACATCCATTATTTCATTTAATCTCGACAGATAGCATAGAAGTCTAGTGCTATGAATATCCCAGGCTAAAAAAATCAACACACTGAGCTTCGAAAATCTTAAGTGGTTTTCCAGTGTTATTCAGCTGACACATAGTGGAGCGTGAAGGTCTACCTACCTTAGCGTTTTCTAAAACCAAAAGTCATTTCCTTGCTTCTATAGAATAATGCCTTGAATGATCAATTGTCTTTCTTCCTATGTTCTATGTTGACATATCACATCAACTAAACAGTAAGCTCTCTCATGGAGGAAGACAAGTCTTCTAGGATTTTTTATCTCCTTTTCCTATAGTGCTGTCTGCTAAAGTCTCAGCGACTGAGTCCTTCCCAACCATCATGAGATGTGTGACTATTTCCTCTCAGTGTCACCCCTGGGGAAAGGGACTCATCATTCCATTCTCACGGGGAGCTGTGAAGTCTGGTGACATCACAGATGAGCTCATGTTGGGTACTGCTGCTCTGTGGCTGGTCCCTCATTCCTGGAAAGAACATAGTCTGGGATTAGAAGACCTAGGCTTCAATATTGGCTCCTAAAAAGGACCAGACACAGACCATTTGCAAATCCCATTCTTTGTGAATTTAGAAGATTAGCCCTTTGACATCCATCATCTTTCCTACCTCTAATGTTACTTGATTTTTGACCATCAATGAAACTTTTCAAACAAATATAGAAGGTAAATTTTAGGGAAAGATAGCTTAGACTTTTAAGAACAGGACACCACCCAATTAGAAAGCTCAGCATACTACTCTAATTGACATAACCCCCTTTACGTTTATCTCCATTTTGGAGTGAATATAGTAGAGCTAAAAGGCTTTGGAGTTCAACAGACCAGACCCATTGAAACTGAAGCTCACCAACACTGCGGGTATCCTGGGCAAGTTATTTTACCTTCCTGCATCTCTTGTACCTCCGTATACACCACTCTACCCCCATCTCCCACCTTACCTTGTCATAAATACACTCCAATAATAAATATTCTGCAAATTCTTTTGTTTTTAGTTAGAAAAATGTTACCTTCTAGTGGGTAGCTAAAACCTTCCAGCTATTCTGTTGTGCACAGTCCAGAGTCACTAAGATCTGAAAGTTGGCCTACGAGTGAATAGCCAAGCTTGGTTTGCATAATGCACCCTGAAATTCTGAACCAAGCTAACTGAGAACCCCCCAAACTAAGTAAGATAAAAAAGTTAGCTGAAATATAGTTAGCGTTTTTTCTTTAAGGAGAAAACTATTTTTAGGGCTATAAATGGGTCTTTGATGATAAATTTAGATAAATTCGAAACTATTTAATATTTCATGTGCAAAAATCTGGCAAAGGTTTAACACGTTTGTGACTTTCTGAGTAGTTTTGGAGTGAGGCAAACTCACTTCCCAAATGCAGTTTCATAAATATTCAGATGGCGGGTGATTGTAGTAAATATGGAGAAAGATGCAACATCTTATTATACTTCTCAATCAAATATGCTAAACAGTTCTTTCATTCATTGTACTGAATAAAGAATTTCAGCATGGCAAAATGATTTCTATAAAAGATTCATGCACAAAGTTTGAAAAGTAAATTTGATTAAGGAGAAAACCTAGCCGAAGCAATTCATCGAAAAAGTTGCTTTAAATACAGCATGGAGAAAATATTCAAATATTAAGTTGCTCTGAATGCCTTGCTCTAATTGCCCCATTTGCTTTCTGCTTAGGTATTCAATCGATCGTCATACTGACCTCGACAGGTTTTTCACTATTAATCCAGAGGATGGTTTTATTAAAACTACCAAACCTCTGGATAGAGAGGAAACTGCCTGGCTCAACATCTCTGTCTTTGCAGCAGAAATCCGTACGTATTCTCCTAAGGGTTTTGATTCTGCTTTATGAAACATATTATTTCTTCAGACTCCCTCTGCATTCTGGAAAATAAAATAGCTGATATGGGCTAATGATTTTTTTTAGTCTTAAACATATTTTTGAGTCTTTAAATTTTATTTTTGGTTATTTGTCTAGGCAAACAAAGAGGCAAATAGAGATTTTTTCCCCCCTCTGGCAGAACTGCATACGGACTTGTTAAGACAGCCCATAGCCCTTGGCATTTTGAAACTCATAACCATCGCTGAAGGATTTCCCACTCTATAGTGTCACTAGATTTGTAAATGCAATGTAGCAGAGTCCCTAGAGCCAATATTTGTGGGTCCTTGCCTACCTGTAGACCAGTGGTTATCAAACTTGATCACGCATGGAGTTGATTACAAATCAAGCCCTGTCTGTATCTCATGGACAGCTTGTTTTAAAAAAGGTTTCTGGGCCCACCCTCAGATCCTGTGATACGGTCAGTCTAGGGTAGGGCCCTGGGGACTTTCCCTTTAAGAACCTCTTTGACAGATTATTCTCTAGGGGTCAGATTCCATTATAAACCTTTGGAATTAAAGCTCTGCAAATTAGAGTCAGCAGTAGCGGTAAAGTCCTTACTGGTTTTAATATTGTTGGTTTTAATGTTGACAGTCCTTCTAAGATATCCAGCTCATACTGGAATGAGTACACTTGTGCTTTTAGGTGGCTGTTATGCTAATACCTTTCCCTGCCCTGCTGAGATTGGTGGCAGGAGAGTAAAATTCTTTCCCAAGAGTAAGCCTAGACATTGTGTATTCTTCCCTGGCCGTTGGTTACTGTCTGCATTCTCTCCTCCCAGACAACCGGCATCAGGAAGCCAAAGTCCCAGTGGCCATCAGGGTCCTTGATGTCAATGATAACGCTCCCAAGTTTGCTGCCCCTTATGAAGGCTTCATCTGTGAGAGTGATCAGACCAAGCCACTCTCCAACCAGGTAATGCAGCTCTCCCCTTCCCCGGCTAGGAGCAAAGCATTTGGAAATAGAGTTTGTTACTTGAAAGCATCACCTGTAGTTACCTCCCTCTGCCTAGAAAGTCAGAGCCCTAATTTTGCTCTGAATCTATGTTTGCTAATTAAAATCAGGCTTTTTAGCCAGCTAGGGATTCTTGAATAAACGATGTGCCAATGTCAGGGTGATTTATTTACGGGCCACCTTTCTCTTTCAGCCAATTGTTACAATTAGTGCGGATGACAAGGACGACACAGCCAATGGACCAAGATTTATTTTCAGCCTACCCCCTGAAATCATTCACAATCCAAATTTCACAGTCAGAGACAACAGAGGTTCGTACTAAAGTCCCTACGCATTCAGAGAAGTAGACACAGAAAACAAATGAAGTTTATATTGGGCTGTGCAAGAATTTTCGCTAACCTTAATGAGCCTTCCTGTTGAAGAACCAACAGGAAATAATAACGCCACCTTTATTTTGAAACATGGGCTCATTTGATGCCTGTGAATAAATGAGTCTAATTTTATTTTCCTTTTTTTTATTGGCTTTGATATTCATGAAGCAGTGGGAAAGCTTACAGGGTTAATATGCAAACAACTCCATTTACCTTTTTTTTTTTAAGGGTGATAAACCCTTGGGGGAAAAGATGGCTTTATGAATATTGATAATAAGTAAAGCCCTCAAAGAGATCAGTTCAAGTTTGTAAGATGGTTTATTCTTTCAGCTGGCCTTCCCTAATGCAGCATGGCTGGGTACAAAGCTTGATACCTAAAGGTGGTGGCAGAATTGATGCCTAAAGGGCCTAAAACAAAGCACTCCTTGTCTGTTGTAAAAATGGCAAACCTTAATATGATATCTGCCTCTCCCTTCATCAGCCAAGGAGATTTCAGGCTTGCAGATTATTAGATGTTCCTATTATATAGGCCCAGACTGATGCAGTTCCTGGACAAAATTGGCGCCAGAGCCAGAAAAAAAGAAGAAAATGATTTTTGACTGTCAGCTACAGTAGTTTGCTCTGTGCATTACTTCTTTTAGTGCAAATTATCCAAAAAATCCTGTGGTAGGGTCTCTGAATACAGAAAGACTAATACCGTCATTTAATGTGGGAACAAAAGTGTTCCTTCTGAATATAGATGTTTTCGTTAGCACCAGCCCAGCCAGGCACTGGGTTCTAGGTGGATTGCTTTCCCAGTGACTGAGAACAGGCTTGTAAGATCTTAAAGCTTTCTAATTACTCTCCCCATCACCAGGTGCTATGTTCTAAGAACCACGCTGAGATCCTTCCCATACTCTGCCTGCTTAATTCTCTTAACCACACCATAGGTATAGGGAGGCATTGGTCCCATTCCATTTTACAGATGAGGAAATTTGAGTCACAGAATCATGAAGTAACTGGCCCCAAATCAATAAGCCGGACAGAAGTTAGAGCTGGGTTTTTACCCAGGCCCTCAGAGGCTGGATGCTACAGCCCTCAGCATTGTACCTTAAAGTGGTACTAATTAAAGCAGAGAGGGGCTCCTGTGCTGCTTGGGTTTTGAACTTATTTAAGCATTTAATTATGGGCCTTCTAATCAAGCGTACACCAAAGGAGATGATGAGGTAAAATGCCCAGGTGTTATATCATAGATTTCTCTCTCCTGGTGCTTGGATTGCTACAATGAACTTGTTCTTAAGCGCTGGGGTGTGGGAAACTTTGATGTAGAGACATGTGTTTTAAAGGAACTCTGCAGTACAGCCTATGTTTTGCTTTATCAATAATTCCTATTATTTTAAAATAGAAATATTATTTAGCATTCTTTCATTTTGTGTTGAAGGTATTTGTTTTTTAACCTGCTGGCTTTAGTTAAGGTACACATATTATCCCCTTAAATAGATAATTCTGCAAACACTAAGGTAGATAGTAAGTTTTCAGCCAGGAGCACACACACTTTGCATAGTACACCTATGTGATATAGGAATTTCTTTTTATAATGATGGTTTTACGCAAAACAGGGAGACCGGCATATAGTAAGCATTTGAAAAAAACAATGTGTACTGAACTGAATTGAATAAGATAGCATAAGTAGTGTTTTCATAATGCTTTTTAAGATATACATATGTGCGCATCTATATTTGAGTTAAAGGGAGTCTCTGCCTCCACTTATGGAATTTTCTCCATTCCCAAATCAGTTCCAATTCCACCCTGGGTTGATTGACAGCTGGGTTGATGTTCCAGCCTAGGCTTACATCAGTATTCTAATGAAGAAATACCTATGATTTACAATGTATATTTGGTTTTATCAACAGAGACGTGATGGACTCAGTTGTCCAGAAAGTTCTGATGTTGTCATGTGCCTCCAATGTACCAATCTTCTTTTATTAACTGTTTTCTCAAATATGTGTGGTCAAGCTTATCTGTGTGTTGATACAATTCCCAGCTTACATTTGAGGTTTAAGTCCTGGCTGTATTCCCCATAATATCCCTGTTCATCCTGGGATAAGCTATTTATCATGGGCAAACAGCTGGGTTTCCCAGACTTTGCCCCCTGTGCCAACTTCACTTCTATCACCTGCTGAGTCTTCTCCTTATGTCTGTGCAATCATATTAAGTTACCGCTAACCTATAAAAACATTATACTAAGACGTATTTTTCTCTAGAGGGTTACAAGTATTTTACTTTGTCTTACTCCTTTTCAGATACCGACTATATTTTCAAGGAGATTGTACAATATTACCATGGGTCAGCCAGCCCACAGCACAATTCATCTCCCCTGCCCTCTCCTATCAGAGAATAATACCTCTGTTGAGCTACCCCTTTTGCCAAGAATTGCTACTTTTTAAGAAAAATTACTTTATTAACTATGGCAAACAGTTAATGAAAACTCCCATGTTTAGAGCTATTACAGAACCTTAAAGCAAATACAGTCCTATAATTATCATTTAATAGAGTTTCTTTCTCCTAGCTCCTAAAAGTAATTACATATTGAAGTAATCCAAAAGGAGTAATCACATTCCACATCCTATTAATAGCCTACTGAGTTACCAAATTTCTCGGCTGAGACTGCTTTCCATAGAAAACATGAGATAATGGTTTATATCACGCTGAGTAAAAGCATCCAGTTTCTTTCTCCTTGAGTGTTTACTTCCATTATGCCGTGTAAATAATCAGTATTGTGTTTGCCTAAACTCTTCCATTAGCATTTCAATGTCTTTAGAAAATATAAGAGGAAAAGCCATCTTAATACACTCAAGCTTTTTACTTCATTTTATCTTATTCCTTTCTACAGTCCAGGCTTCAAAGTCAACTCGGCAGGCATCAGGGAAGTAGAACACTGAATGATTCTTCAACATTTATTAAGCCCATCTTGGGTTATAAATCAGGAATGGTGCGGCCTGGGCAGCCAAAGAGCTGGTCCACCCAGGTTTTGAGATGCATTTACTTTGCAAATATCAGACATGTGTCATCTCTTAAAACACGAGAAACATGTAACGGATAAGAAGAGTGCAAAAGGAAAAAAAGAGAGAGAATAATTCTTCTTATATAGTTCTGAGCTGATTTATAAAACCATTTTGTGCCGTTCTTTCACCTAATGCTTCAAATAGCCCCATGAGTTGTGTGTGCTATATTCTTCATCCCATTTTCAAATGAGGCAAGTATATGACCTCCCAGAAGGGCCTGTGACTTGTCCAAGGTCACACTGTAATTAGTGAAAAAAATCAAAGTTTCAGTTCATCTGCTGCCCATAACACCCTATAAGATAGACGTCATACCCGTCTTTTCTAGTTAATTTTTTAACACTCTTATTTATCCTAATCAAATCATGACAACTCTTCGAAGAGGGAAATTCTGAAATCTAAATCATCAATTTAGAATTCAAGGGAAAATGTGAACAGAGAAATACAACCTATTTTGATTTACATTTTAACCAATGTCGTAATAGCTGTAGTAAAATACATTTGCAAAGAATATTATAATTTGCTTCTATTGCATATTAAATATATATTACTTGTAGGAAGATTAGAAAATACAGATAAGCAGAAACATTATGAAATATCTTGATAATGAAATCATTATTGTTTTGTATACCCTTCCTGACATTTCTGTACATGTATTTCTTTCTTTTAAAAAAAATGCTATTGCATGTTTGACCACGTCCTACTTATTTATTTCTGGTGTTGCTGCAATTGCCAAGGAGGTCTTCTTGATCAAATCTTTCCCCAGGCCAATGTTGTTGAAGAGTTTTCCCCATACTTTCTTCTAGAATTTTTATCTCTTTGTGTTTCAAATTTAAATCTTTTATCCAGAGAGAGTCAATTTTTTGTGCCAAGAGGTGTGGATCCAGTTTCAGTCTTCTACATATGGCTAACCAGTCCTTCCAGCACCGTTTGTTGAATAGGAATTTTTTTACCCAGTGTAGGCATTTGTTTGGTTTATCAAAGATCAGGTGATGATACATGGCTGGGTTCATCTCTAGGTTCTCTATTTTCCATAGATCTATATCTATTTTTTGTGCCAGCCACATGCTGTTTTGATCACTGTAGATTCGTAGTATTACCTAAAGTCTGGTAATGTAATGCCTCCAGATTTGTTTTTATTTCTTAGAGTTGTGTTGGCTATTATAGAGTTTTTGTTTTTTCTTCTTCTTCTTCTTTTTTTTTTTTTTCTGGTTCCATATGAAACAATGTACAATTTTTTCAAGTTATTCAAAATGTGACATTGGTTCTTTGATGGGGGTTGCATTAAATCTATAGATTGCTTTGGGACGAATGGCCATTTTAATAATGTTGATTCTTCCTAGCCATGAACATGGTATGTTCTTCAATTTGTTAATATCTTCTGCTACTTCTTTTCTCAGGGTTTCTTAGTTCTCTCTAGAAAGATCTTCACGTCCTTTGTTACGTATATTCCCAGGTATTTCATTTTCTTTGAAGTTACTATGAAAGATATTGTGCCTTTGATTTGATTCTCAGCTTGGCTGTTATTGGAGTATATAAAGGCTACTGATTTTTGGACATTGACTTTGTATCCCCAGATGTTACTGTTTCAGGAGCCTTCTAGTGGAGTCTTTGTGGTTTTTCTAAGTATAAGATCATGTCATCAGTATTAATCTGAAATAAATTATATAAAAAAAAACTTTGGCAAAAGCAAAAAAGATCCTATTGCAAAATATATGTTTACTTTTTTCTAACTGAATAATGTGTGATACACATTTTTCTGCATCAGTATATTTATGTCAACATTTTCTAATTATCTTCCTAACTTCCCACTATGAGGATCTACGGTATCAGTTAAGTATTATGTGTCAGTACACAAATATCTAATTATTCTTTTAGAATAAATTTTTAGAATAGAAATACTAGACAAAAATCACATCAGACATATTACATTGTTAGTATAAAGGTGAGGTCCCATTTTTCTCACATCCAAGCCAAATGTAGATAGCATTATTCATTTTAATCACTAATAAATCCATAACTCAAATATAATAACATTTAAAAATTCAAATTCCCTTTCATTCCTTAAAGCTAGGAGTGTTTAATAGTATTATTCATTGCTTTTTCTCTTTTTTGCTCTTGTAAAATGGGTTATTCATGTCCTTTGCCAACTTCTTAAATTATATTATTTATCAGTTTGCAATTGATTTGTGTAGTCTCTACACCTATTAATGCCATGAACCTTTGACCTATTCTGTGCATAAATTTTTTTTAAAGTATTTTTAAAGGGCTCTCCACCTTCTTTTTTTTTTTTTTTTAATTATATTGTTTATTTATTTTTTTGTTGTTGCAGTTTGACCAGGGCTGGGTTTGAACCCGCCACCCTTGGTATATGGGGTCGGTGCCCTACTCACTGAGTCACAGGCGCCGCCCTTCAATGTGCTTTCAATTCTGATAATGCCGTGTTCTTAAGTAAGGATATTACACTTTTCCTATCAGTTTTTCTCTGTTTGATATTCTTAGCAACGTTTTCCTTGCCCACAATTGATATCAATGTTGACTGTCTTTTATTATTACTTGTATATCTTCTTTTCCCAATTCAACCACTTAAAATAAATATATAGTAGAACCTCTGTAAGTTGACCATTCAAAGGACTGTCAAAACTGGTCAACATAGGTAGATGGTCAATATAAGGAACTAGGCCTTAGTAAATTAGATCAACTAAGATAGCATTATTGTAGGGAGATGATCAGCTATGGAGGTTCTACTGTGTACTATACAGCCTCTATTTTCAGCCATTCCTAAATATTATTAATGAAATAACTGTTCATTTCAAACTACTTTATGACATCATTTTTATTATCTTCTACATTATGTAGGATTCGTGTTTGGATTTTTTTTTTTTCTGTTTGTTTTTTACTTTCTACTCTTCCCATTCTGTCTATTAACTTTAGTGCTGGTTTCATATTTTTCTCTAATAGTTCTATCCATATATGTATTAAACTTGACAGATGCTTTCTCCACACCATTTTCATTTTATTACTATTTTATAAACTTTGATTTCTTTATTCCTCCAGATATAATTTAGAATTATTTTTCAGGTGCCTGATAAGTACCTTTGTGCATTTTATTGAATTTACCTGAAATTTATGAATTGATTTAAGAAGAGCTAAAATTTTAAGAAATATTCTTCCTACCCAGAGTGTGATCTGACTTTCCATGGAATCAGTTCTCCTTTTATGACTGTCAGGAATGCCTTGTAGTTTTCTTTCTTTTGCTTCCATGCATTTCAACGGTGTGGCTAGCTACTTTGTATTTTGAAAAGTTATTGGAAAGTACATTTTTTAATTATATTTTCTATTCTGTTTCTGACTTTTGTGGTTTCACTTGTGCACTTCATAGGATCCCATTTTCTGTACTCTCTTAGCATACTGTAAGTTTACAACTAAGTCAAGTCCACCTTCAAATAACACTATACCTCATGGTGGGTAGTGCAGGTACCTTATCATAAGAAAGGAATCCTAATTCCCACCCCCTTCTGTCCCTTATATTATTTATTTCACTTGTATGTAAGGACACACACACAGAATCATGGACTGCATAACAATGTTTGGGTCAGAGACAGAGCCATACACAAAGGTTATAATGGACCTGGAAAATTCTCATTGGCTAGTATTTCCTACATGTTTCTTTTAGAAAGTCTTTATTCTCCATCATATTCGAAGGATGATTCTGGTAGGTGCAGGAGTCCAGGATGGTGAATTATTTTCTCTCCATACTTTAAATATTTCCTTCTATTCTCTTTGTGCTGGCATGGTTTGTGAGAAGTTGAATGTAATTCTTACCTTTATTCGTCTACAAGTAATGTCCTTTTTTTTCCCCTCTAACCCTTTTCAGCATATTTTTATCTTTGATTTCTCTATAGTTTGAGTATAATATGACTAGATGTAGATTTTTTTGACATTTATTCTGCACGAAGATCTCCGAGCTCTCTGGAACTATGGTTTGTTATCTGACATTAATTTGAGGTAATTCTTCCATAAGTGTGTGAAATGTTTCTTCCATTTCTTTTTCTCTTCTCTTCATGATACTGCCATTGCACATCCCTTGTACCTCGTGTAGCTTCTTCCGCAGTTCTTGGATATTCTGCTTAGTTTTTTTTTTTTTCTTCCAATATTTTTTTTTCCTCTTTGCTTTATGTGTTAGTGGTCTCAACTGATCTATCCCTCGCATTCAGAGATCCTTTCCTCAGCTGTGTCCAGTCTGCTAATGATCCCTTCAAAGGCATTCTTCATTTCTGTTAGTGTATCTGAGCTCTAGCATTTCTTTTGGTTCTTTCTTAGAATTTCCATCTGTCTGATTACATTGCCTATCTGTTCCTGAAATTTTCTACTTTATCCATCAGAGAGACCTTACCCTATTAGTTATATTTGTCTCAAATTATCAGTCTGATAATTCAGCATCCCTGACGTCTCTGTGTCTGGTTCTTATATTTGTTCTGTCTCTTCACACATTATGTTCTCTTGTTTGTTTGTTTGTTATTGCCTGTTAGTATGCCTTGTAATTTTTCTTTCAAGCCAGACATGTTGTGGTAGATAAATGGAACTAATATAAACAGGCTTTTGGTAATATGGCAGTAACTAGTGAGGGAGGGTAAGCACTCTAGATCTGTGACAAAGTCTCAGTCTTCACAAGAGCTTCTCAATTTCTATCTCTCTCCTCTGATGGGACAGAATGGCTAGAATATGCTGAAGATGGATATTTTATATTTTTCCAAATTTAGTTAGGCTCAGTTAAAACCTTAATAGATTAGGCTTTGTTTAAAAGTTTCTCGTTGTTTTAAAGTTTTCTCTTGTTAAGAACAGAATGCTCAGGGAGGCACCTATGGCTCAAGGAGTAGGGTACTGGCCCCATATACGGGAGGTGGTGGGTTCAAACTCGGCCCCCGGTCAAAAACTGAAAAAAAAAAAAATGCTCAGGTGTATTTCAGAATGGTCCCTTTTCCCCTCCTCCTGCTGATAGCATGAGGGAGTTTTTCTCTGATACTCCCTGTAAAAAACAGATAGAGCTCCTGGAAGTAAAATCCACAAAAGTGTGTGGTGTAGGTGGGGTGGGGTAAAGCATCCTATGGCTGGGGTCCCCAGGGGATTTTTAACTTGTCCACATTGAGCCCCCACTAACTTGTCAATTACAGTTCAGGTTTTTTCCTACCTCTTCCTTTTCTGAGGAAAGGACGTGAACACTCCTTGAGGTTAGGAGTTCAAGACCAGCCTGAGCAAAAGTGAGACCCCATCTCTACTAAAAATAGAAAAACTAGCTTCCACTAATTCCTGTGGAAGTCTTTGTGGATTTCTACTCCAGTAAGTTCTATTGTCTGTATCCACCTGTCTCTCCAATTGTGAGAGCAGCAATTTTCCCTGTGAACTCACTTCTCTATGTATATAAGAAAAGCTATAGATTTTTAGTTTGTTTAGTTTTTTTTTTTATTTGTTTTAGGACAGAGTGATGAATTCTAAAGGTGTTACATGCCCAATGAGACTGAATATGTCTCATTGTATTTTCTAAGTGACTATTTTTAGTGTAAACTATAACTATTTTAGTTAGTCCATTTATTAGTGGACATTATTCTAAAATAATATAACTTCTCAGGTGATTTTTCTTAGTTTTCTAGGGAGACATCCACATCAAAAATCCTGGCAATGTGCTTTATCTCTTTGAAATATTTTTTCTTTTTTGTCTAATTGTATAGATTTACACTTTTAGAATATGTGTTAAGTAATAGAAATAATAATGGTTCTTCTCCATATACTTATTACTAGAGGTTCACTGTTAAGCATAATATTGCTTGCTAGGTTAAAATTAAGATTTGGGGTGTGTGTGTATGTGCATACATGCATGAGAGACAGAAAAACAGAGAGAGAGAGAGACAGAGACAGAGACAGAGAGAAATTTCCTTTCCATTATTATTTTACTGAATAAAGAACATTTAGTTTTTATCATGAACAATTTATTTTCACTACAACAAGAAGGTAGTATGGTTATGTCATTTGGTCTAATGACTTGATAAAGTAATTAAATAGAAATATCTTAATATTAACCTCATAATTTTAATTGCTAAGCCTCTTGTTCCAAACAATAATTATTTGATAAAGTATAGAGAAAAGAGGAAGGCCTAGAGATTAAATGCTTGGCTTTGGTTTTCATCTCTAAATGGAGACACTTTGATATTAATACCTGGATATTTTACAATTAATCCCGTTACTTTATTTATTTATTTGTTTATTTATTTATTTTCTCACTCTGTCACTCTGGGGTTGACGTGCTGTGGTGTCATAGCTCATAGCAACCTCAAACTCTAGGGCTGAAGAGTTCCTTTTGCCTTAGCCTCCCAGGTAGCTGGTGCTACAGGCATGTGCCACAATGTACCTGGCTAGTTTCTCTATTTTTAGTAGAGACAGGGTTGTCTCACTCTTGCTCAGGGTGGTCTTGAACTCCTAATCTCAAGCAATCTACCTGCCTCAGCCTCCCAGAGTGCTAGGGTTACAGGCATGAGACACCACACCTGGCCATAGTAATAAGATTAGGATTCAATTATTACACCACTTCTAATTCATGGTTTGAGCTGCTATTGTGAGCTCTAAAGGCATGAAAATATCAAAAGTTTGTAGCATAATTCGAATATATCCCAGGGTCTCAGAACACTTGGGCCACATGCTTTGTAATGAACCATGTCAACTGAAGTTGGAAGTTTTTCAGATCATGGGGTTACTTGGCTATTAGAGCACTGTTTTGTCATTTGAGCAGTAAAGGAAAATTGTAGGAGCTTGCACTAAGTTCCTATTATAACAACAACAAAAAAAAACTTGCATTTTCCAAGTCGACCAATTTTAAAAGCAGCCCTTATCCCCTGTTTCCTTTGTCCTTCTCCACCCTTGATGTTTCTTCCACATTTAGTGTCAATGTGGCTTTCATGAAAAACTGGGTATTTTCCTAGCTTCCTTGTGACAACCTCTTCTTTTCATTTTTCCATAATTATGAATAGATATCCTAGTCTCATATACGAAGTGCCAGAAAGTATCCCAAGAGTGGGATTTTAGCAATGAATAGTCTCTGTAACACAGTGACATTGTCCCTGATGTCAGGGAGTTTCCACAAGCACATCAAGAAAAATTAGCTATATTGTGAAAGCACAGCTAATTTTGTAAGCGGATAGTAGTGAATTACCCATAGAGGAGCTGAGACTACATGGTGGCCTCCAAACAGGTCTATCTGACTCTAGCCTTGCCACTGCTTAGCCCAGTCTTCACTAATAAACAACAGATGATATCATCTTCTTTTCTTAAAGTTCTTCTTTGGCTCTGCCTTTCCCATAGAGTTACTGAAACTTCAGAGCTTTGTCAAGACACTTAATTATCTACCTTGTGTATACTTTGCCTCTGTCACCTCCTTCTTCTTTCTACCTTAAATCTGAAGCTCCAGAAACTTCAAAGTATATCTCGTTTCTCATCTTGCTCTCCCATGTCCACACTTACGTTCTGCCTGGAATGGATTCTCCTGGCCTATTCTTTCTTCTCCAATCTCATTGTACATAAAGTTACCTCTTAGTCTTCTTCCTCCTCTGTGATCCAGGAACATACACTAACCTGGATCATTTTTTTTTTCTTATCACTGCATTCTAATCATACCTATCCCTCTCTCCCACTAGAATATAAGCTCTATGAGGCCAGTAGCCTAACACTTGAGAAGAGTGGATCTACTGAATGCATGCATCAAAAATGAAAGAGTGGATGAAAAAAATACTTTGTAATATGGAATGTTGTTCAGGAATTTAAGGAATTATTAAGTTACTATAGTGGAAAAAAATGATTATGTTATGAGATCAGCTTCAAGTAAATAAAAGACCACATATCTTTTGATGCTACAATATTCTGAAATCAGTGCCTCATCACCCACCCTTTCATCTACCATTCATGGATTCATTCATTTGTTTTGCCACAAAGTTATGTTGGACACCTAGTGTTGGGGGCCACAATGAGATGACCTTCAAATGTTTTTTTATTTTGCAAGTATAATATTATCCAAGATGGGTCAACTTGAAGATCAAATGAACTCTGATACATTCAGGGTTAGGTTTGTGCTGCTTAAAAAACAAAACGAAACAAACAAAAAAATGTTTGCATGGAAAGTAGGGTTGGCAGCGTAAGGATAGCCAAGACAGATTCACCCTGATTAGACCAACTGGCAAATGTCTTTCTCTTTCTTTTTTCTAAACTAAAAACATTTCTTTTTCTTTTTTTTTTTTTACATGAATAGCTAATAACACACAAATTTGCTTCTTATTTTTTACTTTTATAATTTAAAGGTAGCCTGACAGATTTTTGCAGGGCATATTTTCCCCCTTAATTGCTCCAATATGGAAGAAGCTCTGCTGGCAGATCAAAATGGCAGATGTCTTTTAATGCACTGCCATTTTCACTTGTGTAAATAATTATGGCTTTTCTTCTGCCTGAAATTCATGCTACAGTTTGTCACACACAGAACAGTTATCTGGGAACCCACTCCCTCTCCAACCCAACAAAAAAAGAAACAGTTTTTCTTGGTGCATCAAGCATATAAGTCTTTCAAGATTCTCCATGAATGCTGACTTGACAAACTCATTTAAAATCCATAAATGTTTCTACCCCACTGAATTCCTCGGTAGTTTTCTTTAAGCCAAGAAATACATAGCAGAATGTTCTTTTCCTTTTTATACACCCTACCAGCAAGGAGAAAATTATCATCAAACAAAAGTGGAGGGAGAGTTGAATGTAAGAAATATGAATAAAATATAACAATGAAAAATCCATTAATGTTAACAAACTGTACCTTTAGCTGTCTCAGACACACATGCATGAGACTCACAAATGCTCACAAGCATTTACTCCTGCTGTGTTATTTTGTGCTGCGCTTCTTACTTGGTGCATTCTCCAGTATGAAAGGCATCAAAGAAAAGAGCACGGTTGCCCCCTTCCCTACAGGGTGTGTTTGTTGTTCCATGGTTCAGCTGGGAGACATCAGAGTCTTGGAGGAAACAGTCTTTTTCATTAGTCTTTTAAGGCTCACCTTTTATAGAATTTACCTCATTGTATCATTTTCCTCATTGGAAAACACTGGGGAAAAGAAAGATTTCTTTTTGCTTTTAGCACATGGGTTTGTTTTTGATGGGTGTGTGTGTGTGAAAGGTAGAGAAAGAGAGAGTTCTGGAAATGCTATGTGAACAGAGCTATTAATTGAACACCCTTGATTCTTTTTGGGTGTTTGTCTGTATGCCACAGAATTCTTAGGTTTCTAAGAGCTTTTCTTTTACCCAGAACCTGAGTCTACTGGACTCTGCCTATAGGCTATGATGGCGTTCATCTAATTATCCAACCATGCCAGGGAAATTTGATAAAAAAAGAAAGTGGTTTAATTGGTATGCAGTAATTCCAGTGTCCCAGGGTCAGCTGTGTGGTAATGAAATGCGGTGAAACCTAGAACAGATTTGAGTTTAAATCATTGTGTACCATCTATACTTCTAAAATTAGTAAAGCTTAAAATTGCACTAAGACTTTTGAGAAACGCAGTCTATATAAATTTCAAATATTGACATATTCCTTACACACACACACATACACAAGGCTGTTTCAAAAGTGTCCAGCCATGCAATATGAAAAATCGAGACATACAGTGCTGGATACTTTCCAGACAGCCCTCATATATATATGAGTCTGACAATTAAGTATGTGAACTCATCCTGGAAGAAGCGCTACATATTTCATTGCTGAATATCACTACCATCAGCTTTGATGTACTTCCCTTGGGAAGCTATGCATGGGAGCTAATGCCTAGTCCACCCTTCAAAGCAATCTTGGAACTTGTTTTCTAGAATGACCACCAGAGCTATTGTTATACAAGATCTGACCATTAAGTTTGCTAACTTACTGCTGCGCACTTACATTGGCAGGACTGCATAAACTACTCCATAAGGTCTCATAACCTTTATATATCAGTGTCTCACAGCTGTGTTCATTTTAATTTTGTGGCGGTGTCTTGCTGAGTGGTGTTCATTATTGTGGTTGTGTGTTTTTGTGTGCTGTGTGACAGCTGCAATGATCATTCCAGAAAGAGTTTCAAAATTGCTTTGAAGGATGGACTAGGCACTGATGTCAGTGCTCAGCATCCAAAGGAGAGTACTCGAAGGTGACCATAGCAATACTCAGCAATACGATATATATCACTTTTCTAGGATAAGTTTGTGAACTTAATTGTTCGACCTTGTGCATATACATATACTCACACACATATACTGTATTTTACCACATATAACGCATGCTTTTTTCCCCAGCTGTTTGAGGGAAAAATAAGGGTGCACATTATACAATGAGTAGTACTACTTTTGTATCTATATGTTTTTAATTCTTTTATTTATGTTTATGCATTAAAATTGTAACTCTAGAAAGCAATAATCATCTGTATGCAATATAATACCCTGGAAGACAGTAACTGCGCCGCCGCCATGCTACTCCCATCCACAGCCACTCCCTCACCAGGTAAGCCCCTCACATCAGCTTCCAGAGAAATAAGCCTGCAGGGTTTTCAGCTGAGTGGCTATGGCCACATCCCCACTGACAGACAAGTATGGGAATAGGAAATGAGAGGATGTGGGTACAAGGGTGGCCCAGGAGGGGACAGTTAGGGGAGGTCCAGCACTCAGGTCATGCAGACCTCTGTCACCTGCCAGCTGAGCTTACTCCCGCTTCCCTGCAGAGCCTCTGGTGAGAAGGAGGCACCACTGACTGCATGGTCCTTCTACCCTCCTTTAAAAAATCAAAAAGAAAAAAATTATTCCTGAAAGTTTTGGCCCAAAACATGGGGGTACATTAAACATGGGAACACAGTACACACAGGAAAATATATATACATATATACATGAGTTTTCCCTTATTCTGAAGGAGCTTTTGCCATACTTCAGGTTAATCAGTGTAGTGAGAACAGAGGAAATAATCAAATGATAATTCAACTGCTAGTAAGTGGGTAACACTACCTATTTCCAAGAGTGAGGGAGTTCTTCACATGGTCAGTGCTTCTATTTTTTTCTCTGAGGTTTGAGCTGAAATGGTAATGTAGGCAGATTTGGACCAGAAGTATCTCTGTAAGCAGTAAGTCTTGGCCTATGTCCTTCAATCTTCCAGCAGCCTCACCCAAACTGCAGCACTATAGCCTTTCTTCATAGACTAGAGCATCTCTGATCAGGTCAGCCAGTGAGGACCCTTTAGCTTCAGAGGAGAGAGGGACAGAGCAAAAACGGATGGGTAAATACAGTCATCTGAAAAACTTGGGGAAGCCAATAGGTGACAGAAGCCTGGCGTGAGCAGCAGGTGCAGGGCCTTGCCAGTGGGGCTTCCTACTTTTAATTTTCAGTGTGCAGGACCTATACCCAGGCATATATCACCCGTTTTGATCTGCTCCATTTTCTTTTTTATTGGCTGATGTAGAAAATTGGCACCTAGTACCATTTATTATCAAAGACTGTTTCTCCATCACAGTCTTCACTTTTAATGTTAGTTTTATATATCCCCCCATTGGGGTACAGCCATCATTCTAATCCTTATCCTGAAACTGGTGCCATGGAGACCATTAGTATCAGGAGCCTTTACATGTAGTATTTTGTTAGTGTGATGACACAGTGTACAGATAAAAACAGCCTAGGATTATGAGTCCAGGTTGAAGATGTAAAAAATCAACACCTCAATTCCTTTTTCATAAATAGAACTGCTATAATTTGTGCAGGACATACACTAGTAGTCAGTGGCCTTGTTTGCAAGTTTCAGCCAAAGTGGGGGGAAAATGGAACCCGCTACATGTCTGTGGCTAGAGATCAGAACATTGATGTCAACTGAAAACAGAGGGACTTAAACAAAACAAAGCAAAACATTTTCTTTTCACGGGAAGTATGTCGCCCAGGACTGAAGGGCATGACTCTTTTCTTACCTCTGGATGCCAAGCTCTCTGTGTGGACAATTGCCTTCAAAGCTGCAATGACATTTCCAAGCATTCACTTTCCTCTCTTGGCCAATAAGTTTCTCTTCCTCATTAGTCGACTATTCAAAGAGGAGAGCTTCCAGAAAAAATAATTAATATTTACTGAGCATCTCCAGAGGGATGGCACTGTGCTCAATAGCTTTATGAATGGAATATAATTTAACCTAAAAATTATTAGTTTGATAGGTGAGAATACAGAAACTCAAGACACGGCCTTAATGTGCTTAATGTCAGGCAATGAGTAGGTAGAAGATTCAAGATTTAAACCCAGATCTATTTGACCCCAAAGACCAAGTGGTTTGTTTTTTGGAAGCTTATGTAGCAAAAGGATCTGAGAAATTTCTTGATGGAAATTTTAAAATGGACGGAATGCTTGTCTTTTTCTGGCTTCTGTTATTAACTATGGAGCAAATCTGACACTTCCCTGGAAATATGTCCTCACAGAACCTCTTTTGTTCTTGTGTCATTCATAAAGCTCTGAGGCATAAGTGTAAAGCAAGGGAACCCTCCCAAAGATAGATAGGGAGTAGTTGACTACTTAATTTGAGTAAAGGAGAATCTATAGTCAAGCTTACATTGCAAAATGAGTTCCTAGTAAAGTTTTTTTTTTTTTCCTTTAGTTTTGTTTTAATTTTTCTATGTGTGTGTCCAGATTTCTTTTTCATGGCATTCCTGAGCAGAGCAGCTCTTTTTTGAATGGTGATCAGAGTGGATCCCAAGAGAAGATAAGCGATAGTACTGAACCCACAGAAATGGCCTCACTGAAAGATCACATTTCCATTGGTGCTCAGGCAACTTGGATCTAGAAAGGGAATATTTTACTGACCCAAGCAGCATAGACCACCTGAGTGTGAAGCCAGGCTGCCAGACATGTTTTCTATCTGCCACATCCACCTTACCAGCTCATCAATTTCGAAGGGTCTCACTACTGGGTGATAAGTTTTCGGGCAGAAGGATTCCTTCAACCTCTGGAAGCAGAGCATAGAGGACAGTCAGTCACTTTTGTCACATTATTTAACTCCAATAACAGCCCCTTGAGGCACTCTTCATATTGACTGTTCTCATTTTGAAGATGAACAAATGAGGCTCTTCTCAAATGGGAAAAATTACCCATTCTGAGGCATGTGGTTAGTAAATGCCCCAGAAGACACTTAGTCCATTTCTTTCCCACTATTTGAACTAATCTTAAAACCCATATGTAAAACATTCTTTGGTAAAAGAGATTCTAAAAGTTCTTGAGATTCTACTGATCTGTCACTCAGAGAAAGTCAACTGGGCACTCTGATGAGCTTTTATACTATCATGGTTTCAGTGCATCTGGGAGGACTCAGCTGTTCATAATATGAAACGTCTTGATTTTGCAAGCTGGCTTCATGCTCAGATCTGTGTTTTCCATTAGTGTTTGAATTTCCATCACCTTCATGTGGGAGCCAGCCTGCTGTCATCTAGAGGGGCAGTTTTGCTTGGAGAGCACATTGAAGAATAGATTTTAAATTCTGCAAGTCTATAAAGACTAAAATACTCTGTTCACATTCTCTCCAACCATGACACCAAGGGATAAGCTGATAGATAAACCAAGTACATGATCTACTGGAGATTCGCCCATAGCAGATTGTTATATTTGACCCAGAAACTTAATTAATTTGCTTTACTTCTTAAAATTTTAGCATTCATGATGGTATTAGTTACGTTTCAGATCATTAAAATGAGGTATATTTTGTAACTTTTGATTTATGAGTCCCACTTGAATAGAAAAACAATGTAAGAAGGAAAAATTATTAAACATAGCCTACATTAAAATAATTCATTATAGATGTGTGAATTTTTTCATAATTGCCAAGAATGGAACAATGGCATCATCTAGAAATAGAAAGAACTGTAGGTGATTGAAGCTTCATTTACTAATTTATTTGACTAGTTCATTTTTATTTTTTCACTATTTTTCCATACTGTGTGTATATGTATATATATAATTTTTTATAATATAATGTGTCTGTTTGTGTATATATAATTTTTCTCTGATAAAAAGAATAATATATGCCAGTCATAAAAAATTCAGAAAATACAAAACTGAGAGCTCTCTGTTTTGCTTTGTTTCAATTGGGATATTGGCAGGGAAGGGCAGAGACTCTTGAAAGGCCTATCAAAGCTCGTGAACATACCCAGTTACCTCTGCAATACTCACAAGTCTATTTATCCCTAAATGAGACTAAATCAGCCACATCACAGAGAGTAAATTATCGTCAGCCTTCCATTTCCATGGGCTCCACCTCAGGTGATTCAACTAACAGCAGGTCAAAAATATTAGGAAAAACCTAGCAAATAACAACAGAAGAATGCTGCAACAAAAATAATACAAATTAGAAAAGGACAGTATAACAACTATTTGCATAGCATTTACATTGAATTAAGTATTGTAAGTAATCTGGAGATGATTTAAAGTATACAAGAGGATGCCTGTAGGTTATATCAGAGACTTGAGCATCTATGGATTTAGGTATTTGCAGAGGGAGAATGTCCCTGAACCACCCTCCCATGAGTAGCAAGGGACAACTGTACATTTCTTTTAAATATATCAGTGTAATTTTGAGAGTCTATGATATTTGTTCTCACTATAGGAGCTCTGTAAAGCCTGCCAGCTATTGGGCCATCATGTTGATCATCTCATTCATATTGTTATAAATTACTGACACTTAACCCACAAATAGAGGCAGACCACACTGGACCATGGTGTGTATGTGTAATTTTACAGCCTGTATTACAAATTTCTATTATTTTATAATACCCATGTTTTCCCACCAGGAAATATATCCTGGAAAAAAATATTTGGGGCTGGTACAGAGAATGTGATGAGAAAGAGGAAGAATTTGGTGGTCAGAAATCACAAAAAGGTTGCTACATGAAAGCCAACATCTGGAATTTTGGTCAAACCCTTCCAAGAACAGAGTTACACCATTTGTCCAACAAATATTTGTTGAATATCTCCTTTGTGTCCGGCACTGGAGAGACTGAGATGAATCAGATAAAATCCCCTATTCTCAAGAAGTTCACAGTGTCACAGAGGTCAAAGTGGTTACGTCTACAAATCATAATGAAAGAGTGGGTTACCTATTTCTGTAGGAAGACACAGTGTGGTGGGTCACACAGATGATGGGAGAGGTCTAGAGAGCCTCTCGGAGGAGATTACCTTTGAATTTGATGTTGAAGCTTGAGAAGTTTAACTGTTGGGATAAAATGAGTAGCTTTTGTGGGCTAGAGAGCAGTGGTTCAAAAGGCCAGGCACATGGAAAGAACTTGCTGTATTTGGAGAACGGAACAGAGTTCTTTATGTCATGCTGAACTGGTCCATTTGGAGAAGGGGCAGGATAGACCCTGGAAGACAAGGTGAAGTGGGAGTTAGGGAAATAATCGGCCATCAGTGGTACAGAGGTGGATGGTGTTACGCAGCCACAGAAAGAATTTAGAATCGTTTTAAACAGGAGCAGGGCTGACAATTTAACCAGCTTGACAGGAGCAGGGCTGACAATTTAACCAGCTTGACAGGAGCAGGGCTGACAAGTTTAACTGGTTGCTGACAGTGTTTGAGCTTCAAAGAAACTCAAAGTCTCTTTTTTTTATTTTTAATTTTTTTTATTTTTTATTAAATCATAACTGTATACATTAATGCATTTATGTGGTACAATGTGCTGGTTTTATATACAATTTGGAATGCTTACATCAAACTGGTTAACATAGCCTTCACCTCACTTACTTAATCATTGTGTTAAGACATTTATACTCTACTCATAATAGATTTGACATGTACCCTTGCAATATACATGGTAGGTGAGGTCCCACCAAATATTCTCCCTCCACCCACCTTCTCCCTTCCCCTCCTCTTCCCTCCTTCATCCTGGGCTATAGTTGTGTTTTATCTTTCGTATGAAATTGTGAGTGATTATAAATTGGTTTCATAATAGTACTGAGTACATTGGATGCTTTTTCTTCCATTCTTGAGATACATTACTGAGAAGAATATGTTCCAGTTCCATCCATGGAAACATAAAAGAGGTTTTGTAAACATAAAAGAGGTCTTTTTAAGGCTGCATAATATTCCATGGTATACATATACCACAGTTGTCATGGAAGCAGCTCAAACTCTTTAAAGAAGATATTTCCCTTAAGGGAGTCATGAGGGGTTCCATTGTTTGGCAGTATTTGAAACTGGACTTGGAATTTCATTTTAAAAACACACACACAAGGCCAGGCACGGTGGCTCACTCCTGTAATCCTAGCATTCTGGAAGGCTGAGGCAGGTGGATTATGTGAGCTCAGGAGTTCAAAACCAGCCCGAGCAAGAACGAGACCCTGTCTCTACTAAAAATAGAAAAACAAGCCAGGTGTTGTGGTGGGGGCCTGTAGTCCCAGCTACTCGGAGATTGAGGCAAGAGGATCATTTGAGCCCAAGAGTTTGAGGTGGCTGTGAGCTGTGAAGCTACAACATTCTATCCAGGGCCACAGAGTAAGATTCTGTCTCAAAAAAACTAATAAAATAATAAATAAAAAAGCACACACACAAAACCAGCCAAATGCTTGACATGAAGTATGAAAGTGCAGTTACAAAAAATAAGCTTTTTCTGTTTTTCTCCCCAACACTCATTGCCTATGTAATTATTTCCTATGCTGATAAGGATTTAGCTGGAGCTCATGCCTTCTTGTGGCGTTAATGAATGGTGCGCTACCTACCCAGAAAGTGGGGTGGTTAACCCACCAGTTGAGGCATTCAGATTCTACAGAATACAAAAGAGCCAATTTCTGAGTTCTATAGCTAAGTGCAGAGAGATTATTCTATGAGCCTAACATGCAAATGACCGTGACTTCTCTAGATACCTAGAATAAAGGACAACATCTGAGTTGCTAATCTCTATGACGAGGAGTGGGCCTTCAAATCCGCCAAGCAGAGCGCACCTGCGGGGCAGGTGGACTTGATCTGAGTGCACACCCTGTCTCCTCTTTCGACAGATAACACAGCTGGGGTGTATGCCCGGCGCGGAGGCTTCAGTCGGCAGAAGCAGGATTTATACCTTCTGCCCATCGTGATCAGCGACGGTGGATTCCCGCCCATGAGCAGCACCAACACCCTCACCATCAAAGTCTGCGGGTGCGACGTGAACGGCGCACTGCTCTCGTGCAACGCGGAGGCCTACATGCTCAACGCTGGCCTGAGCACCGGTGCGCTCATCGCCATCCTGGCCTGCATCGTCATTCTGCTGGGTAAGGGATGTCCCTGGCCACCTGCAGGAAGGGCCTCAGCGCTGGAGGTTTACCCTTGAAGTGCATTTTCCAAGGACAGGCCGGTTACCAGAAACTGGAGCCAGGGACGGTGGGCACAGTTTAAGACAAGAGAAGGGGGGGGGCTGTGCCCACATTTGATGACAGAGCAGACATTTGCACAAGCAGTTATAGCAGAGTCGAAGGCAATGTAGAGCAGAAGTCCTCCAGGGGCTGGAGAGGCATCCCAGAAGGTTTGACAGAAGAGGAACTTGGGCAGAGACCCGATGTTTGAGCGAGGGCTTTATCTTCCTTGCAGAAGGGAACAAGTTAGGGACAGAAGGCACAGAAAGAGTAATCAGTGAGACAAAAGACAGCATGTGAAGGAGTCCAGGAACCGGAAGAAGGATGAAGCAGAGCCTAATTTAACTCTTCCACTGATTAGCATATGTGGGTAGCTGTGTGCAGCCCTCAGCCTGTCGGGACCCCTGGGATGCTAATCCTGCACCTGCCAGCTGAGTGCCCCCTTCTACACATTCTGTCCCAGCTGTGGTTTACACCACAGTGTGCTGATGCTGAACACACCCACCGCAGCTGGACCTCAGGAAGATGAGATTTATGCCGGCTTGGCACCTGTAGCTCAGCAGCTAGGGTGCCAGCCACATACACTGGAGCTGGAGGGTTCAAATCCAGCCCAGGCCTGCCAAACAACAATGATAACTACAACCAAAAAAATAGCTGGGTGTTGTGGCGGGCACCTGTAGTCCCAGCTATTTGGGAGGCTGAGGCAAAAGAATTGCTTAAGCCCAAGAGTTTGAGGTTACTGTGAACTGTGACGCCAGGACACTCTACCCAAGATGACAGCTTGAGACTCTGTCTCAAAAAAAAAAAAAAAAAAGGAGATTTATGCCAACCTGTCAGAACTAGACAAAATTAGGACTCAGACTCATATGTGTGACACCAAACCTATGCTTTTCCCATTATTTTTAGTTCTACATAGATAAATTATTGGTGCCCAAATCCATAGGAAAAAGCCAGTGAATTCAGTTCAACAAATAGTTATTGAGCACCATCTGGGTGCCAGGCCCTGCATTAGGTCCTGAGGACTAAAGAGAAGAAATACCCAAGATCTCTGTTCTGGGCATTCACAGGGTATCAAGGCAAGTTCGCGTGAGCAGATGAGCAGAGGCCATGGTCAGCCCCAATAGAAACATAAAGAAAACAGTAGTGAGGGTCTGGAGTAGAAACTCCCTGACGTTGTCTAGAAAGCTGGGACATGTCTTCCTGGAGGACAAGGGTGCTGAAGAGAGTTTTCCTCCTAGAGAAGGAAAGCTAGGATGGTTGGATAATCTAAACAGAAGGAACAGAATATGAAACATCGTGAAGAGTTAATAGGGGGAGAGGCAGATGTGTAAGCCTTGTGGTAGATGTTGATGGTGGTGGTCAGAGCAGGGCCAGGTGTGTGCATGGACCAGGTACCAGTAGCTCAATCTGGTGTCAGGATGGGATGGCAGGAAATGTCTCCATGATGAAAGATAAAATAGGGTCAGCCAAAACAAAGAAGCTGAAAAGGAGCGGTCTGGGCAGGTGAAAATGGAGCCCAGAGCAGGCACAGAGTCTGGGAACCTCTTTGCTATCACCATCCTCCCTGCAGCTCAGCATGCTGGTGGGCTCAGAGGGGCGCTGTGTGCTTGCCTAACTCAGCTGCATTTTCTTCAGTCTTGCTGAGTGTGTGGGAGAGTCTTCTAATGGAACATAGTAGAAGCCTCTTGGGGCAGGGAAAGGAATCAATAAGAATTAAACAGCGTCTGAGCTTTCCTTATAAATGACTCTGCTTGCTCTTCCCAGATTGCCCAAGCTTAATGGGATTTCCCTCTCTCAGGGAAGAGATGAGATTGCTTCATCTGGGCTTTCAGCTAACACCATTTTCCTATGTTCAAATAAATAGAAGACTCTGCCTCCTGGGAATCTTTATAAACTTCCCTCCTCTATACGGGAATCCAAAGAGAGTCTTAGGAGTAGGGTCAGTGCTGTCCCTTAGACTCTGGTCAGAGCTAGCCACCACCTCCTTCCCATAATAAGGTGGATTGTGAGGTCTCTGAATGTCTCATTCTTAAACTTCAGAAACTTCTGCAAAGAGAATGTGGCATTCACCACTTTTTTTTTTCAATTTATTTATTATTATTATTATTTATTGTTGGGGATTCATTGAGGGTACAATAAGCCAGGTTACACTGATTGCATTTGTTAGGTAAAGTCCCTCTTGCAATCATGTCTTGCCCCCAGAAGGTGTTACACACACCAAGGCCCCACCCCTCTCCCTCCTTCCCTCTCTTTCACCACTTTTAAGAGACTGCACATCCACACATTTAGAATCTCCCTAGTTCTTTTAAAATATGGTATCCAGATTTGCTTGCTAAAATTTCAAAATAGTCCCAACCTGCCAAGTTGTGGGAGGTAACCTTCTCACGGCAGCATTTGCAGAGGAAGAGCCAGGTGTGGTCAATTTGGCACACCTCAGGGGACTCCAGGCAAAGTTCTGGTTCCATAGGCTGGTTCCAGTTCTGAACCATTTGTGCACCCTGGTTTATGGTAAGCAGAGGTCCTCTGGGAAAGGAATATGGGATTTCAGGTCTTAACCAATGCTTGCTTCTTTCCCTTTCTCCATAGTCATTGTAGTATTGTTTGTGACTCTGAGAAGGCAAAAGAAGGAACCACTCATTGTTTTTGAGGAAGAAGATGTCCGAGAGAACATCATTACCTATGATGACGAAGGTGGCGGGGAGGAAGACACAGAAGCCTTTGACATTGCCACCCTCCAGAATCCTGATGGTATTAATGGATTTATTCCTCGCAAAGACATAAAACCGGAGTATCAGTACATGCCTAGACCCGGGCTGCGGCCAGCGCCCAACAGCGTGGACGTCGATGACTTCATCAACACGAGAATACAGGAGGCAGATAACGACCCCACTGCACCTCCTTATGACTCCATCCAAATCTATGGTTATGAAGGCAGGGGCTCAGTGGCTGGGTCCCTGAGCTCTTTAGAGTCGGCCACCACAGATTCAGACTTGGACTATGACTATCTACAGAACTGGGGACCTCGATTTAAGAAACTAGCAGACTTGTATGGTTCCAAAGACACTTTTGATGACGATTCTTAACAATAACGATACAAATTTGGCCTTAAGAACTGTGTCTGGCGTTCTCAAGAATCTAGAAGATGTGTAAACAGGTATTTTTTTAAATCCAGGAAAGGCTCATTTAAAACAAGCAAAGTTTTACAGAGAGGATACATTTCATAAAACTGCAAGGACATCAAAGTGGTAAATACTGTGAATTACCTTTTCTCACACACACAAAAAGGCAAATATTGAAGTTGTTTATCAACTTCGCTGGAGAAAAACCACTTGGCATACACAATATTTAAAGGAAGAACTCTAATGCCGAACTGACAATGAAGGGAAATCGTGTACGTGTTACGAACACCTAAGTCATTTCTTCTTTTTTAATTTGTCAAAGATGCTTCCACAAAATTAGAAGGGACAACAGTTCTGAGCTGTAATTTCGCCTTAAACTATGGACACTCTATATGTAGTGCATTTTTAAACTTGAAATATATAATATTCAGCCAGCTTAAACCCATACAATGTATGTACAATACAATGTACAATTATGTCCCCTGAGCATCAATCTTGTTACTGCTGATTCTTGTAAATCTTTTTGCTTCTACCTTCATCTTAAACTAATATGTGCCAGATATAACTGTCTTGTTTCAGTGAGAGACGCCCTATTTCTATGTCATTTTTAATGTATCTATTTGTACAATTTTAAAGTTCTTATTTTAGTATACATACAAATATCAGTATTCTGACATGTAAGAAAATGTTACGGCATCACACTTATATTTTATGAACATTGTACTGTTGCTTTAATATAAGCTTCAATATAAGAAGCAACCTTTGAAATAAAAGAAAAGATTCTTTTTTAATTCTGGGTTTGATTCTTAACAAGGAAAAAGATTTTGAGTATTTCTAATGATCCGTTTCTATCTCTAATTTAATTGTGATCTTTTTAGTAACCCTATTTATGACCTGTTGTAGTCTATCTGCAGCTTGTATTGTTTATTTAAAATCAAGTATGTTTTACAAATTTTTTTTTCAGCAAGATTCTGTAACATCGTGTAAAGCTTATTTTATTTTATTTTTTATTTTTTTGGTACATTCTCGGTGTTAACCTCCTGGCTTCTCTTTGCATACATCTTCTGATAAAAGAAGGATGCTAAAGAAATAGGTCAGTCTATGACTTTGCAATATGTTTTATATAATATACGTTTATCTTGTGTATCAGTAATTTGGTGGTTGTGAGAGACAAATCCATGAGGGAACAGAACTGTCACAACTCTAATGTTCCAGGCACAGATTCTGTATCCTACACGGAAAATTTGGAAGTTGGAAGAGTGAAGCGTCAAAACTATAAATTTGCCCCAGACTCCAATGTTAATTCTATTTTTCCATACACTGAACTTACCAGGCTACTGTAAGATGCTGACAGTTGAAACTGCTTATTTTTCCTCCTGTAATTTTAACTTCCCTTGAAATGATGTGGTATTTTAAGTTTTGCTAAGAGAAAAGATTGATTCATTCCAAAAACTTTTATTGAGAATATGCCTAGGACCATAAGCTCAGAATAAGGGCAGGGACCATTTGTGAGTCTGAAGGTCAACACCATTTAATCTGTGAGTTTATTTACAGTCTTCTGCCACCGCAGCTAGTTTCTTGGGATGTATGTGAAGGATATTTCACCTGTTCAGTTGGGCCAAAGGTCAAATCATAGCAATACTGGGGGATAGACCCCACAAAGTCATGCTGCAAATGTTTTCTTTCTTTGCCCCTGAGCACAGGGCATGTTACTTTTTCTTGGATTGCAGACACTTTTTAGATGATCCTCTTCTTTCCTTCTCTATTACGAAAGTTTGTTTCACGCATTTCTTGATATCCTGTTATATACCAGTTTTTATGACTCAGTCAACGTGCGTACAAAGAGAAATGTTTTTATGAAGTGCTAGCTTCCATTTTACTTTTCATTTAAATCCAATTGGGCTGAACACTTCAATGGAATAAATTCTGTGGACGTTGTCACTTTAGAATCATCTCGGTGAAGGATTGCACATTCTCAATACTTTCATAATTGCAGGTTGTATTCATTTTTTATATAGTTCTTTGTAATCCAAAGAATATTTTGCTAGATTTGCACAGATCTCCAATTGAATTTGAAATGAAGAAATAAGTCAAAAGGAACATGAATAGCATTGAAACAAGTGTACAGCTGTAAGTAACCCTCTCACCAGGGATGATCCTTTTTTCTAGAAATGTATCTGGATTAGATTTGACAACTACATTTTCACATTTTTATGTTTAAGTGTTTTTTTTTTTTAAGGCTGTCTACTTTTCAATAGTTAAATATACTTGTTTTTCTCTCTTCTTTTGATCTTTTTAAACATTTTAAGCCTCTGTTGTGTGTAGAACCATTTTAGAAGCTTGGAAATAAAATGTCTTTCCCAACTAGTGGAGTCCTTTTTCATTTGGAATATATTTCCTTAAAAGAAATCTGAGTTTCAGTGGTCTTTCCTTATGTGATAAAATAATTACTGCTATATGACATCAGTGGTACTAAGATAAGGAACACTGCTCTGTTCTTCTTGTTCTCAAGTGATGGGTATTCTTTCTATTCATCCATTCATTTATTCACTCATCGATATCATTCTGTAGACTCTGTACTGATTATTTGAGGATGCAGAACGAAACTTAACACCTGCCTTGATGAGTTTTAGTCTGTCCTCTCAACCCTGTCCCAAAATATCTACCCAGTTGTTTTGGAATCACCTATCTACCTATATGCCCACCCACTTCCCTAGATATTATTCATGTATGTGTATAACAGGCTATCTCTTCTCCCTCAGGGTTGAGAGAAGAAAATAAAAGATATAGTAGGAGGAAGACAGATGTTGAACGTGAATGGAGGGTAGGCTAATTGTGATCATTCAGGGCAGATTTTGACTTTAGCTAAATAATCTCCTAGAGGCCATGCTTCCTGGGAATGATGGGGAAGATAAGAGAGCAGCGTATCCCTTCACTTGGAAGACAAATTAAAAATACACATTTATGGTGTTCAGAGAGTATAGCTGTGTGTATCAGGTGATACAAGGTCAGGAGTATTTGAAACTGTTCCGGGGTTATCGTTCCACATCCTCCACCTCTTTTTGAGAACCTTTACAGAACAGTGGGGGTGGGTGCAGGCTGGGAAGCTGAGATCTCTGAGCAGAAGAGTGGCAAATTCTATCTGGCAGGTGTTGCAAAGCAAGGAGGGTTTTGTGAAGGTCAAAAAGCAGATAAAACAAGGGCCTGAAATGAATTAAATAAATTGGGTTTAGAGAAGAGGAAATACTTCTCTGCTTTCTCACTGCCATCAGCCTGGTCTGGACCACTCTCATCACTGACTCCAAAGAATGGTTGCTCTCCACCTCCCCAATCTGTTCTCCACAACGAAGCCAGAAGGAGATTTTTAACACACAACTGTGGATCATGTGATTCCACAATTTCAACGACTTCACTGGCTTCCCGAAGACTTAACATAAATGCCCTTTCCCTTACTTTGTTTCTTTAAGTGTCTCATGTCATCCTGTCCCATTCTCCTACCAGTGGGTTTCAGCCACTGATCGTGTTTCAGTTCCTTATACAAAAGTAGGTCACTTGTCGGTTTTCTTTGTATCAATGATGACTCTTATGTTCCATTTAGTTGTGTGTTTGTGTGCTTGTCCAACCAATACATAACCTCCAAGAGGGCAGAGATCTTGTTTTCTCCCTCACCACTGTATATCCACTTCTTTACCTGTGCCTGTGAGGTAACAGGTGGGCAATAAGTATCTGCTGCATGAAAGCCAATATACTGATGAGGCAGATTTCTCAGGATCTGATCACTAATGAGAAGCTGTTAGTGTGTTTTTTAAGCTTCTCCATTTGAGAAATGGTGTCAGCCGTGTACTTGGTACCTAGCATAGCGAATCTAAAAGGAGAAATGGTTTTGGAAGAAAGATGTTGAATTAAATTTGGGTTGGAATTGTACATGAGAGGTGTGACAGTGGGATGGAACTGTTGAGTAGGAAATTAAAAGTAGGATTTACAGCTGTTCACTACAGATGTAGGGGCTGGCCATGGAAAGGAAGAGTCATCAGATAGGAGCTAGAGCCTCAGAAGAAAGACTGTATGTCTTCTAATTGCATTTTCACTGTTTTCTCCCAATGTTAAAAGAGTGTTTTAACAGCGAAATCCCTCTGGTGTTGAAGAGTAATGCTGATTTTAGTTTTATTAATGAGGATAATTAGTAAGCATAAACCTTATTCTTGTATGTCAAATGCTTTGAAAAAGAGGAAAGGGATATGATTAATTCACTAATTATTTTCAATTAATGAGCCTTTTCTTTTAGCTCATACTGTCTTTGTGTCATGTACAAGGCATGGAACACTCATTCTGTTCCTATTAGAGGAGAAAGTACTACAATCCCTGCTTGACACCAAAGGAGATCTTACACCAGAGAGGTTAAGCATCTCCCAATGACACACAGGAAGTGATGTCAAAGCCGAATGGAAAAGAATCCCATTTCTCCCATCTTGACCAGAAGACTTATCATTTAAATGTAGTTTAAAGCCAACAGCAATGACTATTCCTCAAAATTAATAGCTAAGGCCTTGGCAATGAGAACTTGGAAGGGAATGAAAGCTTCCCAGCCTCCATGCACTGAGTTCATTGCTTGAGCAACTAAGTATTTGCCATGTGGTTTGACAATGGGATTTAGTCACACTCTAAAAACACAGCCTGCCTTCCAAGTCCCCAGTGATGCTGGGAACAATATTGTGGAGTGTTCTGCAGGGCTTCATATCTTTCTATAATATGAATTTTAAAAATCAAATATAAAAGAACAAACTGATTAGGCATTTTATAGCTGTTCATATTGTATTTCATAGAGAACATTGATATTTCATCTTCTTCATGGGATTAAACATGTTTTGTTTTTTAACAAAAGTCTGTGCCTGGAGCCTTCGAATCTCAACATCTTGGGAGTAAGAATTGAATTTTCATCTTGGAAATTAACTCAAAAAAATCATTTTTCATGATCAGCGAATACTGTCTTCTGAAAAAGGACTTTTTTTAGTTCTGGTGAATTAAATTCGATTTTACTGGTCTTTGCCACTTTATGATACTGCTACCCTCCACTTGGTCATGTCTCACAGGTTTTTAGAGACAACGGTGGTCTAAGACTCAGCTTGTGGAGAGCTCAGGCCCTCTGCTAAGAACAAAAACAATATACCCTACATTAGGTGTGACAATATGTTCTTACATGTACACTTAACTCCCACACCTACTGGATGTGTGACTTTGAGTAGGGATCTTGTTCTCTTTGAACTTCATCTTCCACAAATGTACAATGGAAATAACAATTTCTACACGGTTATTTAGTGGGGAACAAGAATTGAGACCACATCTCTAAAGCCACTAATAGTTCCTAGGCCAGGAAAAACACTAGAAGGTAGCAATTATATTGTTAATTTTAATATTGTATTTCCCTCTTGGGAAAAATAATATACTCCAAAAACAAAAAATTCCATTCCTTTTAGTACAACGTAAGGGAAAAAGTTCTCACCTCATGCCTCCTATATCCTCTGATGAATTTCTTCAGAAATGAATTCATTCTCTCATCTCCCTCTTTCCCAAGCTGACGAGTCTATTCTGCACATCTTAACCATCATTTAAGCAGAGAATTGATTGACAATTTCCCTTCCTCCAAAAATAAAAAATAAAGACTAATTATCTGGTCAATGAATTCACTTATGTTTGACTAAAATATGTAGCATAACATTGGCAAGTAAACAAGTAAAGTAGCTTTAAATGTTTTTTTTTTAGAAGAGAAATAAATTTACATGATTATGAATTGTATATAATTGGATAGAAGCTGTGCATCAAATAATATCTGAAATGTAGATGAGCTTGTCAAGAACTACACAAACTTGGACATTTCCACTATAAGAAATTTCATATATTTTTGATCATTTATTCAAGCAATGGGGCTCCTGTTTTTAGAACATAACTCTTCTCTCAAAATATTTAGATTTGAAGGCATATAATTTAATTAGAATGTACTTTTTTATCTGTAACAACTTTAATGAGTTTTGTGTAACCATAATTTTGCTTTATTTAGCACTCAGGAAATTGGAAATTATTTTATGCTGTGATAACATTCTTCTTCCCCTCTACCCCCAGCTCTCGCCGAACGCTAACTGGGATGTGAATGGGATGGTAATACTTGGAAAGATAATTTTCAAATTACTTTTCTCTTATGAATTAGTAAAGAGGTGGTCTCAGTTTGATATTGCTGACCTAGCACACTAGTCCGGGGGTCTCTAGAGTTTCAAATGCACTACCATCAGCATCCATCTCTTCTTTTTTAAACTTTAGATTTCCAGCCAGGAATAGGTACTGAGTAAATATTAGATGTAGGAATACAGGGAAGATGGATAAAGGGAGAGCAATTCATTTCAGGTTCTGGATATTACAGCATTCATTATAAGCTACTAGAGATGTGTAGTGAGAATTCACCTGGGCACCTTCCCTCCCTCCACACACCCCCATGTTTAGATAGTCTACTTATAATGCTTTGGATTTTGATTTGACATGATTTCATATCCCACCTGGATAGTCCCAGTGCACACTCAGGTCAAATTGAGCTCCCATGCATTGAGTAAATCAGGAAAGTGGCATCAGACAATCTGTATGACTTGCTAGCCCTGGACAGGCCATCATGGCTATATGTCTTTATCTGTAACCTCTGATTGGCATACCTCCAAGAATTCTAGAAAAGCTTGACCCAGGATAGGAGAATAAAAGAAAATATTTAACGTGTTGCACAAATGAATGATTGCATTTCTATTGGTTTTTCTGCTGTCTGGACTTTTATTCTACCTTAAACCCTGCAAATGATTCAAAACACAATCTCAAATCCTACTGTGAAATTGAGGGATCCTTTGGCTTCTCTATGGAAGACTTTAATCCAGGAGCCCCAGGGCAGGCTTTAAAGTAATTCTAAAATATGGCTATTGCATCTTTGTTTTGTGAGGACTGTGAGCCCACAGGTCCTCCCAACCTAGCCTTCAACTTCAACTTCACTGCATTCTCACTGCTGGCTCTGAGATAGTAATTTCTAGATGGTCTAGCCTCTGAGGAACCTCGATATCTGTAATCTGGTGTTTTCCAAATTTGGAATATAAATTTCTGCATCTGTATTGGTTAGAAAACCCAGTCGGTAAGGCGCCGGCCCCATATACCGAGGGTGGTGGGTTCAAACCCGGCCCCAGCTGAACTGCAACCAAAAAATAGCTGGGTGTTGTGGTGGGTGCCTGTAGTCCCAGCTACTTGGGAGGCTGAGGCAAGAGAATCGCTTAAGCCCAGGAGTTGGAGGTTGCTATGAGCTGTGTGAAGCCACAGCACTCTACCGAGGGCCATAAAGTGAGACTCTGTCTCTACAAAAAAAAAAAAAAAAAAGAAAACCCAGTATTCAGTGACATTGAATAATAATACTGTATACTTTAATGAGTGAAAGTTATTCTCTTTTCAATCACTTGTAGTGTAACGTCATACAGTTTTCCCTCTCTGTGGAACCCACTGCCTCCTTACTTGGGTTTTTCTCTCTTCATCCAGTCTTAAGCAGCCTCTTTCTGCTATATTGCTTTTCTCTCATTTTCTGCAGAGTACACATTGCTTACTGTTTTTTCCCCCCTCTTTTCAATGCTTTCTTTATTTATTGTCAAATTATTTCCTTTTTAGAATGTAAGCCAATGGGAGCACATTGTTTCTATAAGGTATCCCAGAGCCTGAGGCAGAGCCTAATATGTAGCAGAAGCTCAGTACACTAAATGACTTTTGCAAAAATTTTATTGTTCATTACAATGGGATAAGTCCCTGTTTGGGTTATATGTACAACTACTGTAAAAAAAGAAAAAAGAAAGAAAATCTCCTTTTTGAAATGGAAATAAGACCTCAAGCTTAACGTCTTCAGCTGCAAATGTGTGAGAGACAAGATGGCTGACTGAAGCCAACTTTCCACAGAGGCTCCCATCCAGAAGGAGAGTTAAAGGACAGAAATTTAGCAAGTAACCTGGTGGATTAGAGCTACACCAAGAGAGAAGGTTGAAGAATGCACATCAACCCTGCTGAGGTGAGCTGTGACTCCAAGGATACAAACAAAAGGTACGAAATCCATCACCAAGTGGACAGGAGTCCCCACCCCCATGAGAACAGCTTGGAGTGCCCCACAAAGAAATAAGCAGAGTTCAAAGGTCCATACACTCCACTCCACGGGAGAGACCCTTTAAAAACTGGACCTACCTCCCCTACTAGGGTGCCATGGTGTTCTCCTGCCAGGCATAAAACTGTATATGTTCTCTACCTGTAATTCTGAGCTCCCAGAACTCCCCTCCACTCTCACTCTGAGGTCTACAGGCCTGTCCCCCAGGAGTCCAGATTCTTGGGTGATTTCTCGAGGGGTGTGGACAGTGCCTAAACTGCAGCTGGTCAGTGCTGATTCTGGGGCACGAGAGCGAGGAGAGGATGGTCGGCTGAGAAGGAATCACCCCGGAGCAGCAGTGCTCCAAGTCGCAGAGCACCAGCCATTTTGGGCAACAATAGGGCTCACCCCCGGATAATCCAAAGTCACACCCCCCTGTCTCTCTGGGCAACCAGAGGAGGCCGGACATCTTCTCAGGTGGCAACCACTGGAGAACAGATCTGGGACGAAAACACAGGACCCCTGAGTAAAAGGTTTGCCTGAGGCCTTACCGGCCTGGGTAGAGTGCGGGGACAAGAAAACGCATGAGCAGAGATGGGAGATTCCCAGGGTGGGGCTGACCCAGAGGACCACTTTACTGAGCCTAAGATGCACCTGGCCCTCAGGGGATCATCAACCTATAGACAAAGGAAGGCAGAAGACTAAACTGACAGCTAACAGTGCTGCGAATACAAACCTGCGGGAGCAAAGACAGGGCATGAGGTGCAGTTTCTGGGAACTCAAAACAGCTTCTCTTCTGCAGGGGAACTTAGCAGGGACAAGAAAAATTCCGCAAAATTGTTATATTTTGTCAGTAACAACCATCGGGGTGGGCCTGGAACTGAGTGAACACCCCCCACCACCACCACCTCCATCAAGTGCTCAAGGTTGTCAGGCTGCACCTCCTCCTGCTGGATAGAGCAGAGAGCAGTGGCCTGGCTGAGCAGACATAGATTTCCTTGTGATTCAGGCAGGTGCAACCTCCTGGAGTATCTGCTCATTGGAGGAAACTGGGTCAAACCCCTGCAGGGTTATCAGTGACTGGGTGTGACAAAGATGCAAGGTGGGGAAGGAGGCATCAACCTTCCAGACTAATCTGTTTGCTGTGTTGGTCCTCCTGACTTCACGGAGCACTGGAGCAAGTCATATTTGAGTTGTCAACAGACCCCTGCGATCTAGTTGCCGGAGACCTTTTAAAGTTTCCCACCTGAGACAGGTGCTGACTGAGACAATTGATTTGGGCCTTTTGAACTGAGCCAAATGCCCGAGGACTATCCAAGTGGTGCCCTGGGTGTGTGGTTGTAGGAAGGTTTGATTTTCCTTTTCCAATTGTTACCTTGGGGGGTGTGTGTGACTTAATTACTGGTATTTCTCCACAGCTGAGACTTCAATCCAGAGTAACTGTTTCACTAGGGTTGGACAGAGTCCAGCTGAAAACAAGACAGAGCCACATAGCCCCACCACACCAAACAAGTCCCCAGTTTCTCAGGCCATAGCACTGTATGGCACCTTGACAAAGCTCCAAGGGAAAAGTCAAATGGTGTAAAATAATCATGGGGCAGAATCAGCAGAAAAACTCTGGTAACATGAATAACCAGAATAGATCAACCCCCCCCAAGAAAAGATATGGCAGATGTAACTGAAGATCCCATTCATACACAACTCACCAAGATGTCATAAATAGAATTCAGAATTTGGATTACAAACGAGAGTAATAGAATGGAGGATAATTTGAAATTAGAAATTCGAGGAACAATTCAAAAGTCAGAATTAGAAATTTGGGGAGAAATTCAAAAGTCGTCTCAAGAATTCAACGAATTTAAAGACAGAACCACCAAAGATTTTGACACACTGAAGCAAAAATTTGCATCCCTCAAAGATCTGACAAATACAGTAGAATCCCTCAGTAACAGAGTGGAGCAAGCAGAAGAAAGGATTTCTGACATTGAAGACAAAGCTTTTGAACGCTCCCAAACTCTCAGAGAGGAAGAGAAATGGAAAGCAAAAATGGATCACTCTCTCAGAGAGCTCTGGGATAATTTGAAGAAGGCTAATATCTGCCTCATTGGAATCCCTGAAAGTGATGAAGTAGCTTCACAAGGCACAGAGGCCCTTCTCCATGAAATTATGAAAGAGAATTTTTCAGACATGCCAAGAGATTCTGAAATTCAGAAAGCAGACAGCTTCAGAACCCCAGCCCAACTCAACCCGAATAAGACATCCCCTAGGCATATCATAATTAGCTTCAATAAAGTTAATATGAAGGACAAAATTCTGAAAGCAGCCAGACGTAAGAAATCCATTACCTACAAAGGGAAGAATATAAGAATGACTGCAGATCTCTCTGCTGAAACTTTTCAAGCTAGAAGAGGGTGGTCAACAACTATTAACCTCCTAAAACAAAATAACTTTCAACCCTAGATCCTGTATCCAGCTAAAGTGAGTTTCATTTAAAAGTGGTTTCTTTGTGTGTATTTATTTATACAGTTAGTTACCTTCCATACCATGGGAAAGTTTCCACTCATAGTAATAATATCATGTTTACTTTTAAAATGCATTTATACCACCACAATAGTTCACACCTGTAATCTTAGCACTCTGGAAGGTCAAGGCAGGTGGATTGCCTGAGCTCAGGAGTTTAAGACCAGCCTGAATATGAGAGAAACCTCCTCTCTCCTTAAAATAGAAAAAGTAGGGTGGCACCTGTGACTCAGAGGAGTAGGGTGCCGGCCCCATATACTGGAGGTGGCGAGTTAAAACCCACCCTGGCGAAAAACTGTAAAAATAATAATAATAAAAATGGAAAAACTAGCCAGGTGTTGTGGCAGGCACCCATAGTCCCTGCTACTCAAGAGGCTGAGGCAAGAGGATCACTGTCATACTGTGGCATTCTACCAAGGGTGACAGAGTGAAATTCTGTCTCAAGAAAATAAAGTAAAATAAAAATGAAACAAAATAAAATGTATTTTTTTAGATAAAACATGAGCTATTTAATGGTACATGTCTAGTAAGTAAAAGTATGTGTGTTACTTGAATGGGTTGGTGTGGGAAAGAAGGGTGATGTTGAACTCAGGCGTGCCCTGAGAATGTGGACTGCCCTGGTGGTATCCACCCAGCTTGGTTATGCATGAGAGAACTGAGGGTCTAGAAAGGAAGCTAACTTTTTTCCAGAGCAGAGGACCAAAACAAAGATGTAGAAGGAAAATATAGATCTCCCGCCTGTGACCTAATTCTCATGTTCAGAACTCCAAAGAGAATTACGAGCCATTGAGTCAATTCTTTGTAATAAGCACATTGTTCTGCCCAACTCCAGGCTGCCTTTTTCCTCACATCCTCCACGCTGCTACTGTCAGGCCCCTCTTCAAAAGGCCTCCTTTGGCCACCTAATATAAAGTAATACTCTTTCTCCATTGTATTTTTTCTTTCACTGCACTTACCCTCTCCTGATCTCACAATTCACATTTATGTACTTTTTTTATTGTTTGTACACTCCTTACTCCTCTCCTCACACCATTAAACAAAACTCCATGAGGACTTTGCGGTGTTGACTTGTGTTCACTTAGAACCTAGAAGAGGGTTTGTAATATACTGGGGCCAAATAAATACTCGTTGAATGAATGAATGAATGAATAGCAATGAGTAATGTCAACACTAGGTTTTTCATGTATGGTTTTAATTGAGAACTCTTCATTCAACTTTGTTTTTCAGTCCTATCCAGTAATAGCAGTGTTGCCAATTGAACAAGGATCAGAGGAGCTATAATATAACTGAATTCTCTCCCAGAAAACAGACATTTCAGATACTTAAGGGCGGTGATTGATCAGCAGTTCTTAACCACTTACCAGGGTTTTAACTTTTGATATTCCAGCATGCAAAAAAGAGAGAGTGCCGCTACGCTAGGCATCATCTTCTGTATTAAAAAGGAGCCTCTGGATCAGTGTTTTTCAAACTTTTTTTATCTCATGGCACATTTGAACTATAGTTAAACTTTCATGAAACACTTACATTTTGTTGATCAATAAAAAGAGTAAAAAAATATGTATTTACCATGCTTTGAACTCCTTCAAAAATAATTAATGAACTTTAACAATTTTTCCAGCATACTAATATACTATGGCACATCAGTTACAAATCACTGCTCTAGGTGAAGGCATACAGACTCAGGGTGGTTGCCTGGAGAACTCTTCCAGGACCCCAGTGTTTCAATAACACAAAGCTTCAAATTCTCATTCTAATGATGCACATGGATGTGGATGGCTTTGTCATGAAGTGTGTTTCTAACTACTGTCATAGATTCTTGTTTTAACTATGATGGATTATTAAACTCATGCTAGTTGGTAGAGAGGAAACTGAAATAGTCCTAGTCATTTTGCTAAACATTAAACACCTATACATGTAAGGATATACAACATGCAAATGATTTCCCCTGTAACATATCAAGTGGACAGTTCATTGATGGTCTACTTTATTCTAGAAATTGGGCCTATGTAATGTTCATAGTGATATCCCTTTTAATTGTTCAGCATTTTGGATAAAGCTCCAAATAAGGAATGGATTAGACATACTACTTAGTGGTAATGATGTCTTTTGTGATTTCCAGGCAAGATGATTGGAGTCCTCCAGATACAAATCCCCCACAGCCATAATTTTTTGCATATTTGTTTACTAGAAATGAGAAGGTGTAGGGCACTTCTTATGGGTATTATTAATATTTATAATCATAATGACCACATGTCCTACTTTTCCCCTGACATACACCCAATTTTTGTTTCAGGTTCTGAAGTAATTTTTAATGGTGCCCAGTTTAATTCTCCAAAGTGACCCATTATGAATAGTAATTTATATGGTCATCCTACCAGTATTTTGGCCAACAATGTGTTGAAAGAATAATAGGTTCTCAGTGGCCCATAGAGATTTTTCTCCCAACTGCAGAAAGGTGATTCGCTTACTCTCGGAAGGGAAGAGAAGGGATATAAACCTTAATCTTCTTAATGTGAGACAGACAGTCTGACATATCTAACTTCCCCTCTTTTGCAGATTTAATTTTTAAGACTGATTAAAAAATACACATGTAACCTTAACCCTTAACCCTTTTCCCCAAGGTAAATAAATATTGAAATAGAAAATAAATGCTGGGTGGCGCCTGGGGCTCAAGGAGTAGGGCGCCGGCCCAATATACCTGAGGTTGTGGGTTCAAACCCGGCCCCGGCCAAAAACTACAAAAAAATAAGAATAAAAATAATAATAATAAAAATAATAAAATAAAATTCACGAATTACCAACACAAAAATCATTAAAAATAAAAGAAGAAAATAAATGCTGAGTTCATATCGTTTATACAATTGTATGTTATGGATGTTTCTCTTGACATAGGAGCATGTTCAATACGAAAACAAGTTTGTTTTTTTTTAAACCATTAATTGAAATGCTGCTTGATATTAAATTATGTAGATAATCACCAGTTATTTGATCACTAAATTACCAAATACTATTTAAATACCTTATTATAAGGTGAACACTCACCAGGGCCCAGAGAAAACAACAATCGCAAGGTGGCCGAAGTCCCTGCCTTCAAAGGAATTAAATTCTAGTGGGAACGTTCAGGTCACAATAAGGTACTGACATAGGTATGTACCTGAAACCTGTGATCGCAAAGCCCACAGAAGTGAGTAGTTATAATTGCAATGGCAAATGGATTATTTTCTCATCGTGTTACACATAATTTTAAAATTAATAAATCTGCACATCAAGTAATGTGCACATCCCTGATTATTTCCTTTGGATGGATTCCAAGAATTGAGATTCTCAGAAGCAAAAATTGGGAACCAAAGCACAGGAACATTGAATTTTGAATACATATTTTCCATTTCCTTCTTAAAAAATGATTCCCATTTATATTTTCACCAGCAGAGCACATGACCACATGGGTCCAGGTACCTTCATGGATTGGGTGCTTTATTTTTATTTTAAGTCATATTTTTGTTTTCATTTGTGGATTTCTAGTGAAATTAAATATTTCTTACAGTTATTAACATTCCACAATTATCTTGTGTTAGGTGATACCTTATAATGTTCTGTGACCCCTTTTGAGGTATGGGAGGTTATTTTTGCATTTCTTTTTTGTTCAGAGTCTGAACACCATGTTTGAAAATACTATCCTTATTATTTATCCTTATAAAACTTATGTTTAATTTTTGCTGAAAACATTTTCCTGTACCATGTTTGCTATTGAATTCATGAGCTTTTAATAATACCTACAAAAAAATTGAACCATTGGTTCCTTTGTGATAATTTTTTTTTTTTTTTTTTTTTTTTTGCAATTTTTGGCCAGGGCCAGGTTTGAACTCACCACCTCTGGTATGTGGGGGCGGCACCCTACTCCTTTGAGCCACAGGTGCTGCCCTGTTAATTTTTTTTTTTATTGTTGGGGATTCATTGAGGGTACAATAAGCCAGGTTACACTGATTGCAATTGTTAGGCAAAGTCCCTCTTGCAATCATGTCTTGCCCCCATAATTTTCCCATTGGCTGTATGTTTAAAGATTTCAAATTATTTTTGTATAATATGAGATGAGGGTTAGAATATTTTCTTATGGACATTCAACTGATGCAACTTCATTCATTGAACCTTAGTATTATTTATCCTTATAAAAATGGAATGAAAAGTTCTATTCTTTTCCCATGCATTATCGTGGCACCTTTGCTAAAACTCAATCAATCACGTAAACATGGGTCAATTTGTGGATTCCCTTTTCTGTCCCATTGATTTATATGTCTCTCCTTATTCTAATATAACCTTGTCTTGATTACTGTAGGCAAAGGATAAAGTTTTGAAGTCAGTACAAATGTTTCCCTTACTTGATTTTCTTTCTTTCTTTCTTTTTTTTCTTTTTTTTTACATTTTCTGACATTTTCTTATGATCATTTTATCTTATTTTATTTTTATTGTATTTCAGGTGAATGTGAGAGTACAAACAACTAGGCCACAATGTTTGCACCTGTTAGAGAGGGTCTCCCTTGCAGCTGTGTCCCCCACAGGATGGCCATAAAGTGGGAGCACACCGATGTCCCTCCTTCCTCCCCTTATGAACATTTCAAATACCCAGAAAAGTAGAAAAAATGTATGAGTATGCATTACCAACATCCAGCTTGCACAATTACCATTTTATATTTACTTTATCACATATCTAGCCACCCACCCATCTCTCAACACAGCTTATTTTTGCTAACAGCCTTATTGACATATAATTTATATACCACAAATCACCTTGTTATAAAGGTAAAGTTTAAAGATTTTTAGCAACCATCACCACACCCAATTTTAGAGTATTTCCATCATCCCATCGAGGTTTTTTGTGCCTATCCATAGTCACTGCCTCTTCTCACCCTCAGCGTATTGCTTGATTTTCAAATTCCAACTGAACTTGCATTCTTGAAATAAACCCCTCTTGGCCATAATGTATATTAATATTTCTAAAAAAATGTATTTTTATATTTGAATAGCCAAAATTTTACTGAGAATATTTGCATTTATATTAATGACATGTATTTCATACACTATCATTTTCTGACTTTTTAAAATGTCTGATTGTGGCATCAGGGTAATTCTGGTCTCTTAAAATTACTTGAAAAGTGGTCTCTCTTCTTTTATTTTCTGGGAAAGCTCATGTAGAATTTGTATTCTTTCCATTTTAATTGTCTGCTAATATCCACCAGTGAAGCCATCTGGGCCTAGAGTTTGCTTTGTGTGAAGACTTCTACAACAAATTCAACTTATTTACTAGATATAAGGCTATTCAAGTTACCTACTTCTTCTTGAGTAAGTTTTGATTTGTGTCTTTCAGGGAATTTGCCTATTTTATCCACTTAATTGAATTAGTGACATGAAGCTGTGCATAACATCCCCTTATTTTCCATTTAATGACTGTAAGACATCTAAGGAACTCATGTCTTATATTTTATTGGCATTTTGTGTTTTTTATTTATTTGTTTTCTTCATTGATCTGTCTACACATTTATTTTTTATTACTATCTTTTTAAAATAACAGCACTGGATTCCATTGACTTTATTGTTATGTGTCCATTTTCTATTTTTTGAATTTCTCTTTTATTCTGTTTTTAAATTTCAGATTAATATGGGGATACATACAAGTAAGTGACATAGTTTGCTTTTGCCTGGTTAAAGTCTGAGTTACAGGTGTGTCCCTCACCCAGGAGGTGTGCAGTACACCCATGTATTACACCCATTGGGTAGGAATTTACCCAATTCCCCTCCCCACTGCTTGAATGTCATTGAGTTTTTTTCTCATGTGAGCGTGTACATGTTAATCTACTAGTTCCAGTTCAGTACAGAGTCCATGTGATGCTTATTTTGCCATTCCTGTGATACTTCACTTAGACAAATGGTCTCCATTTCCATCCAGGTTGTCAAAAAAGATACCAAACATCCATCTTCTTTATGGCTGAATGATATTCCTTGGTATACATAGACCACAACTTATTAATCATAAATCCATTTTTTCTTTATTATTTGTTCTTTCCACTTTGCTTTTAATTTGGTATTTATTGTATGGTTTCTTAAAGCAAAAGTTTAGAATATTCCCTTCAAACCTTTACATTTTTTCTCATAGAAATATTTAAGGCTAAACATTTCCTCCCAAGGTCTGTTTTACCTGCATCCACAATTCTGATATGTTACTTTGTGGTTCACATTCTATTCAGAATATTTTATAATTTTCCTTGACATTTCTTCCTTGACCTATGTCAAATTTTTAACTATTTCCTATATGCCTTTCTGGTTTTGAATGTTAGTTTAATTCCATTGTGATCAGAGCAAATACTTGGTGTGATTGCAATTTTTCTCAGTTTCTTGCAACTCATATCATGGGCCAATTTGGTCTACCTTGGTAAATATTTCATGAGTGCTTGGAAGTACATTTATTCTGCTGTTGTTGGGTGAATTTTCTACACATTTTAATCAGTTCAAATTTGTGGATAATGTTTAAGTCATCTATATCCTTATCAATTTTCTATTTAAAGATCTATTAGTTATTGGGTGAGAACTGTTGTAATTTCTAACTATAATTGTGAATTTCTCTGTTTTTTCTTTTAGGACTATTGGTTTTTGCTTCATATATTTTGAAATTCTGTTATTAGATACATATACTTAAGATAGTCATAATATCTTATCTCTAGTAATATTCTTTGCCCTGAAATATAATTCTTTCTTAGTATTTATATGATAGGCCATTTTGCATGAGGCCCCATTCTTTAACTTTTAAATTATGGGTGCCTTTATCTTGTAAATGGCATGATTTCTGCATTTTTTTCTGAGCCAATCTATTCCATCTTTTTAATCAGAGAATGAATACTAGTGGTTGTCAACTATTTTTGTTGAATCCATTTATATCCTGTTTTTCTTTTTTTTTTTTTTTTTTTGAGACAGAGTCTCACTATGTCACCTTTGGTAGAGTGCTGTGGTGTCACAGCTCACAGCAACCTCCAACTCTTGGGCTTAAGGGATTCTCTTGTCTCAGCTTCCCAAGTAGCTGGACTACAGGCACCCGCCACAACACCTGGCTATTTTTATTTTTGATTGTAGTTGTCATTGTTGTTTGGCAGGCCCAGGCGGGGTTCAAACCTGCCAGCTCCGGTATATGTAGCTGGCACCCTAGCCGCTGAGCTACAGGCACCACACCCATTTATAAACTCTTAAAAATAATGATAACCCTACAAAGTTCTGGCATCTGTTTGTTGTATCTATTTAACTTTATCTTTTGCAGGTGAAAAAAGCAAATACGCGTTTACTAATTAATTTTAAAATAGTGACAATAAGCCTATTATAGTTAACACATAGAACATTTTTAATATGTAGAGATGATCAACAAGAGTTTTACCTTATTGTCCCATTGAATTATTTTCTTGGGATTGCCAGTCAAGCCTGCCAGAGTTGGATGACAAAGTTCCTCTCTGGGGTCAGCTGTCAGTGGAGAGAGCATCTGACCTTGAGTACACACTGTACCAACTTAACCCACCTCCTCTGACGTGTTCCAATTCCAGAGAGTCACCTATGGGCCAGCACAGTCGGATGGACATCATAGCTCTTTGTCCTAGCTGAGACTGGAGGGGTAAATGTTCCCACTCTCATTGTTATTTTTTTCACTGGGTTTAATCTTATATAAAGACTTTGAAAAGCTGTTTGACTTCAGGCTACGCCTGCTTTCTGCAGGGCAAATATCTTTGAGTCACGAAACACAGAACACTCTGGCATCTATTTTAAAGTGGAAGAGAGTGGGAGAGAAAATATAAAGAGAACTGGCTCCAAGTAGCATTTAACAAAAGTATTCTGCTATATTATCCTAGTGGGGGAGCAGCAGATGATAAACTCCCCCCTTTTATGACAAATTAGTAATGAAACCTATCTACACACAGTTAGGTAAAATTATATATGTTAGTAGTTATGTAGTGATAAATAATAATACAGGTAAAAAGAAGGTGGAAAGGGGTTGTCAGATTGGAGAGAAGGTGCTTGTACTTTATATAGTCTGACCAGTGACGGCTGCAGTGGGAAGGTGATATTTGAATAAATTCCCGAAAAGAGCGAGCAGCTAATCACATAGACATCTGGTGTAATATTTTTTAAGCAGTGGGAATAATAAGAAAAAAGAAAGCAAAAGAGAAGAGAAAAACTTGTGTGAAATATGGCAAGAAATGAGATCATATCTTTAACATCCAAATGGCTCATATAAATCAATAAGGCAGCAACAGACAGATGAGGCAAGTTTAGACCAAACTGCAAAGAGTAAACGCCACAGTCTATGAAAAACGCAGAGAAAGTCATTCTCTTATCTCCACCAAATAAGTATCTGCTAAACTAAACTAAGGTTGTGTTTTGATGTCAATGAAACCAAGATAAAAATCACAACAACAAAAAAGGAACAGTTAAAATTATAATACTAGTACTAGTGAGAATTTAAAGAAATAACTGCTTTAATGTTTTGATGGCAAGAAGTATAAATGGGTATACGTCTCTGGAAAATCAATTTGGCAACATAGATCACAAGCCAATGTCACAGGAGTAGTCATTCTATGTCTGAGCATCTGTCCCAAATTGTAAAAAGAAAAAAAAAAAAAAAAGATGGAAAGGGTGTCGTTCAAATATGGAAAAAGACACTGGTGTGTGTGTATTCACAAGAGAAGTCTATGAGTGATATCAGAAGCAAGATCATGGCAACTTATTTAATTCATGTCATGGCAGCATATTTTCTCCAAGAATTAATATGTAGCTATTAAAGGTGATGATTCCAAAATGATGTACTAACATGGTAACACAAAAAATGTTTATAATGTGTCTTTAAAGGGGAGTGGATGAAGTCATACTGTGCGTTGACACATGTGCCTTGATTGCAGTTTATAAACAGCGTTTGTGGATCTACAAGTGCATATTCCTATGTTTGTGTTTCTATTTATTTCTCCTCCTGGTGTTAGTAACAATGGCCTGGGCATGAGTCAGGGTTCTCCAGAGAAACAGATCGTCAGGCCAACCGGCTGTATGGAGAGAGACGCAGAAGGAGGGAAGTCATCTCACAAGATTGTGGAGGCTTGGCAAGCCCAGAATCTGCTAGTAGACCAGCACACTGGGAGACCCAGGAAAGAATTCCAGTTTGAGTTTAGAGGAAATACTTTGGTGAATTTTCTTCCTCTACCAAGTTAGTCTTTTTATATTAAAGTCTTCAACTAATTAGATGAGCCCCACCTACATTATAGAGTGTAATCTGCTTTACTGATTTAATGTTTTTTTCTTTTTTAAAAGTTTAGATTTATTGTATATATTGAAGGTGTCCAACATGATGTTTTGATTTACATACAACATAGTGAAATGCTTACTACAAATAAATTAGCAAATACATCACCTTCCAAAGTTACCGTTTCTGTGTGTGTGTGTGTTGGCGGGGGGGTAAGAGCACCAAAAAAGCCACTGTAGCCAATTTTTAATATACAATACAGTATTATTAACTGCAGTCCTCAGGCTGCTCATTACAGTGTTAGACATACGACTGCCCTTTGAACTCTTCTTTTCATTCCCTGCCCCTCTCTCCACCCGGACAACTATCATTATTACTCCTTATTTCTAGTTACTCTACTTCGTTTTTGTGTGGATTCCACATTTAAGTAAGGTCCTGTAATATTTTTCCTTCTGCATTTGACATATTTCACTCATCGTAATATTCTCTACATTCACCCATATTGTCAAAAACAGAGGTATCTGCTTTGTAAAAGTGGAATAATAGTTCATTGTGTGTATATTTCTTTGTTTATTCATCTGTCTGTGGACAGTTGTTTGTGTACTTTGGCTTTTGTGAAGAACTACAAGGAACTCGGAGTGCAGGTGTCTTTACAAAGTGCTGATTTTCTTTTCTTTGTGTATAGAACCAACAGAGATATTGATGGGTCATATAATAGTTCTATTTTTAATTTTTCAGTTTCCTCCATCCTGTTTTCCATAACCGCTGTACAAATCTCCATTCTAACCAACAGTGTATATAAGGGGTTCCCTTTCTCCAGACCCTTGCCAACGTTTCTTCTCATCTTTTTGATCATAACCATGACCACACCTATCAGGTCTGAGGCTATATCTGATGGTTTTTTTAATTTGCAGTTTCCTAAACTACAAATGTCAAGAAGAAAATATAAGGGAAAAAAATCCTTGTACCATTGGGTTGTGCAAAGATTTCTAGCCTGATCTAAAAGGGGGAAAAACTTGGTCAAGTGCACTTCATCCAAATTAAGAACTTCTCCTTTAAAGAAATTATTAACAGAATAAAAGGACTAGCTGTCAACTGAGAGGAAATAATTTCAGTCACATATTAGATAAAGAACTTGTATCCAGAAAGTCTAAAGAATTCTTAAAGTTTAATAATTTTTTAAAAAGCCTAACCTTTTAAACAACAGATGCATCACTCAAGAAGATATATGTATGGAAAATAAACAAATGAGAAGATGCTTAACATTATTAGTTTTCTAAAGAAAATGCAAATTAGACCCACACTGGAAATCACCACACACTTATTAAACAGGTAACTTTTAAGAATAAACAAAATCAACCACAAAGGTATCAAGTGTTGTTAAGAACATGGAGGAACTGGAATTCTCATACATTCCTGGTTGTGTGTAAAATGTTACAATCAATTTGTCAAACCTTTAGGGAGCTTCTCATAAAGTTAGACATAGCCATTCTGAGATATTTAACCGATTTATGTTCACCCAAAACTCTGTATGCAAGTGGTAATAGTGGCTTTTTTTATAAGCACTAAAAACTAGTATCAATTCAAATGTCCATCAACTGAGAAACAGATGTACAGATGGTGATGCATGAAATTAAAAAACTGCAATTATTGCTATGCTGAACAACACGGATGCATTTCAAATGCATTTATGCTCAATTAGAGAAACCAGCCTCTAAAGGCTGCAGGCTGCAAGCTTCCCTTATGCAACCTTCCTGCAAAGATAAAACTGCAAAGAATGGTAAGCAGACCAGCCTTGTCTAAGGGTTGACTGTGAGGGGAGAAGCTTACTTCAGAGAAGGGGGCAATTTTCTCCTGTATTTTGATGATGACAGCAGTTAAGTGACTGCACATATTTTTGTCAAGACTAGCAAAACTGTGCACTTAAAACTGTGAATGTTATTATAAATAACTTACCCTTCGACAAAATAAATGGCAAGACATATTAAGTCACAAAACTTTTTCGCATTAATAAACAAAAACACTGCCATCCTGTGGTATCCTCTCGGTGGCCTTTCTGGTCTAGATCCGAAATCCCAGAAGGTGAGAACTCAGGAAATTGGCATACCTATGTGTACTTAACGTAGGGTGGGCCTCCTGCCAAGGCAGCCAGCTTCTCAAGCTGCCAGGATGTATTCCTCAACTCCCATTAATCCCATTAAGAACAAGCCAATGACTTTAATTTGGATTCCTGATTGAAATATAAATTGTACTCCATCTGCTTCATACTCAAAGCAACAGAGAAGCCAGCGCTTCCTGGAGAGGAATTTGCTTAAATACTCAGATTGGGGAGATGGGCAGCTGAAGATACTGGTGCCAAAACTCTGGTCATTAGGGAAGCTTCCTTCAGGCCGAGCCTGACAGGGAACATTTCCTCGATGCATCCATTCATCACTCCTAGGCCCATCTGGTATTTGGGGAGGAGCAGGAAAGTGTGCTAATACGATTGATAAAGTACACAGTGTTTCCCTTATCCTGGGGGCATATATTCCCAAACCTTCAGCGCATGCCTGAAACTACAGACCCCAACCTTATATGTACCGTGTTCTTTTTCTCTCCATAATAGCTATGATAAAGTTTAATTTGTAAGGCAATGTAAGAGATTAACACTGTGATCATAAAGTAGAACAATTATAACAATGTACCATAATAAAAGTTATTCAAGTCTCTCTCCTCTCTCTCTCTTCTTCTCTCTCTCTCCCCTTCTCTCTCTCTCTCCTCCTTCTCTTTCTCTCCTCTCTCTCTCTCTGTCTGTCTCTAAATACCTTCTTGCGCTGTACTCCATAGTCCTGGACTATGATTGACCCTGGATAACTGAAACGTGACAGACCAACCCGCATGTAAGGAGGGTTCTTGTATCTTCCTGGTCTGCTCGTTCACGTCCGCTCCAGGTCGGCAGACTTGCCTCATGGGGTTCTTGCTCAAAGAGAGTTTCTGATGTGGGTTTCTAAGGTGGTGTTTTCAAATCAGTGCCTATACTTTTACATCTTAGTTGCTACTTCTCTCACAATTAAGAAAATGCCTTGTTCCAGCAGGGCTGGACTCTTGGTTCTGTGATCAGAATGGGAAGACACTTAGAACCTTATGAAGTGACAAGGTCCAGGGCAGAGGGGATGCCTGAGGTCTAGAAACTTGTGTGGTGAAACAGATCATCAAAGTGACAGCCCCTAACTGAATAGACGGTCTGTGCCTGCCCAGTTTCTTTATCTCTTTTACCCTCCAAGAAAAGCATGCATAGCTGGTCTGATTTTTAGGAGCTTTAGGGGGTACAAAATAAAGAGAATGGGAGACTGAAAAGAAATGAGGCTCTTGGGATTGGCAAAGGGAGAGAATTTTCTGAGTGTTGAAGAGAGAGTTTTTTGAACAATTAGGTATGTAAAGAAAATGAATGGACTAGAATATGCTTTTTGTGCTGTATGGCTGTGATCTGCATTCAGGATATAGAAAAGAACCTGACTTAGTAGCTTGGTGATCTGGGGTTCCCAACTTTTATGACTTCTAATTCTTTTCTTACACTGCTCTGAATTTTACCTGGGTGATGGCTACAATGAATTTTGGCCTTAGACCTGGGAGTTTCTTTGCCTTTCTCCTATTTCTCACTCCTATATGTAATTCCGCTCCAAAATATTGGTTCTACCTTAAAAATGTGTCTTGATTTTTCTCCATAGCAACTACCAACCATTTTCTTATGTGAAGAGACCTTTAAGACATCTTCTTTAGCTATCTCTCTACCTGAAGTCTATCCTTAGTAATTCTTTCTTCATAACATTTAAGGAAACATCTTCATATGATATAAATCTGATTCTGGATGCCTCTTCTTATAATATTCTTAATAATTCTACAGTCCTTATGGGATGAGAATTAACCTTATTTAGGCTGAAAACTCTCATGAGTTTTGACATAATCTCATCCAGTCTCATATCTAATTGGGTGCTAAGGAACATTCTATCAGGAGTACTTAGAAAAAGCCAGGTTCTGTGATATTTATTGCATCTCAGTGTCTTTGTACGTGCAAGTCTCTCCCTGAAATGTTCTCCCTAAGTGACTACCTTGTCCTTAAAGGTACTACCTCGTCCTACAGTTCTTACTTCAAGGCATCCCTCTTTTCTGGCATCTTCTCTTCTGTTCTTTCTCAGCATTCTATGTTTCCGACCACTCCCATCCCCCCACATATGTATGAGAGAACCCTGAGATAAATTAATATTTGAAAAAAATATTTATCCTGAGATGAATACTAATAATGATACGGAATACAGTAATGTTAGCTTCTCTTTGTCCCAATCCCCTGATTCCACAATAAGATGAAGATCCTAACAGAAAGTCATTAAATGATTGTGCTTAATTTTATTTTTATGTATCCCTCCCTTAAAGCAATCATATTCAGCCTACTCCAGGGAATGAAGTGGCTACCTTTGTAATGCAAACAGCACAAGTTGTAGCCAGTATGTTATTGATATATAAGCCACTATGGTCTTTATTGATAAGTAATTCACATGTTACATAATTTATGTATTTAAAGTATGCAATTCAATGTTTTTTAAAATATATTAACAACATTATACAACCATCAGCACTATCTAATTTTTGAGCATGTTTTATTCCCCTTCAATACAGTACCCTACACATTAGCAGTCATATCCCACTGTCCTTGACACCTTCACCTCTCAGCCCTTGGAATCTTCTAATCTATTTTCTGTCTCTATGAATTTTCCTGATCTGAACATTTCATATAAAAGCATTCACACAATATGTGGTATCAAATTAGTATTTCTTATGTCTCACAGGGTTTTATTTAAAACAGGATATTTTATATAACTTATTATATCAATACATTATTTCTGGCATGTCTTGTAATTTTTGGTTGAAAACTGAACATTTTAGATAATATACTACAGCAATTATGAATATTGATCTTCCCAGGGGGTCATTGTGCATGCTTATATGCTCGGTCATTTATTTGGTTTGTGACTTGGCTGAATTAATTCTGCTAAGTCTATTTTCCTGGTAGAGTGCAGCACTGCAGAGAGGTGGAAGGCCCAGGTCTGTCCAGCTTTTACTTTCCTCAGGTGGAATTAGCTTCCCCTCAATGTCCTGGAGTGGAGGTGGGAAGAGATGTGGTGAAGCTTTCTTGGCCTGTCCTTCCTGAAATAGAGCCTTCTAGAAATGAGGGCTGGGGGTTGGGGAAATGAACACCTCCCAGTCTTCACAGCACATCCCTGGGGAAGGAGGATATGTCAGTCTTCTGCTCCTAGGTGAAGCCATAACTCCAGACTGTTTGCTAGGAAATCTCCATCTTTTTTATTTTACTTTATGTTTGGTTTTATGAATCACTTTTATAATACTTTAGTCACAGTTTTGAGTGTACCCATCCATCAGATAGTATTCATTATACCTGTTAAGTAGGTTTCCACCCATCCCCACTCCTCTCTCCACCCTGGTTGACTTTCATTGAGATTTACTTCCCTTGTGCACGTGTGTGCTCATTGGTCAGTTTCAATTTAATAGTGAGTCCCTGTGGTGTTTGCTTTTCCAATTTCACTATTTCACTTGGGATAATGGTTTGAGTTGCAATAATTTGGATGGGTCCTCCATCTTCATTGCCACTACCCTAAGCAGGCAGTGGCTTATATGCCACAAACTCTCGCTTTTCTTACTAAAATTCAGTAAATTTTCTTGAATAAATTTCTATTTAATTATGTCCCTGGGATACTATCTATACACTTTAAATGATTGCTTTGTTTAGTTTTGTTTGTAATTTTTGCCGGTTAAATTGTTCTCTTGTTAGGGTAAGGATCCACTGAGTTCCCTACTCCACCATTTCTGAAGATCTGGAAATGTTTTCGTCCCACAAGTATTAATACATAATACACCAAATCAAAGAATAAATGAATGCCATTTTCCATCCACAACCTCCATGTGCTTACCTTGTCTGTTTTTCTCATCTGTATAAACTTCTATCTCTTAAGCTTAGATTTTTGAAATTCTGCTCCAAATCCATCCCCCCTCCCTAAACAATTTTCATTTATCTTTCTGGGCTTTTTATGAGAATAAATATAGTTGAGAATGTTTATTGAATTCTTTCAAATCTTTGGCTTTATTTCTCTGTAGCAGAGTTTTATGTGCTCAGAATAAGATAGGGGCTTAATAAATGTTACTTTTTTTGCTTGCTTGCTTCCCTCCTTTGCATCACTTAGCATCCTATGCCTTTGGGTTCAATGCTAACCAAACTATTATCTCACTCATCTCTCTCTCACTAGATTGTTCAACCTCAAAGAATAAAAACAACCATTTTTCTTACTCTGAGTTGTCCAAAGAGCTAGCACTGTATTTCCCTTTTGGCAGGCACTCAGTAGGTGTCTGCTAAGGGATTAATTGTAACAAGTTCTTCCAGAAGGGAGGACAGGTAGAGAGGAAGAGGCGTGAAAGAGAGCAGCATTAGATCCTGTGTGTTTTAGCCACATCCTGCAACATGGCAGAGACTTCTAGACAATCTCACTTAATGATCTGGACTAAACTTCATGCTGGACGGGCAGTAGAAGAGCTGGGGAAAGAATTATCATAGAACAAGAGAAAGAAGCTATCCTTGGTAGGAAAAACACACTGGCATTGATAAACATGGCATGTAAGAGTCCATAAAGATCTTACAGGAAAACTCGCCTGGGATAGCAGGAGGCTTGTAGTGCAAGGGGCAGATACCTTCCAAAAAGAGCTAAGATTGATACTTGTGGAACATCAAACCATGGGCTGTGCCAAAAGAGAGAGGCAGATAGGATAAGAATGACTGCTGGATTAAGAACAAAGATTATCATTTTTATAAAGGAACAAAGATTGCATCAAAGAAATGAGAATTTTTCTTTTTCATGCAATTCAGATCAAAAGCACAGGGCAAGTTACAAAAATATGTGTTTATCGTGTATTGAAGCTGCCAGGCTCTCTGTTCTCTGTGGGTGGGCTGAGTGGAAATGACCCTGATGTGGGAGCAGGGAGGGGAGTCAGCCTCTGTGTCTGATGCTGTGTGTGTGGGCTGAGAAGCCGCAAACCTGAAATTTATGGGGACCCAAACCCCGTAATAAAGGAAAGCAAATGGAGACATGTGAAGTGTGTGCCCTTGCACAAAACATTACCCTGGTGAGGAAGAAGATACGCTTTCTGATAAAAAGATGCTTTTAAAAGTGTACTGAAGATATTACATATTAAAAAAAAAATCCTGTCCAAGATTATCTAGAATATTCATTAAATAGAAACCAAGGGTAAAAATAACCCATAAGAATCTGTTGTCAACATTTTTTCCTCTTTCCTCTTAGTCTAATTCTACTTGCTCCTAACCCACTTTATATGCAGGTACTTCATAGCCATGATTATACACTATGTACAATTATGCCCCTTGCATCTTTCTCCTAATAATATATCATATGCATTTTTTATGTTACCAATATTCCATAAGCACTATGTTAATGGCTGCATAACAGACCATCGAAGGGATATGTTATCCTTTAATAATTTCTTTTATTATCTATTTGGTTTTCTATCAACAAAATGGGAAGCTATGTTATGATAAACATATTTCTGTGAATATATTTATACATGTTTATTTTGCCCTATGTCTTAGGTTATTTCATTTGGATAGATCTCCGGGAGTGGAATTGCTGGTTCGTAATAACCCTATATGAACATTTTTAAGACTCTTGATCTATTAATGACAAATTGCTGTGTGAGACTTCCACATCAATTTGCATTCCCATGTAGTAAAAGGGAGTAAAAGATAAACACTAAGCCATAGAGAAAGGGAGGACGCCAGAGTCTCTAGGGAAGAATTAATGGAATGAGCTGCAGGGTCTCACCTGAGAGATGAAAGGAAATAAAATCTTATCGATAGTGTGCAAATAGCTAATATTCTTGGCGTACACCTGAGTAGTGATATGTGGTTATTTTCAGGTGACCACCTTTATTCACAACCTGATGACCCTGGTACCACCGCTTTGTCATGCCCCACAGCACTCCAGTCAAAATGGTTCATCCTTCCTTATGGATATGCCTTCAGAATCCTGCCTCTGACTCCTCTTTTTAGAGTTATTTCTGCCCATAGTGACTTCTCACATTCCAGCTCATCACAGGTGCTCAGACAATATTTGCTGAATTTAATCTGCATGTCCTAAAGCTATGGAGATATGGGGGGGGGGGGGGGAAGAAAGAAAGAAAGAAATCAGGAAGACAGAGGAGCTGGGAGCATTGTGGGAGGAGAGGATGAGGTTACTGGGTCAGTTCACCATGCAAGTTTTGCTTTTTCCTTGGTGGTGATGAAAACACAATTGACTTGGAGATTTTCTGAAGCCAGTTATGAGGAAAGACGCAAAAGAACCAGCACAGTCTACTTTGAGAAACATGCCGGTGTCTGTGTGCTGTGACTTGGTCTGATGTGGGTCATAGCCAGATCACACTCCTACAGTTGGGGTTGGAGTTCCCAGGAACAGTTCCTGAAGGGGAGTGGGAACTCCAGCTGTCAGTCATCCTGAGAAGGCCTCATCTTAGGTAGGAAAGAACCAGAGTGAGGAACTTGGCTCATTTCTGTAGAGGCAGGTTAGTGTGGCTCGTGTCCCAAGAAGGAGAAACAAGGGCAGTCTTCCCTTCTGCTATAATAAGATCTTCACACAACCTTCATGTACATTGCTAGCTGTGTCTCCGTGAGCCTCTGCAGATTTCAGGGGAAGGTCTGGGAGACAGGAAGTTGAAGGAGAGCAGAGGGGTGGCATGCCTGGAGTCACCATGCTGATAGGGCTCTGCCCAGGCAACATGGTAACTTCCTATGAGTCAGTTCAGCAGAGTGAGCAGAATGACAGAGTGCAGGGAAGGGCATAGCAT